>NC_061863.1:28545068-29271583 GCF_907164915.1 Impatiens glandulifera | reverse complement strand
AAGAGAGAGCTAGAATAAAAAACACCATTAGCTGAGTGATATTATTCATCTTGTAAATTGAATAGAGTGTGTTCTGTTCAATAGTGAGCTAAGTGTGTGCAAATTGTATTTGATTCTAATCATATTAAAGTGAATCCTTCC
This sequence comes from Impatiens glandulifera, assembly GCF_907164915.1. Classification (NCBI taxonomy): domain Eukaryota; kingdom Viridiplantae; phylum Streptophyta; class Magnoliopsida; order Ericales; family Balsaminaceae; genus Impatiens; species Impatiens glandulifera. The sequence continues at coordinate 29,271,442 of NC_061863.1, read as the reverse complement.
GGTGGTTGGAAGAAGGAGTGACGTAGGAGAGTTTCTCCGAACATCCATAAACAAACTGCTGTGTTCTTTCATTTCTGTCATCTTTTCATTCTTTATCTTGAGCTTTAAACCCAATTAAACAATTCCACCTTGATTCTGTTTAAAGTGTTTACAAGAGTTTGCATAGAATAGAAAGCGAATTAAATCCCTAACAGGATTTCTTTCAAACCGTTTTTCATAATCTTTCATCAATAGTCAGACCTCCGTCTCTATTGATAAAGCAGATCCTATCATGATCTTAGTCGGTTAAAGGGTTTTACTTATTTTGTTAGATTGCAATTCGAACCATACTTATAACATTTTTAATTTTATTTTTAACCGTTTTAAGTTTATGGGCGGGTCGGCGGGTCAACCCACAATCCGACCCAAATATCCATTTACTCTCACATATACATCCAAATTAACCACAACTTTCGACCCTTATATATATATAGATTAGTTAGTTAAAAAGTTGAACATTATTGTTAAAATGTCATGCGTTTATCAAATTTGGTGTTGAATGTATAATATAAAGTGTTATTAGCCTAGTTGGTTAAAATGATTTACTTGTTTTGTTAGGTTGCAAGTTCGAACCATACCTATAGCATTTTTAATTTTATTTTTTACTGTTTTAAGTTTATAGGCGGGTCAACCCACAATCCGACCAAAGTATCCATTTACTCTCACATATATATTCAAATTAACCACAGCTCTCGACCCGACAATCCGGACACTTTAAAAATTAAGCATCATTATATATATATAGATTAGTTAGTTAAAAAGTTGAATTTTATTGTTAAAATATCCCGCGTTCATCAAATTTGGTGTTGAATTTAAAATATAAAGTATTATTAGCTTAGTTGATTAATGAGTTTTACTTGTTTTGTTAGATTGCAAGTTCGAACCAAACCTATAACATTTTAATTTTATTTTTAACCGTTTTAAGTTTATAGGCGGGTCAACCCACAATCCGACCCAAGTATCCATTTACTCTCAAATATATATTCAAATTAACCACAACTCTCGACCCGGCAATTCGTCACTTTAAAAATTAAGCATCATTATATATATATATATATATATATTAGTTAGTTAAAAAGTTGAACTTTATTCTTAAAATGTCTTGCGTTTATCAAATTTGGTGTTGAATTTAAAATATAAAGTATTATTAGCTTAGTTGGTTAAAGGTTTTATTTGTTTTGTTAGGTTGCAAGTTCGAAACATACCCATAACATTTTTAATTTTATTTTTAACCGTTTTAAGTTTATGGGCGGGTCAACCCACAATCCGACCCAAGTATCCATTTCATGTCACATAAATATCTAAAATAACCACAACTCTCGACCCACAATCCAAATCCAAGTATGCATTTACTCTCACATATATATCCAAATTAACCACAGCTCCCGACCCTTATATATATATAGAGAGAGAAATGATTAGGTGAGGGAATTTGGTAAGGGAATTTGGTGAGGGAATGACTTGACATAATATTATTCGCTGAAAAAATCAAATAATTTCTCTTCATTTTCTCTTTCCTCCCACTTTTACATTTTCCAACCAATGAAGGTGATGCCAAGTCATTCCCTCACCAAATTCCCCCCTCTATCACTCCTCATATATATATATATATATATATATTAGTTAGTTAAAAAATTGAACTTTATTGTTAAAATGTCCCGCGTTCATCAAAATTGGTATTAAATTTAAAATATAAAGTGTTATTAGCCTAGTTAGTTAAAGGGTTTTACTTGTTTATTTAGGTTGCAAGTTCGAACCATACCTATAGCATTTTTAATTTTATTTTTAACCGTTTTAAGTTTATGGACGGGTCAACCCACAATCCGACCCAAGTATCCATTTACTGTCACATAAATATCCAAAATAACCACAACTCTCGACCCTTATATATATATATAGATTAGTTAGTTAAAAAGTTGAACTTTATTGTTAAATTGTCATGCGTTCATCAAATTTGGTGTTAATTTTAAAATATAAAGTGTTATTAGCTTAGTTGGTTAAAATGTTTACTTATTTTGTTAGGTTACAAGTTCGAACCATACCTATAGTATTTTTAATTTTATTTTTTACCGTTTTAAGTTTATAGTCGGGTCAACCCACAATCCGACCCAAGTATCCATTTACTCTCACATACATATTCAAATTAACCACCGCTTTTGATCCGGAAATCCAGATATTTTAAAAATTATGCATTGTTATATATATATAGATTAGTTAGTTAAAAAGTTGAACTTTATTATTAAAATGTCATTTGTTCATCAAATTTGGTGTTGAATTTGTAATATAAAGTATTATTATCTTAGTTGGTTAAAGAGTTTTACTTGTTTTGTTAGGTTGCAAGTTCGAACCATACTTATAACATTTTTAATTTTATTTTTAACCGTTTAAGTTTATGGGCGGGTCGGCGGGTCAACCACAATTCGACCCAAATATCTATTTACTATCACATATATATCTAAATTAACCACAACACTCGACCTTTATATATATATATATAATATAGGATCAGCTTTATCAATAGAGACGGGGTCTGGCGATTGATGAAGGCTTATGAAAAACGGTTTGAAAGAAATATTGTTATTGATTTAATTCACTTTCTATTCTACTCAAACCCTTGAAACACTTGAAACAGAATCAAGTGCGAAAATGTTTACTTATGTTTGAAGTTTAGGATCAAGAATGAGAAGATGACAGAAATGAATGACACAACAGTTTGTTTATGGATGTTCGGAGCAAACTCTTCTACGTCACCCCTTCTTCCAACCACCGGAAGGATTCACTATAATATGCTTTGAATCAAATACAGTTTGCACGAATAGCTCATTGTTGAACAGAACAGACTCTGTTCAACTTACAATATGATGAATATCACTCAGTTAAAACGATGCTTTGATTCTAACTCTCTCTTGTTTAACATACAGTACAATCAGGAAAGCAACTAACAGTTTTCACAGAAAATGGATAGATCGATTAATTTCACTCTATGTAATTCCAGTTGGTAAGGCAAGATTTTTCTTCAGTTGTCCTTAAGAATCTTTAAATATGAACATGTACCAACGGTCGAATCTTCATAATGATACGTGGCAATCTTCCATTAGAACGCCTCCATAGTACACAGCAGACTCTGAGTACAAGGATTGTGGCCGTACACAATAGGTAGTGCGCCGAATATTCTTCAGAGATTTACCTACAAAACAAGTAGTGGGAAGTATATTCGCTTACGTGTCGTTGGTTGATTGGTTGCATCTGGCTGTTGTACTTATCTTCACTAGAAAGTGGAGCAGGAGTAGCGTACAGCTAAAGCACGTGGGTAGGCAGGTGCTAGCTTCAAGCAATTTCTTAAGCAAGGCATTAGACGTATTTCAGTTTGACAACCTCGTCTAATGAAATCAAACGTCCCCGTCTAATAACTGAATCCATTAGACCACCTGGTCTAATGCGATTAGACTTACGTCTAATTATAATCACTTCAGACTAATCTGAAGGAGTTAGACTGCAAGTCTAACTTTCACCAGTTAGACTGCACGTCTAACTTTTTCTTTCCATTAGACTGCACGTCTAATTACGGTTCTACTTCAGACTAGTCTGAAGGAGTTAGACTGCACGTCTAACTTTTACAATTCATTAGACTGCACGTCTAACTCCACGAGTTAGACTTCACATCTAATTACGAATTCATTAGACTTGATAGGATCGGCGGCACCAATAAAGACGGGGTCTGGCTATTGATGACGACTTCGAATAAACGGTTTGATAAAATCTTGTTAGGGATTAATATCTCTTTCTATTCTTCGCAAATCCTTCGAAGTCTTGAAACAAATTCAAGTGCGGAAATGTTCGTCGGATTTGAAGCTTTGAACCAATGAAAGATGAATGGAAGAAAGTATAGAACACAAGAATTTATTTATGGATGTTCGGAGCAAACTCTCCTACGTCACCCCTTCTACCAACCACCGGAAAGATTCATTATACTTCTTTGAATCAAAAACAGTTCACTAATCTAGTTAACTCTCTGTTGAACAAAACAACATTTGTTCAACTTACAACACTGAAGTTTTCTCACAGAAAAGACAGTATGTAATACAATATATTCACAGCTAGATGATAAGTGAGATGTTTGATTTCAGGAACTTTCTTGAAAGAAAAATGAATGAAGCAGCCCTCTCTCTATTTCTTGTATTTTCAGCTAGTAATTTGTCCGTTGTCTTAGGCATCAATTTATTCTAGAAAAGATTCAACGGTCAAATCCTTCTTTTGGACACATTTCATCTTTCCGTTGGATGTACTATCCATGAGGTACTGGGTAGTACAACAGAAAAAGATTCTTGAGATCGTGGTAGTACAATGCAGTACAGGTAATTTGAATTATGGCATACGTGGCGGTTATTCATTTGTTAAGCTCTGCTGTCAGCTGCCTGGAAGACTCTGTTGCCAGCTGTCTAGAAGAGCATCTACCTTCAGATGCCTATCTGATCATCTTAGCCGTTCATCTGATTAGACGCCCCCATCTAATCAGTCTATTAGACGCCCCCATCTACCAATCTATTAGACGCCTCATCTTGACCGTTCATCTGCTTAGACACCTCATCTGATCATCTTAGCTGTCCATCTGCTTAGACGTCCATTTGATCATCTGATCATCTTAGCCGTTCATCTGATTAGACGCAATCTGCATTAGACGCCCCATCTAACATTAGACCCCCATGTCTAAGTCCACTAGTTAGACCACACATCTAACTCCACGAGTTAGACTGCATGTCTAACTCCACGAGTTAAACTGCACGTCTAACTCCACGAGTTATACTGCACGTCTAACTCCACGAGTCAGACTGCACGTCTAACTCCACGAGTTAGACTGCACGTCTAACTCCACGAGTTAGACTGCACGTCTAATTACGAGTCCATTAGACTGCACGTCTAACTCCACGAGTTAGACTGCAAGTCTAATTTCACTAGTTAGAGTGCACGTGTAACACCGCTTAGTTAGACTACACGTCTAACTTCGCTAGTTAGACTGCATGTCTAACACCATACATCTAATACCAAATTGGTCTAATGAACCTCATTAGAACCAAGTCTTATGAAATCTGACTTCGATACATCTGCATCAAAGACAATTAGACGCATACATTATCCATTCATCATTTCATCATCAAAATTCCAATAGTCAAACTATTTCAACACTTAGTTAAAATAATTTGACCCAACAATTTCCCCCTTTTTGATGATGAGATTAAAACTCTGCATAGATAACAAAATAATCATTCATCATATAAATGCAGGGTAAAACTTGTTCATCCATCACACATAACCACTTTCAAAAACCATTATTCCAAAAACATAGTTAAAGAAACATAGTTTAAAAATTAACAAAGTAGGAGAAAGGAAATTATTGTTCTTCTCTTTTCACTCGAGGATCGATGGGGAAACGAGTTCCTTCATAGCTCATCCCTTCACCAGTTAGCAGGTTTTGAAATAAAGGATGAGCACGTCCACCCCGACCGCTTCCACTAGATCTCCCACCACGATCACCACCACTAGCACGACCTCCGCGATCACTACCAGATTGCCCACCATGACCACCACTACTACTTCGGCCTCCGCGATCACCACCGCTTCGACCTCCACCTCTTTTAGTTGGTCTTGGATTTTCATCATTTTTTGGCTCTTGCTTAGATCTGGTGCCGGTTGATACACCGTCACCTCTTCTATTGGGCTCACCTTGGGTGATACGAGTTTGTTCTTTCTTAGCAATAGCTTTCGCATTCTCTTCAGCTTGAAATTTCCTTGCAATGGAATCAGCATACTCCAGTTTTTTAGCATCCGTTCCTCTCATGCTGCCTTGGATTTTAACCAGCTGATTTCTGACATAATTCAATTGATTCCATAATCTCTCGTTGATTATCAAGATTGATTTGCCTATCAATGCTCATCATTTCTGATTGACGACTGAAGAGCTGCTTTTCAAATTTGGAGAAATTTGAATTTGAGATATGAGTCTCATACGTATTCTTCTTTAGTGTCGTATCCAACTCCTTAAGAGTTTTGAGATGTTCATCGAAGTCTTTTCTGTCTTCTTTCTGGGTATTCAAGATCTTTGCCATATTTGATCCCAGAGTTAACACATTCTTTTGAAGAGAGGTAAGTAGAGAAGTCATAGTCTTCAGAAGCTTGGTACCGTCATCAGAAGATCCTTCATTTGATGAATTATCTTGCAATTCTGCTGCCATGCTCGGAATGGGGTTAAATTCGGTGTGAATCTGCAAGGATTGCTCGGGCTCATCCTTCTCAGACTCATTTCCAGATCGATTTCGCTCTTCTTCTTCTAGCTCCTCTTCTGCTCTCTAATATCTTTCATACATATTACCCTTGCTGTGAAGAGGATTGAGAATATTTTCATGGAGGTTACCAGCATTAATATCGGGAAATGGTAGAGGCTTGATAGTTATATCATTTTGATCCTGTTCCCCCTTAGACGGGGAACTCTCTTCTTCGGCATCTTTGTCTTTTGAAGGTTCCCCCTACGATCTGACAACCTCAGGCTGACTAACTTCTACCTCTTTTTCCTGATCTTCCTCTGTTCTGACAACAGGTGATTTCATTGTCTCTTCTTCATTGATATTAGGAATTTGAGTGAGCTCCTCAACAACATCTTCTTCTTGAGTTACAAGAGCTTGAACGGGCTCTTGATCAGCATTTTCTTCACGATCTTGTTCAAGCTCATGTGAAATTACTTCTTCTTCTTCTAAGGATGGATTCTCTTGTACATGTTTCTCATTTTGCTCGATAACAGGTTGAGCCATTAAACGTCTTTCTTCTGTGGAGAGATTTCCAAAATCTATCAAAAGAGCAGCAGCTTGCTCATCTGTATCAGCATGATCAACATAAGTATCCATTGGTTCATCTTCATTGGAGAAACTATCAAAATAACCAACTCCTAAGCAATATGCTCCATCGACATATCGAGTGACTACAAAGAGGTAGTCAGCCATGATCTCATCTAATCTCTTTAAAGCCTTCATTTCTACTTCAACACCTTTCTCAATTGGATTGAAGTTTGCTTTTATGGCTTCAAGAATAGGAAATAATGCTCTTCCTCTTAGACATGCTTTTACAAGATCCTTTCTATTTAGAGCTTCAACAACCTCCGAAGTTTTAGCCCATTTGAGAACCTTCTTTTCATTTGATACAAGATTACGCCATTGATTGCTTATGCCTGAACCCGTGATGACCTCATCATACTGGATTGACATTCTATTCTGGATGCAAGAGTAAAAAATTTCCATCTTCTCAGCAGTTATGGCTTTGACTTGATTCATCATGAGGTCAACAATGCATGTTGCCTCAAAAACATCTTCATTTACGTTTGTTACGACATCTTTCCCTTTTCCAACAACCTCAACAGGTTTTAGGGAGGGTCTTGATTCACCAAATACAATTTCACATGATTGCCTTGTGGAACGCATCAATTCATAAGCAGATTGAGGTTTCTTGAAGAGTCCAGGAGGAAGCTCGCTTCGAGTGACCTTCCCGGTTACTATGGAACCTTTTGAAATGGGATTTGATGAAGAAGGCTCTCTGTCAGAAGTAGAGGGAGCCTTTTCGGCAGTACCAACAGACACAAGGGTAAGGACTGCACCTTGTTCTGGTTGGGCAAGTTCTGTAGCACCAGCGGCTACTGGATCAGGTTGGAAAACAAGAGACACAGTCATGTCAATATTCTAAATATTTGGACCTACTGACTCAACAGCGGGCCCTGCAGCAGATTCCTTTTCAGGAGTAAAAACAAATTTATCATGTTCCATCACAGGAACATCAAATTTAGGCACATCGACCAGGGGTTGAGAAGAGGTTACCTTCGATGATGCCTTCATCGATTTAAACGCACGGGGCGCCTTTGACTTTTCACCTTTTGAAATAGATGACCTTGAAGATCTCCGCAACTGACTTGCAGCCGAAGACAGAGGAGACATGGGAATGGTGGCAAGTTCAACTGGACCTTTCCTGATTCTGGACCTTTCCTCATTCTAACTAGGTTGTTGGCGACTATGAACAAGTATACACCCTGGTCTGGTTGATCGGTATAGGTTCACCCGTCAGAACCCTCAAATGCTCCAAATGTTTTAGTTGTTTTGTTAGTTGCAAGTTCGAACCATACCTATAGCATTTGAATTTTATTTTTAACATTTTTAAGTTTATAGGCGGGTCAACCCACAATCCGACCCAAGTATCTATTTACTCTCAAATATATATTCAAATTAACCACAGTTCTCGACCCGGCAATCCGGACACTTTAAAAATTAAGCATCATTATATATATATATATATATATTAGTTATTTAAAAAGTTGAACTTTATTCTTAAAATGTCTCGCGTTCATCAAATTTCGGGTTGAATTTAAAATATAAAATATTATAAGCTTAGTTGGTTAAAGGGTTTTATTTGTTTTGTTAGATTGCAAGTTCGAACCATATTTATAACATTTTTAATTTTATTTTGAACCGTTTTAAATTTATGGGCGGGTAAACCCACAATCCAATTTCAAGTATCCATTTACTCTCACATATATATCCAAATTAACCACAGCTCTCGACCCTTATATATATAGATTAGTTAGTTAAAAAGTTGAACTTTATTGTTAAAATGTCCCGCGTTCATCAAAATTGCTATTAAATTTAAAATATAAAGTGTTATTAGCCTAGTTGTTTAAAGGGTTTTACTTGTTTTGTTAGGTTGCAAGTTCGAACCATACTTATAGCATTTTTAATTTTATTTTTAACCGTTTTAAATTTATGGGCGGGTCAACCCACAATCCGACCCAAGTATCCATTTACTCTCAAATAAATATCCAAATTTACAACAACTCTCGACCCTTATATATATATATATAGATTAGTTAGTTAAAAAGTTGAACTTTATTATTAAAATGTCATGCGTTCATCAAATTTTGTGTTAATTTTAAAATATAAAGTGTTATTAGCTTAGTTGGTTAAAATATTTTACTTATTTTGTTAGGTTACAAGTTCGAACCATAACTATAACATTTTTAATTTTATTTTTAACCGTTTTAAATTTATGGGCGCGTCAACCCACAATCCGACTCAAGTATCCATTTACTGTCACATAAATATCCAAATTAACAACAACTCTCGACCCTTATATATATATATAGATTAGTTAGTTAAAAAGTTGAACTTTATTGTTAAAATGTCATGAATTCATCAAATTTGGTGTTGAATTTATAATATAAAGTATTATTATAAAAGTTGGTTAATGAGTTTTACTTGTTTTGTTACGTTGCAAGTTCGAACCATACTTATATAACATTTTTAATTTTATTTTTAACCGTTTTAAGTTTATGGGCGGGTCGACAGGTCAACCCACAATCCCAAATATCCAATTACTCTCACATATATATCCAAATTAACCACAACTCCCGACCTTTATATATATATATAGATTAGTTAGTTAAAAAGTTGAACTTTATTGATAAAATTTCTTGTGTTTATCAAATTTGGTGTTGAATTTAAAATGTAAAGTGTTATTAGGCTAGTGGGATAAAATGTTTAACTTATTTTGTTACGTCGCAAGTTCGAACCATACCTATAGCATTTTTAATTTTATTTTTTTACAGTTTTAAGTTTATAGGCGGGTGAACCCACAATCCGACCCAAGTATCCATTTACTCTCACATATATATTCAAATTAACCACAGCTCTCGACCCGGCAATCCGGACACTTTAAAAATTTAGCATCAATATATATATAGATTAGTTAGTTAAAAAGTTGAACTTTATTGTTAAAATTTCCGGCACTCATCAAATTTGGTGTTGAATTTAAAATATTAGGTATTATTATTAACTTAATTGGTTAAAGAGTTTTACTTGTTTTGTTAGGTTGCAAATTCGAACCATACTTATAACATTTTTAATTTTATTTTTAACCATTTTAGGTTTATGAGCGGGTCAACCCACAATCCGACTATAGTATCCATTTACTCTCACATATATATCCAAATTAACCACAGCTCTCAAACCGGCAATCCAGACACTTTAAAAATTAAGCATCATTATATATATATATATATATATAGATTAGTTAGTTAAAAAGTTTAACTTTATTTTTAAAATGTCCCCCGTTCATCAAATTTTTTGTTGAATTTAAAATGTAAAGTGTTATTAGCCTAGTTGGTTAAAATGTTTTATTTGTTTTGTTAGGTTGCAAGTTCGAACCAAACCTATAGCATTTTTAATTTTATATTTTATCGTTTTAAGTTTATAGGCGGGTCAACCCACAATCCGACCCAAGTATTCATTTACTCTCACATATATATTCAAATTAACCAAGCTCTCGACCCGGCAATTCGGACACTTTAAAAATTAAGCATCATTATATATATATATATATATATACTAGTTAGTTAAAAATTTGAACTTTATTGTTAAAATGTCCCACGTTCATTAAATTTGGTGTTGAATTTATAATATAAAGTATTATTATCTTAGTTGGTTAAAGAGTTTTACTTGTTTTCTTAGGTTGCAAGTTCGAACCATACCTATAATATTTTTAATTTAATTTTAACCATTTTAATTTTATGGACGGGTCAACCCACAATCCAACACAAGTATCCATTTACTCTCACATTAATATCTCAATTACCCACAACTCTCGACACGACAACCGACCTTTTTAAAATTAAGCATCATTAAATATATATATATATATTAGTTAGTTAAAAAGTTGAACTAATTTTATAAAATTTCCTGCATTCATCAAATTTGGTGTTAAATTTAAAATATAAAGTGTTATTAGCCTAGTTGGTTAAAATGTTTAACTTATTTTGTTAGGTTGCAAGTTCGAACCATACCTATAGCATTTATAATTTTATTTTTTACCGTTTTAAGTTTATAGGTGGGTGAACCAACAATCCGACCCAAGTATCCATTTACTCTCACATATATATTCAAATTAACCACAACTCTCGACCCGGCAATCTGGACACTTTAAAATTTTAGCATCATTATATATATATATAGATTAGTTAGTTAAAAAGTTGAACTTTATTGCTAAAATTTCCGGCGTTCATCAAATTTGGTGTTGAATTTAAAATATTAAGTATTATTATTAACTTAGTTGGTTAAAGGGTTTTACTTGTTTTGTTAGGTTGCAAGTTCGAACCATACCTATAATATTTTTTATTTTATTTTAAACCATTTTAAGTTTATGGGCGGGTCAACCCACAATTCAACCCATGTATCCATTTACTGTCACATATATATTCAAATTAACCACAGTTCTCGACCCGACAATCCGAAAATTTAAAAATTAAGCATAATTATATATATATTAGTTAGTTAAAAAGTAGAACTTTATTGTTAAAATGACTCGCGTTCAACAAATTTGTTGTTGAATTTAAAATATAAAGTATTATTATCTTAGTTGGTTAAAGGATTTTACTTGTTTTGTTAGTTGCAAGTTCGAACCATACATATAGCATTTATAATTTTATTTTTTACCGTTTTAAGTTTATAGGTGGGTGAACCCACAATCCGACCCAAGTATCCATTTACTCTCACATATATATTCAAATTAACCACAACTCTCGACCCGGCAATCCGGACACTTTAAAAATTTAGCATCATTATATATATAGATTAGTTAGTTACAAAGTTAAACTTTATTGTTAAAATGTTCTGCGTTCATCAAATTTGGTGCTGAATTTAAAATATAAAGTGTTATTAGTCTAGTTGGTTAAAATGTTTTACTTGTTTTGTTAGGTTGAAAGTTCGAACCATACCTATAGCATTTTAATTTTATTTTAAACCGTTTTAAGTTTATAGGCGGGTCAACCCATAATTCGACCCAAGTATCCATTTACTCTCACATAAATATTCAAATCAACCACAGCTCTCGACCCTGATATATATATATATATATATATAGATAGATAGATTAGTTAGTTAAAAAGTTGAACTTTATTGTTAAAATGTCCCGCGTTCATCAAATTTGGTGTTGAATTTAAAGTATAAAGTGTTATTAGCCTAGTTGCTGAAAATGTTTTATTTGTTTTGTTAGGTTACAAGTTCGAACCATACATATAGTATTTTTAATTTTATTTTTTACAGTTTTAAGTTTATAAGCGTGTGAACCCACAATCCGACCCAAGTATCCATTCACTCTCACATATATATTCAAATTAATCATAACTCTCGACCCGATAATCCGAACACTTTAAAAATTAAGTATCATTATATATATATATATATTAGTTAGTTAAAAATTTGAACTATATTATTAAAATGTCCCGCGTTCATCAAATTTGGTGTTGAATTTAAAATATAAAGTATTATTAGCTTAGTTGGTTAAAGGGTTTTATTTGTTTTGTTAGGTTGCATGTTCGAACCATACCTATAACATTTTTGATTTTATTTTTAACCGTTTTAAGTTTATGGGCGGGTCAACTCACAATCCGACTCAAGTATCCATTTACTCTCATATATATATTCAAATTAACCACAGTTTTTGACCCGGCAATCCAGACACTTTAAAAATTAAGCATCATTATATATATATATATATTAGTTAGTTAAAAAGTTGAACTTTATTTTTAAAATATCCCGCGTTCATCAAATTTGATGTTGAAGTTAAAATATAAAGTATTATTAGTTTAGTTGGTTAAATGGTTTACTTGTTTTGTTAGGTTGCAAGTTCGAACCATACCTATAACATTTTTAATTTTATTTTTAACCGTTTTAAGTTTATGGGTGGGTCAACTTACAATCCGACTCAAGTATTTATTTACTCTCACATATATATTCAAATTAACCATAGCTCTCGACCCGATAATCCGGACACTTTAAAAATTATGCATCATTGTATATATATAGATTTCATTATTTATACCTTTTCAACTCCAAATCACTCCACTTACCCGGATCTCATTATTACCTTTTCATAATTACGTTATTCAATATTCACCCGTTGTTGTATGAAATATGAACGGACACGGTCATATTATTTTATGTGTACATATATGATTTTTTTTTGTTTATTTAACTATATTCATCGTTTATTTAAAAAAATAGAATAACGAAACAACAACAAATATTATGAAAAACATGAGAGATTTACCGACTACAAATTTGTTTCCATTCAATTGTATGAGAAACATAAAATGTTGCCTTTCAATAACAAACGAATTATTAAAAATACAGAAACAAATAACAAGATTAAGTTGGACTCACAGATCAGAGCCTTCGAACCAATCGATCAATAAACAAACCCTAAATAAAAAGTGAACTAAAGAGTTAAAAATTTCAAGATTGAAAATTAAAATTCGTCTTTAGATTTTATTCCATTGTGGGATCATTGAGCGAGATCAAATGGCGTCGAGAAACTTTGGATTGAAGCTAGGAGTCCCCTTTGGCTATACTCCCCACAAGATCCCCTTTCCTCTTGTTTTTTTGGTGTAAAATGCCTCCCTTTGTTGTGTTGGGTCAAATTATTTTGACTAAGTGTTGAAATAATTTACCCACTGAAATTTTGATGATGAAATAATTTATGAGTTTTGATACAGGTATATTAAGACTATATCTTATTAGACTTTGATCTAACGAGGGTCATTAGACTGATTTTGATATCCATTCGCATAAAATTAGATGCAAGTCCAATAGAATTAGACGCACAGTCTAACTCAACGGAGTTAGACGTGCAGTCTAATAGACGCATGAAAGTTAGACGTAAGTCTAACTCCTTCAGAAAAGTCTGAGGTAGAACCGGAATTAGACGCGTTAGTCTAACTCATCGGAGTTAGACGGGTCGGTATAATGGTTATTTAATAATTAGACGGGTTGTCTAATTAGTGAAAGTTAGACGTGAGTCTAACTCCTTCAGATAAGTCTGAGGTAGAACCGGAATTAGACGCGTCAGTCTAACTCATTGGAGTTAGACGTGTCAGTCTAATGGTTATTTAATAATTAGACGGGTTGTCTAATTAGTGAAAGTTAGACATGAGTCTAACTCCTTCAGACAAGTCTGAGATAGAACCGGAATTAGACGCGTCAGTCTAACTCATCGGAGTTAGACGTGTCGGTCTAATGGTTATTTAATAATTAGACGGGTTGTCTAATTAGTGAAAGTTAGACATGAGTCTAACTCCTTCAGACAAGTCTGAGGTAGAACCGGAATTAGATGCGTCAGTCTAACTCATCGGAGTTAGACGTGTCGGTCTAATGGTTATTTAATAATTAGACGAGTTGTCTAATTAGTGAAAGTTCGACGTGAGTCTAACTCCTTCAGACAAGTCTGAGGTAGAACCAGAATTAGACGCGTCAGTCTAACTCATCGGAGTTAGACGTGTCGGTCTAATGGTTATTTAATAATTAGACGAGTTGTCTAATTAGTGAAAGTTAGCCGTGAGTCTAACTCCTTTAGACAAGTCTGAGGTAGAACCGGAATTAGACGTGTCAGTCTAACTCATCGGAGTTAGACGTGTCGGTTTAATGGTTATTTGAAAATTAGACGGGTTGTCTAATTAGTGAAAGTTAGATGTGAGTCTAACTCCTTCAGATAAGTCTGAGGTAGAACCGGAAATAGACGCGTCAGTCTAACTCATCGGAGTTAGACGTGTCGGTCTAATGGTTATTTAATAATTAGACGGGTTGTCTAATTAGTGAAAGTTAGACGTGAGTCTAACTCCTACAGACAAGTCTGAGGTAGAACCGGAATTAGACGTGGCAGTCTAACTCAGTGGAGTTAGACATATTCGTCTAATGATTATTGAAATTAGACGCAAGTCTAATTTTATTAGACTAGGCGGTCTAATAGGCGTTTTTTATCAGAAGGAGTTGACTTATTTCATTAGACTTATTTTCTCAAATCCGTCTCACTGAAATACGTCTAATGCTCTGTTTAAGCAACACGCTTGAATCTAGCATTTCTCCTACCCATGTGCTATAGCTGTACCCTACTCCTGCTCCACTTTCCAGTGAAGATTAGTACAACAGCTATATGTATCCAATCAAGGAATGCCACGTAAGAGAATTTTCCTCACATTACCCTTTTTGCAGGTACATCCCTGATTGAATATTTGGCGCACTACCAGTTCGGTACGGCCACGATCCTTGTGCTCAGAACCTGCTGTGTACAATGGAGGCTTTCCAATGGAAGAGTGCCACGTATCATTTTTGAAGATTCGACCGTTAACTCCTGCTCAGTATTTAACAAATCCTAAGGACAACGGACGAAGCACCTTACTTTTTCACAAGCCGAACGAACAAGCATTCTGATTTTACAGAGAGAGAGAGTCTAATCAATCATCTTGCTTACTGAACTTATTCTGTGAAGCTTCTTTCTGATTGTACTGTGTGTGAATCGAGAGAGAGAGCTAGAATCAAAACACATTAACTGAGTTATTTTTTTCATCTTATAATTGAACAGAAAGTGTTCTGTTCAATAGTGAGCTAAGTGTGTGTAAACTGTATTTGATTCTCATCATATTATAGTGAATCCTTCGGTGGTTGAAAGAAGGGATGACGTAGGAGAGTTTCTCCGAACATCCATAAACAAACTTTTGTGTTCTTCATTTCTGTCATCTTTTCATATTTCATCTTGTGCTTCAAACCCAAGTAAACAATTCCGCCTTGAATCTGTTTCAAGTGTTTACACAAGTTTGCGTAGAATAGAAAGAGATATTATTCCCTAACAGGATTTCTATCAAACAGTTTTTCATAAGCCTTCATCCTTAGCCAGACCCCCGTCTCTATTGATAAAGCCGACCCTATCAATTGGTATCAGAGCCTTGTTTCTATTCTCAAGCATCAAGTACCCAAAGCATGTCTTGCATCAATGAAATTCCTCTTCTGTCAAAGGACAACTATGATGTGTGGATGGTAAGAATGCAAGCTTACTTGGCTGTTATTGACTATGATATGTGGAGTGTCATCACGGATGGCCCTATAAAGATTTCAAAGCCAAGAAGTGAGGGACCACTGAAGACAATGTGACCAACAACCTGGATAATGTTGCTAAGAACATTCTGTTCCAATCTCTCAACACGAAGATGTTCTGTGAGATTAAGTCCTGCTTCACTGCAAAAGAAATATGAGATAAACTCAGCCAGATCCACGGAGTGAGCCCTCAAGCAAAGAACAACCAGGAAGCATTCATTTGCAGTCAGAACAAATCAAGATGGGCTGACAGCGATTCGGAGGAGTCTCCTGTTGAAAAAGAGAATGAAGCTGTAACATGTCTGATGGCAGATGACCAATCTAAGGTAAATGATATCTCTGCACCAGAATTTACAAACGAGGAGTTAACTAATGCACTCAATGAAATGGCTATTGAGTACAAGAAGTTAGCTGACTCTTTTTATGAAATGAAAGTTAAATATGAATCAACCGCTTTATCTTCAAAGAAAGAACCTGAATCAGATGTTTTTGATGAAAACCTAACAGAGATCTCATCTGAGAATGAGATACTCAAAGAACAGATTCAAACTCTTTCGTCCGAAAACAAGAGACTGAACTATATTGTCAGTGCATGGACAAGATCAGGAGATGCTGTCAAATATCAGATCAGCATGCTGAAACCTACTAGATCTAGATCCGGGTTGGGATTTGATAGCAATGACCCTAATCTGTCCTACAAAAAGTCAAAGCCAAATGACAAACTTAAGCCAATAAGTTTTGTCAAAGGAAGTATGACTAACAATGAATCTGATCCTATTCATGAAGAAGTTGCTTTTAAAAATGAAATAGTTTATGTTCCACCGACTGTTAGTTGGCTTAAGAATAAGCTAGAAAAGGCTAATAAGTCTGGTAATTTAAAACTTGACTCAAAGTCAAGGAGTTTTAAAAGAAATCTTATTCAAAAGCTAAAGGATCAGTGGCTAGCAGAAAGTCGTCTGCTAAGTCAAAAACATACGCATTAATCACAACACAAAATGGGAAATCCATCAGAATAACTCAAATATGGATTCCTAAGGGACTGATTGATCGAGGACCCAATTAAAGGTGGGTACCAAAAGATTGTAAATATCTATTTATGTAGGTACAAATAAATGAAGGACTGGAGGAATCTGTATGGTATCTAGATAGCGGATGTTCTAGGCATATGACTGGAAACAGATGGCTTCTCACTGATATATTAGACTGCTCTTGACATAAGATCATATTTGGTGACAATAGGAAGGGTAAGACCATGGGTAAGGGTAAGATTATCCATGGTAACCTAACTATTAATGATTTGCTGCTGGTTGACAACTTGTGTTATAATTTAATTAGTATCAGTCAACTATGTGATAATGGTTTGTCAGTAGATTTACAAACTCGTGCATGTTTAGTTAAAGACCAAGATGGAAACATTTTATTAACTGGAAGTAGAGTAGGAAACTCATATAAAATGAATTGGAAAAAAGAGACATCTGATCCTATGTGCATGATTGCCAAGAATGACCAGAAATAGTTATGGCATAAACGTTTGAACCATTTGAATTTTAAAACCATCAACAATATTTGTTCAAACAATTTAGTTATTGGTTTACCCAACCTTCAGTTCTCAAAGGACAAGATTTGCACTGCTTGCCAGTGAGGCAAACAGGGCAGATCATCGTTCAAAAGTAAAGGAAAATCACAATCTAGCCGTATCCTAGAACTTTTACATATGGATCTTTTTGGTCCAATTCCTATAAAAGGTGTAGGAGGAATGAGATTTGCCTTAATTGTTATTGATGATTTTTTACGTTTTACATGGGTTGCATTTTTACCATCAAAAGATAAAACTGCTAAAAATTTGATTAGGATATTTAGAGGAATTCAGAATCAGAAATCTCTAAATATCACATGTATCAGAAGTGATCAGGAAACTGAATTCACGAACAGATACCTATCATCTTATCTTGAGGAGACTGGGATTAGGCACGGGTTGTCTAGTGCCAGAACTCCACAGCAAAACGGCATTGCTGAGAGAAGAGTGAGAACTCTAAAGGAAGCAGCGAGATCTATGCTTGCTGAATCAGATGTCCCTCAGAGGTTTTGGGCAGAAGCTATCAGTACTTCTTGCTACACTCAAAACCGATCAATAATTAACAAACGTTTAGATAAAACTCCCTATGAACTGTATTATGGGAGAATTCCCACAGTCTCTTACTTTAAGATTTTTGGGTGTAAATGTTTTATCCATAACAATGAAAAGGTTTATTTGACTGCTTTTGATGCTAAAGCAGATGAGGGATTCATGTTGGGATACTCATCTGTAAGCAAGGCTTACAGAGTATACAACAAAAGAATACAGACGGTTGAAGAATCCCTTCATGTAATTTTTGATGAGCCTGTTGAGAGCAAATCCAAAGAACCCATTGATCTTGCTGACAGACTACAAGCGGCTAGTCTTGAGTCTTTAAGTGAAGAAGAAGAAACCTTGGACAAACGGATGGCTCTATCCGATCCTATTATTGATCTGGTTGAAGTTCAACCAGATGTGCAAACTCCTGTTCAACAAGAAGTTGAGGGTTTGGATGTCGCGATGTCACCGGTTCAGATGACCAATCCCTTGGTTCCAACTTCAGATGGAACAGAAATCATCCACTAGAACTGATAATTGGTAACCCTTTTTCTCCTCAAAGGACAAGACATCAGTTGATGGATGAAATGGCCAATTCTGCTTTTATTTCTCAAATTGAACCAAAGAAAATTAGTGAAGCTATAGTTGATCCAGATTGGATCAATGCTATGCAAGAGGAGTTAAACCAATTTGATAGAAATAAAGTATGGTATCTTACTCCTAGACCAACTGATAAGTCAGTTATAGGAACAAGATGGGTATTTAGAAACATGCTTAGTGAAGATGGATTAGTCATTAAAACAAAGCTCGTTTAGTTGTTCAAGGATATAGACAAGAGGAAGGTATTGATTTTGATGAGTCTTTTGCACCTGTTACAAGACTAGAGGCAATCAGAATCTTCCTAGCACATGCATCATTTAAGAATTTTAAAGTTTTTCAAATGGATGTAAAAAGTGCATTCTTAAATGGAAAATTAAATGAGGAAGTATATTGTTAGGATCTAGGTACCCGCTGGAGGACCGGGGGTTGGACCGGTTAGCGGTTCTCACTCGAAGGGTGGTGGTTAATCCGGTTAGAGATTAACACTGGGGTTTCAATACTACACAACCTGTCACAAACCCTTAAACTAGGTTCAAGCGCGGAAGAGGTTTGCTTTCAGGTTGAAGCGGCACACTTATATGATAGGCAGAATCGGCTTTGATGATGGAGATTTTGAGATTTGATGGGTCGGCTTCGGTAATATGGAAATTCGGTTTAGATGGAATTAGGTAGGTTGGAGCGAAACCGGCAGACAGTAAATAACAAGACAGATTTTATGGATGTTCGGAGATAAAACTCCTACGTCACCCCTTCCTCTCGAAACCGCGAGAAGGATATTCACTAAGGAATACAAATACAATCCGATCGAGACTTATTTCCTGCTCGATAACACTCTTACAATTTACACCGAAATTGTAAAACACACTTTAACTTTAGCACTTAAGCTTTCTTAGAACAACACAGTCTTATCACTTGTAGAATAAATGCTCTTAGAGTTTCTCACTTGTCCCACTGTGTCGCACATTTACTCTTCTTCAACTGCCCCTTTTATAGGTGAAATATGCCAACGGTCATATTTCACTGCCTTGAGTCTGATTGGCTGAGCAGAGGTGCAGTGATTCAGTGTTTCAGAGATTCAGACCTGCGGTCATTTCCTCAGACCTGATGGTCAACCTCAGACCTGGCATTCTGTCTCAGACCTGGCGGTCTGTTCTTCCGGTATGTAAGACAGGCCTACTAAGTTTGTCTTTTACTCAATGTAGACACTGTCTGTTGAACAGTTGTCTGTACTTGGAAGATCTTCTTTCTGACTTATCCCGAAGTGGAAAGATCCGGTAGTACTGTCTTCTGCAGCCTGTAGTCTTTCCTCAGACTTGTATGGATATGGAAGTGTTCAGTCTGTTCCTTTGGTATCATTCTCAACAGATACCCGAATTGTCTTCTTGTACTGGTCGGTCATTTGACTTAACCGGACTTCTTCCGGTTATTCCTCTGCCTTGTGGCTGATCGGCTGTTTGATGATTCCGGTCCCGATCCTTTCTTTGTGCGGTCATGTTCCAAGTATTCTTGGTCGGTTTAGTAGCTTGACCGGCTTGTTTTCTTAGCCGGTCCTTTTGTTTGTCCGGTCCGGTTCGTTGTTCCTGCATGGAAAGTTTTATTTAAGTTAGGTTTATTTGAACCGGTCTAATTTTATCTAACAATTTCTCCCTTTTTGATTATTTTATTTAAAATTATCAAAATCATGTAAGTTTGCAACCGTAGGCCGGTTGTTTTGTTTGTCCGGATTTTTGAAACTGACTTAGGAGAATTTTTCGAAAAATTTTGAGAAAAAAATTTTTGGAAGAGTCTTTATCTTTTATTTTATCAATTTCTCCTTTTTTGATTATTTTATTTAAAATTATCAAAACTAAGTAAAGATGCAAAAGATGGCCGGTTTCAAAAATAGCTTTATATATATAGATAGCCGAAAATAACATGATATATGAAAATACTAAGACAAGTAAAGGAAAGAGAGCCCCTATTCCGAGTCCGAGAAGTCATATATGCTCCGCTTTTTCTTCTCCGGTTGCGGTCGACTGGCCGGTTCTGAAACTCGTTGTCTTGTAGACCGGGTCTGCATGTTCTCTTCAACTTCATCCTCTTCGACTAGAGTAGCCTGTTGTGATGTACTCGTGATGACTGTTTCAGTGACCTCATTAAGCAGGTCGGCTATTTGAGCTTTCTTTGAGGCTTCCCTCTTTCACTTTTTCGGCGCTGAAACGGAGGAGGCCGCCTTCTTTTTCTTGTTGTCGGCTGCGAAGCCTTCCAGCCTCCGTTTTTCCCTTTCCAACCGCTCAGCATCCTTTGCAACTTGAGCGGCTGCTTTCTTTGCAAGTCCTGGGAACATGGCCTCTGACCTTCGAATCCGCTCGGCTTCCTCTTCTTCTTCGGTGAGTTGGGATGATCGCGGTGCCTCCTTCTCTTTACCTGCTTCGGCGTCCAGCGCATCCTGGACCCTCTTAGCTGCTTGGGCATCAGCCTCTACAGCCGCGGCGTCCGCGTGCATCTTAACCCTCAGCAGTTCGGCAACTTGTTCGGAAAGCGCCTTCAGTTCGGCCTCGAGACCCTCATTTTTCTTCTCGAGTTCGGAGACCCGTCCGAGTGTTGTGCCGACCAGGTCCCCAGCAACTTCCGCCAATCGTTGATCGGTCTCTCTTTCGAGCCGGTCGAAGTCTTCCTTTAACTCGGAGGTCAAATCCTCTAAAATTACGGTTCGCTTAAAATATTTACTGCGCAGAGCCGCCTCTTCCTGTAGATCTTCGTCGATTTCTGAGAGTCGGTCCCGATTGTTATTCAAGAGATACCTTGTGTTGTCGGCGAACTTGAGTGCCGAGCAAATGATTCTTTGGAATCTCTCCTTGAATGGTTGAACCGCGGAGTCTTCAAACTCTTGAATGCGGCTATCAATCCGTTCTGCGGTTGAGTCTTCAAACCTTTGAAGACGGCCCTCAACCCATTCCTTTGTGAAGTCTGAGTCGGAGACTTCCAGTTTTGGAGGAGGGGATTGCCCGGTGAGATTAGGATCCGCCCTTTCATCGGATTCTTTTGATGTCGCATTCTCCCTTGGAGGTGTTGGACAGTGATCCAGACTCGTTTCGATCCGGGGAGCAGTATAGACCGGTATTTTTCTTTGACTGCATATTGCTTCTAGCCGGTCAATTTCTTGAATGAGGTCTCCTTTGGCTTTTTCAAGCCTTTCTAACACCCGCGGTGTTAAGATGTCTTCCGGTCCCACCGCTTCGAACTCCTCCGTAATTTTCCGGATGCGTGTGGTTAGCTTCCGTAGTTGGACCTTTGGTTTTAAGAGGCAGGTTCGGTGTAATACCTCTTGAATTGTGTTGGAGTTTGTGAGATTCATGATCAAGTCCTCCACTTCCTCTAGTCTTTGGATGCATTCCAAGTCTGTGTGGCCCGGTAGGATTTCCCTATACGGTGTGCCGAACCGGTGCTCGTGCCATTCCAGGTATAACTCCTCAATCGACTCGGCTCGCTTTTTGGCGCCCTGAAGGAGTTTCAGAGATATCCTATCGGCCTCTGCTTCTTCGGCCTCCTCCTTCTCTTTGTCGCCGCCTTCATCATCGGCTTCTTTATCACCTTCTTCACCATCCTCTTCACCACCCTCGGTGGTCTCAGGATTGGCGTCAGGACCGGTATTATTGGGGCTCTGGGCCGAATGCTCGTCCTCATTGACCGATCTTTCGTTCTCGGTCTTCTCTGTATCGGTTCTTTCAGAGTGGGAAGCCGACTCTTCATCCTCCGTCTGCTGCGGTGGTTCCGAGAAAGTTACTTTCTCTTTTCCTTTGCTTTCGTCCTTTTCTTTGGCTGGGGCCGATTTCTTATCGGCTTTCTTCTTTCGGCCACCTGTGGAACCGGGGGCCGGCTGCTTCCTTTCTAAGAATTGTTTCGATCTGATGAGGCATCTATTTGCGACGATGACGCCGGGACCGATGTTGAGATTGTGGTGAAGGAAGATCTTACCGAGAGGAACGGCGTATCCCCATGACCGGTTTGAGTCCGGTTTCACCATATCCATTAAGTTGTTGAACACCGCTTTTGCCCAGTTAACCTTTGTTCCCTCTATCAGGCCGATCAGCATTCTGATTTTGTCCCTTGTTAGGCTGCTATAGTTTCCTCCCCGTGCTAGGATCGCTCGTGCGAAGATATCAAAGATTGGAATGTACTCCGGTTTCAACGTCGATTTACTACCGGATACTTTTATCGGCTCCTTAGTCGCCGAGAGAATCTGGCAAGCCGCCTCAAAGGTTTTGATCTCTATGTCCGCCGTTGCATCCTGGCCGGTTGTTGGAAGGCGCAGGCTCTCTGCCACCGATGCCTCGGTGAGCTCTATTTCAGTACTGCATACAGTTGCGGTGATTTTGTCATTAGAGATAGTTGCGGTTTTGAAAAATTCTTCGACCGCATCTTTGTAGAGAACATGAGGACTACCAAGGAAATATTGCAGACCGGTTTTGACTACCCGGTCAATAACCTCCTTTGCCTCGGACGTACCTTTCATTCGGATTTCCTCGAAATCCACCTGAGATAGGTGCTTAAACAAAGCCGAATCGCGCCCCATCTTAGAGAGTTTGAGAGAGTTTGAGAAATAACCGCTTCAGAGAATTAGAGAGCTTAGAGAAAGAAAGCAGATTCGCGTGAGAATGAAATAAAATGACCGAGAGTCCCTTTTATAGATGCGGTTTGGAAGCCCAACCGTCCCATCAACATTGGGCGGGAGTTTTCCCTCCAAGTTGAAAGAAGCGGCAAACCATGTGCGGGAGAGAATAAGCGCCAAACCATTGGCGGTAAACCAAGGGGGCGGGAAATTTTCCTCCAAAACTTTTGCTTATGTGGTTGATGACGCACTCTTCTTTTTGAGACTGATTGATGGTGCGGTTTCTAAGTTTAACCGGTTATTTTGAATGATCAGAGTGTTTGCAATCTTTTTATTATAAGCGATTTTATGTGACCGGATAAGGACGCGGTTATAGTTTGAAGATGTTAACCGGTTACTTAGATAAATATTCAAAGTATTAAGAAGACCCGGTCATTTAAACTGAAATGATATTTTATTCAAGAGACAATACAGAGAAAGAACTGAAGGATAGTTCGATGCGAAAATAGGCACTTAAGAAGTAAAAACCATTCTGGAGAACTTCTCTTCCACCGCATCTGCATCAAGAATGTTTGAGGGGGATGCCAGTGTACCCGGTCCAAACTCTAGCCGGTACTTGAGAATCAACTTAGTTATGTGAGGTGCATAACCGAGACCTTTCTTGGTCAGCACCATGTTCTTCAGGTTTTGAAAGATGACCGCTGACCAATTGATGGTCGTTTTGCTGAAGATGTGGGTCATCATGTTGTAGGTATTCTTTGAGTACCGCTGATTTGGGGACTGACAAAGAATGGACCGAGTGACAATTTCAAGAAGGAGTTGAGCATTGCGACCGAGGCGGGTTTTTAACCCATAGTTTTCCACTGGATCAAGGTTTCCAGAGAAGAGTAGTGCATAGTAGAATGCATCAATTCCCTCTAAAGTCGGGAAATCAGAGAACCCTTCTGTGGGCAAATTGAGAAGGGAGGCAAATTCAGCTTCATCAAGCCAGAAGGTGTGGTCCCTTACCGTAGAGACAATGTAGTCGCCCCTGATGCAAGCACTTCTGAAGAATGCCTTGACATCCTCAATCAATATGGGACCGGATTCTTCGAGGAAGGTTCGAAGGCCGGTATCAATAAAGGATTCAAACATGGTTTTCTTTGTATGATTTCCGTCCCATTCTTCCATACATGAGATGAAATTGATGCTTAGAAAGTTTCCCAAAGTTCTGCTCGGCATGATTACGGTATTGAGAGAGATGGAATTCAAAGGATTTCAGAAGTGTTTTATGCTTTCGGATGTGGTAAGTTGATTTGAAGATGGCTCCTTATATAGGATCGGTTTTGGAGGCAAGACATAACCATTGATTGTGAGTTTTGTTTTATTAGACAAAAGAATCTTTATGTTTCCAAGGTGCATGGGGAAGAGGCAGATTGCGGAGCCCGAGGTAGGTATTAATTGAGAAGTAACCAAGTTAGTTGGATATTAAATGTTCAGGTGGTTGGGGGTTATCTCATTAATTAAGGATTCCTTTTTCATTAATTGCAAGAACATAACCGAGATTAATCAAAGGAGACCGAAAATAACATAGATAATACCAAAAGGCACATATAGAGCCGAATAGGGGACAAAGATAACACCGAAGGAAAACATGATAGAAGCCGACGTGATTATGATGATGTTGGATAAGAATACACCCGGTACGTGCAGCAAAATGACCGGGTGCAGGAAGGAGTGACTTAATGTGCGCGGGAGTTGATGACACCGGTAGGGTTGTTACGGCGGTTCCTTCTCCTCCAGGCTCTCTCGAACCGCTCATAAAAGGAGTCGGTTACTTCTTTAGTCAGCACTTGGGCTTAGTTCAAACCTTCTCCGGGACAGGTTGGAACACCAAGCTCCACAAGAAGACAGCTTAGTTGGGGGATGAAGCCGACTGATCGGATGCCAACCATCCAGATAAGTATGTCAAACAGCACCCTGGACCAGTTACCGGTGTTCCGGTGATTATAGCCGCCATCATGTTGAAGCTCGAGGTACTGTAGGTATTTGTAACATCCTTCCCGAAGATGCTCTTACCGATCACATCATTGAGAAGCTGATATTCAGCTCTCAAGTGCGATTTTGTACCGTGATCCTCAACCAGTTCGTCAGACCGTGCGAAGGCGATGGAGATCTCGGCCTTTATGTCGGCTGGAACTTCTAGATCTGTCAACCCGTGCTTTGGCAGGCTAAAGCACCGCGCGAAGTCCCTTTCGGTGAAGTCAAAGATGATACCTCCCACTTTAGATTGAATATGAGTTTCAAAGTGGGGGGTCCCTCTGAACACCCTAGCGTGATAGAAGAACTCTAGAATGGATTCAGGATAAATGGTATGTTTGTCGTCCAGGAAATACCGAAGACCGGTATCTTCCAGTGATTTGATCATTTTGTACACCTCATAGTGTTCTGTGCTTGAGCAGGATTGAAAATCAACCTGAAGGATGTTGGGGAACTGAGACATTTTTGCCTTAGTGAGAGGATAATCTTTTGTCTTGTGAGTGTTGTGGTGAATGTTTACTTCACTTAAATACTAGTTTAGGGATTATCCTATTGTCCAGGTATTTCATGAGATAGTATCTATTAATTGCAGGATAAATATGTATTGCATGAAATAGGTATGTTTGCAGTCTAGGGTGTTGGTCATAGACCTGGACTTTGAAAGATATCAAAGGATCTTCACGTCTTTTTAGGTGTGACTAGTTTACTTTGAAAGGGCAATATTTCAGAACAGATATCTTCAAACACTGATAATTATTCCACTTCTGTTTGAAATTCAAATAATCTAGGATAACCTGCTTCCAAACCGGTCAGTCATCAGTTGTTCATCCCGATGCGGTTATTTGGTGCCATGCACCAGGTAACCGGTCGGTTTACTCTATTTAATGAGCTGGGCGGTTCTTCCATAGGTATCTTGAAAATTTGAAGTCCAACAGTTTAGGAGGAACTACCGGTTTTATCTGTCCGAACCGGTTTCCCTTTAAGCATCCTTAGGAAGGATCTGACTAATGTCGGTTAAACCGAGAGTAAGTCTGAATTGAGAAAACTTAGCTTCCTGTAGAGGCTTTGTGAAGATATCAGCTACTTGTTGATCGGTCGATACGTATTCCAGCCGGATATGTTTCAGCGTGACATGTTCCCTGATGAAGTGGTGCCTTATGTCGATATGTTTGGTTCTGGAGTGGAGAACCGGGTTGTAGGTGATTGCAATGGCACTTGTATTGTCACAGAAGATCGGGGACTCTTCGGCTATAACACCGAAGTCCTTCAGCTGTTGTTGGATCCAAAGAAGTTGTGAACAGCAACTTCCGGCCGCCAAGTATTCAGCCTCCGCGGTTGATGTGGCCACCGATGTCTGTTTCTTGCTGTGCCATGACACTAGTCGGTCACCTAGGAATTGGCACGTACCGCTTGTGCTTTTCCTGTCAATCTTACACCCTGCATAGTCTGCATCTGAGTAACTTGTTAGATTAAAGGACGAGTCCTTTGGGTACCATAGGCCGACATCAGGTGTGCCCTTTAGATACTTCAGTATCCTCTTTGCGGCTATGTAGTGGGATTGTTTTGGATTTGCTTGGAATCTCCCACACACACCGACTGCAAACAGAATGTCCGGTCTACTCGCTGTCAAATATAGGAGGGAACCGATCATGCCCCGGTATGCGATCTGGTCTACCGATTGGCCCTCATCATCTCTGTCCAGTTTAATCGATGAGCTCATTGGAGTAGCCGCCGAGGAGCAAGTGTCCATCCCGAACTTCTTTAGTAGCTCCTTGGTGTACTTTGGTTGGCTAATGAATGTTCCTTCTTTGAGTTGTTTGACCTGAAGACCTAGGAAGAAACTTAATTCTCCCATCATACTCATTTCAAACTTGTCAGTCATCATTTTTGAAAATTTATCACATAGCTTAGGATCGGTTGAGCCAAAAATGATATCATCTACATAGATTTGAACAAGTAGGATATGTTCCTTCTTTTAAAATTTAAACAATGTTTTATCCACCGAACCGATGGTGAAATCATGTTGTAATAGAAATGCGGTTAGTGTATCATACCAGGCTCTAGGTGCTTGCTTTAGACCGTATAAAGCCTTATTTAGCCGGTATACATGGTTTGGAAATGCAGCGTTTTTGAAACCGGGTGGTTGTTCAACATACACTTCTTCACGTAGGTCACCGTTCAGAAATGCACTTTTAACATCCATTTGAAAAACCTTAAAGTTTTTGAAAGCAGCAAAGGCTAGAAAAATTCTAATGGCTTCAATCCTAGCTACAGGGGCAAATGATTCTTCAAAATCAATGCCTTCTTCCTGTTTGTAACCTTGTGCCACTAATCTGGATTTGTTCCTCGTGACCAAATCGTCCTCATTGAGTTTGTTTCTAAATACCCATCTTGTTCCTATGACCGATTGATCTTTCGGTCTAGGGACTAGGTACAAGACTTTACTACTCTCGAACTGGTTTAGCTCTTCTTGCATTCCCAAGATCCAATCCGGATCTGACAATGCTTCATCTATTCTTTTCGGCTCAATCTGGGATATAAAAGCGGAATTAAAGTATCCTTCCAGAAGTTGACCCCTAGTTCGAACAGGTTCTGAAGGGTCACCTATAATTTGCTCAGGAGGATGTTTACTGTTTCTTCTGAGGTTCAGTTCAGGAGTGTCTACCAAATTACCGTTTATTTGATCAAGGTTAGACATGTCGGTAGGCTGAACATGATTGTCAGACCGACCGACTTCCTCGGATTGGACCGAAGTGTCAGCTTCCTATTGTGGAACAACTTGATCCGGCTGGGTTTCAATGTTACCCATTTGGTCATGGACAAACCGCCTGAAGACTGGAGTCTCATCTTCACTATCAGAATGAATATTGTTATTTTCCAATCTGTTGTGTAGATCAAAGCATGAAGCAGTATTGCTTTTAACCGATTCATCGAAAACAACGTGAATTGTTTCCTCCATGGTTGTAGTTCTATTATTATATACTCTATATGCTTTACTTACTGCTGAGTATCCTAGCATGATCCCGGTATCGGTTTTTGCATCAAAAGCAGTGAGTTGGGTCTTACCATTTATATGTATATAACACTTACAACCGAAAATCCTAAGGTACTTAAGTTTGGGAACCCTGTTAAAATAAACCTCATACGGTGTTTTGTTGTGAAATCTGTTTATTAGAGACCGGTTTTGTGTATAACATGTAGTGTTGATAGCCTCAGCCCAAAATTTCTGAGCAATGCCGGAATCGGCTATCATGGACTGTGCGGCTTCCTTGAGAGTCCGGTTTCTTCTCTCGGCCAGGCCATTTTGTTGAGGAGTCCTAGCACTAGACAACTCGTGTCTAATGCCGGATTCATCAAGATATGCGGTTAATGTACTATTGGTAAATTCGGTACCTCGATCACTTCGAATGCTATTAATGCGAGTTGATTTTTCATTTTGTAGGCGCTTAAGAAGTGTAATCAGGTTTGATACGGTTTCACGTTTAGATGGTAGAAATATTACCCATGTAAATCTAGAATAATCATCAATAACTACCATGGTTTAGAGCATACCTCCTAGGCTAATGACCTGAATCGGTCTAAAGAAATCCATGTGAAGAAGATCTAAGCATCGGCTAGATTGGATATTTCCTTTACTCTTAAAGGTTGACCTAGTTTGTTTACCCATTTGACATGCTGAGCAAACCTTATCTTGATTAAATACTATATCAGGAATGCCCTCAACTAGCTTTTTACCACAAATGTAGTTTAAAGTTTTCATGTTTAGATGGTTTAGTCTCTTATGCCACAGCCAGGTTTGATCAGTCTTAGCTATCATGCATATAGGATATTCTACTCTAGTTTTCCAGTCTACCTTGTAAATGTTACCTATCCTATTTCCGGTCAGTAATACGATACCTTGAGAGTTCTTAACTAAGCATGCATGTTTAAGAAATTCTACCGTGTATCCAGCATCACACATCTGACTAATACTAAGCAGGTTAAAACGTAGGTTTTCAACTAGAAGTACATTATCAATAGTTAGGTTACCATGGACAATCTTACCCTTGCCCACAGTTTTACCTTTTGAGTTGTCACCGAAGGTGATTAGAGCACCGGTTACTGTTCTGATATCGGTTAGCAAATTGCTGTTTTCGGTCATGTGCCTGGAGCAGCCGCTATCCAAGAACCATTCAGAGTTTCCTAGCCGTTTCTTTAGGTCCTGCAAAATGTACATATTTACAACTATTTGGTACCCACATTTACTTGGGTCCACATGCGATTAGTCCCTTCGGTATCCAAACCTTGATAAACCGGACGGTCTTCTTTGCTAGGGTTTTAACTGTCCTTTTGGCACTCGGTCTCGTGTATCTCGGTTTTTCTACAGAGGTCTTAAATGGTGATGGTCTTCGGTTCGGTGATCTTTGGTTTGACCTACGCGGTTCAGGAAAGGCTTTCATATGTTTGAGGATTTCGACTTTTCTTTTCACAAGGTCAAGCCATTTCTCAGATTCGGTTGGACCAACGTAGTCGTATTTTAGCTTTTCTTCCCTATAGTATGCGGTCTCCTCCTCTTCAGCGGTCCAGGAGCTTTTAAGAAATTTTATAAGGGGGAGGTTACCTCTTGTAAGCCTTACTTTCTCTATGGGTTTTCGGTCTTTGGAACTATTCTCTGTGTATCCTAGGCCAAGCTTGCAACGAGGATGTCTGTAATGACTACACATTTTCTTTACTATATCACTAGATCTCTTATATGCGGCCATCTTATATTGAAGTCGGGCATTTTCTTCCTCGGTTAATTCTCTAGTCGGTTCACTTGATTGTTCGGTCTTAGGATCTAACTCGGTCTCTAAAGTATGGGTATCATCAGGTTGTACGACTTCCGGTTTGGTTATAATGGGTACCTCTAGTTCTGTCGGAATGGGTACTATGGGATCAGTTCTAATGTTGAGGTGCTTAGGTAGCATGGCTAGTAGGTTCCTATATTCTTCTACCATGTCATTCAATGCATTGTATAATTCATCTTTAGTAAATTCCTCACAAGGAGAGTCAAGTACCTGTTCTTCATTTGCCATGAGACACGTGAGTTCATCATCACTGTCACTGTGAGCCCATAGACTTCCTCCATCGTCGGCTATCAGTGCTTTCGGTACCTCACTTCCTTCACCGGTTTGTTGATAATTGTTTCGGTCATTTTGATAATCCGGTTTCTGGGTATCCCTCCTCGGTTTCCTGCATTCCCACTTAAAATGTCCCAAACAGTTACAGTTATAACATCTTACATTGGATTTGTCACCATAGTAGTTGTTTGTCGGTTGGCTTCTTTTCATGAACCTCCCAAACTTCTGTGCGAGCATAGCCATGGCATCCTCGGTGAACTGTTCGGCGGTTCTGATCGGTACGGGTGCAGGGGTCGGTGCCGGTGCAGGTACAAGTGCAACCGGTTCTGTAGATGTGATTAGTGCTCTGGTTGATGTTGCGGCCGAGACTTCTTCTTTAGTCCTAGATCTCATCTCGAACTCGTATGCCTTGAGATCTTCGAATACATCGTATAGTTTCATCTTACGTAGGCTCTTTGATTCCCTCATTACCATTGTTTTTATGTCCCAAGTACTTGGAATAGATCTCAAAGCTTTCATAATGACCTCTTTGTTGTCATACTTCTTGCCCAGAGTTGCTAATTCATCCAACACACCAGTGAACCGGTCACTGTATTCCTTCATAGTTTCTCCTGGTTTCATTTTGATGCTTTCAAACTTCTGTGTGGCCACCATTATCTTGTTCTCCTTTGTTCTTTTATTTCCCTCAAAGATCTGGATAACCGTGTTCCATGTCTCCTTCGCGGTTTGGCAGTCTCTGATCTTGCAGAATGTGTTTCTGTCCACACTGTTGGAGATCCGGTTTCTAGCATGATTATCCAGATTGTTTCTTCTCCTATCTTCAGCCGTCCATTCCTTTCTGTCCTTAACAATGAATATCGGTCCTTCGGTCAGAATGGACTCCATTTCATCATCCAAGGTAACTAAGTGCAGGTGCATGCGTGCCTTCCAGTTGGCAAAGTCATCACCTTCTAGCATTGGAGGCCTATCCTGATACATGCTTGCTTGAGTATTGAAACTAACTCTCTGATACCAATTGTTAGGATCTAGGTAGCCGCTGGAGGACCGGGGGTTGGACCGGTTAGCGGTTCTCACTCGAAGGGTGGTGGTTAATCCTGTTAAAGTATAACACCGGGGTTTCAATACTACACAACCTGTCACAAACCCTTAAACTAGGTTCAAGCGCGGAAGAGGTTTGCTTTCAGGTTGAAGCGGCACACTTATATGATAGGCAGAATCGGCTTTAGATGATGGAGATTTTGAGAATTGATGGGTCGGCTTCGGTAATCTGGAAATTCGGCTTAGATGGAATTAGGTAGGTTGGAGCGGTACAGATCGGTTAGATAGTGAAACCGGCAGACAGTAAATAACAAGACAGATTTTATGGATGTTCGGAGATAAAACTCCTACGTCACCCCTTCCTCTCGAAACCGCGAGAAGGATATTCACTAAGGAATACAAATACAATCCGATCGAGACTTATTTCCTGCTCGATAACACTCTTACAATTTACACCGAAATTGTAAAACACACTTTAACTTTAGCACTTAAGCTTTCTTAGAACAACACAGTCTTATCACTTGTAGAATAAATGCTCTTAGAGTTTCTCACTTGTCCCACTGTGTCGCACATTTACTCTTCTTCAACTGCCCCTTTTATAGGTGAAATATGCCAACGGTCATATTTCACTGCCTTGAGTCTGATTGGCTGAGCAGAGGTGCAGTGATTCAGTGTTTCAGAGATTCAGACCTGCGTTCGTTTCCTCAGACCTGATGGTCAACCTCAGACCTGGCATTCTGTCTCAGACCTGGCGGTCTGTTCTTCCGGTATGTAAGACAGACCTACTAGGTTTGTCTTTTACTCAATGTAGACACTGTCTGTTGAACAGTTGTCTGTACTTGGAAGATCTTCTTTCTGACTTATCCCGAAGTGGAAAGATCCGGTAGTACTGTCTTCTGCAGCCTGCAGTCTTTCCTCAGACTTGTATGGATATGGAAGTGTTCAGTCTGTTCCTTTGGTATCATTCTCAACAGATACCCGAATTGTCTTCTTGTACTGGTCGGTCATTTGACTTAACCGGACTTCTTCCGGTTATTCCTCTACCTTGTGGCTGATCGTCTATTTGATGATTCCGGTCCCGATCCTTTCTTTGTGCGGTCATGTTCCAAGTATTCTTGGTCGGTTTAGTAGCTTGACCGGCTAGTTTTCTTAGCCGGTCCTTTTGTTTGTCCGGTCCGGTTCGTTGTTCCTGCATGGAAAGTTTTATTTAAGTTAGGTTTATTTGAACCGGTCTAATTTTATCTAACATATATGTTGAGAAACTTCCTGGTTTCGTAGATCATGTTTTACCTAATCATGTTTATAGGCTTAACAAAGCACTGTGTGGTCTAAAACAAGCTACTAGAGCTTGGTATGACACTTTAACCAATTTCTTGTTTGATCATGATTTTGTTGTTAGAATAGTGGATAAAACCCTGTTTAGATTTGCCAAAGATTCTCACATATTACTTGTTCAGATATTTGTTGATGACATTATTTTTGGGTCAACTAACCCCAAACTATGTGAGAAATTTTCCAAGCTGATGCAGGACAGGTTTGAAATGAGCATGATGGGAGAACTTACATTCATCCTTGGGCTTCAAGTCCGTCAGCTAGAAAACGGAACTCTTATCAACCAGGCCAAATACACCAAAGAATTTCTAAAGAAGTTTGGTTTGGAGAACTGCTCTGCAGCAGCTACTCCAATGAGTTCTTCAGCTAAATTGGACAAAGATGAAGGTGGCCAAAGTGTGGATGTTACAGCATACATAGGTCTCATCGGTTCTTTGCTGTATGTAACTGCTAGCAGGCCAGACATTCAATTCACTGTTGGTGTCTGTGGCAGATTTTAGGCTGATCCTAAACTCTCTCATTTTACTACTGCTAAACGTATTCTTAAATATTTGAAGGGAACTCAAAATGTGGGACTGTGGTATCCAAAGGATTCTAGTTTCAATTTAATTAGTTTCTCAGATGCAGATTATGCAGGATGCAAATTGATAGAAAAAGCACTAGTGGAACTTGTCAGTTCCTTATAGATCGTCTAATCACATGGTTCAGCAAGAAGCAGACTTCTGTGGCAACATCTACAGCTGAAGCAGAGTATCTTGCAGCTGGTAGTTGTTGCTCTCAAGTTTTGTGGATTCAACAACAGCTCAGAGACTATGGGATTGAGGCTGATGAATCTCTAATTTTCTGCGACAACACAAGTGCTATCGCAATATCCTACAATCCTGTTCTGCATTCTCGGACAAAGCATATTGAAATCAGGCATCATTTCATCCGAAAACACGTCAATCAGAAGCAAATCCGCCTTGACCATGTTCCTACAGATCAACAAACTACGGACATCTTCACGAAACCTCTTCCGGAAGCTAAGTTTTCTCACTTTAGAAACATGTTAGGTCTTGTTGATCTTGATTGATGTAATCCTGTGCATAAACTAAGGGGGAACAAATCATTCAAAACGTAACTGAACAGATATGAAAGACGGAGGTCCTAACTTGTCCTAAGAATTCAGAGTTTGAGAAACACAACTACTTAGACGAACATCTACCTTAGTTGTTTCATCTTTATATGAAATCACTATCTTGGTTATTTTAACCTGCTTGGTTAGACGGATGCGTCTAATAGACGGACACGTCTAATAGACGTTAGACGTTTTTGCGTCATGAGCAAGAGGATGCTCACGTCTAATCAGACACGCGTGTCTCACATGCTGTTATAGCATAATTAGACGTACTCGTCTAATAGACTGATTTTTCAAAAAGAAGTTGAAAATGTGAAAAGAAGAATAAACCGTCTAACTACTGGTACAATTAGACTCTTCTTCATCTTCTGGTTTTTCGGACAACTGTCTTTTAATGTTTTCTGTTTAAGTTTTCTTTCCCCCCGAAAAATAAATCAATAGTTCCTCAAAAGAATTGAAGACACGTGTCTCTAATTATGCAAGAAATGACTAATACTTCTGACATCTTTTGCTTCTACACTTAGTATTAGACGTTCTATTTCATGCTAACATTAAATGCTGTGTATTGGGAACTGTCTTTTGAAATTCTTGACGGTAGGAGTAATCATTAGTTTTCTTTTTCATGATTAAAACTCCGGTATTAATAGGTTCATTCACTCTAAAAGGTTAGAAGATCCTTGAAATTCCTCTTTCTCTCTTTAGAAGTCAAACCTCTCAAATCCTTGTTCATCAAATCAAAATGCTGCCCTTCCGACCAAAATCGATTCAAGTGGACTTTCAATCTGTATCCACTCTTGAATCTCCGGGCATGCAAAGAATGTTCGAATCGCTAAAAGCTTCGGGGCTGAGAAGATTCCTCACCCCTCACGAAACTTATCATGAACAACTTGTCAACGAATTCTTCCAAACTGCTAGCTTCTATCAAGATAATGTTATTGTTGGTGCAGTAATGGGCCAGATGGTCTGGATCACTGAAGAATCTTTTGGTGAGTTTTTCCATCTCCCAACAGAAGGTATTGATGATTTCTCAACCACTCATCCTAACCTCATAAAAGTCTTTTCCGATTCTCCTGAAGTTGATATTCATGGAAAGAAAAATCTTTTGAAGGTTGAATATGCTCTTTTAAGTGATATCATTTCGAAATCCCTTCTGTCTAAAGAAACCTCCTACAAGTATTGTACGAAGGTCTTTCAGATCATGGTGGCTATCACCAGGGGTGTTCCGGTGAACTGGACAAGCTTCCTCTTTGGGAATCTTGTCAGAATGGTTGTGGCTAGGAAGGAGATCTTCGGATTTGACGGTCCTCTTAGTTCTTTTCTCTGTCATCGTCTAAACGAACCTGGTAAAAGCTTTCCCCTTCCTTCTAAGATCTTGAACTACCAAAAAGTGGTACATTACATTCAAATGGTGGAAACGCTCAAGTCTAAGAAACGAAAAAGTGAAGACTCCAACTCCCTCTAACTACAGTCTTAGAGACATCTTAGGTTGAAGTCTATCCTGTCCAGAAGTCATGACCAAGAAGAAGAAGAAGAAGACTAATGATTAAATGTCTTTTTGTAGTTATTTTGAATGTCTTCATAATGTTTTTGGTAAACTTATCGTGGTTACATTGAACAATATTTTGAGTGTTTCTTCTGAAAACACTCATATGTGATCAACATGGATGTTTTTGAATGATTCTTGCATGTTGTTTGTTTGTTAATTTATTGCATGAATGCATGTCTTGTTATGTGTATGCAGGTTTACAATTTCTTCATCAAAAAGGGGGAAATTGTTGGGTCAAATTATTTTGACTAAGTGTTGAAATAATTTACCCACTGAAATTTTGATGATGAAATAATTTATGAGTTTTGATACAAGTGTATTAAGACTACATGTTATTAGACTTGGATCTAATGAGGGTCATTAGACCGATTTTGATATCCATTCGCATAAAATTAGACGCAAGTCTAATAGAATTAGACGCACAGTCTAACTCAACGGAGTTAGACGTGCAGTCTAATAGACGCATGAAAGTTAGACGTGAGTCTAACTCCTTCAGACAAGTCTGAGGTAGAACCGGAATTAGACGCGTTAGTCTAACTCATCAAAGTTAGACGTGTCGGTCTAATGGTTATTTAATAATTAGACGGGTTGTCTAATTAGTGAAAGTTAGATGTGGGTCTAACTCCTTCAGATAAGTCTGGGGTAGAACCGGAATTAGACGCGTCAGTCTAACTCATCGGAGTTAGACGCGTCAGTCTAACTCATCGGAGATAGACGTGTCGGTCTAATGGTTATTTAATAATTAGACGGGTTGTCTAATTGGTGAAAGTTAGACGTGAGTCTAACTCCTTCAGACAAGTATGAGGTAGAACCGGAATTAGACGCGTCAGTCTAACTCATCGGAGTTAGACGTGTCGGTCTAATAGTTATTTAATAATTAGACGGGTTGTCTAATTAGTGAAACTTAGACGTGAGTCTAACTCCTTCAGACAATTCTGAGGTAGAACCGGAATTAAACGCGTCAGTCTAACTCATCGGAGTTAGACGTGTCGGTCTAATGGTTATTTAATAATTAGACGGGTTGTCTAATTAGTGAAAGTTAGACGTGAGTCTAACTCCTTCAGACAAGTCTGAGGTAGAACCGGAATTAGACGCGTCAGTCTAACTCATCGGAGTTAGACGTGTCGGTCTAATGGTTATTTAATAATTAGACAGGTTATCTAATTAGTGAAAGTTAGACGTGAGTCTAACTCCTTCAGATAAGTCTGAGGTAGAACCGGAATTAGACGCGTCAGTCTAACTCATCGGAGTTAGACGTGTCGGTCTAATGGTTATTTAATAATTAGACGGGTTGTCTAATTAGTGAAAGTTAGACGTGAGTCTAACTTCTTCAGACAAGTCTGAGGTAGAACCAGAATTAGACGTGGCAGTCTAACTCAGTAGAGTTAGACGTACTCGTCTAATGGTTATTGAAATTAGACGCGAGTCTAATTTTATTAGACCAGGCGGTCTAATAGACGTTTTTTATTAGAAGGAGTTGACTTATTTCATTAGACTGATTTTCTCAAATCCGTCTAACTGAAATACGTCTAATGCTCTATTTAAGCAACACGCATGAATCTAGCATTTCTCCTACCCACGTGCTATAGCTGTACCTTACTCCTACTCCACTTTCCAGTGAAGATTAGTACAACAGCTATATGCATCCAATCAAGGAATGCCACGTAAGAGAATTTTCCTCATATTACCCGTTTTTGCAGATACATCCCTGATGGAATATTTGGCGCACTACCAGTTTGGTACGGCCACGATCCTTGTGCTTAGAACCTGCTGTGTACAATGGAGGCTTTCCAATGGAAGAGTGCCACGTATCATTCTTGAAGATTCGACCGTTAGCTCATGCTCAGTATTTAACAAATCCTAAGGACAACGGACGAAGCACCTTATTTTTTCACGAGCCGAACGAACAAGTATTCTGATTTTACAGAGAGAGAGTCTACTCAATCATCTTGCTTATTGAACTTATTCTGTGAAGCTTCTTTTTAATTGTACTGTGTGTGAATCGAGAGAGAGAGCTAGAATCAAAACACATTAGCTGAGTGATTTTCTTCATCTTGTAATTGAACAGAAAGTGTTCTGTTCAATAGTGAGCTAAGTGTGTGTAAACTGTATTTGATTCTCATCATATTATAGTGAATCCTTCTGGTGGTTGGAAGAAGGGGTGACATAGGAGAGTTTCTCCGAACATCCATAAACAAACTGTTGTGTTCTTCATTTCTGTCATATTTTCATATTTCACCTTGTGCTTCAAACCCAAGTAAACAATTCCGCCTTGAATCTGTTTCAAGTGTTTACATAAGTTTGCGTAGAATAGAAAGAGATATTAATCCCTAACAGGATTTCTATCAAACAGTTTTTCATAAGCCTTCATTCTTAGTCAGACCCCGTCTCTATTGATAAAGCCGATCCTATCATGTTGCCTCATTCT
The DNA here is from genome assembly GCF_907164915.1 of Impatiens glandulifera. Classification (NCBI taxonomy): domain Eukaryota; kingdom Viridiplantae; phylum Streptophyta; class Magnoliopsida; order Ericales; family Balsaminaceae; genus Impatiens; species Impatiens glandulifera. The sequence continues at coordinate 29,233,573 of NC_061863.1, read as the reverse complement.
CCACGATGCTAAAAGAATCGCCAAAATACTAAAAAAAAAATCATGTACACACAAAACCAAAATAAAATTTATTTTAAATCTATTTAATTTGTTGGTTTTATTTGATATTTTATTATAATTTATTTATAAGTTTATGGTACAAAATGTGGGTGTCCAAGTCTATATTTTATCTAATTTAATTATATTTTCTGTAATTATATTAATAAAATTAAAACTTCTTTATATATAAACGTATTTTAATCCATTTAACACCCTCAATTAGGGTGTAAGTGATTCAATTTGATATATTTGTACACCTAAATGCACAATCAAACTGTTGTGTCAAATTAATTTGACTAACGATATTTTGATGATCAATATGTGTAAAATTTAAACAAGAATAAAGCTAAGCCGTCTAAATTGTGTTTATACAGGAGCATCAAGATCTGACTAACTTAGACGTGATTTGAGTAGGCTAATTAGGCATTGCAAGTTAGACGTGCAGTTTAACAAACATAGTTAGATGTGCAGTTTAACAGATACATAGTTAGACGTGCAGTCTAACAGATACGTAGTTAGACGTGTGCAGTCTAATAGATACGTAGTTAGACATGTAGTCTAAAAGATAGGTAGTTAGACGTGCAGTCTAACAAATATGTAGTTAGACGTGCAGTCTAACAGATACATAGTTAGACGTGCAGTCTAACAGACGGAGTTAGACATACGGTTTAACAGATACGTAGTTAGACATTCAGTCTAACTCCATTAGATGTATGAGTCTAATGGGATGCAACGTTAGACGTTGGCGTCTAACTCTTTCAGACTAGTCTAAAGTGAATCGTAGGTAGACGTGTAGTCTAACTCCATTAGACTTGGTTGTCTAATGGATCTCGCTTGTAGACGTTGACGTCTAACTTTCTTAGACTTGGTGGTCTAATAAAGCACGTCTAATGCTTCACTTCAGCAGTTGTTTGAAGTTAACATATGTCTCTACCCATGATCAACTAGTTGTACGCTACTCCTGCCCCACTCATCCGTGCAGTCTAGTACGCCAACTATTTGATTAAATGAATGAATGTCACGTAAGTAAACATTCTTCCCACTATTTGCTCTATGTAGGACAATTACAAAAGAATGTTTGGCGCACTACTATTTTGGTACGGCCACGATCTATGTGCATAGAGCCTGTTGTACTCTTGTACTATGGAGGCTTTCCAATGGGCGTTTTCCACGTGTCCATCAAGAAGATTCGATCATTGGTGCCTTTATTCTATATATTTATGCCAAAGGACAACGGACGGATAGCCTGTCTCACGAATTGTTGATTGCTTGCTCACTTGCTTACTGATTTTGTACATCATCTTCAAGTTCAAGAGAGAGAATCAAAATCTGTCTAGCTGAGAAATATTCTTAATCATATTGTAAGTTGAATAGAGCATGTTCTGTTCAACAGAGTGCTAGCTAGCCAGTAAACTGTATTTGATTCAAAGAAGTATAGTGAAATTCTTCCGGTTGTTGGAAGAAGGGGTGACGTAGGAGAGTTTACTCCGAACATCCATAAACAACTTGCTGTGTCATTTACATTATGTCTTTCCTTCTCTCATTGGTTCGAAGCTTCAAACCTGAGAAAACAGTTCTGCACTTGAATAGTTTCAAGAGTTTGCAAGAGTTTGTGAAGAATAGAAAACGATATTAATGCCTAACAGGATTTTTATGAAACTGTTTCTAGAAGTTGTCATCAATTTCTAGACCCCCGTCTCTATTGATTACATTGATCCTATCAATTGGTATCAGAGCCCTATTTTCTATTCTCAAGCATGAAGAACCTGAATCATTTCTATCATAAACAATATCCCTCTACTTTCGAAAGAAAGCTATGATTATTGGATGATGAGAATTCAAGCGCAGTTGGTTGCTCTTGATTGCGATATGTGGAGTGTCATTATTGATGGTCCCATAAAAATTGCGAAGCTAAGATGTAAGTGGACAACAGAAGATAAGGTGACAAACAACTTGGACAACATTGCCAAAAATATTTTATATCAATCAAACAACATGAATGTATTTTGTGAGATCAAGTCCTGCTCCTCTGCTAAAGATATTTGGGAGAAGTTGATTCAGATTTATTGCCATAACATTCAAACTAAGAAGAACCAAAAAGATCATAAGGTTCTTATATGCGCTGAAAACAAGTCCAAATGGGCCGATAGCGACTCAGAGGACTCATCTGGTAAAAATGATATCGACGTCGTCACATGCTTGATGGAAGATGATCAATCCAAGGTAACTAATCTTCTTGTTCAAGAGTTTACCAACGATGAGTTAACTGTTGCACTCAATAACATGGTCATTGAGTACAAAAAGTTATCAGATTCTTTTAATAAAATGAAAGAGAAATATGAGACAAATATCTCCTCTTCATCTCAAATTTCTGAACCAAATGTCTCTGAAAATAAAATGGTTGAGCTCTCATCTGAGAATGAGACGCTCAAAGAAAATATTCAAACTCTATCTTCTGAAAATAATTGGTTAAACTATATTTTCAGTTCATGGACAAGGTCTGGAGAAGATGTCAAATATCAGATTAGTCTGTTGAAACCTGCTGGATCCAAATTCGGTTTAGGATTTGATAGCAATGACCCAGACCAGTCCTATAAAAAGTTAAACCCAGAAACTGACAAATTTAAGCCAATAAGCTTTGTCAAAGGGAGTTTAACTGATACTGAAACTGATCCAATCCGTGAAGAGATGACTTTGAAGGATGAAATAACTTATGTTTCGTAGAATGTTAGTTGGCTGAAAATTAAGTTAGAAGCAGCCAGCAAGTCTGGAAAACTAAAACCTGACAGGCGATCAAGGAGTTTTAAAAGAAAATCATCCTCTAAAGTTAAAGGATTAATGACTAGCAAAAAGACGTCTTCTAAGTCTAAATCATACGCATTAATCACAACACAAAATAAGAAATCCATCAAAATAACTCAAATATGGATTCCTAAGGGACTGATTGACCGAGGACCCAAGTGAATGTGGGTACCAAACGATTGTAAATATTGTTTTGTGTAGGTACAACATAGTAATTTTCTAGAGGATTCTGTATGGTATCTGGACAGCGGTTGTTCCAGACACATGACAGGAAATAGATGGCTTCTAAATGATATAACAGACTACTCAGGTCCTAAGATCACCTTTGGTGACAACAAGAAGGGTAGGACCATGGGTACGGGTAAGATTATCCATGGTAATTTAACTATTAACGATGTTTTACTTGTTGATAATCTATGTTATAACCTGATCAGTATTAGTCAATTATGTGATAATGGGTTGTCGGTTGATTTCCAAACTCATGAATGCCTGGTTAAGGATCAGCAGGGTAATACATTACTGACCGAAAGTAGGGTAGGAAATTCTTATAAAATGAACTGGAAAAATAAGACATCTGACCATATGTGCATGATTGCCAAAAATGACCAGAAATGGTTATGGCATAATAGATTAAACCATCTAAACTTTAAAACCATCAACAACATTTGTTCGCATAATTTAGTGATCGATTTACCTAAATTACAGTTTTCTAAGGACAAGGTTTGTCCTACTTTCTAGTTAGGTAAACGGGGCAGATCATCGTTCAAAAGTAAAGGGAAATCTCAATCCAGCCGTTGCTTAAAACTTCTACATATGGATCTGTTTGGTCCAATTTCCGTAAGGAGCTTAGGAGGAATGAGATTTACCCTAGTGGTTATTGATGATTTTTCATGATTTACATGGATAGTATTTTTTCAATCTAAGGATCAAACAGCTATAAATTTGATTAAGATTCTTAGAAGAGTTCAAAACCAGAAATTTTTAAGTATTGTTTCTATTCAAAGTGATCAAGGAACCGAGTTCACCAACAGACGCCTAACTTCTTATCTCGAGGAATCTGGTATTAGGCACGAATTGTCTAGTGCTAGAACTCCACAGCAAAATGACATTGCTGAGAGAAGAGTGAGGACACTAAAAGAAGTAGCGAGATCTATGCTGGCTGAATCAAGTGTTCCTCAAAAGTTCTGGGCAGAAGCCATAAACACAACATGTTACACACAAAATCGGTCGATAATCAATAAACGTTTTGACAAAACACCCTATGAACTCTTTTACGGGAGAATCTCTACAGTGTCTTACTTTAAAGTATTTAGGTGTAAATGTTTTATTCATAACAACGGGAAAGTCTATCTAACTACTTTTGATGCTAAAGCAGATGTTGGAATCATGTTAGGTTATTCCTCAGTAAGTAAGGCTTACAGAGTGTACAACAATAGAACATAAACTGTTGAAGAATCCCTACATGTTGTTTGTGATGAGTCTATTGAAAGTAATTATATTGATCTCGTCGACCTCACTAGCAGATTAGAAGCGATAAGTCTTGAATCTGTGTGCGAGGATGAAGCTCTGGATAAACATATTTCCTCGTCTGATCCTGTGGCTGATCTGATTGAGAACCAACCAGACGTTCAAACTCCTATTCAACAAGATGTTGAAAGTTCTGACGTCGCGGGGTCATCTAATCAGATGACTAATCCTTTAGGACCCAACTTCAGATGGAATAAAAATCATCCACTAGAATTGATAATCGGAAATCCTAATTCTCCTCGTAGGACGAGACGTCAATTGATGGATGAAATGGCCAACTCCGCCTTTATTTCTCAAATTGAACCCAAGAAAATTAGTGAAGCAATGCTTGATCCAGATTGGATCAATGCTATGCAGGAGGAGTTAAACCAATTTTTGAGAAATAAAGTGTGACATCTAACTCCAAGACCGACTAATCAATCGGTCATTGGAACTAGATGGGTCTTTAAAAACAAGCTTAGTGAAGATGGCTTAGTTATAAGAAACAAAGCCCAGTTGGTTGTGAGTCATTTGCAATTGTAGCTAGACTTGAGGCAATTAGAATCTTCTTAGCTTATACATTAATTAAAAAATTTAATGTTTTTCAAATGGATGTGAAAAGCGCATTTTTAAATGGTAAACTAAATGAAGATGTTTATGTTGAGCAACCCCTTGGTTTTCTATATCATACTTCACCAAATCATGTTTTTAAACTTGACAAAGCTTTATATGGTTTAAAACAAGCTCCAAGAGCTTGGTATGATACTCTGACTAAGTTTTTGTTTGATCATGATTTCTTTATTGGAACTGTTGATACTGTTTAGATTTACTAAAGAGTCTCACATTCTACTTGTTCAAGTATATGTTGATGACATTATATTTGGGTCAACTAACCCCAAATCGTGTGAGAAATTTGATAAGCTGATGCAAGATAGGTTTGAGATGAGCATGATGGAAGAATTAACTTTCTTCCTCGGCCTTCAAGTTCGTCAGCTGGAGAAAGGAACATTCATCAATCAAGTCAAATACACCAAGGAACTGCTGAAGAAGTTCGGAATGGAGAACTACTCTGCTGCAGCTACTCCAATGAGCTCCTCCAGCAAACTAGACAAAGATGATGGTGGACAGGGTGTAGACATCACTGCCTACAGAGGTCTCATCAGATCTTTGCTCTATCTCACTTCCAGCGGACCAGACATTTAATTTGATGTTGGTGTCTGTGGAAGATTCCAGGATAATCCTAAACTCTCTCACTTTACTGTTGCTAAACGTATTTTGAAATATTTATAGGGAACTCAAAATGTGGGACTGTGGTATCCGAAGGATTCCAATTTCAATTTAATAAGTTTCTCAGATGCAGACTATGCAGGGTGCAAATTAGTTAGGAAAAGCAAGAGTAGAACTTGTCAGTTCCTTGGAGATCGTCTAATCTTATGGTTCAGCAAGAAGCAGACTTTCGTTGCCACATCTACAGTTGAAGCCGAGTACCTTGTTGTAGGGAGTTGCTGCTCTCAACTCTAGTGGGTTCAACAACAACTAAGGGACTATGAGATTAAGGCTGAAGAATCTCCAATTTTCTACGACAACACAAGTGCAATAGCCATCACCTACAATCCAGTTCTGCATTCTCGGACAAAGCACATCGAAATCAGACATCAGTTCATCCGAGATCATGTCAGTGAGAAGCATATTCGCCTTGAATATGTCCCAACAAATCAACAAATGCCAGACATCTTCACGAAGCCACTACCCGAGACTAAGTTTTCTCACTTTAGAAATATCTTAGGACTTGTTGATCTTGACTGATTTTCTTTTATGCATGAGTTGAGGGGAACGTGTTGTTCAAATGTAACCGGACAGACAAGTAGGTAGAGGTCTCAATATGTCCAATGGATTAGTAGTCTAAGAGGCATATCTACTTAGATAAGAGTTTGCTTAAGCAGTCTACACCTTCGTTTGGATAAAAGTCTTGGTTGATAACCTGCGTGGTTAGACGTTGAAGTCTAATAGACATTTAGACGTTTATAAGACAAGAGCAATTGGATGCTCAAGTCTAATCAAACACACGTCTAATACGTGTTGTATATGCGTAATTAGACGTTCAAAGTCTAATAGACTTTTGATTGTCTATAAGACAAGCGAGATTAGACGCTTACGTCTAATAGACACATATCCAAATCTGAGGCAAGAAATGTGAAGAGTAAATTAAAACGTCTTACTACATATGTACTTAGACTATTTATCTTCTGGCTATTGGGACAGTTGTCCACTGCCACCGTATCTGTTTATGTACTTTTCCCGTCAAAAATAAAACATTCATCTTTTAAATGGATTGAAGACATATGTCTTTCAATGTTAAAAGAGTGACTAAAATGTTTGATGACCTTTCAATACACGTCTAACATTAATAGCCCTATCTCATGATTAACCTTAAATGCTAGTTGTCTCAACTGATGCGTCTCTTGGGAATTAGGTTTTTGACGATTCATATAGTCATTACGTTAATAGCCATACGTCATCATATCTATATTTAAGAAACGGTCATACTCAAAGGTTTAAGTATCTCCCTCTTGAATCTTCGACTCTCTCTCTAAGAGTTCTTCATTTGCCTCTTCGTATTCTTCAAGAAATATCCGCCTTCTCTCTTTGAAATGGGTTTTCTTGCACCTTCTACACTTCAAATCGACTTCTACTCTGTGTCCATGATAGAAATTCCTAGGATAGTAGTTATGTTTGATTCTCTCAAAGCTTTAGGCCTCGAGAAATTCCTCAAGGCCCCCGTTGTCATTCATGAACCTGAGGTTCGTGAACTTTTCAGAAATGCCGGGCTTTATGACAATAGAATCGTCATCGCAAAAATCTGCAATGATATTGCCAGTTTCACAGAAGAATCTTTAGTTAGTTTCTTCAACCTTCCATCTGAGGGACTATCTGAGTTTCCCTCATCTTCAAAGGAAGTCCTAACTGAAATAGGGCTTGTCTTCTCCGATACTTTTCTTGATGGGACTCTAGTTCCTGTTAATAACTCTGGACTACGGTCCTCTCTAAAAGTTGAGTTCGCCTTACTCAACGACATCATTTCCCGATCCCTTCTGGCAAAGGAATGTTCTAACCATTACTCGAAGATGGTCTTAGAGATGATGATTGCTATCATCAAGGGGACAACAATCAACTGGTCGATGGTCATTTTCCGCAATATGATGGGATGTTTGAAAGGAGATCCCCTTGATATGCTACTTCGCTTAGCATGTTTCTTCCTTTTATCATTTCTAGTGTCTCGGGACTTGGGATTCTCATCAAATTATCGAGGGTCTTGAACTATCAAAAGGTTCTTGACTATATTGTCCAAGATAGGAGGCTCAAGCAAAAGAAAAGAAATCGGGAGACTTTTCTGGCCGAAAATGATCAGTAGGAATCCATCTCTCCCGATGATGTTAAAAAAGGGGAAAAGGAAAAGATTGGCCTTAGATTTAGGGGGAACGAAAATCTTTTGCTATTTTTGAAAAAAATTCAATTATCGATCATGTTATGTCTCTTTTGAAAATATGATTATATAATCTTCTGTTATCCTTTGCGTTGACGATTAATAAATGTGCTTATACATCTCTAATTTTTTATTTAAGTTTTAACATCATCAAAAAGGGGGAAATTGTTGGGTCAAATTAATTTTACTAACGATATTTTGATGATGAATATGTGTAAAATTTAAAAAGAATGAAGTTAAGCCGTCTAAATTGTGTTTATGCAGGAGCATCAAGATCTGACTAACTTGGACGTGATTTGAGCAGGCTAATTAGACGCATTCCAAGTTAGACGTGTGGTCTAACAGACATAGTTAGACATGCAGTCCAACAGATTCGTAGTTAGACGTGCAGTCTAACAGATACGTAGTTAGACGTGCAGTCTAACAGATACGTAGTTAGACGTGCAGTCTAACAGATACGTAGTTAGACGTGCAGTCTAACAGATACGTAGTTAGACGTGCAGTCTAACAGATACGTAGTTAGACGTGCAGTCTAACAGATACGTAGTTAGACGTGCAGTCTAACAGATACGTAGTTAGACGTGCAATCTAACAGATACGTAGTTAGACGTGTAGTCTAACAGATACATAGTTAGACATGCAGTCTAACAGATACGTAGTTAAATGTGCAGTCTAATAGATACGTAGTTAGACGTGCAGTCTAACAGATCCGTAGTTAGACGTGCAGTCTAACAGATACGTAGACGTGCAGTCTAACACGTAGTTAGACGTGCAGTCTAGCATATACATAGTTAGACGTGTAGTCTAACAGATACGTAGTTAGACGTGCAGTCTAACTCCATTAGATGTATGAGTATAATGGGATGCAAAGTTAGACGTTGGCGTCTAACTCCTTCAGAGTAGTCTAAAGTGAATCGTAGTTAGACGTGTAGTCTAACTCCATTATATTTTATTGTCTAATGGATCTCGTTATTAAACGTTGACGTTTAACTTTCTTAGACTTGGTGGTCTAATAAAGCACGTTTAATTCCTCGCTTCAGCAGCTGTTTGAAGTTAGCATACGTCTACCCACGATCAACTAGTTGTACGCTACTCCTGCCCCACTCATCCGTGTAGTCCAGTACGCCAGCTATTTGATCAAATGAATGAATGTCACGTAAGTAAACATTCTTCCCACTATTTGCTCTATGCTGGACAATTACAGAAGAATGTTTGGCGCAGTACCAGTTTGGTACGACCACGATCCATGTGCACATAGTCTGTTGTACTCTTGTACTATGGAGGCTTTCCAATGGGAGTTTGCAATGGTTTGTGAAGAATATAAAGCAATATTAATCCCTGACAGGATTTCTATAAAATCATTTCCAAGAGTTGTCATCAATAGCTAGACCCCGTCTCTATTGATTACACTGATCCTATCACAAACCATTGAAGTCAGTTAAAAAAGTCTCAAAACGTTAGTTTCAGTTCGATTTGATTTATTAGGAGATTGTTTATTTGTTTTAAAAAATATATATACATAAATTTTGTTTTTGAAAAACTTATATGAAAATGATATATATTAACTTTCAAAAACAAATAATAAAATCGTTTAATGATTGAAATCTTAATTATTAAAATAAATATTTAATTAAAAATTATAACTAAATTATGTATATTTATAAATTTTAGTCCAGGTTGGTTTGATATTTTAGCCGAAAAACACCTATCAACCAAATCTTTAAAGTTAGTTCAACTGTTTAATAAATTGTTGATTTTAGATTCAATTCATTTTTATTTAGTTAATATAACCAATTCTATTGAATGTGTAGATACCCATCCATATTTATCTCAAATATAGTCAAAACAAAGTTACAAATTATTCAATGTGATTTTTAGTAACACCAACTAAAATTTTAGACATAACATTTATTTTAAAAAATAAGTATATTTTAAAGAGTTGAATAAAGTATTAAGCAACTAATTAGATGTGAGTTAGAGTTTTTTTTTTTTTTGTTTTACATAAAATTTAACTATATTATTATATTCTTCAATTAATAAATTAATAAATTTATTAATTAAAATATTAATAAACTTATTTTAATTATTACAATATAAAAAATATTAGACTAATTCACTTAAATAATTTTTTTAGGAAAAATATATATTATATTTTGATGTTTTGTTTCATACTTATCCTCACGACCACGGTGTTACGCGGAGTTTCCACACGAAACAGCGCAGGGGACTAATCTTCAGTCTGAAGTTTAAAATTTAATTTATGTTTTTTGGTCAGAACTTGAAAGTTAACCGACACGGTCTATGCATTTTCTTCTGCCTTAAGCTTCTCTTCTCCATAAAACCCTTTTTCCATGGTCACCGCTTCACCATAACCATCTTCATTTCTACATAAAACCCTTTTCCCCTGCTCACCGCTACACCATTAACCATCGCATCTCGAAGCTTCATTTCATCCATGTCTTCTCAAAACTCCAGAAGCTCAATCTACCCTGAAGTCGATATGTCTAACCCAGAAGCTGCATCGCCTCTCCTCTCTGATTCAAATCTCAATCCTTCATCCTCTCTATATCCTACAGTCTACGTAGACGACCTCGCTCAGAATCTCTTCCCCGATCAAGAATCCGATCAAAACCCTAACACTCTGCCTTCTCTTCCGGTTGACTCCTCCGAGGAAGTCCTAATCATTGTTCCCGCCACGATCGTTCATCTTATTGACAAGCAACGGAGCGTTGAGCTTGCTTCCGGTGATCTCATAATTGTTCGTCTCCGTCAAGGGGAAAACGTCGTTGCCGTCTTCGCCAGAATCGGCGAAGATCTTCAATGGCCGTTGGCGAAAGACGAACCCGTGGTTAAGCTCGACGAATCGCACTACTTCTTCACTCTCCGGATCCCGTCTGGTGTTGGATCAGACGACGAAGGTAGCATTATTGAGGAGGAGAATATTTTAAATTATGGACTGACGATCGCATCGAAGGGGCAAGAAGGTGTACTAGAATCATTTGATTCAATTCTCGATCACTACAGCGCCTTCTCTATTCAGAAAGTTGCCGAGGTTGCTGATGATTTGTCAGCGTTTGCAAAGGAGACTTCGCCAGATGAATTCGTGGCAGAAGGGAATAATAAGAAAGAAGAGATGGAGAGTAGCTCTGCTGCGTATTGGACGACATTGGCTCCTAACGTAGAAGATTACAGTAGCTCTGTTGCAAGGATGATCGCTGCCGGATCGGGTCAGCTAATTAAGGGTATCTTGTGGTGTGGGGATGTAACAGTAGAAAGGTTGAAGTGGGGTAATGAATTCTTCAAGAAGAGGATGTGTACGAGTTCGAATTCTGATGTTAGCCCTGAAGCAATGAAAAGGATTCTAAGGTAACCCAACAAGCAAAGAATCAGTCTTTTAGTTTAATCTAAATCTTGTTTCTGGTTTCATGACAGAATTGTCGTTTGTTGCAGGGTGAAGAAGCTGACTAAGATGTCTGAGAAAGTGGCGACTGGAGTTCTTTCTGGGGTTGTGAGGGTGTCTGGTTTCTTCACAAGTTCCATTGTGAATTCAAGTGTTGGGAAGAAGTTCTTTAGTCTATTGCCTGGAGAAATCGTGCTTGCTTCGTTGGATGGATTTAGTAATGCCTTTTGACTTTACCTTATTAAAAAACATTATTAGTGTACAACTTGTTTTTTTAAACATTATTATTGTCTAATAACAGATAAAATATGCGATGCTGTTGAAGTTGCGGGCAGAAACGTAATGTCAACATCATCTGTGGTAACTACTGGGCTAGTGTCTCATAGGTATGTATTCTTATCTTATCCTTTCATATAGCTTTAAGCATCAAATCCTTTCATTGGTTTGTGATGAGGCCAATCATCCAATTTTAATATGCTCCCATTGATTATTGCTCATAGCCACTCGTGAATTATTGCTCAACTTGTTGATTTTGTTGGGATTTTTTTTTTCAAGTTTGTAATGGTAGGAGGCTATGCATAAGAAACCATGTGTCATAATGACTTTGATTCTCATTTAGAACATCTTAATTAGTTGAAGGAGAATTTAGAACATCTTAATTAGTTGGAGTAGAAATGTTTTTAATTTAATAGTAAAAATACTGATATGAACTATTTTTTATTATAGAAAACTTAAATATTAGATTTTTTAATCATTAAATTTAGAGTAATGATATATATATATACAACACCTTTATACATCACTTTTATATATCTAACTCATTTGGCAAGAAAAAAAAAATATTTTTCTCTTTCTTGTACTTTTTTTAAGATATATATTTTCTCTTTCTTTTTGAATGAGGTAACTTTTTAAATGAGGTAAGTGCTGTATTATGTATTAAGGTGGGTATATATCATTACTCTTAAATTTATTTATTAAAATATTCTTACTCTAATTTTATAAATTTGAAATATAAAAAATCATTATTTTAAATCATCCAAATAGCTTACTTTTTTTTTTTAAATCAATAAAAATTTCAAATAACCCAACATGAAACAAGATGAAATAGTTGAATAAATTTAAAAAAAAATGGAAAAGTCAATTGGATCAATAAATAGGATCCTCCATTTTACAAATGTGGTGTACAATGAGTCTATATTAACTTGATTAAGGGATATAAGTGGTTGACTTTAGTCATCATTTGTACATACAACTTGGGAATGTTTATTGTCACTTAGGATCCTCTACTCTAGTTTATTTCCTCCTCCTCAGGGTAAAATAGTAAATATTTTTTTTAAAAAATTTAATGACGGTTTTGCCCCTCTCCTGTAGATGATTCTGGCTCGTTTATTGTTGGGTTATTTCTAAAAGAAAGTTATAATCAATTCAAAATTTGTTTGACAAAAATGGATTATTTATATTAAATTATTAGATATACTTCCAACTAAAATATGTATTGATTAAATTTTTGTTTTGAAGTCAGATTTTAGCAATAAATAGGCTTCCACCCATTAGACAAATAGACTATTTTTTATATATTTTATAGAATTATAATTTTTTTTTTTTCAGTTGGGTATTTAAATAATTATTGTTTCATTTAGGAAAAAAAAAACTGAATAATTATTAAGTTATAGGGATTTTTCTTTATTTTGCATAAAAAGTATATTTTAATTTATGATCATAAATATATATTCTAAATATTTTTGTTAACATAAATGTAGATTAAGTGCTAACTTGATTTATGTTCTAGAACTAGATCTAATCAAAACATAGAAAAGCGTTGTTTCTCTATACTTTTTTCTTACATTTGGGGGATTAAACATAACATGTGAAAGGATTTGTCTATGGAAGGTATGGTGAGCAAGCAGGGAAGGCTACCTATGAAGGACTTGGCGCGGCTGGGCATGCTCTTGGGGCTGCCTGGGCTGTGTTTAAAGTAAGAAAAGCTCTGAACCCGAAGAGCGTAATCAAGCCCACAACTCTTGTGAAAGCAGCAGCTCAATCTAATTCTGAGAAGCTGAAGGCCAAAAAATGATCTACTTATATGACGATGTTGTTGGCTTATCTTGTGCTTGTACAATAATAATATATATATATCTTGATTTTGGTTTTCGTTTTTGTCTTCTCATTGGATTGCTATTCTTTTTTATTTGGTTCCATGTAATATGAGATGTGTTCCTTTTTTTCGTTTAGTCTCAGCTTTTGTTAAAAATTCTTCATACTTAAAAGAGAAAATTTTAAAACGTGGATAGTTGAGCAGATGATTTATTGAAAGATCAAATTGTTACATAAATAAAGCTCAGAGCCTATTATAACCAATAATAACAACCAATATAGTCTAATTATATTAAACATCTTCTTTCATCAATAACTGGTCTTGAAAGGTTTATAAGTTTTGAGATCAAGAACAACTCCTGCTATGGAGCCAACCGCTGCAGCAACCGAAACTACAAGGCATGTGGCGCTGAGTGTTTGAAGCGCAATCCACCGACTTGACCACTTTCTTATCTTCTTCTGAGAAATGTACATTTGAATGGGAAAGTACACTGTTAAGGGCCAAAACCCGAGTGCTCCAAGTAAACCAACCACATCGTTGAAGAAAGGCATGAGCATGGCTATCAAAGTTGTCACCACCACAAACATAGTCCTCCATACTATTCGGAAGAAATTTACATTGTACACACCGGATACAAAAGGGATGGGTAAATCATATTCGGCTGTCACGAAGTCACTCTTCGACCATTTTTGAGCTGCCCATTTCTCGACAAATGCATATAAAGGCTGGCAGTAAACCTGCAGTTTGTTTTTTTCATTTATCATAACAAACATTTACATCATAAATATTTCTTGACATTATCTAAAAGAAATAAAAATTGGAAATCGAGATTCCCCATATCAAAACTCGCTTATAATAGAGAAATGGAAACTTCACATTAGCATAAAATTGTTTTCTGAAAATCAAAATATATTTTTTGAAAAATGTTTATACTACCACACAAACATAATTACATGTCTCACTTACCTGATAGGCACCGAAGAGATGGACTATGATAGCAACATTAGCTATGTCAAGGAGCCAATATGGGTCATAAAAGCCGAAGCCAGTGAGAAGATTCCCTGGGGAATCATCTCCAAAGGCAGCATAACCAAAGCATCCACACAACAAGTAGAAAGATGTGGTAACCGCAATGCTAACCGAAGTAGCCTTCTTCATAGTTTTGTACTCTGCTGGCGGCGATTTTAAGGTGTCCTGCACATTTTTAAGCTTGAATAATATCTGTCTCTTTAGTTATATAGTTGTATATAATGGAAATTATGTCCTTACTTGTATCTCTAGCATGATGATAGAAAAAGAATAAGCAAAAGCTATGGCTCCTAGTGATTGAAGACTTCTCCAAATCTTCTGTGTAGATGTTACTAATTGACCAGATTTTGTGATGGATCCAATACTGATACCAGTTAGGCTCCCTTGAATCATCCCATTTTCTGTAACAAAAATGTTTATGTTTTTATTTAGTTTCAACTTGATTAACTTGTAACAGTTTGGGATATTCTCTATAGCATGAATATGAATTAGTCAAAATATTCTCAATTTATTTAATGGAAAAAAACAACTAGAAAGCTAAGTAAAAATCTCAATCACTTGCTTCATACTTTCAAGCCCAAGCCTACTTTTTGTTTTTATCATATCTTTTTTTATCCTCTAAAAAAGTTGAAGTTGGCACTAATGCAAATAACTTAAAGTGAGTGTCTCATACAAATAACTTAAAAAGTAATTGCTCCCTTTTTGGCACTATATTTTGATCATGCTATTGGAAAAGGACATGATCAACTTTAATAATTCTATCCCATGTACCATTTGTTTTTTCTCTTTCTCTAACTCATTTATTAGATTGAATAAATGCAATTTTCTTAAACTTAAACAAAAATAAAAAAACTTAAGCCAGAGTAATACTTATTTAATTTCACAATCTTCTTATTCGTCTTTTCAATTAAATCAATTAATCAATCAAAATATTAAAATAATTTATTTATTTTAAACGTCTTTTTTAACAATAACTTAACTTTTTCATAAATTTGTACCAAATAAGATTCACCAAAATCTGAGAAAGGCCTTAGATTGGTTTGATTGAATCCAAAAGTTTCCTAGTCTAACTTTTATTTCCACATTTCTGATGAATAAGAATTACTAACCCACAACTTTTGCAATGCCTAGTGCAAGGCCAACAGCAGAGTAAGTAAAAGACATGATAGCAGCAACAATTGACAACCACCAAACTTGGTCGAAATCGGGTATTTGGGAGAGTAAAATCTCCGAGAATCCAAACGCTATCATGTACCCATTGCTCGACATGTGACATGGATTGTCCCGGTTCTTGTGGAAACAATTTGCTCTTTTTATTGCCCTGACTCAAGACCAACATGAAATACGTAAATACACTCTAATTTTACCACATAAATTTGATCATGACCAATAAATGATTGTTTTACATCATGCTCACGGATGCTGCAATGGTGTAGCCTATAGCAGTTCCAAACAGGTTCAGGTATTGGATGGCACCGCATATTGCCACCTTTCTTCCTCCTATAGTATTAATAATACAATATATATAAAATAAAAATAAAAAATCATAGCAAGGACATTAAAATCATCAAATCATTTGAGCTACTTCTTGGACAAGGATCTCCACTTCTTTCCCATCACTTTTTAAAGGGTTTGCCCGACGCATTTATCATAATTTTATATTGATATCACACTTTAATAGGGAAAGTTTTATTACAAATGAAATTTATTACCTTCTTTTAAATATTTTGATGATTCTCTTTCAAATTTGTAATATCCAATTTGAAAGAATTTGATTATAAACTTCAATCAATTTTTTTTTATTAATTATTACACTTGTATGTATCATTTTTTTTTATTAAATTTATAATAGACTAAGCTCCAAAGTTTGGGTTGCTTGAGACAAAAACAAAAATTTGTTATTATTTTTTCTTATTTAAGTTGCTATATTGAAAATATATAATAATTTTATATTATAATTAAAAAAACAAAAATAATAATCTTACTTTATTTATAGTGATTTAAGATAATTGATATATATATTTGACCTTGATTTCAATTTTCTTCAATTGTGAAGCCTACTAACTTTTTTCTTTAAATGATGTTAAACCATCTTAACTCAAATTTCTAATTCTATATATCTTTTATGTATAAATATATTTTTGCAAAGGGTTTTACCTAAATTGGCTTTGACAGCATCCATGTAAGTGTAGTTCCTCTGGCCGGTGATTGGATCACCCGATCTGTAGCACTGAGAAAGAAGATTTGATGTAAAGAGAATAACAAAGGCAAAGAGAAGCATAACTGCAGGTCCGGCCACCCATCCTAGTTGAGCCACCGCCCATGCCAGCGATAGAACTCCTGATCCAATAACTGCGGTTATTATATGCGATGTCGCCGTCCAGAAAGTGCCTGCTCAAATATGACACAAACAATTAATTACTCCATTCTATTATTATATCATCCTCTTTTTTATATCAACCTGTTCTTTTCAGACGACCATCATCGTCGAAACACTTGGAATAGTTTGCTAAGGGAATGATGGATTCACTGTCTGATGTAGTGTTCTTGGGTTGGATTTCGACTTGCATGTAGTGCCTAATGTCTTGTCTTTCTTCAATCTGGTTGACAATGAAAATATGGTGTTTAATATAAAAGAAGATCGAGTTGGATTTGTCATAAACAGGGGGAATGGGAAGAGTAGGAATAAAATCTTACAACTCCATTATTGATTCTGGGGGGAAGAGTTCTACTCCTTGGAAGCATGTTGGTAGATCCAAAAAGACTTTTTTTTTTTATATGCGTTTGTTGTTCCTAAAGGAAAGGCTGTATTATATATAGAGAGAGCTTTGGGAAGTGAATGGTTAATTGAAGTTATGGATATTAATAATGTGTAATTAGTGTTAAATAGGCCCCCTAATTGTACTTTTCTATTTTTATATTAGTTTGGATATAATTTGGAAACACTAATTTTTTAATTTTAAAAAAAAAATAGTAATATCGATAAAAGAAACTTGAAGGACATTATACACAATATTGACCTATTCATTTGAAAAACATTTAATAAAAAAAATGTATGTTTTTAACAAAGAAATTTGTTATATTATTATTCTCTCCATACACAAACAAAATGAAATGTTGGATTTTAAGCAAATGTGTTGCCATAGCTTTACATAGTCTACTATAATGGCACAATCTAATTCAATGGCTTCTCTAATTGTTCTGCAAAAGTTTCCTCAAGGATTAAATATGCAAAAGGACAATGTGCCCATTTAATGAGGAGATAATAATCAAACTCTCTAGCAATAAGAGAGACTACTACTTCTTTGAAAAAAGAATTAATCACAAAGTAAAGTATAATGTATCCCGATTGTGGTTGTTTATACTTATTCCTAATTTTTATTATTTTTTTTTTTTTTTTTTTTTTTTTTTGAACATGGACATATTCTCATTCTTTCAAAGTCTTGCCTATTTAAGTACTACCGGGTTTAATGAACATGTACATTTAAGTCCTCCC
Organism: Impatiens glandulifera; assembly: GCF_907164915.1. NCBI lineage: Eukaryota > Viridiplantae > Streptophyta > Magnoliopsida > Ericales > Balsaminaceae > Impatiens > Impatiens glandulifera. Next base: position 29,215,722 of record NC_061863.1, on the reverse strand, counting down.
GGGTTTAATTGATCATTATGAACGACTATTTAAGGCATGCTTGGTACGTGATTTTTCAACTCAGGAATGAAAATGCGAAAAGGAATGAAATGAGAGGTTTGGTTGGTGGTTTTAATTCTAGGATATTGATTTGATTCCCAAGATACGGAATGAATATCGATACACTTTCTCTTCCATTATCTCCACTCTCCTATTTTCTCTCAATCATAATTATAATTATAATTATAATTATAATTATAATATTATATATATATATATATATATTATACGTTATTTTTTAATTAACATAATAATAAATTTTTATTTATTTATGAAATAAATAATTTCAATATTAAGAAATCATTTAAAATAAAATTTTAATAATAATTCCAATAACTAATAATAATATAATTAATTTTATATAATTAATTTAAAATATTATATATTAATAATAAAATTAAAATAAATAAATTAAAATATAAAAATATAAAACTAAAAATAAAATAACAATTTTATATAAAAATATTAAAAAAAAGTTAAATATTAAATATTTTAACAAAAGTTATTATTAAAAAAATTATACCATGTTATAATATATTATTAAATAAAATATTATATTTAATTTAAATGTATTTATCTAATATTTAATATTGGAAAGACTTTGTCTTATGTTATTTATATTTAATAGACAATTATTTATTTACAACATTCGACATTTTTTTGTTATAAGTATTTTTATTTTTAAAAAATATAATTAATATGATAAAATATTAGATATTTATATTTTATTAAATTATGTCACTTAAATATTTTATATATTTAAAAAAAAATTATGTTATAAAAATAATAATATTTTTAATTTAATACAAAAAAAAATTAAAATATTAATTATAGTTTTAATAACAAAATTATATTTATAACTTTTTTCTTCTAAATCTAAACATTATCAATAATGGGAATGAGAATGATTAAAACTCTTAACCAAAGACTACACTTCTATCAATTATACCTATTCTCATTTCACACATCTATCAATCTCAATTCTATTTCCATTTCTTTATTTGAACCAAGCACCCCTAGTTTTAAAGTTTATTCTCTATATGGAGTAACAACTTTAGGTTAAATAATCTTGGGTCTCTAATGATGTTAAAATAGTTTTGAACCACTTCCCAAATTTTGATTGCATTTCAACAGATGAAGGGTCTAGTTTTGTATTTTGTTGTCAAATATAATTTGTCCACGCATATGTTGGATTCTAAGTCACGTTACGACTGAATAAAATGGCTTGAGTTGAAATTGTATTTTTTTTTAGGGAAACAGTTAATATCATTTCATTAAAAATCTTAAAAGTAGGAAGATAAATAATCAACTAGACAAAATTTAACTATGATTAAAAGATGACAATCAAAAGAGCATAAACAAACTAATTAGTAGCATTCGTAAAAATAAATAACAGAGATTACAAACGAAAAGAATACAATCAAAAACAGATCATAACTACCCCAATCATGGTGTTTATTTCCATATAAACTTGTTGCGTCATAAGGCCTTCTTCCCCTTCCCTTTCCCCTTCCTCTTGCGATGCAAGTAGATTGAATCGAAGAAGATGATGAGGCTTACTTATTCCCATTGTATACTCTTTCTTTGTACGAACCCGTGCTAATCTGATAAAAATAGTTTTTTCTAGGACTTTAAGGTTCTTATCTTTGTTATCCTCTACTTGAATTTCAGGATTCTTGTCTTTGTTTCCTTCAGCATTAGCTTTGGTATTCACTGCATCAGTCCTGATATCTTCTACTTCAGCTTGATTAGTCTGAGTATCTTTCTCTATGATTTCATCTACTACAACTTGACTTATTTGAGAATCAACTTACTTATTCTTCCTCAACCACTGATTTCTTACAAATTTTATCCTCTTCTTAATTAGTGTCCCATTTACCCTCTTTCCTTCAATCACATTACTTTATTTCTTTTTAAAGTCCTCATGGCTTCAACTTTTTGTTCTTCCTCCACATTTTTCTTTTTAATGTTAGATTCGTCTATTTTATTTTTCTGTTTTTTTTTCTGGATTTTCAATATTCTATGATCTTCTCCCTTAGTTTGAGCACATTTCGTGTTGCCATGTTGGAAAGTATTGCAGAATGAACACATATATTTCCTCCACTCATAAGTGATTCATATGACAGTAAATTTTCTTTCAAGTCAACCATTGTCATTTTATCTGACAATGTGCTTCGAGGATGCACCTCAATGTTAATTCTAGCAAAAGAAAATTTTTATCCTTTAGTAATTGAATCCATATATAACGGTCTATCCAATATATTTACAAAATGACTAAGAGCTTCTACATTATACATGTGTGTAGAAATATTCCAAAGTTTGAACTATATCTGAGTTGTTTCCTTATGTTTGCTTAATAGGTTCAAATATTCTGACATCTTTCCAACTTTAGTCGTTGAATCCAATATATGTATGCCCATTTTCATAATTTCATTCAGATTTGATCATTTCTTGAATTTTAGAAAGTAGAGATCATGTACATTTGTTGAAATTTTCTCTAGTTCCTTTTCCTCCTATTACTTCTTAAGTGCCTTTTTGGTGATTAGAAATGAAACTCTATTATTTATTATGTAGTTTCCCACCATTACATTTTCCCAATCCTTAACACAATTTTCTTCTAATATAGCAAACAATTTAAATTCGATAGGAGAATTCAGTACCTCCACTTTTGTTTATACATTACCCAAGTAGATTTTTCTTTTGTATGAATGATCTTTCCCAATATTGTTCTTCCAAACTTCATTGATTTTCTATGTAGAATTACTTATGATAGTATAAGTCTTTGATTTAGTAGCCTTCATTAACTCCATCATTGTTGCAACAAACCATTTACTATCACTTCTTATTCATCATTCTTGAGTAAATTTAGTCTTAGAGATATTGAATGTTAAGGTGGACTACTATGTTTTGCATTTTCTCCTTACTAAGAACAATTTCCCATTTCTTAGCATGCATCAAAATTTTGGTGATTTGGTTTTTGTCCAATAAATTGACTATTTCATTATACCCTATCATCCAAACTTCTTCTTTCTTCTCCTTGATCCATGAATTATTTTACAAAGGCTTTGGAGTAACAATTGGGTCTTTGCTACTTTCTTGCACTTTTTCATTAATTACTTCTTCAGCTATTCTATTAATTTCCTCCTTTATAGTTTCTTTGATTTCTTTAAGAACAAAGTCCTGCATTTCTTTCGCCTTTTTGTTTTTCCTTTTACCCATATTCCAATAAGACTATAGAATAGGGGATTAATGTCAGAGAAACAATCTTGAACGATGAACTTATTCAAACACTAACCGATATTTCTTGATTTCACAACTTATAATCCTAAAAGATTTCCCCCGATGTTCCAAACGTGCCAGACGTGCCGAACGTGCCAGACGTTCCAGAAGTGGGGGTCGTGCCGACGATCTTTAATTCGACCACATTTCCAATAATGGACTACGAAATCAATCAAATCGCGTGACAGTGTTACCTGTGCCGAACGTGTCAAACGTGTCAAACGTGCCGAGTGTGCCGATTGTGCCGAACGTGCCAGACGTTCAAACCGTCGGTGTTATGTATTAAAAATTTTAAATTAAGAAGTTTTATATTTGATGTTTAGTATGCTAGAATAATATTAATGGTTTTAGATGTGAGTGAGATAACCAAAAGAATGTGTGTGAGACCTATTTACTAGGTATTATGATTTATTTTGGCATTTGAAGAGGAAAATATTTTGCTTATAAAAATTTGTAACAATCCATTTGATATGAATAAGAAGAAAGATAGAGATTAAAAGAAAACAAAGTATTGCCAACTTTTATGGTTTTGGTATTCCTGTTACCAACAAAATGGTATCAAAGCTAGTGTGTGTGAGGTGAGCGTGAGAGAACCTTCCAAACCTCAAGAGTGAACGTCGCGGTGTGCGCTGACCAAGAGAGAAAGAGGAACAACCAAAAATTTGTGAGGAGTGTGAGTTAAGTGAAACACTTGAGAGAAATGACAGGTCTAATCAATAACATCCCGCTATCCAAGTTGATAAAATGTGCCAACTACGACAACTAGAAGGTGCATATGAAGGACCTTTTCAGCTCCTAAGATAACTGAGATGTGGCCGAGACTGGCTTTGAGCAACCGACGAACACATATGGGTATTCAAATACCCATTTAAACGCGTTGAAGGCCATTCTACCTGACAAGGCGATTTTATATTCTTTACCGAGTTGTCGATGAATCTGGATTTAAAAAGATAGTCAACGCAAAATCTTCCAAAGTAGCATGGGATATACTCGAAATAATTAACAAAGGAGATGAACAGGTGAAGCAAGTCTGGCTTTAAACCCTTAGGGCGAATTGGAAAACATGAGGATGAAAGAGTCTAAAAGCGTATTCGATTTCATTACATGGGTGGAAACTATGGTGAACAAGCTAAATCGAAATGGTGAGAGTTTTTCATCAAACCAATTTGTTGAAAATATTATGAGGTCATTGATAAATAATTTCGAAAATATTGTGTGTGCAATAGAGGAATCTAAGGACCTATCAACGCTCACCCTTGAATAGCTTGTTGGGTCCATGAAAGTGCATGAACAGAGAAGGAAAAACAAGAAGGGTGGGGGGGGGGGGGGTCCTTGAACAAGCTCTCCAAGAGAAGATGACAACAAAATATGAGAATGTGCTCTATGCTCAGAGACCTAGGTGGTAGAGGAAGAGGAGGATAAGGAATTGAGCAAGTCGGCCAAAAAACGGACATAGTTGAGTTCAAGCTCGGGGTGGCCGGACAAATACAAACAATAATATTGAATGTTATAACTGTGGAAAATAGAGGCATGTGGCCAATGGTTTTTACTCGATAAAATGCTACAACTGTAAAAAACTGGGTCATATTTCCAAAAATTGTAGGTCCGAGAAGAAAAAGGAGGAACCAACAAACTTCCTTATTGAGAAATAAAATGAAAGATTGTTGTTGCTGATAAAAATTCCAAAAACTGATATCAAACCGATTTATTCTAATAACTCGTTTTGGTACTTGGACACCGATGCAAGTAACCACATGTGTGGTGACAAGAGGTTATTAAAATTAATCTCAAAGGTGGAGTCCAAATCAATTTCTTTCGACGATGATTCAAAAGTTCTTGTCAAAGGTCGATGAACGATACGGGATCAATAGAGAAATGGGGGAATCAAAGAGATCATAGATGTGTACTATGTACCTGATCTAAAAAACAACATATTCAGTATGAGAAAGTTGATGGAGAAATGATACTCGGTTCTAATGAATGTCCGAGAACTACAATTGAAGGATAAACTTAGGAGGCTCATTGCACATGTAGAAATGAAGAAAAATCACATGTACAAACTTGAGATGAAAACAGTTTAAGATAAATTCATGCAACTTGATTTAGAGGATAAGTCCATAAAGTGACATTATCGGTTCAGTCCTCTTCACTTCCGGGGATGACTGAGCTGGTGAAAAAAGAGATGGTGCTTGGATCGCTTAATATCATCGAAATGTTGTCTTGGCGCATTATTCCATTTTTCTTCTTAACCAAAAGAATTGTAGCTACCTAAAGGGAAACACTTGATCTAATGTACCCCTTTTCTAACAATTCTTCTAATTGGTTGTATAGTTCTTTTAATTCCGCTAGAGCCATACGATATGATGTTTTAGTTATTGGTATTGTTTTAGGTGCTATATCAATTGAAAGTTGTATTTCTTTATTAGGTGGAAAACTTTGTAAGTTATCTGGAAACACATTTGAATATTCATTTAAACACTTTTCTTAGTACCCATAAAACCACTAAGTAGCATTCACAATCCTTCCCTATCAAACGCTTTACCTCTATAGAACAAATCATCTTTATAGGAGTTATAATACTCATACCCATAAAAGAGAATGTAAATCATTTGGGAATTTGGAATACTATCTCCTTTTTGTGACAATCAATCGTGCCGAACTTTGGGGCTAATTATTCCATTTCCAATATAATATCAAAACCATGCATATCTAGTACAGTAAGATCAACTAGTAGTACAATATCTCCTATTTGAACTTCTGAGGACTTACAAATGAAGTTTGCAATTACCTTATCACCTAATGGCGTTTCAACACTTATATTAACATCTAGGGATTTAGTACTCCAATCATGCTTTGTAACAAAGTATTGAGACATAAAATAACTTGTAGCACTAGAATCAAATAATTTTAGACCATAATTAAAAGACATAGAAATTGTACCTGATACTACATCATTAGAGGTCTGTGCTTGCTCATTATTCTTCGTAGAAAAAATCTTAGTTTGGCCTATTTGTGTTTGACCTCTTAGTGCTTGCCTAATTCTTTTGTTTTTATTTGACATCGATCTTTAATTCGGCACGAATCTTTGATTCACTGAGCTTCCGACTCTGTAAATGGCCTTCTTTGTCGTGAAGAATTGACTCTTTTGTGATCATACTCCCCACATGTGGTACAAACTCTAGTCAACCAACGACAATATTCAGTATGATGATTTTGAAAATAGTCTGATCATTAAACAAATTGATTTTGTGAAGAAATATTCCTTGATCCTTGATTCGTATTGTCTAAAGATAGCGACCTTACACGTTGAAATGAACTACGACTCTCCTCACATTGACTCTTAGTTTCCTTGAGCTTTCTTCTTCTATCTTATTTGTAATTTCCTACTCTCTTTCTATTAATTGCGACTTCTCCACAATTTCAAAAGGACTTACCACTTGTCAAATATGGAGATTTTGTAATTCTTAATTTCAATTCTACTTTCTTTAGTTTTTAAACAAAAATATTTACAACCTTATTCACATCTTCAACTAATATCTTAATAATAAAGATAATATTTATTGAAATTGTTATATATTCTACATCACACTTTTCTGTCATGTTGATAACACATAGTCGACCCTATGAAACCCGAGTGAAGAGCCATGTGAAGTGCTTCACATGACGGTTTATAGCTGTAATGTGAAGTGAAGGCCGTGTGAAGAGAAATGTGAAGCCCTTTACATGGAAATTTACAAAAACCATGTAAAATGAAGGTCATGTGAAAAGCCATGTGAAATACTTCACATGGTAATTTACATCAACCATGTGAAGTGAAGGCCATGTAAAGCTCTTTACATGACAATTTACAACAACCAAGTAAAGTGAAGGCCGTGTGAAGAGCCGTGTGAAGGATTGTTGCACTTGCTCATGTAAAATGCGTTCTTCAGTCTTGTTGTGAACACGTAGTTGATCCTATCTGAGAAAGTTGAGATAATAAAAGTATAATAAATGTAGTGTTAGCTATGCTTAAACTTTAATTCCAATGTTGTGAAGTTGATATTGTAGCAGTTGTTGATATTGAAATTGAAAGAAGAAATATTAAAATAATTTAAGAGCTCTTAGTAAATAATAACTTGAAATAAATACCAGAATTATTATTGCTTGGCTTGTTTCTTTTGTAACTTTTCTTTCACTTGAATTCTTCTCTAAGACACCTTTCAATCTCTTACTAGATGTACCATCACTGAAATTAAATGGATAGACAAGCCACATAATTTTTTGTATCACATATTTTGAAGTACTTTTAGATCCAAAGTACTAATGTTCACCATTGAATATGTAACTCCAAAATATTTTTTTTATTGTTCTAGTCCACCTTCTTAATATCAACTCACTATGAATCTTCATAATATTTCTCATTGTGAATATCTTCAGAATATGAGAACATAAAATCCCACCAAATTAAAATTTCAAACAGCTACACTCAATCTTATAATATTTTTTTCTACACCACTGTCGTGAGACATGAACCATTGTCGTTGAAAATACTTGAATGCCTTAAGAGTTTATATTACTTGTATCCTTTAAATCTCAATTGGGTAGGACAAATATGACACACTAGTATATAATTTAAAATCAACTTCTAACTCTTTTAAATCTTAATTGATTTAAAATAAAATTCTAACTCCTTTAAATCTTAATTGATTTAAAATCAACTTCTATGATAATCAAGTAATCTTTGAAAGTGATTGAAAAATATATAAGAACTTGTGTTTATAGGAGACATACATTTTCAATACACTTTTTATGCTCTCACTTCTTTGAGTTGTAGTGATATTTATACAAAACATATATAATTCATATTCTAAAGACCACTTTTTCTTTATACAAAATGTATGCCTCAACCAATCATTGTCTTGAAGTGCATAATTTGTCAACATTAGATTCAAGGCTTCAAGAAAATCGTTCTCTTCATCAAAATCATATATATATGATGCAAAATTATTGGCAAACTCTCTGAAATCATTAATGACAACACATAAATGTATGACTGTATTTCTATAAATGCGCAAAATACACAAATGATGATTTGTTTCATGACATTTTGAAGCTAAGGTCGTTTCCACTAATGCATCTTGATCGATAATAATAGTTGTCATTTTTTGTAAAACATAGCTCTAGTAAATATCTCAAACAATTATTCCAAAGTCAAAATAGTTTGATTATATAATAAAGCGACACCCAAAAATATAGGTTTCTTGAGATGATTAACACCTACAAACAATACAATTAGACGACCTTTAGTGTTATTTCTATAGGTCGTGTTAAAGTAAACAACATCTCTAAAATATCCAAGAAATATTAATTATTAAATCTTCGGGATCAAGTTGAATAACAAAAGAAAAATTGGGATCATCAAATTGCATTTTCTAAAAATATTCTAACACACACCATGTATCCCCAATCATACAATCTCCCTTTCTTTTAAATCGCAATTAATTTTTGTAATCTTCATGAATAAAACATAAATTATCCCTCCCACCTACTTGTTTCTCCATAAGAGCATGTGATGCCTTTAAAGGGGTTTCCACATCATATACCATCTCAATTTGCAAGCTTGTAGATTCATATATTTTCCTATGACATCTATAAAAGTGAAATTTCTATGAACATGCAAGAGGATGATTATTCTCAATTATAAAGTCCACTACTTTAAGCAATCCATTTTCTCCCCTCTTTATTCTCATTTTAGCCTCAAAATTAAACCTTATTTCAAGACAACAACATTTGACATGTGAAGACAAAAGAGATGTTTATGTCAAAAGAGATATTTATATCAACGATCATTTGCACTAAAATAAAAAAAACCCAATCTAGTATTGAACACGATTTATCATTGTGTTTTGAACTACACCTTATATCAAATCCAATTTATTAAACGTACGCTAAATATAATTCATAGGCATCTTCTTCTTTCTCAAATCCATACCCATATGCCTTTTGAATATTAATTTTAAAGGCAATGCGATGAGAGATAATTCACTTAACATACTCCTCCATTAGACCTTGTCTAAGAAGTATGTTGTATGATATAGAACGTATTGGGATGAATGTTGATTGTCCTACCCCATAAGAATATAAATGATATGTTTAAACCGTTTGAAAGAATTTTTTAGATAATTTTATAAATAACATTGCCACAGGATATATGAAAAAAATTCTACATTCTGATAGGTATAAAAGATTTAGGAATCAAATTAGAACGGTGGAATTCCATTACTTCAACATCTTACGATTCTTAAAAAACTCTTGAACCCCTTCACACACATCATTACCAACCACATCCCAATTCTCTTTGAAAAAAGTGGCATTAAACCCATCAGGTTCTGGACTCTTATCACCCTTCATACAAAATAATGCAGGTCTAATTTCTTCACAAGTAACCCATTTAATAAGGTTCTTTCTCTCCTCATGGTGGACTTTTTTTGAACAATCTTATGACGAATAGCAAGATTATCATCCTTGACTATACTTGTACCAATTAGACCTTAAAGTATGCAATAGCCTTATCTTGAACCTGCTTACCCAACTTAATTTTACCAACATCATTCTTCAAGAGAAACACCCTATTTGAAAAATTCTTCAAAGAGAATTTCCTATAGAAAAATGGAGTATTTTTATCACTAAGAGACAACCAATTCTTTATTGACTTCTACTTTACAAATATTTTCTCTTTAACACATAAATCCCTAAACTTTACGTTGATGGACCAGGAGATGGAGATACTCGTTTTGGGGCGTTACAACTCTCTTGGAGACTATGTTAGGGATATAGGACCTTGCTATTTTGAAAAAAAATAAAATAAACAAAACTCTAGCTATTTATAAATTTTAATTTATAACATTTCACCTTCACAATAGTCCACCTCACGGGGTCTGTCACTCCAACAGGTACTTAGGATTTACCCTATACCTAGGCCTTACCCTTATAATTACCTTGAAGGGTATATCACTCTAGATTACGTGAAGGAGTACAAGATCGGAATTCTGTACTTCTACAAACTAATTTTAGACCGATCATATTGGTGTGTGACTGAGAGATGTTGCGTGAAGAAAAACTAGGAACTCGGAGTGGACTCCTTGTTGGATTTGATACATCCTTTGGGATGCGATCTTAGCGATGGTGGGGAGAGATTCCTACCCAAACCTTGACAGAAACCTTAGCACACAAAACCTATTTACTTTACCCAACGTTGTTTAAACGTACCCCAAATGATACGGCCTCAAAAAGTCAACACAATACATGCTTATTTATTATAGTGCATACATCTATAATAGATTTACTAAGCATCTCTAAGCATGTTTGATTTTATCAAAATCAAACGACTTGTTTATCAAAGTTTATTATACATCACAGAATGACCTTGTTAGATAACAAGGATCTATTCATGTGGACTCACCACTTCCATGAGTTAGAGTGGTACTATGACGCCTATGGGCTCAACGCCTCTCTCAACTACACTAATCACCGCCTCCATCATGTCTTCATGATGGAGATGTAGAGAAAATTTTATCTAGTGCACCGTGCCTTCATGCTAGGGGATCGCAAGATTTTCCCAACCTTTAAAGAATTCAAAGCCATAATGGTGATTCAAAACAAAAACATCTTAAGGCTCAAATCCTTCACAGAATCCACGTCTCCTAGACAACTCATCCAAATATAGATCGGCTACACAAGAACCGCGATAGATAAAATTCTTGCCAGAACATACTTGGATCTTCCTCTCTAAGTCAAGATGGAAACCCAAACCGGGGAATTTCCTCCGCTGAATTTCGATACTTCTCTACTCACCATGACCATTATGGTAGCTCATTTCCTTCTCTCTCCCTCAAGTAATCTCCCTCCATCCTCGAAAATCTTGGAGGTAGTCTATCATCTTAGAGTTGGAAATAAGGATCCCACCGAAATCATCCTAGATAAGACACTAATGGGTCTAAACGAATCATATTTTTCCTTCTCTCTTAATCAAAGAAGAGCTCCTACCATCCTCTATGCCTAGATTCTAAAGAATATGGAGTGCATACTTCCTCCACTTCTCGGCAATATGATGTTTGCCTCCCTCCAAAATCGACGCTTTTGGCATGCCAAGCCAAAGCTGCCTGTCACGACAATGATATCATTCGAGAGCTTCTACCATGGTACAGTATCAAGAAAATGGTCTATCTAATAAATTACCAACTCATAATTGTACTTATGGGTCTTGAATGGATCAATGCGTACTACACCAGTGAATTGTTCAAACAGTTTGGGCGAGATTGCATGCCTCCCTTCCATGACTGTGTGGTGGTCATAAACATGCCAATCCAACACAATGACTTCTCCGACTATCTGGAGCTCTGGAATGATTCTGTCAAAATGGGTATCCCCAAGTATCGGAAGGACTACATCGACCAGATCGTGGACAAATTCCACCGCCAACAAGCAGAAGAAGAAAGGGAAGGCTCCGTCACCTCCACTTGTTGTAGTCGAACTCGCTCCCCCTGAAGAGGATCTCTAATTTTTACCCTTTTTGTACAAACGAAAAAAGCTAAGGGAACCCTAAGAACTCTGAAATTTTGGAAATGTAACATCGAAAGTTCTTTTTAAAAGCAAATATATATAAAACCTTTCGAGATGTTTATATATAGGTCATGTTATTCGCATATTCATTTGCTTTTGTTGTTACAATTACAATACCTTCCCTTTTCTACTTCAATATTCATCCACGATGTCCATGCTTACGGATGTCGAGCTTCTCCCTTGGACAAAGCACTTTCGTGAAAATCGGTGGCTCTTCGAAGACTACGGCCTCAACCCCATCATGAAGTTCCTGAAATACAAAGTAAACTCTAACATCATGATGGAAATGCAATAAAGGTGGAATCCTCACAAAAGAGCCTACGTCCTTGGTAGTAGGATCATATGCCCCACCATAGAAGAATTATTTGATATCATAATGATAGATAACATAAATGTTATAAATCTAAAGTCATTTATATACTCAATGTCTATCGGAAGACTTCTACAAAGGGAATACTACTACTCCAAAACAACCTCTGATGCCATTATCTCCGGCATGAGCATCAATTTCCTAGCTTGGGCCAAAATGGAAATCGAAGATGGAGAAGTCCCAATAAGAGTAGGATCATCTATGATCACGATGTCCGTCATGCTCGCTCACTTCTTCATCATGCCAGCAAATGACAAACCTTCCTCAAGAATCATTGAGGTGGCACATCAGTTGCGAAAAGGAAACAAAGATCCTTCTGGCATTGTCTTTGTATAAATACTCATGGGCCTGAACAACTCTTATCGATCTCCCACCATGAGTAAGAGGGGATATCCCTTAAACCTCCTCATCTTGCTGCTTGACAAGCTCAATCTTCTACCACTAGTTCTATCTTGTAGTGTCTTATCCCCTTTTATTCAATACCAAAGGATGAGGGAAGCTCTGCACGAAATCCCAGTACAGGATAATATTGAAACCTAAAACGTTCTTCCCTAGTACCCCATCAAGAAGATGACTTTCATGATGCACGACATGCCACTTGTTTAGCTCATGGGTTTATAATGAATCACCTATTATCATACCCATGAATTGTTCAAACAATTTGTCCATAGTCATATCGAACCTACTATGAAGTGATAGGCCTATAACTTGAACGCTCCACGTAGAATACCTTGACAAATGGCACGATGCCTTTCAACCAAATATCGTGAAAAGACGAAGGAATACCTAGATCTTATCTTCAACTAGTATGAGAGAGCTCACCAAGTTGAAGCACATATCGAACCAGACTATGTCTAGAGTTTTTCCCATTTAGACTCTTTTGTAAAATATCAATAAGAGAGTCTCTTTGTAACAAACAATGGGAGTATATTTATATACAACTCTATGATTTTCTATCTAATCAAATCATGAATGAGATCCTTGCTCTCTCAAGTTCATATATCGTGCTTTGCATTTATATTTCTAATCTACAAAAGCTTCATCTCTCTCTCTCTCTCTTCTTAATAGTTTTCTAGTAACTTTTGAACAAGTACGGCCTAACAAAGAAGAGATCCATGAATTGGACGTTTTGGGCGCCAAGCCATGACCGAAGGAACTGGAAAGAATGATAAGGATACAATATCTTCTATTGAGTTTGCTAAAATAAAGGTTACTCTCCCGTAAGTAACTGAATAGTTAACGATATTAACAAGCTTGATAACCAAGCCTGTCGTGCTAGGTCAAGAACAACTGTCATCATCACGACAGCCACAATAGTCTGTACCTATTGCTACTCTAATTATGATTAATCTTCAAACTCATCATAACATGGAAGAAACTTCTTGTTAGGATCGGGATCGCCGAAGGAAATTGGGGTCTCGCTAGGACGAATGCTTACATAACAGGCCGATTGATATTAACTCGATTAAAGTTAATATTGGTCTCAATACTACGCAAGTTGTCACAAACTCTTGAACCGAGTTCAAGTGCAGAATAGTTCGTTTCAATTTGAAGCAACACACACACAAATTGGACAAAAATATAAAGGTATGAGATAGAGAAGAGACACAACACGGGATTTATGGATGTTCGAAGATAAAAACTCTTACGTCACCCTTTATTCTCAAACGTTGAGAAGGATATTTACTAAGAATATTCAACACACTTTACAATACGTCAAATAACCGAGGCTTATTTACTGCTCGCTATTGACTTACAACTCTCACTTCTTACACAGAATGAATGGAATTGTAATACACTTAACACTTTAAACAGTATGTTAACAAGAACAATTTGAAGCTTTTGATTCAGTTTTATGTTCGGTTGTTGTGCTTCTTGTGTTCGTATTCATCTTTCTTTGTATATTGTTGTTGTTCTTCAAGACCTTTTAAATAGTGAAATATGATATCGGTCATATTTCTCATTCAAAGGATACTTGCATGGTAACCTTTTGATCCTTGATTCTTATTGGTTGGGCAGGAAGGTACATCATGACATTAAATGCATTTGATACTTCCCAAGTAGCATATCAGCCGACAGGTTTGTCTTCTATTAAATTGATCATCTGGAGTTGTTTGACAAATATCCGCTCATTGGGGACTGTTGTTGGACTTATACCAAAATAGGTATCTGAACAGACTTGTATCAAAATGGCAATGACACAGTCTATATATTTGAAAGCTTCATTCTGCATATTCCCAAAGTATTCTGAATTGCACCAAAGTGGAAACTTCCAGCCGTTCTCAGTTTAAATCTGTCTAAGCACATGACTGATTTCATATCTTTGATCTGGTCGTTCAAACTGCCGGTCATTTTATGGATTGTATAGTAGCTTAGGATTGTACCAAGTATTTTACCGGACAGATTACCGGTTCCGCCGTCTTTACAATATCGGTCGACCGGTCACACTAAGGATGAATAAGAGTCGATTTCTCTTAGAGGTATGAATGATAGGTTTACCGATCATACAATTGAGCGGTAAGCCATTTTTCACTGTTGAGCCGATTCCCTATTGATTACGTTATAAAGATAGACGAATAAATGGTTTGTTTAGTTGATCCCGGTTTGCACCGTCTTTTGGATATCGGTCGACCGGACTAGAGTGATAAAACCGATTTGAAGATATGACTGATCCCTGCATCTCCTACACAAACGGTAGATTTGGTTAAGTTCTTTAGATAGTTAATTACCTACTAATTAACTATCTATTTTATCTAACACATCTCTTTATGAAGAGCCTCTTGAAGATGATAACAGGTCACTAAAAAATCAGCCAGAAGTTGCTGATAACCCCAACGCCCAAAAGGGGCAAACCCTACAAACATTCCTCTTATAGAATATGAGGTTCAAATGGCTCAATTGAATGCTAACTAGACTAATTTCCAAGAACAACTCAATCAATTGACCAAAGGCAGTATGGATGAACACCATGATTGGAAAAAACTCCATGAAAATTGTCGAACGAGCAATGATCCATTTTGGGATAAAAGTACCTTCTCTATAAAAGTATCTAGGCAAGAATGACCCCGCTGCTTTCTTCCAGATATACACCATGGCTATGAAACCTTTATATATGGGAGAACCAATTGACATCCATCTATTTCCATAGTATTTAGATGGTGCGGCCATGCGTTGGTATCACCAAAGAAGATAGTTTATCTTCAAATTAATGAGAAACTCACGTCAGCCTTCATAGAACGTTTCAGCATGCATCTTTGCTTAGAACGACCCGAGTAGAAGCTCAAGAATGTGAAACAAGGTGAAAACGAGAAATTCGCAGTCTTCATCGAAAGGTGAAAATGTGTTATTGAAAAGATCAATTCTCTACCTAGCGAGCAAACACAAATTGACATAATTTTGGATAATGTTAACGCTCGATATTATGTTGGATTCGTCGTCAAAATGTTCCAAAACATGAAGAAACTTCTCAAAACGGGCAATAACCTCGACGAAACCTTTGATAAGGAATGAAAAGAGGGTAAAACCGTGAATGCATATAGTGCTCCTCCTCGACCTTAGAGGAAGGACAAAGCCGAAATCCACTAGGTCGCAACTACTTGTAAAGCACTGACCCAATTAATCTCGGTCCAAGCAAACCGGTTTTGGCTAAAACAAATGTCTCGATGACATCTAATCCGCCAATTCTGAGTGTCCCAAGACCTCTCCGAACTTTCAACGATCTGGGTATGACCCTGAGTCAAGCTCTTACCCTCCTTTAATAGAGGAACCTAATCAAACCCTTAACTCCTCGAGAGGGTACAAAGATCCCTAGAAAATTTGAAATGTCAATCTACTGATAGACCTAATCAATCAAAAGATCATACCTAAACCCGAAATCGCGAGCAATCCATTTCCCGATCATCAGATCAACCTTATTTCCTCATACAAACTTATTAACCCTCTATAGGTTAATATGGTCAACCCATGGCCCTAAAATAAGGATCGACGAGTTCCACCTCTTCCTATAATACCTCGAAATTGGTGGATTATTGACAATATCACTTTGAGCGCTTTAAAAATAGTGCAACGAGAAGTCTCTGCAACCCAAAGTGGAGCCGACTTCTAACCTAGTTTCATGAAAACAACACCTGAAATTAATTTTCCTAGACCATCTAATGACCCAATAAGGGAAAATGAGCCAGAGCCCTAAACCCCGACGATAGTCCTCTTACTCAGCTTAAGAAGACGAATGCTAACATTTCCATCTGGGAAATTCATATATATATATATTCTATCGAACAAAGGCATGCTATTCTGAATGAGCCAAGTTAGGCTAGTATATCAGCCAATACGACTCCTAAAGAGTTGGTTTGTATCATATCATTAACTCCACATATCAACAT
This sequence comes from Impatiens glandulifera, assembly GCF_907164915.1. Taxonomy (NCBI): domain Eukaryota; kingdom Viridiplantae; phylum Streptophyta; class Magnoliopsida; order Ericales; family Balsaminaceae; genus Impatiens; species Impatiens glandulifera. The sequence goes on along the minus strand of NC_061863.1, from coordinate 29,199,051 downwards.
TATAGAATTCAAGGATAATGACCTACCTACTACTGATGAAGCTCATGTTAAGGCTCTTTACATTTCTGTAATGATGGATGATAAAGTCATTCATATGACTCTGATCGACAATGGTTTAACATTGAACATATGTCCCTGGAAGACTCTCCAAGAAGGTTGCATTTCTACTAATAAAGTTCATCCCTCAGACATGTGCATCCGTGTCTTTGATAAATCTCGTCGAGAGATTATGGGTGGCTTCTAAATAACGATTTACTTAGCTGATACAACTTTTGAGATTGAATTTTGCGTAATCAAAATGCGACCGTCATACAACCTAATCTTGGGACGACTTTGGTTGCATTAGGCTAAGGCTCTTGCCTCGACCCTACATTTGAAAATTTGTTTCATGGCTAACGGAAAAATTGTCACCATAGAAGGTGAGAAATACGTCACAACCATTGTTAGTTCAACTCATTCTCGTGACCTAGGGGTCAAACTAATTTGATTTTATATATGTTCTATTTTTAGGAAAAGCCAGGATTCATATCACGCTCTTGCCTTTACTCCCTATAGTCATCTCCCTGCGTCTTATGTAGAAATGGGATATTTCCCAAGAATGGTCTAAGACTGAATGCCATTGGCACGCCTTCTTTCCTCTGGTCTTGTTACGACTCAGACAGATTTGACATCAGTTATACTCTAATGGGGTACGCTAGAAAAAGTAAATATTTGAGCAATATATACCTATCCCTCCAACTTTAAACGAACAATTTGTCCGACAAGGGGAAGACACTTTGTGTTTTAACTTCCCCAAGCCTTTCTTCAATCAAATCTTTCAAACGCGCTCTCTAGGTTTCAATTTTTTTTTATATTATTCTCACCATCCTAACACATTTGTTAACATGATTAGGAAAAGGACTGCTTATTGGCATGAAACCCTGGAAAAGCTGGTTAGGAACGATCCCACTATAACAGGAGAAGACTCGGATGATGAAAGTTCTTGTAAGAATGATTCCGCAAACCTACCATCAATTGACAGGACTCCTGAGGTATTCCTGTAAGTTGATGATAATAACTCACTCCTTTTAGTCTGTGAAAAACTAGTCTATACAAGTGTGTCTAATGTGGTAATAAATAAAGACATTTGTAAGGACAATCCTAATGAGACGTCATCTACTTTTTGTAATAAAGTATTTTGTAAAACTCTAGAGTTCGGCTTCAAATGTGTTTCAAATGATGATGTTTCATTCTAGTCTGAGTTTAATTTCGAAATGAAAAACTTCTTGGAACATGAGGACGAAAATGTTTCCATAGTCGAGACGAAAATAGAGATAAACCTCAATACTTAGGATGATCCTCAAATCGTGTTGATTGGATAGAGTTTGAGTGAAATCGAACATCATGAGATGATAGACTTGCTAAAGATCAATAAAGACGTGTTCGCCTAGTCTTACAAAGATATGTCCAGAGTGGATCTTACTATCGTTCGACATCAGATTCCCCTCTATCTAGAGGCTAAACCCATCAAATAAAAGTTAAGACGGATGAAAAATATTTTTAGATTATTCCGAGGTTGTTGCCAAGGTTAAAGAAGAAGTCTAGAAATAATTGGAAGTAAAATTCCTCGAAACTGTGGACTACCCCAGCCAATGTGGTTCATGTCTTGAAGAAAGACGGAAGGATGCGCGTGTGTGTAGACTACCGCATCTGAACAAAGCCAGCCCTAAGGATAGCTTTCCTTTACATCACATTGATATTATGGTCAATCATGCTGCTGGAAATTAACTTTTGTCTTTCATGGTTAGATTCTCTAGATATAACAAAATCATGATCGTTGAAGAAGACAAAGAAAAGACTACCTTCATCACAGAGGTATGCACGTTCTGTTTTAGGGTCATGCCTTTCGGTCTCAAAAACGTCGGGGCTACCTATCAACGAGCAATAACAATGATCTTACACGACAAGATCCATAAAGAAGTAGAAGTATACATTGATGACATGATCGTGTAGTCTAAGGATCGATAAAGACATATTCCCAACTTAGATAAGTTCTTGCAAAGAATTCAAAAATATCAACTTCGGTTAAACCCGAAGAAGTGTGCTTTTGGAGTCACCGCTGATAAGATGCTAAGATTTCTCATCACCCAACACATAATAGAATTCGATCCCTCCAAGATTGAGGCAAGTACAGCTATGCCTACGCCTCATAATGAGAGAGAAGTCTGAGGCTTCCTCGACAAAATCCAGTTCATTAGTCATTTCATTATTAAATTGACTCTCACTTATGATCCTCTTTTCAAGCTACTAAAAAGGGATAAAAAATTCCAATAGGATGAAACTTGTCAACAAGATTTTTACAAAATCAAAGACTATCTAAAGTCACGACCGATCCTTATACCTCCAAGGCTCGGTGTTCCTTTAATTCTCTATCTCACGGTGACAGATTCAGCTATGGGCAGCCTACTGGCTCAAGAAAACGAGGACAAACTCAAAATCTATGTCTACTACCTGAGCAAGAGAATGACTAGGTACGAATTGAACTATTGGACACTTGATAAAGTGCATTGGGAACTTGCATGGGTCACTAGAAAACTGTGACATTATATGCAAGCCCACCCAATCAAGTTGGTATCCCGGATCGATCCAATCCATTATCTATTTCAGCGAACACTACTGTCGCCTAAACTTGCTAAATTAATGATGATGATTTCCGAATATGACATCATGTATACGACTAAGAAATATGTTAAAGGAAGTGTTGTTTAAGATTTTATAGCAAATCAATCTATCACGTTGAGCTTCCTATTGAACAAGACTTTCCCGATGACTCCATAATGTCTATTTCTTTAGACACATAGAAGTTATTGTTTGACGGAGCTTCGTCCAAACATGGATATGAAATTGGAATTCTCTTGATAGATCCCAAGATAATCTACAATCTCATCTCTATTAAGTTAGAGTATTCTATAACCAACAATGAGGCTGAGTATGAAGCATGTCTCCCTTGTCTCAAAATCGCATACGAAAGAGGTGCAACTAAACTAGACGTAGTTGGCAAATCTAACCTAGTTAAATCTCAGGTCAATAAAACATGGAAAGTATGAAGAGAAAATCTCAAACCCTATCACACTTTCATACTACGGTTTATGGACAAGTTTGATCACATGTATTTTGTACACGCGCTGAGAAGCTAAAATCGCTTTGCCGATGCTTTGGCTACGCTAGAGGCTATGACCCAAATTCCTATTTGAATAAAGGTCAAACCTCTAAAGATCCATTAGAAATGGAAATCCGATTTTGAAGTCGGAGTGGTAGCCTCCGTTCAAGTTCCCACCAAACCATGGTTCAATATTCTTCAAAAATATATCGAGTATGGATGGAAGTTTTATGAGAAGCTCTTGAAATGATCCATCACAAAAGGAGGCTGGCAAGTCCAAAAGAGAGGGTTCAAAATGATAAATAAGTCAAGGGCTTGAGATGATGGATAAGGATTTAGTTATAATGGAGGTACAAGTCATGAGTATTGAAACACAATCCGAAGGGGTTGAAGAGGTTGTCCCACAACAACGCCATGGGATTAAGTGAGTCTTATCGCTTGGAATGGTAAGGTCTTGGTCCTTCCTTGAAAATTCAATCCTTTAAGGATATTTGTAAAACCTCAAGGCCCTATTAGTTTTTTTTAATCATAAACTCGTATGGAGTTATCAAAAGTTCAAAGATTATCTCGTTTATTTAATTTTGACTCTTGTCACAGTTGTGATCCAATAGATCTTGGTGGAGGAATGGCGTCATCATGTATTGATGTAACAATTAATTATAATAGTCCAAATCTAGTGGATCAATCAAGTTTACTTGATTGAGCAACGCAAATAATTTAAATTTTTATTCATTTATGGTTGCCCAATTGAAAGTGATAGACGTTAAGTTGAAATATTATTTTTGATATGTCAAAAAATGTATAAAGTCCATGGCTTTGTGGTGGAGATTTCAATGAAATATCTTGTCTATCTGAATCTTGTCAAACGTTAAGGTTAAACCAAACACGGGTTGATAGATTCAATGAAATTATAGACGAATGTGGATTTATAATTCTTGGAATTAAAGGATGTGAATAACATGGTCTATTAAAAGAGATGGAATATATTATTTATAAAGAAGATTAGATAGAACTTTAGCTAATTTTCAAAGCAGACTCCTCATTGAAAATGTTATTGTTACGACACTTCCTTCAATTGGTCGGACCATTGCCCCATTGATATTAAACTTGAAGGTCTGTCACAATATCAGAAAAAAAAACATTTCAAATTTGAGGCATACTGGTTGGATAATGTGAGTTTGGAAGAACCACTTATTCATGGATGGAAATCCAACCAGTATTTACAACTATTGTGTAGTTTAGTTGCAAATTGTAAATCAATGGCATCTGAATTTACAAAATGGAGTAAAAGAAGTTATTTTAATCTTAACAATAGGATTAAAAATATTCAGGCTTAATTAACAAATTTATTTAACTAACCCCTTTTAGAAGTTTACCAAAATAGAATGACACTACTAAAAGAAGATTTCAAAAACTTCGGACACAAGAAGAGAAATTTTAGGGTATTCGTTCGAAACATAATTGGATAAAATGGGGATCGCAATTCCAAATTTTTTCACGTGAGGTCAATTTAAAGGTGTGGAGTCAATAAAATATGTCATATTCAAGATACCGGGGTCAATGGCTAACAACTGAATCTAAAATTCAGGAACATTCCAAAATTATTATTGCCAATTAGATACATCAAATGGATAAAGACATTTCTCGTCTATTCTTGATAACTTCAAATAGATGATTACTAAAATTATGAATCAAGACATTTTAACACCACGAACTAGAGATGAATTTAAAGTTGTGGTTATTAGTTAGTATGGGCGTTGCAAAGACTCCAGGCCTAGATAGATTTTCGAGCCTTTTTTATCACGCTTTCAAGGATCATAGAGATTGATGTGGTCCAAATAATTCAAGATTTTTTTATTATAAATGGTTTCTTTCGGAGCTTAATAAGACAAATATATGCCTAATTCAAAAAGGAAAGAATCCGAAATAGTTAAACAATTCAGGCATATTGCATTATGCAATTTTAGCTATAAAATTATCTCAAATATTACGGTTAATAGACTTCAACCAGTGATGTCTTTTATCATTTTAAAAGAACAATATGAATTTATCAAGGGGAGGCTTATTCAAGATAACATTATCATTGCTCATGAGGTAATGCCTAATTTTAAATCAAGAAGACAAAATGCGGTATGATAAAGTTATACCTTCATAAAACTTACGATCAGGTGGAATGAGATTGCCTTGAAAAAATTTCTACTGGAATAGATTTTCATGACAAATTTGTTTCTATGATTATGTATTGTGCATCTTCGGTGGAGTATCAACTCTTTCTAAATGGGCGACCACAACAATCATTTAAATCGACTCAAGGCTTAAGACAAGGAGACCCATTATCTCTATATTTGTTTCTATTTGTAACTGAAGTACTCAATAGTTTAATAAAAGAAGTTGTGACAAATGGAAGTTTCACTAGTTTACCAATATCACAAGGATGATCTATTTTATCACACATTCTATTTGATGATAATTCATTGTTTTTCATGAAAGCTACATAATCTATTTGTAATATAATGAAAGATATCCTTCTTTGATTCTTCTATGTTACTAGATAGTCAATTAATTTGAATAAATCATTGTTCATATTAAGTAAACAAACATCACAAAATATCTTGGATGTGAATCTCAAATCTGCTCAACATGTCATTTTCAAATAGTGTTGTTCCATATCTTGGAATTCCTCTTGATTATGGAAATTCAAAATTCAAAACACTTCAATAATTGGATGAAAAATTGAAGGAAAAGACTCGTAATTGGAAAGAAATACTACTAAATCAAGCTGGAAAAAAGGTGTTGATTAAAATGTTCTTCAAGCCATTCCCAACCATGCTATGTCCATTTTTTAATTTCCAATAGTCTACGAACAATTGTTAAAATTTGACGGGGACAACTACTAACAAGAAAATTCACTAGTCTAAATGGACAAATCTTGTTAAATTAAAAAACATTAGAGGTTTGGGATTTAGAGATTTTCAATCTTTAAATCTAGTTTTTAGTTAAACAAGCATGGCGATTTATTAATGAACCTAATCTCATTGGGTCAAAATTCTAAAGCATATTTATTTGAATAATAACAGTTTTTAAGTGCAAAATACACCAATTAAGGTCTTGGTGTTGGAATTCTCTAATGATTCCTAGCTTACCCGTCTTAATAGGGAAAATGAAAGTTCGTGATTTTATGACATCAACCTCTCATTATTTGAATGAAGACTTTGTTTGTGAGATATTTAATGAAGATAGTTCTAGAAAAATTTTACAAACTTAAACCAACTTTGCAGATCAAAATGATGAATTGATTTGGCCTCATATGATGGATGGTAAGGTTACCATAAAATTGCCCTACCATGTGAATCATCATGATGCCACAATAAATGGTGTTTCTACTTCTAATCAACTTCTTGAGATTTTTTGGAATAAGATGTGAGCCTACTATAAGCTAGTACGAAGGAAAAAACAACCTATGCAGACTAGAGATCCCAAGAACTAGGTTCAATAGGATAACTTAATTGTACTGACTTGAAAAGTTATTATTGATGATTAATTCTATAACGAAACAATATATATTTTGACGAGGATAAGAATATTACTTTTAATTATTCTTTGTGAGAAAAGAGATCACCTATGTGAGGGAGAAGTGGGGCCGATTTGAAAGAATTGCACGGCTCAAATTTAGATCCTCTCACAGAACTAGGCGCGTGATCCATGTCCAAAAGGGACACAACCATGAGAGCTTGACATGTATCAGGAAGAATTCTATATGAAAGTGTGTAATCGTTTACACAAATCGCAGAATAGTTCAAGGACATCGAGTCTATTAATCATCTAGTAAAGTTATATACTTTTATAAGATAAGGTTCAAATGGTTACACCTACTTATTCTATGTAGAATTCAACTGTTAACCTTTTACCGGGTTAATCTTTTAAGTTCCATTAATGTGGGGGATTTTTGGAATTAAGTTAATTCCATTAATGAATGGAAATAAGATCATGAATAAATAAAATCAAATAAAATTTACACAAATTAAAACGTGAATTAATGGTGAATTTAATTCAAATTATAATTAAATCTTAATTCTTTAATTAATATTTAATGCCTAATTAGAAAATTAAAGTTTAATGTTATGATAAACATTCAACTTTAATTAGTCTATCAATTTGCGTATGAACTTTTCATTAGCTAGCATTGAATAATTAATGTCCAACGCATTTCAGTAAATCAACCGTATAGGCAATGATGTTAATTAGTTATGGATCAATTGACAAATGAATTGCTAATAAACGTTTGGATGGTTTAATTTGAAGGTTTAATTTTCAGCAATATATACACATTCTTTATTCATTTCACGTCACTTCATCCTTTATTTTTCTCACTCTAGAATTCTAAAAGCCCTCTTCTTATTTTGTGAGTGTTCTTCGAGTTCTTCGCTCGATATTTTCCGTTGAAACCCGGTAATAGTTCAGGTACATTGATCAAGTATGATGCGTAGTGTTTTAGTGAATAATCACTACTAGATTCGTTATACGATAGAAGACAGTCATCTGTGATAAGCTCCAACACAAACGGGAGATGATGAAACTAGTTTAAGGAAAATGTGTCTAACACATACCTCAAATTAACATTATATTTTAGTGATTTCGTTATCTGTATATTATAATTTATTTAATTTATTTGTAACATCATATATATATATATATATATTTCGTAATTTAAAGACAAAATATCTAACCGTTAATACACATTGCAACTGCAATAACCCCTTTCAATCTCAAAGATGCTAAGGAAAAATAATAGTGATAGAAAAAATATAGATCATAGACTTATGGTAATAGTGAAGAAATTAAAACAAGATAAAAGAAAAGATGCTTCAAGTAACTACTTTTGAGGTTTTTCTAGTTGAGATCATTATAATAAAAAAATTAATTTTTAAAATAAAACATTAAAAAAATTCACAAAACAATAATTTAAAACATGATTTCGGTTATTGGTACTGGTGTTAGCAACCATGTTTGTTGTGATAGGAAATGTATGTTTAGTGTGAAAACATTAAATAAACATATTTCTCTTTTCGGTCTATATGACAAGAATTATTAGTCAAATTCACTGGTAGGATGAAATTGATCAGTAATCTTTTTCTTGGAGATGTCTTTCTTATTATCGAATCAATTACAATTTAATTTATATTTCGAAAGTATTCATTTGTTTCTTCCTTAACACCGCCATAGAACAAAAGTTTTGTCTCCTTACTAATATAAAGACATGTAACACTAAAAAAGAAAGTTAGTGCTTCTTTAAAGGTTTTAATGGAGTCAACATAAGAATGTACCACAACAAATAAGTCATCTATAAAGAAAACATGTGTAATATCCTCCTCTCTGAAAAATGGGTGGTAGATGTATGGTCGATTCCTAATTAACATCTTAAAAATGAAATATAGGATCACCATAGTTAGGACAAACATGTATGAAGAGAGAGCGTCCCCTTGCCTTACCACATTTTCTCCTTTGAAGATCCCCGTGATACCATTAACTCAAATAATAAAATGACGGTCGCAACAAACTCCATAAACCAATCTATAGAAATACCTAGAAACCCATAATCAATCATGAAATCATTGATAGTTTCTCATCTAATCGAATCAAATTCCTTTCGAATATCAATTTAAACGCAACTCTTTGTGAAATATTCTTTTTACCATAACCCTTTAAAAAGCCTTGCATAAGAATAATATTTGTGAAATAAATCTGCCATGTATGAAAGCAGACTGCACCGGTCTAACCAGACTCAAAATAACATGTTTAAGGTGTTTTGAAAGAATTTTATAAATAATTTATAAGTTACATTGCAATAGAAAATATGTCTGAAATCTTGAAATATATACGACACAAAACTTTTGGGGATCAAATTGATAGTAGTAATATTTCACTGTTTCCATATCTTTTGACTCCAAAAAAAACAACCTCTTTGCTAATATCCTTACCCACCATGGACCAATTCTCCTTGAAGAAGTTGGCAATGAACCCATCCGATTACGGAGTTTTATCACCATCGATACTGAAAGAAATGTGTCTAAAGTCCTCAACTGTGAGAACCTCAATTAACATTTGACTATGAACCATAGTGATCATTTTATCAACAATCTAGTAGAGGGTGTTCAAGGCTAGGCTGAACATTTCTAGTATCCATCATCCCTCTACACAATTTTTAAGAATCGTAGTTTAGCATTTTTTTTTTTAAAAAAATGTATTCTTTTCTCCAAGTGATAACTAGTTTTTCCTAGACTTTTGTCTATAAAATCTCTCCTCATTAGAACTCAAAGTCCAAAACTTTATTAATGTTTCCCTTTCCTCATCCATGACACCAGACATTATTTTGAATCTTGTTTATCGATAGAATGTAGAGAAATTGGATTGAAGGTTATAAATTGGATTACATAGTTTGTGTCTAATATATATTACATTAAACTAATAAGAAAACTCATATAACGATATTATTATAATATTGTGATAACATTTTATAAATATATTATTTTATATGTTAGTATCGATGACAATAATAGGAGGGGGTTGAATATTGTTGTGCTAATTTTTACTTTCATTGTGATTTTAATCCTGTTAAAAATTAAAATATCTTTCTATTCTTCGACAAATCATAGAAAGCTCTTGACAAATTTAAGTGCGGAAAATGCTTGCGGGATTTGAAGCGGCAGAAAGGAAATAACACAAAGTTTATGGATGTTTGGAGACAAAACTCCTATGTCACCCTTTCTTCTATTTCTAGAAGGATTCCACTAGAAGAATTTGATTTGTATAGAATCTATACAAACCCAGTCAGAACACAGGACTTAACAGTTGTCTGTTCTTAACTTCTAGCTATCACACTCTGTTGAATAGATAATGTTCTGTTCAACTTACAATATTGTAAATACTCTTAGATAATACAGTAAATTATTGATCAGCTTAACTTAGTGATTCTAAGAATAAACTAGAGAGAGTAATCAAATGAGCCAAGCAATTCGGAAATCGTGCGATCAAGAATTCCAAAGTTCAAGAAGATCAAGATATTCGTCGTTGTACATTGATGCCCTTTTTATATCTGAAGTGTAACAACGGTCGAATCTAATTCGTAGATACGTGTTAGTTTTTTGATGGTTGTACGCTAGGTGTACCGGATAGTACGCAAGAATAATATTCGTTGGAACGTGGTGTATGGGTATGATAGTGCGCGGAATATTCGTTAGAACGTGGTGTACTGGATAGTACTTCGAAGGGGGGTAGTGGAGTAATCGTGTATGTAGTAGTTGTACATTTTGGTGTATGAAGCTGACATAGAAGACTACTGTTGACGTAAGGCTACTCCCAGTGCTTCTTCAGATTGCTGTTGAAGTAAGGCTGCTACTAGCGCTTCTTCAGACTGCTGCTAGCTCTTCTTCAGACTGCTACTAAGGCAAGGCTGCTGCTAGGGCTTCTTCAGACTGCTACTGCTAGCGCTTCTTCAGACTGCTGCTAAAGCAAGGCTACTGCTAGTGCTTCTTCGGACTATTGTTGAAGCAAGGCTACTGTCAGCGCTTCTTCAAACTGTTGTTGAAGCAAGGCTGCTGTTAGTGCTTCTTCAAACTAATGCTGAAGCAAGGCTGCTGTTAGCGCTTCTTCAGGCTGCTACTAAGGCAAGATTGCTTCTACCGCTTCTTCAGATTGTTGCTGAGGTAAGGCTGCTGTTAGCGCTTCTTCAGATTGCTGCTGAGGAAAGGTTGGTTCTAGCACTTGTTCAGACTACTGATGACGCAAGCCAACTTCCAGCGTTTCTTCAACCCTGCTGTTGAAACAGCCTACTACCAGCGTGCTGAAATCAACTCTTCTGTTGGCAACCCTGCTACCAACACCTCCTCAGCTCTACTGCCAGTGCCTGTTCAACTTTACCTACGCATTAAACATATGAAGACCTTAGTTTTATTCACTTATTAACGCATCGTCAAAACTATGTCATATTGATTTTTATTATCCTAATTTATTTTAAACAATTAAATCATTTTTAATATTTTAAATTATTTAAAGATTTCTTCTTTAATCTTGATTTAATTAATTTTTTCTTTTTCTTTTTTTCAATATAATCTAACAATTTCTCCTTTTTTGATAATGTTAAAATTAAGTCATAAGAGAAGGGAAATTAAAGGTAAATTATATATTTATATATGAACATAAATACACAAAATATTTAGAGTTAGATATCCCCGTTTTAAATTCATCCTTGCCCGCTCCGGTTGACCCACTATCTTCCTCGTCGTCCGAACTTCTCTCTGCCTGCTAATCCCTCCTCGACCACTTTCCCCTTTTTAACAGCATCAGAATCTTCAATTCGGCTGTATGCTGCATTCTTGACGAAGTTTGTTACTTCAGCAATTTACATACCGATAGTATCAATCTTTGCGGAGAAATCATGGCTTTGGTTACTGGTGGTGTTGAGCAAAATAGTCTTCAGCCTAGTCATGGATTCTTTAATGATCGTTACCTCAATAGAACTCCTCGAAACTTGGATAAGGATTTTATACTGCGTCGAGGCTGTCGAGGTCGTTGCATTTGAGGTAGCAGCAGACTGCTCCTTTAGAAATTTCAATTCACCAAAGATTTTTGCAATGCTCTGTTGTAGGGGCACAACGATGTCTTGGATGAAATGAATAAGATCCACCATTCCTCGAGATGACTCCTCTAGGGAATGAGGAGTCGACTGTTCCAGATGGGAACCGATTGGAAGGATCTAAAGAGGGGAGATATGAGTGCTTACTTGAATCGCAGACAGCGCTGAATCTTTTGAAGAAGAAGAGGCCCAAGGAGAAGGCACCTTAACTAGCGCTCGAGATATTCCATCAACCCCTTGGATATATGCACAGATTTCTTTGATAATCCCTGATGGTTCTTCAAAATGACTTGAAGCAGCTTTTAGAAGTTGTTGCTTAGTCGGGATGGATTGTTGCTCGGATACAGAAGGATTCTTCTTGACAGTCGAACTGGGTTTCGGCTCTAAGTCTGAAGAGATCTACATAGCAGCCTAAGAAAACTACTTCTCAGAAGCAGATGAGGAGTGTTGACCAGCAACTTCTAAGAACTCCTTCTCAGAAGCAGGGCAGGAATACTGCTCAAGAACCTGAGAGAACTCTTTCTCGGGAGTAGGAGAACTGTATTGCTCAACAACTTGGAATACCTACTAGAGAAGGAGTAGCGTACATCTAGTTGATCGTGCGTAGACGTATGCTAAATTCAAACGGCTACTGAAGCGATGCATTAGACGTGCTCCATTAGACTGCCAAGTCTAGAGGAGTTAGACGCCAACGTCTAACAATGAGTTCCATTAGACCACCAAGTCTAATAGAGTTAGACTGTCATGTCTAACTTCACATCCCATTAGACTACCACGTATAATGGAGTTAGATTGCACCTTCTAACTACGTATCATTTCAGACTAATTTGAAGGAGTTAGACGCCAACGTTTAACTACGTGTCTGTTAGACTTGTACGTCTAACTACGTATCTATTAGACTGTCACGTCTAACTACGTATATGTTAGACTAGCACGTCTAACTATGTATTTGTTAGACTGGTACGTCTAACTACGTATCTGTTAGACTAGCACGTCTAAATACGCATCTGTTAGACTGACATGTCTAACTACGTATCTGTTAGACTGGCACGTCTAATTACGTATATGTTAGACTGGCACGTCTAACTACGTATCTATTAGACTAATATGTCTAACTATGTATCTGTTAGACTGACACGTCTAACTACGTATGTATTAGACTGGCACGTCTATTTACTAACATGTCTAATTAGCATACTTAGACCATGTCTATGTTAGCCATATTTGATGCACATGCATAGAAATAATTAGACGACTTAGCTTCGTTTATTCAACTTTTAATCATAGTTAAGTTTTACTCACACATCATCAAAATAATGTTAATAAAATTAAATTTGACCCAACACTTTGGTTTGGTCGTTGCCTTCAAAGAGTTGAGTCAACTTCTCTCAAATTTCTTTGGTAGTGGAACATGACTTGATCTTGTTGAACATGTTCTTGTCAAGAGTCTTGTAGAGAATGTCTTTGGCCATATTGTCGAGGTTGGCCTTCCTCCTATCTTCAGTAGTCCACTCAAATCTTGGTTTCTCCTTTATCTCAAGAGCACCATAAGTTGAAGTTGTGGTTGTGCTGACCTTCAGAATCTTCATTGGATCATTAGTGATGACATACGACATATCATCATCTTGAGCGGCCAAATGAGCTTGCATCCTAATCTTCCAATCATTATCTTCTTCCTTTGAGAACATTAGGATTTTGTTTAGGAGAGACATTATTTATATACTTATGGTTGCTTGAGAATAAAAAACCTTACTCTGATACCACTTGTAAGGATCAGTGACAACAATAGAAGTTAATTGAATATTATTGTGCTAATTTTGACTTTTAATGTGATTTTAATCCTATTAGAGATTAAAATTTATTTCTATTCTTCGAGAAATCATAGCAAGCTCTTGAACAAATTCAAGTATAGAAAATGCTTGCGGGATTTGAAGCGGAAAATATAAGACTATAAGAAGTAGTAAGGAAATAACATAAGCTTTTATGGATGTTCGGAGATAAAACTTCTACGTCACCATTTTTCTATTTTTAGAAGGATTCAACTAGAAGACTTTGATTTGTATATCATCTACACAAACCCAGTCAGAACACAGGACTTAACAACTACTTGTTTTGTACTTCTAGTTATCACACTCTGTTGAACAGACAACTTTCTGTTCAACATAAAATACTGAGAATACTCTCAAGTAATATAGTAAATTATCGCTCAGCTTAACTTAGTGATTCTTAGAATAAACTAGAGAGAGTAATCAAATGAGCTAAGCAATTCAGAAATTGTGCAATCAAGAATTCCAAAGTTCAAGAAGATCAAGAGATTCTCCATTGTACTCTAGTGCTCTTTTTATATCTGAAGTGTAGCAACGGTCGAATCTAATTTGAAGATACGTGTCAACTTTTTGATGGTTGAACGTTAGATGTACCGGATTGTACGCAAGAGTATTATTCGGTGGAATGTGGCGTACGAGATGGTAGTGCGCGAAATATTCCTTAGAACGTGGTGTACTAGATAGTATTGTACGGACTAGTGGAGTAATTTTGTACGTGACAGATGTACATTTTGGCGTATTAAGCTGACATGGAAGACTGCTGCTGAAGCAAGGCTACTGTCAGCGCTTCTTCAGACTTCAGCTGAAGCAAGGTTGTTGTTAATGCTTCTTCAGACTGCTACTGAGGCAAGGATGCTGCTAGCGCTTTTTCAGACTGTTGCTGAGACAAGGCTGCTGTTAGCGCTTCTTCAGACTACTACTGAGGTAAGTGTGCTGTTAGCGCTTCTTCAGACTGCTGCTGAAGCAAGGTTGCGGCTAGTGCTTCTTCAGACTACTACTGAAGTAAGGCTGTTGCTAGCGCTTCTTCAGACTGCTGCTGAGGCAAGGCTGCTGCTAGCTCTTTTTTAGATATCTGTTGAGGAAGGAATACTATTAGAGCTTCTTCATGACGCAAGTCGGCTGCCAGCGCTTCTTCAACCCTACTGTTGAAACAAGCCTGCTGTCAGCGTGCTGAAATCAACTCTGTTGTTGACAACCCTGCTGCCAATGCCTCTTCAGCTCTACTTTCAGTGCCTGTTCAGCTCTACTTACACATTAAACATATGCAAAACTTAGTTTTATTCACTTATTAACGCATAATTAAAACTATGTCGTGTTGATTTTTATTATCCTATGTTCATTTTAATCAATTAAATCGTTTTTCATATTTCAACTTAATTAAATATTTCTTTTTTAATCTTGATTTAATTAATTTTTCCTTTTTCTTTTTAAAACTTAATCTAACACTATATGATATATTTCTCCATAAAGTTAAGATGAAAAATATTTGGATAATTTGTGGTTAAAGATGAGATTGTGAAATGTTGATGTTTTTTTTTTCAAATTTGATAAACTCGTTATTGTTGAAATCCATTTAATGACGTGATGTTAGTGTGTTGATTAAATAAATCAGCGAAAAAAGTATAATCACATTGATATTAAATGTTGGGATGAAACAACAATTAAAAAAAAAATTCTAAAGTTATGTTGTAATCCATCAAACGATGAGATGCCCGTGTGTGTCTAAAATAATCAGCGATAAAGTTAAATCACATGAAAATTGAATGGTAGGTTGAAACAACTTAAAAAACTATAAGACAATGCAAACCGAAGAAAATAAGACCATTAACAAGAAAATTTAAAGGAAATAAAATATAAAAATTTTAGAAAAATTATTAAATACCCCCATGCTTAAATGTTTCAAAATATAACTAAAGGCTGGAGATAAGAACCACAATCATTTAGAAGACAAATATATCTAAACTTAATAAGGTCATGCTCAATTTTGTGTCGAACAATTGTCACAATAAATGTTAAAACCAACAACAATACAAATTAAAGTTGGCATACAGATGCTGCCATGCAAATTATGAAATACATATAAGGAAACACATCTTTAACAAATACAAAATGTGCACTCTAATGGATTTCATATATATATATATTCTTAAAGACTTTAATATTTAAATTTACTAATCATTATATATAGTGTGATAACTAAGTTGCATGACATATAATTCAAATTTTAATCTTTCATTAAAAAAGTGAGCGCCATAACGTTGTTAAAAATCAATTCAAAACTTGATTTATCACTTTAAATTATATACCTTCAAAATGTCAAATTATGGACATATTTACCAATTCCATTGAAGGAACACATTTAACTAACTAATCTTAAAGCTTGATTAAATTTTTACAAGATTATCATGTTGCATAGTGAATATAAACATCTATTAATTTTACAAATTAAGAATAATGTGGTTAGACAGTTAGATACTTTAGAGACTAATTTCATATTTTAATTGATTTTTTTATAAACAAATAACCACGTAAGGACGCAATTACTTTAAAACAATAGTTTAAATGGCATCAAAATTGAATTCTGGTGTAGAAACATAGGTGACAGGTCCAACATCCTATCTAAATTTATTTTTAAAATAATTAGGTCAAACCTACCGCAATAATACAAATTAGGCTAACTGAATTATTTTCAAATGGTAGATATATATCTCTAAAGTTTTAAGAAATTTTATCAAAAAAATTAAAAGTTATTTTAATTGCTCATTTCTCACTATAAATACAGTTAAAATCAAAATTTTATTTTAAATTATTATATTTTGTAAATTTGGCAAATTGAGATTTTACTTAAATAAAAAATATTATTTAAAAACATTTCAGTTAATATTATTATTATTATTTTGTATATATATAATCAAATATAAATTAATTTAAATAATATATAATAATAGTAAATAAATGACACTAAAATAAATTATAATTACTAAATCAATTGTATAAGTTAATTTATTTGAATATATATTATTTTTGTATGTAAATAGATTCTATTTATTTTAATAAAATTGTAAAATCAAGATAATTTTTAAACTCGTAAGATGTCTTAAGATCCTAAATTTAAAATGGTTAGAAATAGTTTAATTAATTTATCACTTTAAAATTGTAAAATATCATAAAATTTTGAAAATAAAACCAGAATTAGGCTTCTTTTGAAAAACCTTTAACCCCATCCATGATCCAACCTTTGTTTGAACACATATCAATTAGGCTTCTTTTGAAAAACCTCGAACCCCATCCATGATCCAACCTTGTTTGAACACATATCAATTTTGATTCATCTTGAGATTGTACCTAATTCCAACTACTCCAACTTCCTCCATCTTTCACACACATTGATTAAGTATTTAAATAATTATATTTATTAAAATAATCTTGGTGGACAGTAATTTTGAAAAATTATTATTATTTAAAAAAAAATAAAAATTATTAATACATAAAAATTATTTTTTTAAATAGAATATTTTAATATATATATTTTTTAAAATTAAACAGAAAGTTTTACGTAAATTGTTTAATTATATATATTTTATAGTTAATATATATCTTTTTTAAATATAAAAAAATATATAATCTAATTTTAGAGAATTGCAGTGGATTTACAGATATGCATACTAGTGAACTACAGATTAGTAATATTATGATTCTCGATTTTATACTTAGTTAATATTAAAAACTCAAATAACATGAAAGATTATCTTAAAAAATAAATTATTTTTATTATATAATTGTATTATAATTAATATTATCATTTTTAATTAAATAAATATAAATATATGGTTAAAATATAAATAATATAAAATTAATATAAATATCAACCAAATTTATAAATTAAAAATAAAAATTATAAATTAGAATAGAATTTCTAATTAAACTAGTTAATATTATATACTTATTTGAAGTTATTCAAATAATCATAATTCAAAACTATAATCAAATTCTTTTTTCTCATAGGTTACATATTAATTCATTACTTAAAATATTAAAATATTTTTATTTTATCATTATATAATAATAATTTTAAGTTATTTTTATTACCAAAATTCTTTTATCACCCTCTATCAATTTTTAAATAACTTAGTTATTTGAATAACCTAAAATTCAAAAAACCAAATTATTTTTTCATTTTTAGTGAAACCCCACGTTTTCGGAGCCAATTTTGTTATTTTAGATAAACCCTTAAAATAATCTTTGCCTTTTAACTGTCTAACAACATGTTAAACAAGCTAAAAAAATTATCCAGCTATTAACTATTTAACAACAGTCAACATTTTAAACAAGGTAAAAGCAACTTAGACAGTTCCAATTATAAGTTTTGATTATTTATTTTTACTAAAACTCATATATAAATTTTTTAATCATTTGATTATTTAATTTATTAATTAAAATATATTTATTTTAATTCTATAAAATTTAAATATTAATTTTTTAAAAATAATTTAATTAATTAAAATCTTATATAACTTATTATTATTATTATCAAATAAACTTTTTTTCCGAAAACTTAAAAAAAATCTCACATATCCTAATATCAAACAAATTCCTGAGATAATTGAAGCTAGATAAAGAATTTAAGATTTCATTTGGCTTATTTAAATAAAGTTATTTAACTCGTTCAGAAAATTTAAAAATGACAAGATTAAATAACTAAAAAACAATAGTAATAAAGTTATATATTATAATTAATCGTTCTAAAATATTTATAATTAATCATTTAGAAAAACATTAAACAATTTTATTTATTCAAAGTAAGTAATTTAACAAGTTATATGATATTATATAATGAATCAAATAACCAAATTATGAGAAGCACAGCTTGCCGCATTACCATCCATCCCGTCTCTACCTGCATGATGTGATTTTTGAGTCTGACACTACAATAATAATAATCAGTAAGAGACAGAAATTTTTTATTGGCCCACTCTCACTATGCACAAAAATCACACTTACTTTCATAAACAAATGTATATCATAGCAGAACTTCAATTAGAATAGAACATTAATATCAATATTATCTTAAGATGCATAATTAATACCCATTATATTATTATGGGATGTTAATTTATTTGTTAATAACTTGAGAATAAATTTAAATAAAGTCAAATAAAAATAAATAAAACTAATAAATAAGTTTTTTTTAAATATTATTTTATATTAATGAAATGACCAAAATAACTCAACGAGTCTGTTTAAGAGACTAAAAGGTAATTGATTCGATTTTATCTGAAAGCGTTTTAAGTTTAAGCGGTAGATCTTGTCTGTTATGTCATTCTAGTTCTACTTCTTCAAAAAAAAATTAATATAAGCACTAAAATTCAATCCTTTTAATTTATAAAATTTTAAATAATTATTTTAGATAAAAGTTTTATTCATTAATTCTAAATAAAATCTTTAAAATATCAAAAATAAATAAAATAGTTATTTGAAGTAAATGTTATATTTATTAATCTCAAATTAAATCTTTAAGATACTTAAATAAATTAAATAATTATTTAAAAAAAGCATGTAGTAATTTGAATCCTAAAATAGTTACTTATATAACAATAATGTAAAACAAAATATAGACAAAATATGAATTATTTGTTTATTAATTAAATTTGTATACTTTTACAAGTAATAAAATTAAAAAATAAAATAAAAGGAAAGAACAAACAGGACCTAAACCATTTGACCCAAATCAAACCAGACCTAGGAGACATGAAGGCCAATTGCACGACTAGCAAGTCTAACACCCAAGCTAATGGAAGAGGGACATATCGCCCAACGTGGATGGAATGCTCAAAATTGCGCCCAAGGCGACTCGACTTCTTCTTCTACCTCATGTCTCCTAAATAAGATTAGTTAAATAAGATTAGTTGTGAAGTTTAATTTATCAAACTTCATCATTGTTGAATCAATTTGGCTGAACTAAAAAGTCAAATTATCGGCCTAATATGGTGATCATTTTGCCTATATTCCTAGATCGAATCATGGTCTAAAAAATTAAATTCGACCGAGCAAGTGGTCGACTATTTATGGCATTTGGCTAAATTATATCCTCTCGAAGCTTCAAACTGACTTAGACCGTCAGTTTGAAGCTTCTAGGCTAGCGACAACAAGAGGTGGATATTAACCTTAAGATTTTGAGTTCGATCTCGTTAGGCGACAAGTTATGCGCCTGGTTAAATGGTTAAGTGTGTTTGTGGGCTACATACTTAATTCGTTGTCACATTTTTTTATTCTCTTTTAACCTAGCGGCAATAAGAGGTGAATACTAACCCTAAGTTCCTGGGTTTGAGCCCGTCAGGTGACAAGTTCTGCGCATGGTTAAATGATTAAGTGTGTTTGCGGGCTACATACTTAATCATTTGTCCCATTTTTTTTAGACTGACTAAAAATAGCTTCCCTGACAAGATGAAGAGGTAGGACCAAATCTCAATCCACAAACAAGCTCTATTAATAACTCGCCATTCAAAATTTTCAATTTTTTAAGATTTTTATGTATAGAGCTTTAAAGCTCAATTCCTATCTATTCAATAATTTTAACTAGTGTTGAAGAGGGCTCTCACCACATTGTAAACTTTCATTAATGTTGCAAATCATGTTATGAATTAAAATTAAAAATTAAAAATCCAAGGTCATGTGTTCTTGAATATCGTATGATTCATTGATCTTTTCATTTAGAATTGTTCATCAGGTGATTTGTGAGCTTTCTATCAAATTCAATCGAACCCATTCTTCTGAAATAAGTTAATCAAATTTTGAATTAAAATTTTCTAAAATTTGAGATTTTTTTCTTGAGCTTTACAACAATGATCTAAAAAGTCTCCTAATACATTTTAAATGATAATACATTTTAAATGATGTTAGAAATATTTCAAATTTATCCTGAAACATATATAGGCATTTTTGCTCAATTCCAAAAATTTTAAATAAAATTTCAAAACATGAAACCAGTTATGATTTTATGAACGAATTCAATTCTAATAAACATAACGAAGCTTTTAGAATCATAGAATTTCAATCTAAACCCTCAAACTCAAAATCTCATTTTTTGACATGTTTTTGTAGGAGCTCCGTTGTCCCCTCTTCTAGCCTAGCGGCAACAAGAGATGGATACCAACCCTAAGTTCCTGAATTCGAACCCGTCAAACAGCAAGTTCTGCGCCTGTTTAAATGGTTAAGTGTATTTGCGGTCTACCTACTTAATCCGTTGTCTCATTTTTTATTTTTTTAGTAGGAGCTCCGTCTACCTCCTTCCGGTTGAATGACACCTCGGGAGAATGGTGGATGAGTTCTAAATGGGGAGACGAAGCTCCCTAATTTTCATACTTTTAATCAAGGCCTTCTTGCCAAATACCAAAACTTGTAATTTTGGTCTTGGCTAAAGGTTGAAGACAACTTCAACTCGGCGAAAAATCGGTCTTCTAGAGTCGAGTCGTTTGCGCCTCGTTCACCCAATGTAATGTACGCGTACTCGGCCTACATTGACAAAAGGCTGAACTGTGTTGACCCTTGCCCAAATCGACCCTAATCCGGCCTAGCACGCACTTGAACCGTCAACCCACCTAACACCATGTCCAACAGGCTTAGAGCCCTGTTTGTTTTCTACGGGTTTTGAATTTTAAATATTCTTCGAAGAATAGAAAACGGCTTTTTGTTTAAATTAATATTTTTAGATACATTTTTTTTTATATTTTGGACACCTAGGTATTAAATTTATTTAATATTTTAAAATTTAAAATATTTAATTCAAATATATGCCTAAATTAGAAAATTAATTGAATAAATAAAAACGTAAAGATCCATTTTTCTAACAAGTGAAGATTTTATGAAGTAAAACCTATTTTTTTTAATGGGTACATAAGACATATTGCTAGAGCATTTTTTCGAGTATTTCCAAACATCGAAACTAATAAGATTCTCGGATAAAATTACGTTCATACGTAAAATATTCTTGATATTTTTAATTAAGTAACGACTTTCTAAAAGAAAAGGTCGGTGATTAATTTAAATTAATAAAATAAAATTTATTTTATTATTTCTATCCCTCTAGGTCTCTTTTGTAATTTGAAAAAAAAGATAAGTTTTAATTTCCTGGCAAACAAAATTAAATTATTTTTAAACTCTAAAACAAAATTATAACCTACTTGTCTTATGTTTTTTCGGGTCCTTAAAATTAATCATCATTATAATTATTTTAAAGTTAAAATTAAAAATATTGTTGTTTGCATAAAAATTGTGGTTAAATTAAACAAAATTTAAGAAATTAATGAATTTAATTTTAAATTATATTACACAAAATTTTGATGATAATAGTTTTTTTTGTTAAGCATTTTTTTCATCTTAAAAGTGACAAAAATAATTTTCTAAACACTCCATTACTAGGATAGTTTCCAAAGTAACCTTGTTTGGCGTTCACTTTCCCAAACTAACCTAGTTTGTTCATTCATTCCCAAACTAACCTCCTTTACTATTCAAACTCAATTTTATTTATTTATTTATTCTTTTTACATTTAAAATTTATTATATAGAAAACTAAATTATTTATATTTTAATATATAATTTAAATTATTATTTTTATAAATTAAATTATTTATATTTTGATATATATTTTAAATTATTATTTTTATAAATTTAATTATTTATATTTTGATATATAATTTAAATTTAATTATTTTTTATAAATTTGATTATTTATATTTTAATATATATATATATATATATTTACATTTTAATTATTATCTATATATAATAAATATTCCCTTTAACATTATAATAAATAATTGATAAATACTAATAAATTTAAAATATTTTAACTATAATAATATAATAATTATATATTCATAAAAATGTTTTTAAATTTATCAATTATTTATTAAATATAATAACATTTTTAATTAATATTTTAATCCTAGAAATATGGTAATCTTTTTATTATATTTAATAAATAATTGATAAATTTAAAAACGTGAATATTTAATTATTATATTGTTATGGTTAAAATATTTTAAATTTATTAGTATCCAACAATTATTTATTAAAATTATTTAATATTTATTACACTATATAAATAATAATTGAAATGTAAATATATATATATATATTAAAATACAAATAATCAAATTTATAAAAAATAATTATATTTAAATTATATATTATGAATAATTTAATTTATAAAAATAATTATTTAAAATATATATCAAAATATAAACTTTATATATAATAAATTTTAAATGTAAAAAAAAAATAAAATAAATAAATAAAACTGAGTTTGAATAGTAAACTAGGTTAGTTTGGGAATGAATGAACAAACTAGGTTAGTTTGGGAAAGTGAACGCCAAACAATGTTACTTTGGGAAACCGTTCCCATAACTAGTGTGTATATTGTCTTTATTGTTTTCAATATAAAAAAAAAAGATAAGGCAAATAAACAATTTACCTTGTTTGGATGTAATTATTTAAATAATTATAGATAACTCGTCATTGTTTTTAGATAAATAAAATAACTCACTTTTCATCTTCTAAAAAACTAAAAAATTTATTTAGATAATTTTCATAGAACAATTTGTGATTTCATAAATTGATAGACCATGTAGTTAGGATTGAGGTTTTCCAAAAAAAATTATTATTTAAAAATAATGATTTTGAGAAGATAATTTTTTTAGTAAAAAAACTTAAAATTATTAATATATAATTTATAATGATAAAATAAAAATTATAATATAAAATAGATAATATTTCAGTAATTTTTTTAATGAATGTAGTGAAATGATAAATAATGAAGAAATTAGATATTATTTTTTTAATTGAATAACTCAAACCTAATAAACCCAGGTGATTTCTATACCATTTTAAAACTTCACAAAAAAGCTGATAAGCTGATTAAATCAATACGACATCTGGAGTTAATCCATTGTTACACATCCTTATAGTACTTGTTTGATGTTGGTTATTTGGAGACTTTTATTAGATTTTTTCTAACATTGTTTAATGATTAAAAAATAATTTTTTAAATTTAAGTCTATTAAATTATTTGATAAAATAAATGGTTTGATGTCTTTTTATATTTAAAATTTAAGATTTATAAAAATAAAATTAAAATTTTTCAATTTTAATTAATTATTTGAATAATTTGATAATTATACAAATAATAAAAAATATGAGTTTTGAATGAAAATCTCCAAATAACACACTAAAACGACCTCTTATAAATTGTCCTAACTTTTAATGAATAATGAATTATAAGCCAAGAATATTTGCACCTCCATTCTCCTAATGTATTATTAGTACTTTATATTTATATATTTCGGTCTTATTGTGTTTTTTATTTGTTTCCCTAATGATTAATGATAAAGCATTTATCTCCAACAAAACAACAAATTAAGAAGCAAAAGAAGAATAGTCATACGTAGAATGTTCAAAACAAGGAGAGAATTTTTTTTTAAAAAAAATAAAAGAAATCTGAAAGCTCAAACAAGCTCTAAGTAGATCAAACGAGCTATTAATCATTATTTTTATAACAATATAATTTTAAAAAGAAAATATATATGGTAAAAAAAAATTCTCTCAACCTTAATGTTTTGAAGACTTTTGTCTGTGGTAAAGATTTGATTCATATTTCGAGATAATCTGATGTACCATAACATTGACTCGCTCATGTATCACAAGACAAACTTTTTTTCTCTCAACTTTAATATTTTAAAATGTTTTACCCTATAATTCATGAGAAGTTCCATGTTATCGTATAGTAGAGTATTTCTCAAAAAAATGTAGGGAATCTACTATACCACAACATTAACCATCTCATGTACAACAGTAACATATGCATTAAGCATAGCCTGTTCTTAAATTAGTATTACAAATCACTTCAAAATGTCCAATGGGAAAATACATCGATTGAAGAATTGTGTGGCTAAAAGTGTTTTCATTTCCTAAAGTTCTTGATCTGAAATCTACCTTCCTACATTTTCATCAATCATAAGGATTAAAAAGTCATGAATTCCATTTACAGATCAATCATCCACTACTGTACAACATGTAACACATGGGATTGTGGGTATTCTTGTCTCCCCTAAAATAATAAAAAAAATACTTAAAGAAGGAATCAACTAAAAAATAAACAACCCTTTCATTTGTCTTTATTTACAACCTATTATATATTTCTCTCTTTTGTGTTAATTAAGAGTTATGACTAATTAACTTGTATTAGAGAATTTCATGTATCTTAATTATTGTTCCAAGTATAAGTAGTGATGGGTTTCTATCATGGAAACAATTTTTCAATTTTATAAAAAGATCAGCAAAATATAGATAAATATATAATAATATAATGTGAAGACTTTTTATATTTGAAGCCTTAGGTTTAAGTGGAGTTGTGTTAGTGGGTTTACCTAGCTTTGTTATAATGGAAGGTTGGACTCTTGTCAATTTAGAGACCACTCAACAACAAAGCAATTGCTTGCTGACACACTTACCACATTAATCGATAACACAAATCAAAACACTGCTATAATGGGTATCATTCATTCATTTATTCACTTTATTTATAAAGAATAAATTAAAATATAAATATATGACAAAAACTTGTTATCTATATACATTTCTGTAAACAAAATATTTTTTTCATACAAATTTTACTGAATAAAATTTTCTTTAATTCAGTAATTCATTTTATAAAAAATATCATATATTAGTTTCCCTTTTTAATTACTTAAATTTTAATTTTATGGTTACATCTTTATTTATTATTATACAATCTCTCGTTAGTTAATTACTTCATGACCATGAATGATTAACCTGAATCAACATTCTGATTTGCATATTTTTCAATTTATTAATACATTAAAATATATTTGTGTATAAATATCTAAAATAAAATATAAAAATTACTATATCAATGTTTTTATTTATGTTAGTGTTTTGGTGAAGCAAATGGCTTGAGACTAATGTGATAAAAAAAAGATTTTTTTTTTTTTTGAAAAACACTGCCATACGTGTAATCAGTTCACAAATTAACATTGTTTCTAACCTAACATACTTTATTATTCATTCTCAACTAACATATTTTATTATTTAAATTTAATTTTCTTATTTATTTATTTACTTTTAAATTCATTATTAATTATATATATAAATTTAATTATATATGTAAATCATTAATTTTATTAACATATTTAAATAATTATTTTTATAAATTTTATTATTTATATTTTGATATATATATTTAGAATTATTATTTTTATAAATTTGATTATTTATATTTTGATATATATATATTTAATTTTTTAAAATATAAATAATTAAGTTTATTAAAATAATAATTTAAAAAATATATTAAAATATAAATAATCAAATTTATAAAAATAATAATATATATATATATATATATATATATATATATATATATATATATATATATATCCAAACATAAATAACAAAATTTATAAAATAATAATATAAATATAACCCAGGAAAACTCTTTTTTCATCCAAAAACTCAAAAATCGAAAATTTTCAACATCGATTTATGTGTTAGGAATATTTTTTAATAAAACATTTTTCTAAAAGATTTATATAAATATATCGCGACATTTAAAATTAATTATAAAAAAAATTAATTTTAATTAAATTTCAATCAATCTTTTAGATTTAAAATAATTAAAAATATTTGTTTAAAAAATTATTTAAATTAATTAAAAAATAATTAATTTAAAAGATCTATTCATTTTATAAGAATATCCAATTAATTTTTAAAATCAATAAATTTATACTTCTAAAACGTATTTTTGACTAGAGTCTCTTTTAGGTTCGGTAATACTCGGGAAAAGACTTTCGCAATATATCCTTAGTACTCGTTTAAAACAGTCCATACTTTATAAAGTCTTGCATTTTGAAAAATTAGTTTTATTTAATCAATAATTTTTCAAATCCTAGACATACACATGTTTTTTTTGTATTTAGAATTGTAAAAATAATATTTAAATGCTGGTATTTGAGGCTAATGTCGAGTCATGAGGAAAGTATCTGAAAAATATTATTTGAAGATATTATGATTTTAAAAATAAATTTCAAATAGACCCTTATCAAAATATCTTTTTATGAAAATATTTTGAAATCATTTTCTATTTTTTCAGATTTTTATAAAATGGTTTGGGGTTTCAATATTATAAAAATAATTTTGAAATTACAAAATCTAAACAAACAGTCGGTCTTGGGTGTGTTTTTCCTCAGTCTTGGGCTAAAATCCTCGTTCGAGGTGTTAGAGGCTCTCGATTGGGTAAGAGAGTCCTTGGTCCTGGGTTAGCCATGGACTAAGTTTCCCCGGTCTTGTGTGGGAAAGACTCTCGGTCCTAGGTTAGTCTTGGGCTAATTTTCCTTGGTCATAGGAGAAGAACTCTTGGTCTTCGGTTGGCCTTAGGTCTTGGGTGCAAGGTGCTCTCGTCCTAGGTTAGCCTTGGGTTAACCTTCCTCGGTCGTCAAGAATATTAAACTACAGGTTTGTTATTTTTGACTAGGAATTTAATCATTTGATCCAAGGGCATGATAAACTTCTATTGGTCTCAATGATCATTTATAACATCATCTCAATACATTATTCGATCAAAATGATGTTCCATTTAACACAATCAATTTTGAGGTAAAAAAAATGGGTTTATGGTTTTAAGCTTTAATGAAGAGTAACCAGCTTGACAATAGCTTCCTTATGTTTCCTATGGATGAATAAAATCAAAACTAGAACAATGACTGTTCGTTTTAATTAATTCAAAAACTAAATTTTATATTTTTATAAAATAATTAGTTTTTTTTTTTTATATCAAATATGATTGGTATGTCTTGGAATTGGTTTAAATATGTTACCTAGATCCTTAGATACATGTTGGGAAGGTTTCTAGATTGTTATTCTTAAGCAATAACAAAAGAACAAAAACTCGATTTTGAAAAATGTCAAAATCAAATTTGAGTATTTCTGATTTAAGTTGATTGATTTAGTCTTGTTTCAACAGAGAGCTTATAAATAATCATATGATCGTTTTCTAATCATGAAATTGGATAATCAAGTAGTATATGAAACTAGTCAAACTGAAATGTAATTTTTTTTAATTGAAACTTATAATTCAAATTACAGTGTGATTATACGCATTCTGTGAGTTGGAGAACACTCATAAACTCTTTTAAAAGTTTTTTGAATGCCTAAATCCGAGCCTTACAGTCTTATATAAATTTTTTAAAATTTTAGATAAGCTTGAAAATCTTTAATGACAAATTTTGTTCGGGCTTGAATGAGAGATTGAGAGTGGATCTATTGTATTTAGTTTTCCTAGAGGAGGGTATTTATATCCTCCCAATGTCGGTTCATGAACCAAGTGGATCAGATTTGGTCTTTTGTTTGATCTTTAGCTAGTTGCACGTATAGGCAATGATGCAGCCTCAGGGTGTAAGAGAAATGATCACCGAAGTAGGGTGATCATTTCACCTTTTGAACGTAGTCAAAATGTGGAGAAACGACAAAGTTCCATATTTGAAAAATCAAAGATAAAAGCTTATTCTTATTTGGTTCGTCATCGAAAAGAAGAAGACAAACGAGGCGAAACTATGTCGTTTCAGACTAGAAATGGAACGTGGGATGCTTCGTCTACATTCCATTGGCAATGGGCGATCCGTGCGTGTCTGGATTATGCCATTGGAGGCGTCCGTCTAATAATATGCTATTGCGCGGAAGCGTCCCATTTTCGTTGTAGCAGGATACGCGATCAAGTGTTGGGAGTTGGTGATAATTCAGCGTTCATCCGATGGCTGTGAGGTCTGCTGCACTAATATCTTTGTATTTTAGCTACGACAGATTCCGACCTTTTCCAGCCTTGGAGCTTTTTGAAATTGATTTTTTTCAATCCCTTTTTTCTCAATTTCAACCTAAAAAATACACAAAATATTTTTAATAAATATGACATTTATTTTTCCCATTTTTTAAAATATATTTTTGGGGTTTAATAAATAATTTATTTGAGATAAAATGGATACAACATTTACTCTAAATTATTTTTTTTAAATCTATTTTATTTTATTAAAATTAATTTGAGATAAAATGGGTACAACATTTATCTCAAATTATTTTGTTTATTTTTCTTGGCAATTATCTTCATTAATTGGGTACGTGAAATTTTAGTGCTTACAAAGTGCCCTTCTCGAATCGAGTTTGATTACAACAAACTGATTTTTGAAAGTGTGAATTCGAGTGTAACATTTAACACTAAGTTTTTCTATCCAATTTATATTTCTTTGTAAAGGTAATGGAAAGATAGAACCTGGAGTCACCTTCGTTTTGTTGTGGGTAGCATTCGTCGAAGCATTCCAAGCATTCATCATGGATTATATATCTTTCATTAGTGGTTATCCTAACAATGATTATTTTTTTGGATCCTATATTAAAAATCTTAAAAAGTATCTATAAAGTCTATAGGATGATGGTGAAGAAATGACCATGGGTATTTGTTGAAAAATCAATTTTTCTTAGACGTGAATATGAATAGATTGTTCATGTCAGATGCATTTTTTAACTATCGATCAATAGTATTTGGTTAATGTCACTTGATGATATAAAAGGAGGACATGAAAAGTTTGATAAACTTATTCATGTAGGTTACTAACAAGTAACATTTTAAAAGCGATCATATACAAATGATCATAGGACTATCAACATATAGGTTTACGTGAAAGTTTAATAAACTTGTCACGAAAATTACTAATAAATAATGTGTTGGAACGATCATGTATGAATGATCGTAGTACTATCAACATATATGTTTACGTGGTAGTTAATTAACTTTCTCATGAGGGTTACCAACAAGTAACATATTGGAACAATCATGTGTAAATGATCGTATTACTATCAATATATATGTTTACGTGAAAGTTTAATAAACTTGTCACAAAATTATTAATAAGTAATGTGTTGGAACGATCATGTGTGAATGATGGTAGAACTATCAATAGATAACTTTACGTGGAAGTTTATAAACTTTCTCACGAGGGTTACCAACAAGTAACATATTAGAACGATCAATTGTGAATAATCGTAGTACTATAAACAAACACGTTTATGTGGAAATTTATAGACTTTCTCACAAGGGTTAATAACAAGTAATGATTTTAGAGTGATCATATATGAATGATCGTGAGTACCTATTGGCCAATGGGGTTTATTTTGAAAATTTATAAACATTTTATTACATCATAAATGATCATAGTATTATCATAAGATATGTTTTCGTGAAAGTGGATAACTTGTCACAGAAGTTACTAACAAGTAACGCTTAGAGGGATCATATATAAATGATTGTGGTAATATCAACATATAGGTTTTCGTGAAGTGGATAGCTTATCACGAAAGTTACTAACAAGTAACTCTTAGAGCGATCATTTATAAATGATCATGGTACTATAAATATATATGTTTTCGTGAAAGTGGATAACTTGTCACGGAAGTTACTAATAAGTAACGCTTAAAGCGAACATATATAAATGATCGTGGTACTATCAATGTAAAGGTTTTCGTGAAAATAGATAATTTGTCTCGGAAAGTACTAACAAGTAATGCTTAGAGGGATCATATATAAATAATCATGGTACTACCAACAAATATGTTTTCGTGAAAGTGGATAACTTGTCATGGAAGTTACTAACAAGTAACGCCTAAAGATCATATATAAATGATCTAGTACTATCAACAAATAGGTTTTCATGAAAGTGGATAATTTGTCACCAAAGTTACTAAGAAGTAACGCTTACAACAATCATATATAAATGATTGTGGTTCTATCAACAAATAGATTTTCGTGAAAGCTAATAAGCTTGTCATGGAAGTTACTAATAAGTAACGCTTAGAGCAACCATCTATAAATGATCGTGGTACTATCAACATGTATTTTAATTCTGTTTGTGAATACGTAGAAGCGATCTTATATACCTATTTATGAATAGGGTTTTTGGATCATGTATGAATGATCACGTGTACTTATCACGAGAGATAATATATTCGTACCTATCAAGAGATAAAGTTATAATACCTATCGAGAGATAAAGTTTTGATTGCAGAATGTACGTATGATCGCGAGTACCTATTTCCTAAAAAGGATTTTTGGTAGAATCGTGTAAAAATGATGTATTGTACCTATCGAGAGACATGTTTTGGTGGATCATGTAAAAATATCATTGATAGTTATTGAAAAAATATAGATTTATGGATCATGTACGTATGATCTCGAGTACTTATTGACATATAATGTTTTTTTACCTATCAAAAGATAGGGTTTTTGTGGATGATATATAAATTATCGTTGATACCTATTGACACAATAGGTTTTGTCGTATCATGTACAAATGATCGTGAGTACTTATCAACATATAAAACTTTTGTACCTATCGAGATATATGATTTTAGTTAAATCGTGTAAAAACGATGTCTTGTACTTATCGAAAGATAGTATTTTTGTTGGATCATGTACGAATGATCATGTATACTTATTAACAAATAATATTTTGTATCTATCTAAAGATAAAGTTTTTGTGGATCATGTATACATGATCTCTATACCTATTGACAAAATAGAGTTTTTTCAGATCATGTACGAATGATCGTGGGTACTTATCAATATATACATTTTTTGTACCTATCGAGAGATAATGTTTTGTTTGAATCATGTAAAAAAAGATGTCTTGTATCTATCGATAAATAGAGTTTATGTACGATATATATGATTGTGGATACTTATCATCATATAAAGTTTTGTACATATCAAGAGATAGGATTTTTGGTTGGATCGTATACAAATGATCGCTGATATTTATCGACATATAAGATTTTTTGTACCCATCGAAATATATGGTTTTTATGGATTATGTACAAATGATCGCTGGTACTTATTGCCAAAATTGGGTTTTGTACCTATCAAGAGATATGGTTTTTATTCATATTGAGAGATAGGGTTTTTTGGATTATATATTAATGATTGCTGATACTTAACGACATATAATATTTTACACTTATCGAGAGATATATTTTTTGATCATGTACGTATGATTGCTGGTACTAATCGACAAATAAGTTTTTTTCAAATCGGAAGATAGTGTTTTGGTGGGATCATATACAAATGATCGCTAATACCTATTGACAAAATGAGATTTTGTACCTATCAAGAAATAGGGTTTTTGTAGCTATCGAGAGATAGAGTTTTTGTTGGATCATATATAAATTATCGCTAATACCTATTGACAAATAAGGTTTTTGTACCTATCAAGAGATAGAGTTTTATTAGATCATATATAAATGATAATTGATACTTATCGACAAATAAGAGTTTTGGTACTTATCGGGAGATAAGGTTTACCTTAGATCATGTATAAATGATCGCTTATACCTATTGGCAAAATATAATTTTGTACCTATAAAGAGATATGGTTTTTATACCTATTAAGAGATAGAGTTTTGTTGGATCATATACAAATGATCGCTGATACTTACCGACATATAATCTTTTGCACTTATCAAGAGATAGAGTTTTATTGGATCATGTACATATGACCACTGGTACTTATCGACATATAAGGTTTTTGGTACCGATCGTGAAATAGGATTTTTGTGGGATCATATACAAATGATCGTTACTACCTATTAATAAAATATGGTTTTGTATCAATCAAGAGATATTGTTTTTGTACTTATTGAGAGATTGAGTTTTGGTTGGATCATATACAAATGATCTCTGATACCTATTGGGAAATATGGTTTTCTACATATCAAGAGATAGGATTTATTCATCTCGATTGCTTATTTAATTTTTGCAATTATCGCTCTTGGCTTCTTTTGCCTTTAAGGGAATATTTCTGCAGGATCATTTTCCCTTCTTTTTTTGAAAATGACCTTCACAATTAGTTGAAATCTATCAATCGACGGTTTCTTTTTCAGTATTGCTCTTGGCTTCTTTTGCCTTTAAGGGAATATTTCAACATGATCATTTTCCATTCTTTTTTGAAAATGACCTTCACAATTAGTTGAAATTTGTCAATCGACGGTTTCAAACTTTATTTATGAACATGTGACTCATGTGTTTGGATAAAGGGACGTTTTTTTTACTTCCTAGTTTATGTTCTTTTTTTCTTTTTTTAGAGATTGGTATAAACCTCGATCCTTTTCTCGAATCATGATGCATTAGATTCGAAACGTGTTCGGGATTAAGCTCTTAATTTTCTTTTTATGTCCTTTTGTTATTATAGTAAGGAAACCATATTTCTTTTCCCCCAATTTTCGAGATACCGACTATAAATTTGATCTCATATATAAACGATTTCGAGAATCATAGCTCTCGAGGATGGTGATCAAATTTTCAATGTTTTGATGTGGTACAATTGTTTTTGTTTTCTTGCCTTTTTTTTGGAAAACGACTTATTAAAATCCTATAAAGGGAAAAGAAAAAACGACATGAGTTCGTTTGTATTAATATAGACAAGCCCTAGATTTGTACTTAGAAAAACAAAAGAATCAATCCACACACATACATGAGTAAAAGAAATTACAAACACATGTTTTCAAACATTTAACGCGCCTTGAAATTAGCTCTTTGAGTGACTTCTTGATATGAGATTTTCCAATTTTTACAAAGATATTCTACTTTTTATCAGACATGGGTATTCCTCTTCCATGTTCTCAAAAGCGAGTTTCTGTCCACCACAATATCCCTCCATTCCTCCTCGATGTCGCGCCGAACTCTAGAAAAAGTCCCCGCGTTTCTTTTACCCCAAACATGATATACAATTGAAGCAAAATAGCATTTAAATACACTTGAAGAAATCGATCACCCCTTTCCTTGATAATGGTATGACGTTGATATCTTGCCATTCTAAAGGAAAACTAGCTAACTCCATGAATCTTGAGAATCTCTTCCACAACTCCTTAGCCAATGGACAACAACCAAACAAGTAGTCCATTATCTCCTCATCACTATCACATTATAAGCACTTAAGAGTTTGGTATATCCATGAACCTCTTGATATAATTCATAATTGAAAGTCCTTCCTTAAATAACAACCACATGATGAATTGATGCCTAGTAATAACTTTGGAGGACCATACAACATGAAACTAGTCCAAATTGTTCCCCCTTTCACATGTAGACTCCCAAGCTAATTTGAATTAAACTTTCCGCCATTCTCAATCATCCAATCACGAAAGTCAATAGTATCATTAAAATTCAATGTTTGAATGAAGTTAAGAATTCTTAAACTTTTCAAAATACGCCTCTGAAGTGTGTTCCATTCCCCGTCCCTTATATATCTAACTGTGCTAGCAAGTCAGTCCTCCTTATTTGATCTCTTCTAAAATTCTCCTTAAAAATAATTGGATAATTTTCGAACCAAGGATCGTGCTAGAATAGGGTTCCCCAACCATCATCCAATAGAATCTTGAACATCAACATAACACTGTCTTTGAGCTTGAGTATCTTCTTAAGTGACTAGGCTATTTTCATTTTGATATTGCTTGTCCATATGCTTGTTTATTTCTTCATGAACTGTGAATGCACCCATCTCACCATAACGAATCTTGTTTTTTCTCAATCGCGATAAGATGCCTATACGTTAGAGCTTTGTTCAATTCGACGTAATTCTTCAGCCCTATTCTTCCTCTTCCTTTGGTTTGCACAAATCTGTCCACTTTACATTCTTGCCTCCCCTCCTTTGGTTCTTCCATATAAAATTCGCCATTAATTGATCCAACTCCTTCATGACTTTCTTTGGAGCACCATCTATTAATATCAATAACCAATGATTCTCATAATAACCTTCTTGACCAACTCAATTTGATCGACACATGCTAACTTTTTTTTTTGTAGATCATCCCATCATTGATTTCTTGACTTTTTTTAATAAGTGGAGACAGTGTGATATCTGAATTTTCTTTGATGTCAATGGAATCCCTAAGTACTTAACCAGAAAAGTGTCCTCCATAATTCCCATGATACCGAAAATCTCCGCCTTTGTTTCCTCCTTGACTCCACCATAGAATGCAAGCGTTTTCTCCTTACTAATATATAGACTTATAACACTAGAAAACATAATTAACGCATCCTTAATATTTTTAATGGATTCTACATCAACATGTTCAACAATAAACAAATCGTTAACGAAACAAACACGAGTGATCTCCTCCTCCCCGCAAAATGGGTGGTAGATGTATGAGTGACTCTTTAAGAATATTTTAAAGATGCTCTAAAAAATCTCCATGCTAAGGAAAAATAGGTATGAATAGAAAGGATCCCCTTGCCTCACCCCGTTTTCCCCTTTGAAAACGCCTCCGGGAATTCCATTAACACTAACATTAAAGTGAATTGTAAAAACTTATTGTATAATCTAATCAATGTAAATAGGAGGGAATCCATAAATAATCATGATATCATGGATGATTTCTCATTTAATAGAATCAAAAGCTTTTCAAATATTAATCTTAAAAGTCACTCTAGGAGTAATATTCTTCTTCCCATATTCCTTTAAAAGTCTTTGCATGAGGAGGATATTGTGTGAAATAAATCTACCAGGGATGAATGTAGACTTCCCTAAAATAACAAGACTATGAATAACATTTTTAAAACGGTTTGAAAGAATTTTATAAATGATTTTATAAATTACGTTGCAACAAGAAATGAGTCTGAAATTCTGAAGTCTTTCGGGCACAAAACTCTTCGAGATCAAATTTAGAATCGTAACATTCCACTACTTAAGCATCTTCCTGTTTGAAAAAAATTCAGCATCCCTTCACTAATATCATGACTTATAATAGATCAATTCTCACCATGTAGGCAATGTCATATTCGAATAACATCACCATCCATTTGGCTAGCCTTGGTGACAGAAATGTTTGTTGAAACATGAAATTGATTGGGTATAGTCTTGATACCAACTTGATGTTGTGGGCTTGCATGTAATGTCTCAACCTTTTGGTGACCCATGCCAAAACCCAACATCGTTTCTTAGTTGGAGTGTAATTAAGTTCACGCCCAGTCATCCTTTTAATGATATAGTACAAAGCCGTTTCGAGTTTTTTCTCATCTTCTTGAGCCAACAGGCTTCCCATGGTTGTGTCTATTATAGTAAGGTATAATATGGGAGGGATTTTAAATAATCCTGGATTCTGTTAAATGCTTGTTGATAGTCTTCATCCCATACAAAATTTTGGTCTTTCTTTAGTAGCTTAAATAGCGGATCGCGTGTTATAGTAAGCTTAGTGATAAATCAACTAAAGTACTGGATTTACCAAAAAATCTACGGGCCTCTTTTTCGTTTTGATGGACCAACAAAGCTGTTATTGCTTCAATCTTAGAGGGATCGACTTCGATTCCCCTCTTTGTGATTACAAAGCCGGGCATTTTACCAGCTGTGACTCTGAAGGTACATTTCTTTGGGTTGAGTCATAGTTGATATTTTATGATTTGTTGCAGGATTTTTTTCGAGGTTTAAGACTGTCCTTCTCGATCCTTCGATTTTACAATAATGTCGTCGATATATACTTCCACTTCCTTATGGATTATGTCATCAAGGATCATAATGGCTTCCCTTTGATAAGTGGCTCCCGCGTTCTTAAGCCTAAAAGGCATGACCCTATAAGTTCATACTTTTGTTATACCAAGATTTACGTGGAAACTTAAGACGAGAAAAACACGGTTAGAAGAGAAAACTTTTTATTATGGTTAAAATGAAAGATTACAACTTAGAGAGAAGAATAAGGACAAATATTTTGTGTGTTAAAGCTCTAACTAAGACCATATATTTATAGGTCACATAACTAGGCCTAGTGGGCCCAATATCAATCAGTTATGATTTAATTTTTTTTACTGTAATCCTAGTCCCAAACCCTAGTCATAACTCATTTAAGTCACAATAATATAACAATCTCCACCTTTACAAGGATCCAGTATGTAGGTGATTGCTATGGCACTTGTGTTATCACAGAAAATTGGAGACTCTTCGGCTGTGATACCGAAATCCTTCAATTGTTGTTGGATCCAAAGAAGTTGTGAACAACAACTTCCGGCTGCCAGGTATTCAGCTTCTGCGGTTGACGTGGCAACAAATGTCTGTTTCTTGCTGTGCCATGAAACAAGCCGATCACCTAGAAATTGGCATGTTCCGCTGGTGCTTTTTCTATCAACCTTGCAACCTGCATAATCTGCATCTGAGTAACTTGTGAGGTTAAAAGATGAGTCCTTTGGATACCACAGACTGACTTCAGGAGTTCCCTTTAGGTATTTCAAAATTCGCTTTGCGGCTGTGTAGTGAGACTGTTTTGGATTGGCCTAGAATCTTCCACACACACCGACCGCAAATAGTATATCCGGTCTACTTGCTGTCAGGTATAGCAGAGAACCGATGATTCCTCGGTAAGCTGTCAGGTCTATTGCTTGACCGTCATCATCCTTGTCCAGTTTGACCGATGAGCTCATTGGAGTACCGGCTGAGGAGCACGTGTCCATCCCAAATTTCTTTAAAAGTTCCTTAGTATACTTGGGTTGGCTTATGAAAGTTCCTTCTTCGAGTTGTTTAACCTGAAGACCTAGGAAGAAACTTAATTCTCCCATCATACTCATTTCAAATTTGTTAGTCATCAGGGTTGAGAATTTATCACATAGCTTAGGATCGGTTGAACCGAAGATGATATCATCTACATATATTTGAACAAGTAGGATATGTTCCTTTTTCTCAAACTTAAATAATGTTTTGTCCACCGAACCGATGGTGAAATCATGTTTTAACAAGAATGCGGTTAGTGTGTCATACATGGCTCTAGGAGCTTGCTTTAGACCGTATAAAGCTTTGTTTAACCGGTATACATGGTTGGGCAGTTCAACATTTTTGAAACCGGGTGGTTGTTCAACATATACTTCTTCACGTAGGTCACCATTCAAAAATGCACTTTTAACATCCATTTGAAAGACTTTAAAGTTTTTGAATGCAGCAAGAGCTAGAAAAATCCTAATAGCTTCAATCCTAGCTACAGGAGCAAATGATTTTTCAAAATCAATGCCTTCTTCCTGTTTGTATCTTTGTGCCACTAATCTAGCTTTGTTCCTCGTGACCAAACCGTCTTCATTGAGCTTATTTCTAATTACCCATCTTGTTCCTATGACCGGTTGATCTTTCGGTCTAGGGACTAGGTACCAGACTTTGTTACTCTCAAACTGGTTTAACTCTTCTTGCATTCCCAAGATCCAATCTGGATCTGACAATGCTTCATCTACTCTTTTCGGCTCAATCTGGGATATAAAAGAGGAATTAAAGTATTCCTCCAGGATTTGTCGCCTAGTTCGAACGGGTTCTGAAGGGTCACCTATAATTACCTCAGGAGGATGATTTGTGTTTCTTTTGAGGTTAGGTTCAGGAGCGTCTACCAAATCACCGTTTACTTGATCAAGGCTAGACATATCGGTAGGCTGAACAGGAGTGTCAGACCGACCGATTTCCTCGGTTTGGACCGAAGTGTCAGCTTCCTGTCGTAGAACAGCTTGATCCGGCTGGGTTTCATTATTACCCATTTGGTCATGGACAAACCGCCTGAAAACTGGAATCTCATCTTCACTATCAGAATGAATATTGTTATTTTCCAATCTGTTGTGTAGATCAAAGCATGATGCAGTGTTGCTTTCAACCGATTCATCGAAAACAATATAAAGTGATTCCTCCACGGTTAAGGTTCTAGTGTTATATACTCTATATGCTTTACTAACTGCTGAGTAACCTAAATGATCCCAACATCGGATTTTGCATCAAAGGCAGATAAATAGGTTTTGCCATTTATGTGAATGTAGCATTTACACCCGAAAATCTTAAGATACCTAAGGTTAGGAACCCTATCAAAGTATACCTTATTAGGTGTTTTGTTGTGAAACTTGTTAATCAGAGACCGGTTTTGTGTATGACATGCGGTGTTGATAGCCTCAGCCCAGAATTTCTGGGCAATACCCGAATCGGCTATCGTGGACCGTGTGGCTTCCTTGAGAGTTCGGTTTCTTCTCTCGGCCAGGCCGTTCTGTTGAGGAGACCTAGCACTGGACAACTCGTGTCTAATACCGGATTCATCAAGAAATGCATTTAGAGTACTATTTGTAAATTCGGTTCCTCTATCACTTCTAATGCTATTAATGCGTGTTAATTTTTCATTTTGCAAACGTTTAAGCAGTGTGATCAAATTTGATGCGGTTTCACGTTTAGATGGTAAGAATATTACCCATGTATACCTAGAATAATCATCAACGACTACCATAGTGTAAAGCATACCTCCTAGACTGACGACCCTAATCGGTCCAAATAAATCCATGTGAAGAAGATCTAAGCATCGGTTAGATTGAATGTGTCCTTTACTCTTAAGGGTTGACTTAGTTTGTTTACCCATTTGACATGCTGAACATACCTTATCCTTATTAAATACTATATCAGGAATTCCTTCAACTAACTTTTTACCGCGGATATAGTTTAAGGTTTTTAGGTTTAAGTGATTTAGTCTTTTATGCCACAGCCAAGTTTGATCGGTTTTAGCTATCATGCAGACAGGGTATTCTACTTTGTTTTTCCAATCTACCTTGTAGATGTTTCCTAACCTATTTCCGGTTAGCAGTGTGATACCTTGAGAGTTTTTAACTAAGCATGCATGTTTAAGAAATTCTATAGTGTATCCAGCATCACACATTTGACTAATGCCTAGCAGGTTAAAACGTAGGTTTTCGACTAGAAGTACATTATCAATTGTCAAGTTACCATGGACAATCTTACCCTTGCCCACAGTTCTTCCTTTTGAGTTGTCACCGAAGGTGATTAATGCACCGGTTTCTATTCTGATGTCGGTTAGAAGATTGTTGTTCCCAGTCATATGTCTGGAGCAACCGCTATCCAAGTACCATTCAGAGTTTCCTATCCGTTTCTTCATATCCTGTAAAATATACATATTTACAACTATTTGGTACCCACATTTACTTGGGTCCACAAGCGATTAGTCCTTAGGTATCCAGACTTTGACAAACCGGACAGTTTTCCTAGTTAATGTCTTAACTAATTTTCTTGCACTCGGTTTTGAGTCTTTTTGCTTTCTTAAGAAGGCCTTATGTGAGGATGGTCTTTGGTTTGTCCTATGTGGTTGTGAGTTGGCTTGCCTATTTTTGAACCGGTTGACTTTCCTTTTCTCAGGATGAAGCCATTTTTCATAATCGGTTGGACATACATAGGTTAGTTTGTCATTCGTATAATAGGCACTTAATTCCTCTTCAACGGTTAAGGAACTTCTGACAAAACTTACAAAGGGAAGATTATCCTTGTGAGCCTCATTTTGTCGAAGTGTTTTTGGTTTTTGGATTTATTGTTTTTGTATCCTAGACCAACATGCAAGTAGGGTGTCTTTTATAACTACACATTTTGCTTACCATTTCACTAGATCTTTTCCATGCAGCCATTTGATACTAAATTCAGGCATTTTCCTCTTCGGTCAACTCTTGAACTGACTCCTTGAGCTGTTTGGTCTCAGAGGGTAGTTCAATTGCTGCCTCGGTTTCTAGGATGTTTTCAGGTTCTATGGTCTTTGGTTCGGTCAAGGTAGGTACTATGGGGTCGGTTCTAAGGTTGAATTGATTAGGTAATAGCGTTAATAGGTTCTTATACTCTGCTACCATATCATTTAATGCATTATATAACTCATCATTAGTAAATTCTTCACAAGGAGAGTCAAATACCTGTTCCTCGTTTGCCATGAGACATGTGAGTTCATCATCATTGTCACTGTGAGCCCATAAGCTTCCTCCATCATCGGCTATCAGTGCTTTCTGAACCTCACTTCCTTCACCAGTTTGTTGATAGTTATTTCGGTTATTCTGATTGTCCGGTTTCCGGTCATCCCTCCTTGGTTTTCTGCATTCCCACTTGAAATGTCCCAAACAGTTGCAGTTATAACATCTTACATTAGACTTATCACCATAGTTATAGTTATTGCTTGTCGGTTGGCTTCTCTTTATGAATCTCCCAAAATTCTGTGCAAGCATTGCCATGGCATCCTCGGTGAACTGTTCAGCGGTTCTGATCGGTGCGGGAGCAACCGGTTCTGTGGATGTGATAAATGCTCTGGTTGAGGTTGAGGCTAAGACTTCTTCTTCAGTCCTAGATCTCATTTCAAACTCATATGCCTTAAGATCTTCGAATACATCGTGTAGCTTCATCTTGCTTAGGCAGTTTGATTCCCTCATCACCATTGTCTTTATGTCCCATGCACTTGAAAGAGATCTTAACGCTTTCATGATGAATTCCTTGTTGTCATACCTCTTGCCAAGAGTTGCTAGCTCGTCTATCACACCTGTGAACCGATCACTGTATTCTCTCATTGTTTCTCCCGGTCTCATCTTGATGTTTTCAAACTTTTGAGTAGCCACCATTATCTTATTTTCCTTGGTTCTTTCATTTCCCTCATGAATCTGAATCACCGCTTCCCATGTTTCCTTTACTGTTTTGCAATCTCGGACCTTGCAATACGTGTTTCTGTCCAAACCGTTGGAGATGCGATTTCTGGCATGGTTATCCAGATTGTTTCTTCTCCTATCTTCAGCTGTCCAGTCCTTTCTGTATTTATCAATTATTATCGGTCCTTCGGCTATG
This sequence comes from Impatiens glandulifera, assembly GCF_907164915.1. Classification (NCBI taxonomy): domain Eukaryota; kingdom Viridiplantae; phylum Streptophyta; class Magnoliopsida; order Ericales; family Balsaminaceae; genus Impatiens; species Impatiens glandulifera. Next base: position 29,157,750 of record NC_061863.1, on the reverse strand, counting down.
ATGAACTGCATCTCATCATCCATGGTGATTAAATGCAGGTGCATGCTTGCCTTCTAGTTGGCAAAATCGTCACCTTTTAGCATTGGGGGCCTATCAAACGACATGCTTGCTTGAGTATTGAAACTAACTGCTCTGATACCAATTGTTAGGATCTAGGTCGAGGCTGGGGAACCGGGGTTGGCTGGCTGGTTAGCGCCTTTTACTCAAAGGGTGGTGATTAATCCGGTTAAAGATTAATACCGGGTTTTCAATACTACACAAACTGTCACAAACCCTTGAACAAAGTTCAAGCGCGGAAGTGGTTTGTTTCAAGTTGAAACAGCACACACACGAGATAGGCAGGACCAAATTTGAATAAGACAGGTTTGGAGATTGCTTGGTCGGTTTTGGAACTTAGTAATTCGGTTGGAGCGGTATTAGTAGGTTAGTGCAGATCGGTTATAAAGTAAATCAGGCGGAAAGTAAATAACAAGACAGATTTTTATGGATGTTCAGAGATAAAACTTCTACGTCACCCCTTCCTCTCGAAACCGCGAGAAGGATATTCACTAAGGAATACAAACAATCCGATCGAGACTTATTTCCTGCTCGATAATACCCGTACAATTTTAACCGAAATTGTAGAATACACTTCAAATAAGCGCTTAAGATTTTTAGAGATAGAACACAATATTTTACTTAGGCTGTGGAAAATTCAGAACTTGTAACCCGCATTTATTCCTCTGTAGCTCCTTCTTTTATAGGTGAAATGTGCCAACGATCACATTTCATTTCCTTGAATCTGATTGGTTGAGCAGAGGTTCAGTGATTCAGACCTGGCGGTCTAGTCTTCAGACCTGGCGGTCTAGTCTTCCAGTGTGTAGGTCAAACCGGCTAGGTTTGTCTTTTACTTAATATGGCAACTGTCGGTTGAACAATTGTCTGTACTTGGAAGATTGCCTTTCTGATTTATCCTTAAGTAGAAAGATCTTGTCGGACGGTCTTCTGCAGCCTGCAGACTGTCTTCAGACTTGTATGAATATGGCAATACTAAGTCTTTTCCTTCGATATCATTCTCAACAGCTACCCGAAGTGTCTTTTTATGCTGGTCGGTTATTTATGTTAACCGGATGATTTTCGGTTTTTCCATGACTTCTGATTGACCGACTGTTTAATTGATTCTGGCCTTCTGATTTTACCGATCTTGTCTTTCTTGTTCGGTCATGTGTTTGGTCGGTTTGATTGCTTGACTGGTTGAGTTTCTTAACCGGTTAAGTTCTTTGACCGGTTCGATTCTTTGCCTGTTCCTGCACAAGGAATTTGTTTTTGTTAAGTTTTGTTTAACCGATCTAATTTTATCTAACAATCCGGTTCTACATTCTAGAACCAAGCACATTGACATAAGACACCACTTAATTCGAGAACATGTCATGCTGAAGCATATCCGGCTGGAATACGTATCGACAGAACAACAAGTAGCCGATATCTTCACAAAGCCTCTGCAGGAAGCTAAGTTTTCTCAATTCAGACTCACACTCGGTTTGACCGATATTAATCAACTCATTCCTAAAGATGCTTAAAAGGGAAATCGGTTCGGACAGACAAAACCGGTAGTTCTTCCTAAATTGTCGGATTCCAAATTTCTCAAGGTATCTATGGAAGAACCGCTTTGTCTATCAGTAAACCGACCGGTTACTTAGTGCATGCACCAAGTAACCGCATCGGGACGAATGACTGATAACTGACCGGTTTGGAAATAGTTTATTTCGGATCATTTGGCCTCCAAACAAAAGTGGAATAATCATCTATGTTTAAACTTATCTGTTCTGAAAAATTACCTTTTCAAAGTAAAACGGTCATACCTCAAAAGACGTGAAGATATGATATCTTTCACCGTCCAGGCCTATGACCCACATCCTAGGTTGTAGACATGCTTATTTCATGAAAAATGCTTTATCCTATGGTTAATAGACGTCATTATTTTGCAACACACTGGATAATACTATCATCCCTCCACTAATATATAAGTTAGGCAAATCTTAAACAAAACAATCACAAGCTACAACTCATTCTCTTACTAAGACAAAAATGTCTCAGTTTCCAAACATCCTTCAAGTGGATTTCGATTCTGCTCAAGGCACTGAGCATTATGAAGTCTTCAAGATGATTAAGTCACTTGAAGACACCGGTCTCAAACACTTTCTAGATGACAAACATGTCATCTTTCCGGAATCAGTCTTGGAATTCTTTTACAATGCTAGGGTTTTTCGAGGTACTCCTCACTTTGACACCCACATTCAGTCCAAAGTGCGAGGAACTGTGTTTGATTTCACGGAAAGTGACTTCGCAAGATGCTTTGATCTTCCGAAGCAGGGGTTTACCGACCTAAACGTTCCGACTGAACTAAAGGCCGAAATCGCCTTAAGCTTTGCTCGGTCAGACCGCCTGGTCAATGACCACGGTGCCAGGTCATCGCTGAGAGCTGAGTATCAGCTTCTCAACGATGTCATCGGTCGAAGCATCCTGGGTAGGGATGTCACAAAAACTTACTGTGCTGCGGTTTTTAACATGATGTCTGCCATAACCACGGGTACGCTAGTTAACTGGTCAAGGGTGTTGTTTGACGTCCTAATCTTGATGATCGGCATTCGTCAAACCGGCCTCATCCCCCAGATAAGCTGCCTACTTTTGGAACTTGGGGTTTCGCTCTGTTCAGGAGAAGGGTTGAACCAAGCCCATGTCATCACCAAAGAGGTCACCCACTCATTTTATGAGCGGTTTGAGAAGGCCTGGAAGAGGAGGAACCGCCATCTCAACTCATTCAGCAACTAAGTCACTCCTTCCTACAACCGGTCATTTTGTTGCACGCACCGGTTGTATTAGTGTCCAACCCCATCATGATCATTTCGGTTTAGTCTATGATATTTTCGGTTTTAATTACTTATCTCCGGTTTCTTGTACCTTTTCATTAATGATAAGTAACTTTCAACTTCCAACTACATGAGTAATATCTATCTAACAAGATCAGTTACTTTTCAACTAGATTCCTTACCTCGAGCTCCGCAACCGGTCAAAAGTAACTCCTTCCCAAGGAGTTTTGGAAACATAAATATTCCCTTCATTAATAAGACAAAACTGAATTTCAACATTAAATGCTGATATTTTCCCTCCAATTTCGGATCTATATAAGGAACCTCACCTTATCAACTTAACACATCTCAAAACAAAACTCTTGAACTCTCTCTCTCTCTCTTGGCAAAGTTTGAATCATGTCAAGCCGAACTCTAAGGAAGTTCTTGAGCATCGATTTCGACTCTTGCATGGAACATTGGGACCTGGAAACAAATGAGCTCATGTTTGAGTCCCTAATCGACACCGGTCTTCGGGATTTTCTCGAAGAATCCGGACCCATACTCATTCCGGAAGTAACCCAGTTTTTCAACAATGCCTCATTAAGAGGGGATTTCATTGTTTCAGAGGTGAGAAGTCGCTCTGTCTTTCTCGACGAGAGCGAATTTGCTAAATTGTTCAACCTGCCCACATAATAGTTCTCCGGAACCGATGTACCGGTGGAGAACTACGGGCTAAAAACCCGCCTTGCCCACCACATCCAACTTCTCTATGAGATTGTCAACCGTTCCATCATTTGCCAATCTCCAAACCAACACTACTCTAAGAGAGTGTTCGACATGATGACCTACATTGTCAGCAATACACCCATAAACTGGTCATCGGTCATCTTCCAAAAACTGAAGAAAATAGTCGAGACAAAGAAAGGTCTCGGTTACGCTCCACACCTCAGCCGGCTCTTTCTCAAATACCGTCCAGAATATGGACCAGGTACACCGGCATCCCCTTCGAATGTTCTCGATAAGGATGGGGTGGAGGACAAGCTCTCCAAAATAGTCATTACATAGGTTGTAATTTCATTTCCTATGTATTCTAAACCGGTCAATGAATCGGTTTTTATCATGTATCTTTCATTTTTATGATTATCTGATGTTTAAGCTTGATAACCAGGTCAAAATCTGCGGTATTATAATATCCATCCATCTAACTAACCGGTTAATAAATTACTTCGTTGATAAATCTGGTCAAAATCAAAAAACCGCATCATCGCGGCTAATAATCCGCTTCTTGAATAAACGGTTAAAAAGAAGAACCGACTAATCACCGTTACATAACCGTAATCAAAAGACCGCTCAAAATCTTCGTAGAGAAATTTCCCGCCCATGGTTTCCCGCCGATCTTTTCCCGCCTATGGTTTTCCCGCCTATGGTTTCCCGCCTTCGGTTTGCCGCCCATGGTTTCCCGCTCACTGGTTTTAGAGGGAAAATTCCCGCCTAATTCATGATGGGACGGTTCGCGACGGTTGGAATTCCAAACCGCAACTATAAATAGGATCCTCAGTCATTTTATTTCATTCTTACGCGAATCAGCTTTCTCTCTCTAGCTCTCAACTTCTTCAAACTCTCAAATTCCTTATTTTCTTGCTCTTTCGGTTCGATTATCCAAAATGGGTCGCGATTCCGTACTATTCAAACATATCATCCAAGTCGACTTTGAGGAAATCCGGGCAAACGGTTCGGCTCTGGCAAAGCAGGTCTTATCCCGGATCTCCGAGTCCGGCCTCGAATACTTTCTAGGAGGTCCATTTATTCTATACTAGGAAGCGGTTAACGAATTTTTCCGAACCGCATCTATCACTGGAAGATCAATAATTGCAAACATCGGCGGTCAGCAGCTCGAACTGACAGAGGAGTCGGTCGCTGAAATTCTACAACTACCATCCGAAGGGAGCAACTTCTCGGCAGCTTTAGATGAAGAGACTTTCGAGGCAGCTTGCCAGGTTCTCTCGGAAACCGCGGTACCTATCGAGATCTCCGGAAAGAAATCATCTCTTCGACCGGAGTACAGACCGCTATGTGATATTTTCACAAAGTCGGTCCAAGCAAGAGGGGGAAACTATGACAGTCTCACCCGGGCGAAGATTGAGATGCTTTCTAGTTTATTCAACGGCATCAAAATAAACTGGGCTAAGGTCATTTTCAACAACCTATGTGAAATGGTGGATCCGGCTTTCACTCGGTCATGGGGATACGCCATCCCACTTGGAAAAATTATGCACCATTTCAACATCAACACCGGTCCTGGCGTCCTCCTCTCACCCAGCAAAATAATAAAGTCTCAGCAATTCAAGGAGAGGAACCGCAAAAAGAAGGCCTCCGGTTCTATGGGTGGCCGAAGGAAGAAGGCAACCTCTAAGAGAGCAGCTCCGGTCACAGAAAAATCCAGAAGCAAGAAAGTTAGACAACCAACCAGATCGGCTGATCCGCGGTCCGAAACCCCCAATGATGAAGATTCGGCATCCAGCTCTAACCAAACCATTTCACAAAATACCGGAGAAGATCAGTCCGGTAAGGGGAAAGGACCGATAGTCGAGGATCAATCGGTCAGTCATGATAACACTGACAACGGCTCGGGCAGGTTTGAGGAGGAAGATTCCCACGATGATGATGACACTCGAAAAACGGCCGAGGAGCTCGTTAGCAGAATTATGGACGAAATACATCAAGAAGTTAACGCGGCTTCCGAAGTATTCTGTCAATGGATCCGGCACCGGCATCAGTTATTCTACAAACACATGCTACCGGGTCTAACCGTTGGCCAAAAATTCGAAAAGTTGATGGAAGAGGAGGAGGTCATCAACCTCACAAAGGCTCAAGATGTCAACACCGCCTTAGAACGATACACGATGGTAGAACCGCGTGCTCGGTTACAAAAGCTCACCGAACACATTCAACGCCTTCAAGAAAAGTATACTCCGGGAACACCAAATTCTCAACATCAACTATTGGTGTTAGAATTGTTTGCGGTCAAGGAAAGGGCGCTGACCGAGGAAGTGGCGCGGCTTGAAGCGGTACCCGAACATCAAGATCCAATGAACTCACCGCCTCCTGAAGATGTTGGCGGTCAGAATCCGACCAATGAAGAGCTATCCTCTCCTCCACCGGATCAGACGATCAACATGACCGAAGTCAGGACAGAGACACCTCTCACCGACCATCGAGCATCTGCTCAAAACGGGGATTCGGAACCGGCCATAACGGAAGAGAGGGTTAAAACTCTCATTGAAGAATTTGTCAACGACGCGGTTCAGCCTTGGAAGAAGAAAATAAAGGAAACCGCGGTTAAGGCAGTCGAGATAGCCGAAACGACAAAAGATGATCTAAAGAAGGCAGTCGAGCGGATCACGTCTGTTGAAACGAATTACGGTAATACGGATCAACTGTACGGCGGTCATCTTGATCGAACCAAAGCATTGAAGGCTATAACTCCGAAGCTGGTGACCGATCTCAATTCGGTCAGCCAAAAGGTAGCCGAGATGGAATGGTTCCAAGAAACGACTGATCAAAGGCTGACAAAGGTCGATGAGGACTTGGCTCGGTCAAGTGCCCAAGCTGGCTCAACACTTGACAGAGTAATCAACCTTGAGGAAAAGAATACAACCATTGAGGAAAAGAACGCCAAGCTTGAAGCCGATCTCAAGGCGGTCACCGAACAGGTGGCAGAGTTAATAGCGGCTAAGCTGGCTGCTGATAAGGCAATTGAGGAGGCAAATGCTCTGGCGGCTCAGAAACTCCAAGATGCGCTGGACGAGCAGACCCGACACAGAAGGAAGCGGCAACGGCTGATGCGAACATAGCCGGTCATATGCAAAACCTAGCGGTCAATGCACCGGCCATCGCAAAGACCATAGCGGCTCAACAGGCCAAAGATGCTCTCCGGCTAAGAGCCCAATAGAAAACATATAATAACTTCGCCAAGGCTCACAAGAAGTCCACGACGGTCGTTCTCTCTTCCATTCCGGTAACACGCAAAAGAAAGGATGCTTCGAAAAAGGCGGAAATCACCGGACTATTGGACACAGTCACTGACACGATTATTGACCCTCCACCCAACCCGACTTTGCAAACCGAGGATGATTTTGAGGAAGAGCTCGAGCCAAAACTCCCAAGACAGCGGTGTTTGAATGTGGTCCCAATCAGATCAATCGGTCAACCGTTCTCTCCTCACACCGGCACCTCAGGCGGTCAAGGTCCCTCTTCAAGGCCGGTTCAAGCGGACAAGGGAAAGTCAAACGATGAACTGCTGGACCATTTCCTGCCGTCCAGATCGAAGAAATAGGGGCTTTATTTACTATCTTTACTTATGTTTATTTCGGTTATTATATATATAGTATTTTTCCTTAACATATTTCTTATAAATATAAAGTGATTTTTGGAAACCGGCCTACATTTGCAATCTTACATAATTTTGAATATTTTAAATAAAATAATCAAAAAGGGAGAAATTGATAAGATAAAAGATAAAATTTTCAAAATTTTTCTCAAAATTTTCCAAAATTTTTCGAAAAATTCTCCCAAGTCAGTTTCCAAAAATCCGGACAAATAAAATTCTTAAAACCGGCCTACATTTGCAATCTTACATGATTTTGAATATTTTAAATAAAATAATCAAAAAGGGAGAAATTGTTAGATAAAATTAGATCGGTTAAACAAAACTTAACAAAAACAAATTCCTTGTGCAGGAACAGGCAAATAATCGAACCGGTCAAAGAACTTAACCGGTTAAGAAACTCAACCGGTCAAGCAATCAAACCGACCAAACACATGACCGAACAAGTAAGACAAGATCCGTCAAATCAGAAGGCCAGAATCAATTAAACAGTCGGTCAATCAGAAGTCATGGAAAAACCGGAAATAATCCGGTTAACATAAATAACCGACCAGCATAAAAAGACACTTCGGGTAGCTGTTGAGAATGATACCGACGGAACAGACTTAATATTGCCATATTCATACAAGTCTGAGGACAGTCTGCAGGCTGCAGAAGATCGTCCTACAAGATCTTTCTACTTAAGGATAAATCAGAAAGGCAATCTTCCAAGTACAGACAATTGTTCAACCGACAGTTGCCATATTAAGTAAAAGACAAACCTAGCCGGTTTGACCTACACACTGGAAGACTAGACCGCCAGGTCTGAAGACTAGACCGCCAGGTCTGAATCACTGAACCTATGCTCAACCAATCAGATTCAAGGAAATGAAATGTGACCGTTGGCACATTTCACCTATAAAAAAAGGAGCTACAGAGGAATAAATGCGGGTTACAAGTTCTGAATTTTCCACAGCCTAAGTAAAATATTGTGTTCTATCTCTAAAAAGCTTAAGCGCTTATTTGAAGTGTATTCTACAATTTCGGTTAAAATTGTACGGGTGTTATCGAGCAGGAAATAAGTCTCGATCGGATTGTTTGTATTCCTTAGTGAATATCCTTCTCGCGGTTTCGAGAGGAAGGGGTGACGTAGGAGTTTTATCTCCGAACATTCATAAAAATATGTCTTGTTATTTACTATCCGCCTGATTTAACTTTTAACCGATCTGCACTAACCTACTAATACCGCTTCAACCGAATTACTAAGTTCCAAAACCGACCCAGCAATCTCCAAACCTGTCTTATTCAAATCTGGTCCCGCCTATCTCGTGTGTGTGCTGCTTCAACCTGAAACAAACCACTTCCGCGCTTGAACTTTGTTCAAGGGTTTGTGACAGTTTGTGTAGTATTGAAACCACAATATTAATCTTTAACCGGATTAATCACCACCCTTTGAATAAAAGGCGCTAACCGGCCAACCCCGGTTCCCCAGCCTCGACCTAGATCCTAACATAGTATGTCAAAGAAAATTTGATATTCAAAATATAGTCAAACATAATAGTCTCCACCTCTTCCAAAATCCCCATGAACTTCAACAACCGAGACCAATTAAGTTCGATCAATGATCTAACTTAGCAATGAGGAGCGCCTTTGTCATCATATCAACGGGATTATCAACAATACTTATTTTGCTCAAATCATTATTAACAAGAGAAATAGCACAATATACAAAATGATTTCGCATATTAATGTGTTTAGTTGTTTCATAGAACATTTTATCTTCGTTAGAAAAATATCATTTTGATTATCATAATAAACTGTCGTCATCTATAAATAATTCTTTAGTTTTCCGAATATGCATTCAGCCAAATACCAACCTTACAAACATCTGTAATGGTCATGTATTCTACCTCTGTAGTAGACAACGTGTTTGTACTTTGTAGAATAATTTCGAACTAATTGCATAACCACCAATATAGAAAACAAAAAATGTGAACGATCTTCTTCTATCAAAATAACCATAATCAGAGTCGACATAACTGACAAATCAATCTTTAGTCCTCCCAAACTATAGGTGAATGTCCGTTGAACTTCTTAAATAACGTAAGATCCACCAAACTGCTTTACAATATTCTTTACCTGAATGTATCAAGTATTTCCTGACTGCATTTACTGAATATATCTATAAACACTAAAAATCAACACTCCAGTTTATAAAATTAAAATAATTATTTTGATTTATTTTTAAATAAATAAAATCAAAATAGTTAACCCAATGGTCAAAAACTCATTTAAAACAATTAATTATGATTAATTATTGTACTAATTAATCAAATTAATTAAGGGTTAAGGCTAAAACGAATAAATAAAATTATTTAGGATAAATCCATTGTAACCATTTTATCCTAAAATAATTTTAGAAAAATTAAAGGGATAAAGATCAATAATTTAAAATGAATTGTTGTATACATTTCATTTAAAACAATTATTTATATACCCATAAAATATAAAAAAATCAATTCGTAAAATATTTCATATTTTTTATTTTTATTTTGTGTATTTAAAAAGATTAAAATTAAAACAAAAAGGGTGGAAAAAAAATAAAAATAAAATTCGTGATCGTGAGTGGTCGTAACCGCGATAATCGGTTGTAGTAGGTATGCATGGCATTTTAGCCCCGACGGGTCGGGTACCCGAAGGAACCGAACCGATCGGTTCGGGTAATTTTGTAGTTTTTTGGTTCCGGGTAATTTCGGGTCGGAACCGATCGGTTCCGGTTCGGTTCCGGGTACCCGGAAGAAATTTCAATAATTTGTTTTTCTGGTTCTCTTCCGTTCATGTTGGCGTCATCCGACTTAGCATCAGATTCTCTCTTTTATATTTTCGCTGTCCTCTGTTTACATAATTTCATTCTTACATGTTGTTCTATACTTAATTTAGGATGATTACAACTATGAGAGAGACATTAATAGATGAGGAAGAAGATGAAAAGCTGAAAATAAGAGAGTAAGAGACAGGAAGAAGATGAATGTTAAGTTAGAGAAAAGAAATATTTTTTTATTAGACCGTTTACTTTATTTAATATAATATTTATAATTTTTTTTATTAAATAAAATTTTAAAGCTTAAAGCACATTAATTATTATTTTTAACTATTTTTTTTTAATCGTATCATCTAATATTTTAAAATATTAAAATTTGGTTTAATTTCATCCAAATTATGTTTAAACATAAGTAAAAATTAAAATTATATTAAAAATAAGTCTTAAATAATTACGGAAATAAGTAAAATATTTAAATAAGTAACACAGAAAATTAATTAAATAAGTGAAACTGAAATTATTTAAAAAAATTTGGTCTAGTTCGGGTCCGGGTAGCCATCGATTCCGAACCGATTTTTCGGGTATTTTAAATACCCGTTTATTTCGGGGCAAAATCGGGTCTAGTTCGGTTCGGGTCCGGGTCGGGTCCCCCGAAACTCGGAAATTTGCCATGCCTAGTAGTAGGAGCCAAAACTATCGGATCAGCGCTGAATATTCATCTAGCGCCAAGGAAGCAGTCACGTAGCCTGTTGTAGCCAAGGAGAAACATACGCGCATCACATTGGATCAACTAACGGGGACGTTAGCCCCGTTAGCCTAAAACGCTAATGGAATACTTAAAAGCGCTCAAAACGATGTCATTTTGAGCGCTACCTTCGTCTCCAACGCGTCAACGGAGTGATAAGCATCAAAGACCCATATTTGATTTATCCTTTTTGGAATCTCATCCACAATCAATCATTTCAGATGATTTAAAGCTTGAAATGATCACCATACCATGGTGATCATTTTTCTTATCAAAATAGGGATGATTCATCCCTATTAGACAAGTTGTCTCAAGAACATCCAAAATAAAATTAATGTCTTTTGGCTGATTCGGTTCACATAAAGCCTCCACTTAATCAGAATAACTATAAATAGATCCCATGAGTTGTTCCCAATCCAAGGAACTAACTCATAACCTTCAAATCGAAGAAAATAAAAAATCTGCCAATAAAACCATAAGCTTTCGGATTTTTGAAATTTTCTATTTGAGTCCTTAAAGCTTTGATTTGAGCATCTAGAAAGCTTTTCTAAGGATCAAAAGGTGTTCTCCAATCCTTGGTAAGGTTCCAATCACCCTCTACTTTATATTTACAGTTTGAATTGGAAATTTTTATATTTCAAATTGCATAAACTTGTATGCTTGTTGTTTACGGTATTTTATGGTTGAAAATTCATCCATAGATGATTTAGAAACTATCTAGATATGATAAAACCGATCGATCTAAATAACAAAATCCCAAATTTGAATTTTTGAAATAAAAAATCGTGTTTGTTGTTCTTGGGTTAATTTTGTAGAATTACTACCCATAAAGTTTCTTAATATGATTGTAATGATGTTGGACAAATATTTGGATCATATTTGATCCATCATGATCATTTTTTATCAAAATTAAAAATTTCAAAATAATTGAAAATTTTGAGTTCTTGATTGTTCTTGTTTTGGTACCAATCAAATATATGTAGTTTTACCAAAAATATTTGTTGTACACTTTAAAATCTAAGACCCGATTTTTATCACAAATTATTTTGAACAAATTGATCATCATCTAGGTTGATTGATATCTTGACATGATGCTTACCATGTTCATGAGAGATTTTTAAAGCTATCCAAGTCTTAGATCAAATAATTAAAGTTAAAAATGAATTTAAAAAACATGCACTTGGTGTTCTTAAGGACCGAGGTTTTTTTAACTTAGGAACGAAAGATCCGACCAAGGATCCTCGGTCCGGACCGAGACTAAGGACCGAGAAAATTGAGATTAGGACCGAAAGGTCAGACCAATATTCCTGAGCTACGACTGCGAGATTCAAACTAGGATTCCCACATATGACCGAGAGATTTGACCTTGGGATCGATAATCCTAAACCCTATGACCGAGAATCCCAAACCAATTCTGAGTCTAGGACCGAGACTCTCGAACCTTAGGACTGAGAGGTCTTAACCTTACGAACGAGAATCACAAACCCAAGACAAAGAAAATTAAACCTAGGACTGAGAGGTCTGAGCTCAGGACCGATACTGAAAGGATCGGCTTAATCGATAGAGACAGGGGTCTGGCTATTGATGAAGGCTTATGAAAAACGGTTTGAAAGAAATCTTATTAGGGATTTAATTCGCTTTCTATTCTACGCAAACCTTTGTAAACACTTGAAACATAATCAAGGCGGAATTGTTTACTCAGGTTTGAAGCTCAAGATGAAAAATGTGAAGATGACAGAAATGAAAAGACACAGTAGTTTGTTTATGGATGTTCGGAGAAAACTCTCCTACGTCACCCCTTCTTCCAACCACCAGAAGGATTCACTATAATATGATTCGAATCAAGATACAGTTTGCACACACTTAGCTCACTATTGAACATAACATACTCTGTTCAATTTACAAGATGAAGAGTATCACTCAGCTAAAGGTGTTACTCAGCTAAAGGTGTTTTTTTTATTTTAACTCTCTCTTAATTCACACACAGTACAATCAGGAAGGCATCTCACAACTTGAATATTCAAAGAATAAATTTCTCAGTAATTTTAGTAAGCAGGAAGATCGAGTTGTCTCTCTGTAATTCTATCCGGCGTTGTATCTGTTGTCCTTTAGATTTGATAAATACTGGGCAGAGACTAACGGTCGAATCTTCAGAATGATACGTGACACTCTTCCATTGGAAAGCCTTCATAGTACACAGTAGGATCTGAGCATAGGGATCGTGGCCGTACACCAACTGGTAGTCCGCCGAATATTCCATCAGAGATGTACCTGCAAAACAAGTAATATGAGGAAAATTCTCTTACGTGGCATTCATTGGTTGGTTGCTTATAGCTATCGTATTGATCTTCACTAGAAAGTGGAGTAGGAGTAGAGTACAGCTATAGCACGTGGGTAGGCGGGTGCTAGCTTCAAGCATACTGCTTAAGCATATCATTAGACGTATTTCAGTTAGACGACCTCGTCTAATGAAATCAAATGTCCCCGTTTAAGAGCAGAATCCATTAGACCACCTAGTCTAATGGGATTAGACTTACGTCTAATTACAATCACTTCAGACTAATCTGAAGGAGTTAGACTAACCGTCTAACTTTCACCAATTAGACTTCACGTCTAATCTTTCACAAACCATTAGAATGCACGTCTAACTCCACGAGTTAGACTGCACGTCTAATTCTGGTTCTACTTCAGACTTGTCTGAATGAGTTAGACTCCACGTCTAACTTTCACATTCCATTAGATTGCACGTCTAACTCCACAAGTTAGATTGCACGTCTAATAACGGTTCTATTAGACTGTACGTCTAACTCCACGAGTTAGACCGTACGTATAATTACGAGTTCATTAGACTCCACGTTTAATTCCACGAGTTAGACTGCACGTCTAATTACGAGTTCATTAGACTGCATGTCTATCTCCATGAGTTAGACTGCACGTTTAATTACGAATTCATTAGACTGCACGTCTAACTCCACGAGTTATAATACACGTCTAATTCTGAATTCATTAGACTGCACGTCTAATTTCACGAGTTATACTGCACGTCTAATTACGGAGTCTATTAGACTGCACGTCTAACTCCGCTGAGTTAGACTGCACGTCTAATTCCTCTAGTTAGACTACACGTCTAACACTACTTAGTTAGACTATACGTCTAACTTCGCTAGTTAGACTGCACGTCTAACTCTGTGCATCTAATGCCAAATCGGTCTAATGAATCTCATTAGAGCCAAGTCTTATGAAATCTGATTTCGATACACCTGCATCAAAACGCATAAATCATTTCATCATCAAAATCTCAATTGTCAAGCTATTTCAACACTTAGTCAAAATAATTTGACCCAACAATTTCTCCCTTTTTGATGATGAAATTGAAAACCTGCATATATATATAATAAAATACGCATTCATCATATAAATTTAAACAAACCCCTGTTTACATGCAAGTATAACATTCAAAATATCAGATTCATAAACATCCAAATATGAGTGTTTTCAGAAGAAACACACAAAACATTGTTCCAAAATAACAAAAATAAGTTCATGACACAACATCATTAAAAGATCTTCAAAAACTTCATCTTAAATGAAAATAATATCTATTTTATTCTTCTTCTTCCTAATCGTTTTTCTGGAAAGGATAGTCTTCAACCTAGGAAGTCTCTAAGATTGCGGTTAGAGAAGGGTTGGAGACATCTCTATTCCTTTTCTTGGACTTGAGCCTCTTCACCCTAAGAACGTATTCAACAACCTTCTGGTTGTTCAAATTTTTGGAAGGAAGGTGAAAGCTTTTACCGAGTACATCCAGAAGGAAGCAAAGGAAGGCGCCAAGAGGACCGTCAAAACCAAAGATAGTCTTCCGGGCACAAATCATTCTGACAAGATTTCTGAAGAGGAAACTTGACCGGTTGACTGACACACCCCTTGTGATAGCAACCATCATCTCGAAAACCTTAGAACAAAACTTGTAGGAAGATTCTTTGGCGAGAAGAGATTTAAAGATGATTTCACTTAGAAGAGCAAACTCATCTTTCAGGAGATTTTTCTTCCCGTAAATATCCATTTGAGGAGAATCAGAGAAGACTTTCATCATAGTAAACATGATTTCAGGAGGGGAGCGAGGAAACTCATGAATACCTACAGTGGGAAGTTTAAAGAACATACCGAATGAATCTTCGGAGATACAAATCATTTGGCCCATAACAATCCCAACAACGATTTTGTCCTGATAGAAACCTGTTGTTTCGAAGAATTCACGAACCAACTGTTCGTGATAGAGATAATGAGGGGTGAGAAACTTTCTTAGCCCGGAGGCTTTCAAAGATTCAAACATCTTAGCCATACCCAGAGATTTCAATGTGGAAACTGATTTGAAGTCCACTTGAATGGATTTCGGAGAGAAGGAAGATATTTCGACTTAAAGAACAATAGCTTAGTCGATTGGACTTCTAGAGAGAGATTGATTTGGAAGAACTCTATCTTCAGAGTAAATTACTCATTAAATATCAAGGTCTAACGTGTAGAGAATATCTAATGATTACTCCTACCGTCAAAAACTCAAAGTCTGTTCCCAATAAACGTAGCATTTAATATTATCATGAAAGCGAACAGTTAATCCTAAATATACAAGCAAAATTTGTCAGAAATATTAGTCATTCCTTATGTATTGAGAGACACGTGTGTTCAATTCTTTTGAGGAATGACTGATTTTATTTTTGGCGGAAAAACGCACTTAAGCAGATACATAGGCAAAGGACAGCTGTCCAAATAACCAGAAGATGAAAGATCTAACTACAACAGTAGTTAGACGTTTATTCTCCTTTTCACATTTTCAACTTCTTCTTGGAAATTAGTCTATTAGACGTATACGTCTAATTATGCAAGAACACCACGTGCAACACGCGTGTCTGGTTAGACGTGAGCATCCGCTTGCCCATGATGTAAAAACTTCTAACGTCTATTAGACGTATGCGTTTAACCATGCATGTTAATATAACCAAGAAAAATATTCCAAAGGAACATTAAACTGCTAGAGTAGACGTACATCTAAGTAGTTGTGTTTCTCAAACCCTTAATCCTTAGGACGTATTAAGACCTCTGTCTTTTATGTCTGTTCAGTTACGTTTTGAACAATATGTTCCCCCTCAATTTATGCACGTAATCACATCAATCAAGATCAACAAGACCCAAAATGTTTCTAAAGTGAGAAAACTTAGCTTCGGGCAGAGACTTCGTGAAGATATCTGCCGTTTGTTGATCTGTGGGAACATATTCAAGGTGAATCTGCTTCTGATTGACGTGTTCTCGGATAAAATGATGCCTGATTTCAATATGCTTTGTCCGAG
Organism: Impatiens glandulifera; assembly: GCF_907164915.1. Taxonomy (NCBI): domain Eukaryota; kingdom Viridiplantae; phylum Streptophyta; class Magnoliopsida; order Ericales; family Balsaminaceae; genus Impatiens; species Impatiens glandulifera. The sequence goes on along the minus strand of NC_061863.1, from coordinate 29,141,642 downwards.
AATGCAGAACTGGATTGTAGGTGATTGCGATAGCACTCGTATTGTCGCAGAAAATTGGAAATTCTTCAGCCTCAATCCCATAGTCCATGAGCTGTTGTTGAATCCACAAGAGCTGATATCAACAACTACCAGCTACGAGATAATCTGCTTCAGCTGTAGACGTGGCAAATGATGTCTGCTTCTTGCTGAACCATGAAATTAGACGATCTCCAAGGAACTGGTAAGTTCCACTTGTGCTTTTTCTATCAATTTTGCACTCTGTATAATCTGCATCTAAGAAACTAGTCAAATTGAAACTAGAATCCTTCGGATACCACAGTCCCACATTTTGAGTTCCCTTTAAATATTTAAGGATGCGTTTAGCAACAGTAAAGTGAGAAAGTTTAGGATTATCCTGAAATCTTCCACAAACTCCAACGACAAATTGAATGTCTGGCCTGCTAGCAGTTACATATAGCAAGGATCCGATGAGACCTCTATATGATGTTACATCAACACTTTGGCCACCTTCATCTTTATCCAATTTACTAGAAGAGCTCATTGGAGTAGCTGTAGTAGAACAATTCTCCAAACCAAACTTCTTTAGCAGTTCCTTGGTTTATTTAGCCTGATTGTTTAGGGTCCCATTTTTTAACCGACGAACTTGAAGACCAAGGAAGAATATCAATTCTCCCATCATGCTCATTTCAAATCTGTCATGCATCATCTTAGAAAACTTCTCACACAATTTGGGGTTAGTTGAACCAAAAATAATGTTATCAACATATATTTGAACAAGTAGAATGTGAGAATCTTTAGTGAATCTAAACAAGGTTTTATCCACAGTTCCAACACCAAAATCATGATCAAACAAAAATTCAGTTAAAGTGTCATACCAAGCTCTAGGAGCTTGTTTCAGACCACATAATGCTTTGTCAAACTTATAAACATGATTAGGTAACACATGATCTACAAATCCGGGGGTTTCTCAACATATACTTCTTCACTTAATTTCACATTTAAAAATGAACTTTTCACATCCATTTGAAAAACCTTAAAGTTCTTAAATGATGCATATACTAGGAAGATTCTAATTGCCTCTAGTCTTGCTACCGGTGCAAAAGACTCATCAAAATCAATAACTTCCTCTTGTCTGTATCCTTGAGCAACTAAACGAGCTTTGTTTCTAATGACTAAACCATCTTCACTAAGCTTGTTTCTAAAGACCCATCTTGTTCATATAACTGACTTATCAGTTGGTCTAGGAGTAAGATTCCACACTTTATTTCTCACAAATTGGTTTAACTCCTCCTGCATAGCATTGATCCAATCTGGATTAACCACAACTTCACCAATTTTTTTGGGTTCAATTTGAGAAATAAATGCAGATTTGACCATTTCACCCATCAGTTGACGTCTTGTCCTTCGAGGAGAAAAAGGATTTCCGATGATCAGTTCTGGTGGATGATTTCTGTTCCATCTGAAGTTAGATCCAAGGGGATTGGTCATCTGAACTGCTGACTTTGCGACGTCTAAACTCTCAACTTCTTGTTGAACAGGAATTTGTACGTCTGGTTGAACTTCAACCGGATCAGCCACTAGATCAGACAAGGAAATCCTCTTGTTCAAAGATTCTTCTTCTTCACTCACAGACTCAAGACTTGTCGCTTTTAGTCTGTCAGCAAGATCAATGGATTCAATGGATTTTCTCTCAATAGGCTCATCAAAAATTACATGGAGGGATTCCTCAACAGTCTGTGTTCTTTTGTTCTATACTCTGTAAGCCTTGCTTACTGACGAGTATCCCAACATGAATCTATCATCTGCTTTAGCATAAAAAACGGTCAGATAAACCTTTCCATTGTTATGAATAAAATATTACACTTAAATATCTTAAAGTAAGAAACTGTGGGAATTCTCCCATAATACAGTTCATAGGAGTTTTATCAAAACGTTTGTTGATTATTGACCGATTTTGTGTATAGCAAGCAGTGCTAATGGCTTCCGCCCAGAACCTCTAAGGAACGTCTGATTCAGCTAACATAGATCTCGCTGATTCCTTAAGAGTTCTCACTCTTCTCTCAGCAATGCCGTTTTGCTGTGGAGTTCTGGCGCTAGACAACTCGTGCCTAATTCCAGTCTCCTCAAGATAAGATGATAGGTATCTATTAGTGAACTCATTTCCCCGATCACTTCTAATGCATGCAATATTCAAAGATTTCTGATTCTAAATTCCAATAAATATTCTAATCAAGTTTTCAGAAGTTTTATGTTTTGATGGTAAGAATGCAACACATGTAAATCGAGAGAAATCATCAATAACAATTAGGGAAAATCTCATTCCTCCTATACTTTTTATAGGAATTGGACCAAACATATCCATATGTAAAAGTTCTAGGCAACATCTGGTTTGTGATTTCCCTTTACTTTTGAACGATGATCTGCCCTGTTTACCTAACTGGCAAGCATTACATATCTTGTCCTTTGAAAACTGAAGTTTGGGTAAACCAATAACTAAATTGTTTGAACAAATATTGTTGATGGTCTTGAAATTTAAATGATTCAAACGTTTATGCCATAACCATTTCTGGTCATTCTTGGCAATCATGCACATAGGATCAGAAGACTCTTTTTGCCAGTTCATTTTGTATGAGTTTCCTACTCTACTACCAGTTAACAAGGTATTTCCATCTTGGTCCTTAACTAGACATGAGTGAGTTTGAAAATCAAATGACAAACCATTATCACATAACTTACTAATGCTGATCAAGTTATAGCACAATTATCAACAAGTAGCACGTCATTAATGGTTAGATTACCATGGATAATCTTACCCATACCCATGGTCTTACCCTTTTTGTTGTCACCAAAGGTAATCTTAGGGTCTAGAGCAATCTTATATATCAGTAAGAAGCCGTCTGTTTCCTGTCATATGCCTGGAACATCCGCTATCAAGATACCATAGAGATTCCTCTAGCCCTTCGTTTATTTGTACCTTGGATTGATCATCCTCCATCAAACATGTAACAACTTCATTCTTTTTTTCAGTAGAAGACTCCTCTAAATCGCTATCAGCCCATTTGGATTTGTTTTCAACGCACATGAAAAATTTCTGATCCTTCTTTGCTTGAATGCTTCTACCGTAGATCTAATTAACAAGATTTGATTTCATAAGAAATGTTCATGTTGATCGACTGATACAAAATGTTCCTAGCCACATTATCCAGGTTGTTTGTCATCTTGTCTTCATTCGTCTACTCACTCCTTGGCTTCGAAATCATTATGGGGCCATCAGTAATGACACTCCACATATCACAATCAAGAGCAACCAAGTGAGCTTGCATTCTCATCATCCAATATTCGCAGTTGTCCCTTGACAGAATAGGGATCTCATTGATGATAGACATGTTTCAGGTTCTTGATGCTTGAGAATAGAAACAAGGCTCTAATACCAATTGAAAGGATCAACTTAATCGATAGAGACGGGGGTCTGGCTATTGATAAAGGCTTATGAAAAACGGTTTGAAAGAAATCTTGTTATGGATTTAATTCGCTTTCTATTCTACGCAAACCCTTGTAAACACTTGAAAAAGAATCAAAGCAGAATTGTATACTTAGGTTTGAAGCTTAAGATGAAAAATATGAAGATGACAGAAATGAAAAGACACAGTATTTTGTTTATGGATATTCAGAGAAAACTCTGCTACGTCACCCCTTCTTCCAACCACCCGAAGGATTCACTATAATATGATTCAAATCAAAATACAGTTTGCACATACTTAGCTCACTATTGAACAGAACACACTCTGTTCAATTTACAAGATGAAGAGTATCACTCAGCTAAAGGTATTTTTGATTCTAGCTCTCTCTTAATTCACACACAGTACAATCAAGAAAGCAGCTCACAACTTGAATATTCAAAGAATAAATTTCTCAGTAATTTCAGTAAGTAGGAAGATCGAGTTGTCTTTCTGTAATTCTATCCGTCGTTGTATCCGTTGTCTTTTAGATTTGATAAATACTGGGCAAAGACTAACGGTCGACTCTTCAGAATGATACGTGACAATCTTCCATTGGAAAGCCTTCATAGTACACAACATGATCTGAGCACAGGGATCGTGGCCGCACACCAATGGTAGTGCGCCGAATATTCCATCAGAGATGTACCTGCAAAACAAGTAATATGAGGAAAATTCTCTTACGTGGCATTCATTGGTTGGTTGCTTATAGCTATAGTACTGATCTTCACTAGAAAGTGGAGCAAGAGTAGAGTAAAACTATAGCACGTGGGTAGGCGGGTGCTAGCTTCAAGCATACTGCTTAAGCATATCATTAGACGTATTTCAGTTAGACGACCTCGTCTAATGAAATCAAATATCCCCGTCTAAGATAAGAATCCATTAGACCACCTGGTCTAATGGGATTAGACTTACGCCTAATTACAATCACTTCAGACTAATTTGAAGGAGTTAGACTACCCGTCTAACTTTCACCAATTAGACTTCACGTCTAATCTTTCACCAATTAGACTTCACATCTAATCTTTCACAAACCATTAAATTGCACGTCTAACTCCACGAGTTAGAATGCACGTCTAATTCCGGTTCTACTTTATACTTGTCTGAAGAAGTTAGACTCCACGTCTAACTTTCACAATCTATTAGACTACACGTCTAACTCCACGAGTTAGACTGCACGTCTAATTACGGTTCAATTAGACTGTACGTCTAACTCCACGAGTTAGACTGCAGGTCTAATTACGAGTTCATTAGACTACACGTCTAACTCCACGAGTTAGACTGCACGTTTAATTACGAGTTCATTAGACTGCACGTCTAACTCCATGAGTTAGACTGCACGTCTAATTACGAATTCATTAGACTGCATCTCTAACTCCACGAGTTAGACTGCACGTCTAATTCTGAATTCATTAGACTGCACGTCTAATTCCACGAGTTAGACTGCACGTCTAATTACGGAGTCTATTAGACTGCACGTCTAACTCCGCTGAGTTAGACTGCACGTCTAATTCCTCTAGTTAGACTACACGTCTAACACCGCTTAGTTAGACTACACGTTTAACTTCGCTAGTTAGACTGCACGTCTAACTCTGTGCATCTAATATCAAATCGGTCTAATGAATCTCATTAGAGCCAAGTCTTATAAAATCTGATTTCGATACACCTGCATCAAAACACATAAATCATTTCATCATCAAAATATAAATAGTCAAACTATTTCAACACTTAGTCAAAATAATTTGACCCAATAGATACTCCCAAATATTAGGACCTAGAGGTCTAACCTTGGGACCAAGAATCCTAAGCTTGGGACTGAGAATCCCAAACCTAGGAACGAGAGCTCCCATAACTAGGACTAAGAGACTTAGCCCAAGACCGAGAAGTTTATAAACCTCGATTAAGAAACATAGCCCCGGGCTACTTCAGGACTGACATGTTTATACACCTATACCTGTAAATCTCAAGCTAGGACCGACAGTCCTTAGCACCTAGACCGATGGTCTCCAAACCCCGAACGATAAAAACAAACCCGAGGCTTTAAACTCTGGTCCTAAGGCTTGTTCGGTTCTACTTTTCAAAACCTAAAATTATTTTTGTAATTTTGGGACTCCAAACCATTTTCTTAAAATCTCAAAAAATTAGAAAATGATTTCAAATTATTTTTATGATATTTCCCACAAAACATATTTTGACTAAGTCTTGTTTGATGTTTATCTCTAAACCCTAACATCCTTAAAAATAATTAATCTTATTAAAGAATTTATTATTAATCAACGTCATCAGTAATATGTACCAACATTTAAATATTGATGTTTCAATACTTTAAATAACGTTGAAACTTAGAAGCGTGATTAAGACCGAAAGAATAATTGATTAAAACTTAAACGTTATACAACCAGTTTTCAAAAAGCCAACTTTATAAGTAGAGACCATTTTTAAAATGGATATAGAGGATGAAGTGCAAAATCCCTTTCCCGGGTATCACAAAACTACGAACTAAAAGAAAACTTTGGTTACTAAATTTTATTGATTTTAAAAAATCAATTGACGACTCTATTTCAAAATAAATAATCTTTTAAATTAATTATGTTTAATTAATTAAAGCTAATTGATTTCTAAAAAATCAAATTGTGATTTGATTATTGTAAATTCTCTAATTATTTAAAATTGAACACAAAAGTTAATTTTCATTATTTCAAAAGTTGTCAGGAATTATTGAAATCTTTTAAATAAAGTTGTATTTTAAAAGAAAATTCTAGATACGCAAACCGTGGTTGAATTTCTCGAACCTCGAGCTTTTCACAGACATCTACAAAAGGGGTTTTTCTAGGGTTACAAATTTCTAGCGACTCTACTTGGGATTAAATGTTTAACTCGAAAACATAAAGTTGGTTTTTTTAAATGTTTATATCACGTTTTTCATTTAATAGGCTTATCTTAAAAGGTACAATGCCTTAAATGACGCATATGTTGTATCATAGTTAAAGCCTTTATGTGCAAAGGGTACACCACCCTCTTCCTACTTACAAAGAAGTATACGACCGATATCAATACTTATACACTTACGGGCAAAGATTTTCAAAGAGGAATGACAACTTGTTACAAACTGATTGATTTTTGATATGAAAAACTAAAATGCACTAGATCGACCCACCCTTTGGCGATGAGTCATCCGAAAGGACGCACACATTATGGAGGTTTGTGTAAATTCCTAATTGAGTAGATATTCCCTAGTTTATGGCAGAAGCCCCCTCCACTATTGGGCAATGAAACTCTCTTATGATTCCCCGTAGAACAAAAAACTTGGTTACTATCACCAAGTCGGTTGTTTGTCTTGCCTAGACCACCAAAACCTCGTCACTTCAACCCTTATGTGACTACTATATATGTATTATGTATATGCATGTATAGTATAAATGAGCATCTCAAACATGTTCCTTATTTTCTAAACAAACGCGTGTTTATAAACATTTTGAAATTACAATCACAAACAATGTCCATGCTGACGCATGTTGAGCTGATCCCATGGATTGAAAGTTTTCACGAAAATGAGTAGAACCATGGGATTTACGGGCTGACCCCCATCATGAGGTTCACAAACTTTAAAATAAATATCACCTTCATGATATAAATGCAAATAAGGTGGAGCCATACATGAAAAGTTTATTATATGGGAGAAAGGCTTATGTGCCCAACCATAGAGGAGTCTGAGCTATCTTAATGATGGACAACAAGAACATTTTCATTTGAAACCACGTGTAGAAGCCATGTTCTTAATGAAGCTCTTGTGAGAGGATTACAGATATACTAAGAAAAAATCCGAAACAATCCTCAAAAACAATGTAATCGACTTCTAGAAATAGACAAAGATGGAAATTAGAGGTAGAAAAGTTCCCTTAACTATGGGATCTTCTCTTATGACGATGACAATCATATTGATCCATTAATTTATGGCTCTAGTAAATGAGAAGCCATCCTTCAAAATTCTAGAGGTAGTATACCATATGTGTAGGGGAAACAAAGACCCCTCTAGTATCATTTTGGCTGAAACAATTTTAGATTTGAACAACTCGTTCTTAATATCTAATGTGAACAGAAGAGGCTCACCTCTGACCCTCTATATCTTGATTCTTGACAAGCAAGGGTTCCTACCGCCTATATGTCCTAGAGACATCTTGTCCTATTCTCTTCAATATTGAAGGATAAAGAAAGTTTTACCTGGACCCCTTGTGGAAAATGAGGATGAAGTTAGGGATTTTCTCCCATGGTATCTTATCAAGAAAATGGCATATATGATGATTGAAGAACCAATGATAATTATTTTGGGTTAACCCATGAATGAGTTACGTTCTATTGCACTCACGACCTCTACAAACAGTTTGGTCGTGACTTTATTCCCCCTTATACGGAAAATGTAATCGCAATAGATATGTCAATTGATCAGAAGGCCTATTTAAGATACCTCGAGAAATGATAGAATGCCTCTTAGATGGGTATTCCAAAGAGAAAAAAAACTACATGAGCGTCATTCTAGAAGAATACAAGAAGTTGAAGAAATATGAAGAGGAGGAACCTTCTAGTGTAGGGACATGCTACATTAGAACTACTAGTTTGTAATTCCGAACTTTTTCCCTTTTAGACTCTCTCTGTAAAAGCTTTTTAAAAAAATTATTTATTTTGAAAACGTGTGGGAAATTAATTTTAATGTTTGAAAATTTTAAGTTTTAAAAATGAGGCATTGTAGACAACTCCATATCTTACCTTCTCATCGAATCTGGGAGAGATCGAGAGTTTTTTAGTGGGAAATATGTCATAGGCCTACTTTAATATTTTTCAATATTAATCAATCCTCACGAATAGAGAGTCGGCACCTAATTTCAAAAATTAGGAAATTAAGAGATGTGAGTTCGGCGTATGGTTACCTGTTGGAAATGGTTTTTTAGACGCTATGTCCCACAATGCCCCAAAAGTTTCTTTTAAAAAAAATTTACGCTTTATATTTTAGATAAAAAAAATTTTTTATGCTAATCTAGGATCACATAAGTCACAAAATTACATAAGATGATAAAACCAAACAAACCAAACCAAACAAGACAAAAAATGAAAAATAAAGCAAAAGGACCGTGGTTAGCCTTCACGGTCCTATACCTGATTTTTGCTAAGGTGCAGACACGGCTCGGTCGAAATTTGCAGCCTCTTTCGGTCCTCGGTCCTCAGGTGCGGCCATCATCGGTTCTATGATCAGTAGTAGCGATCCTCAACCTTTGGGTGCAGAAATCTTCAGTCGCCAAGCGCAAAAAACGTCAATCTTTAGTCTTCAAGTGCGGTAATCCTTAGTCCTTAGGTGCGGCCAACGTCGGTCCTATGATCAACAGTAGCGGTCCTCATCCTTTGGGTGCGGAAATCTTGGTTCTAGGTTTTTAGTAGCTCTCCCTTTCGTTCCTAAATGGACAGTAGGTTCTTTTTGGGTGCAAATTGCAACCCAAAAAGGCTAATAAAGGAAATAGAATGAAATAAAATAAAATAAATCCTAAGGAGATCTAAAGGAACCGGATGAAAGAAAAATTTAACTAGAGGCTAGGTTTTTCTCGGTCAGAAAAAGTCTTGGGTCTAGTTTTAGGGTCCTGAGCATCAGAAATCCAGCATATGCGCGAAGCTAGGCTAGTTTTCTTGGTCTTTATGTGTATAGAGGTATGTCCAATCCTCCTAGAAGGTAAATCCAGCATATGCGCGAAGCTAGGCTAGTTTTCTTGGTATGTCCAATGATTTTATTATGTTTAGGCTCTCCTCCATCAGAATGATACGTCATATGGGATATTTCCCTAGCATGGACTTAGACCTAAACGCCAAAGGGATGACATCATTCTCGCAACCATGTTATAACATAGATCACCATGGTCTAGGATACATTTCTACATGATTAGAATAAATCCGCAAGGAAATGATATCCAAACGACACATAGATGACCCACCAATCTTGAATGGACAGTTCATCCGTGAGGGACAAAGCACCTTATGCTTCGACTTCCCTAAATCCTTTACTAATACACATTTATAAAGACATTTTCAGGTTTAGAAATCTTTTCAAATTGTCTTCATATTCCTAAATCTTATGTTTGTATGATTAGGAAAAGAACAGACTATTGGCACGACGCCCTCCAAAACTTAGCTCAGATTCCCAAGACACTGATCCAACTCAATAATCTAGCTCTCTTGGTTCTCAAAAAAACGACTACCTTTCATCCATCAATATTGTGATCGATTAAAGTATAACTATTTCTTCTCTTATGTGTAGAGAGATGTTAAATATTGTACATTGTAAGAAACTTAAAAATAATGATCTTGTTGGATCATCTTCTCTTACATGTAATAATTTTCTCGATGTAACACAAGAAGTAGACTTCAAATCTATGAGTAAAAATGATATTTCCTTTAAATATAACTTAAATTTCGAAACCAAACACTTCTTAGAAATACAGGATGATATTGTCTCCGTCGTGGAAAAGACAATAATCAATTTAAACACGACCGACGATTCTTAGATCATACTGATCGGCCAAAGTTTAAACCCACAAGAACGTTTAAAAATTGTTGAGCTACTGAAAGCCAACAAAGACATTTTCGCTTGGTCATACAAGGACATTCCATACATTGATCCAAAAATCACACATTATTACATTCCTCTATATCCTAACGCTAAAGCAGTAAAACAAAATCACAGATTGATGAGAGAGGAAGTCGTGAATAAAATCCGAGAAGAAGTTTGAAAGCAACTCGAAGCTAGATTTCTAGAGGTAGTGAAATATCCAACTTGGATATCCAATGTAGTCCCCATCTTGAAGATAGACGGAAAACTACATGTGTGTAGAATTTTGGGATCTGAATAAGGCCAACACTAAAAATCACTTCCAATTATCACACATTGACATATTGGTCGACCATGCTACCGGCCAAGAACTATTGTCATTAATGAACGGATTTTTGGAATAAAACCAAATCTTGATGACCCCACAAGACAAGGAAAAGACCACATTTATAACAGAAGTATGAACTTTTTGTTACAAGGTCATGCCTTTCGGTCTTAAGAACGCGGGAGCCATTTATAAAAGGGAAGCCACTATGATCCTTGATGACATGAGCCACAATGAAGTGGAAGTATATGTCGACGACAACTATACTATCTACAATAAAAATATATTCAACATAAAATGCAACCCCTTATAAAACTAAGTGATGCAATACCTTATTAAATTATGTAATAAAATATTCTTGGCAATATCTATATTTATAATTCTAATTAACAATTGCAAATCTATCTAAAATTTGATTTGCAATATTTCGTTTGATATTGATAGGATCGACGTAATCAATAGAGACGAGGGTCTGGAGATATATAACGGCTTAGGACAAACGATTTGATAGAAATCTTGTTAAGGATTTATATCACTTTCTATTCTACGCAAACCCTTGCAAACTCTTGAACGATTCAAGTGTGAAAATGTTTGCTTAGGCTTGAAGCTAAGAACCAAGAATGAAAAGATGACAGAAAGAAACAACACAACAGTTTGTTTATGGATGTTCGGAGTTAACTCTCCTACGTCACTCCTTCTTCCAACCACCAGAAGGATTCACTAAACTTTCAACGAATCAAATACAGTTGTACGACTAGCTCACTGTTGAAATGAACAGACTCTGTTCAACTTACAATATGAAGAATATCACTCAGCTAATATAATGTTTTGATTCTAACTCTCTCTTGATTGAACACTCGGTAAAAGCAAGAAAACAGTTCTCAGTAAGTTTTCGTAATTCGCAATATTCAGCAAATTGTCTGGCGGTTCGTCCGTTGTGCTTGAGATTCTTTAAATAAGGAGCAGTTACCAACAGTAGAATCTTCATAATGACACGTGGCTGACTTCCATTGGAACGCCTCCATAGTACACAACAGACTCTTAGCACAAGGATCGTGGCCATACCAATCTGGTAGTGCGCCAAATATTCTTCAAGGATATTCATGCAAAAACAAGTAGTGGGAAGAATATTTTCTTACGTGGCATTAATCAATTGGTTGCAACTGACTGTCCTACTGATCTTCACAGAAAAGTGGATCAGGAGTAGCGTACAACTAGTTGATCGTGGGTAGACGGATGCTAGCTTCAAGAAACTACTTAAGTCTAGCATTAGAGGTATTTCACTTAGACGACCTCGTCTAAAGAAATTAGACGCCCCCGTCTAATATCAGGATCCATTAAACCACCTGATCTAATGGAATTAGACAACACGTCTAATACCACATCCCTTCAGATTAATCTGAAGGAGTTAGACTGCACGTCAAACTTCCATTAGTTAGACCACACGTCTAACTATACATCCCTTCAGACTAATCCGAAGGAGTTAGACTACACGTCTAACTCCCACTTGTTAGACTGCACATATAACTCTCACTAGTTAGACTGCACGTCTAACTCTCACTAGTTAGACTGCATGTCTAACTCCGTGTGTGAGACTGCACGTCTAACTCCGTATGTTAAACTGCACGTCTAACTACGTCTGTTAGACTGCACGTCTAACTCTCACTAGTTAGACAACACGTCTAACTCCATGTGTTAGAATGCACGTTTAATTCTGTCTGTTAGACTGCACGTCGAACTCCGTCTGTTAGACTGCACGTCTAACTCCGTCTGTTAGACTGCACGTCTAACTCCATCTGTTAGACTGTATGTCTAACTCCGTCTGTTAGACTGCACGTTTAACTTTCATCTAATGCCAATTCAGTCTAATGACTCTCATTAAGACTAAGTCTAATATAACCTGTTTTCGATATACCTGCAACAAAAAGAATTAGACAACATAGATTGAGTTTTATATACATTTATCATCAAAATACCAATAGTCAAACTACTTTGACACTTAGTCAAAATAATTTGACCCAACAATTTCTTCCTTTTTGTTGATGATGTTAAAACTTTGCATAAGTAACAAATTAAACACCCATCATATGAAATGCAGAGTTAAACTTGTTCATCCATCTTACACAAACATTTCAAAAGTTAATATTCAAACACAAGTTCATAAATAATACCATTATCAGATAACCATGTCAGATAAAAATAGGATCATAAGTGTTTTTCAAGAGGAATACAAAACATCTTTTCAAAAACAACAAAAACAAAAATAATTCATATCCTCCTCCTTTCTCTCTTCCCCCCTTTTATCATCATCAGGAAAGAAGAATCTACAACCTAAGACGTCTCTAAGACCGCATTTAGAGCGGAATTGTAGACACCTCTGTCCCTTTTCTTTGATTTGAGCCTTTTCACCCTAAGAACATAGTCAACAACCTTCTGGCTGTTCAGGGTTTTGGATGATGAATGATACCCATGACTTGTTTTAACGAGAAGACATCAAAGAAATGCACCAAGAGGAGCATCAAAACTGAAGATTGTCTTTCTGACACAGAGAATTCTAACTAGATTCCCGAAGAGGACCTTCTTCTAGTTGATGGCAACACCCCTTGTGATGGCCACCATTATCTCGAAGACTTTTGAGCAGTAAGTGTAAGAAAAATCTTTTGCAAGGAGGTATTTGGAGATGATATCGCTGAGTAAGCCGTACTCAAGTTTCAAGAAGCTACTCTTCCCATGATTCTTCACTAGAAGGGTCAAGTCTGAGAATACATTCATCATATCTGACCAGATTTCAGGAGAGGAGGGAGGAAACTCATACTGTTGTAACAAATCAAAACAAATGAGATTCCTATGGTTGGGAGAAGGAAGAACATGCCAAATGTATCTTCATCAAAACAAATCATTCTGCCGAGAACAATCCCGCAGATATATTTGTCGTTGTAAAACTTGGCGGTTTCAAAGAACTCACGAATGATCTGTTCATGATAGATGCAGTGGGGGAGAATAAACTTCTTCAAAACAGAGGCTTCTAATGATTCAAACATTGGAACCATTCCACGGATTGGAGTAGAATATAAAGATTGGAAATCTAGTTGCAGAGATTTTGAAGAGAAGGAAGTCATTTTGACGATTCGAATTCTAGAAAGAGAGAGATACGGATTTGGGAGTACTTAACCATTTGATTAATACCCTTCATTAAATATCAAGAACCTAACGTGTAGTTAATATCTAATGATTATAGCAACCGTCAAAGATTCATAGACCTATTCCCTAGAAACACAATTGTTAATGTTAATCATGAAAGCATGCAGTTAATATTAGACGTATAAATGGAAATGTTAGGATCTAGGTCGCCGCTGGTGGACCGGGGGTTGGACCGGTTAGCGGTTCTCACTCGTATGGTGGTGGTTAATCCGGTTAGAGATTAACACCGGGGTTTCAATACTACACAACCTGTCACAAACCCTTGAACTAGGTTCAAGCGCGGAAGAGGTTTGCCTTCAAGTTGAAGCGGTACTCTTGTATGATAGGCGCGGTCGGTTTCGGATGATGGAGATTTGAAGAATGGTGAGTCGGTTTCGGCTATCTGGATATTCGGTATGGTCAGTATGGAGTTGGTTTGGAGCGGTATGGTTAAGTTAGTCGGTTATGTAATAAAGCCAACAGAAAGTAAATAACACAACAGATTTTATGGATGTTCGGAGATAAAACTCCTACGTCACCCCTTCCTCTCGAAACCGCGAGAAGGATATTCACTAAGGAATACAAATACAAGCCGATCGAGACTTATTCTCTGCTCGATAACACTCTTACAATTCACACCGAAATTGTAGCACACACTTGGAATTTAGCACTTAGGCTTTCTTACAATACCACACTGTTATTACTTGTAGTAAATGCTCTCAACGCTTCACTTGTCTCACTTAATGTCCCACTTAGTAACTGCATTTACTCTTCTGCAACTGCCTCCTTTTATAGGTGAAATATGCCAACGGTCATATTTCAAAGCCTTGAATCTGATTGGCTGATCAGGGATGCAGTGATTCAGTGTCTCAGACCTGCCGGTCGTCTCAGACCTGGTATCCTGTTTCAGACCTGCCGGTCTGTAAGGCAAACCTGCTGGGTTTGTCTTTTACTCAATGTAGGCAAACCTGTTCGGTTTCTTCAGTTGGTTCTCTTCTGTTCATCCGGTCCGGTTCCTTGTTCCTGCGTAGGAAGTTTGTTTAAGTTAGGTTTATTTGAACCGGTATGAATTTATCTAACAGGAAATAATATCAGAAATGTCAGTCACTCTTGAAAAATTGATAGACACCTGTCTTCAATTTATTTGATCGGTGACTGATTCATTTTACGCGGGAAAAAGGTACATGGACAGATTCATATGCAGATGACAGCTGTCCAGATAGCCAGAAGATGAAAAGTCTAAGTACATAAGTAGTTAGACGTTTATTCTACTTTTCACATTTTTTATTTATACTTGGAAACTATATCTATTAAACGACACGTCTAATTATGCATAAACAACATGTGCTGCACGTGTGTCTGGTTAGACGTGAGCTTCCACTTGCTCTTGACGTAAATATGTCTAACATCTTATTAGACGTGTACGTCTAACAAGCAGGTTATAAACTAAGCCAAAATTTCCCGAGAGAAGATAAAAACTGCTAGAGTAGACGTGCGTCTTAAGCTTCTAGTTCATTGGACGTATTAAGACCTCTGTCTTCTTGTCTGTCCCCTTACACTTTGAACAACATGTTCCCCCTCAATTTATGCACATAACAACATCAATCAAAATCAACAAAAACTAAAATGTTTCTAAAATGAGAAAACTTAGCTTCGGGCAAAGGCTTCGTGAAGATATCTGCCGTTTGTTGATCTGTAGGAATGTATTCAAGACGAATCTGCTTCTGATTGACGTGCTCTCAAATAAAGTGGTGCCTGATTTCGATATACTTTGTCTGAGAATGCAGAACTGGATTATAGGTGATTGCGATAGCACTAGTGTTGTCGCAGAAAGTTGGAGATTCATCAGCCTCAATCCCATAGTCTCTAAGCGGTTGTTGAACCCACAAAAGTTTAGAGCAGCAACTGCTAGCAGCGAGGTACTCTGCTTCAGCTATAGATGTGGTAACCGACGTCTACTTCTTGCTTAACCATGAGATAAGACGATCTCCAAGAAACTGACAAGTTCTACTTGTGCTCTTTCTATCAATTTTGTATCCTGCATAATCTGCATCTGAGAAACTAGTCAAATTGAAATTGGAATCCTTCGGATACCACAGTCCCACATTTTGAGTCCCTTTAAATATTTAAGAATGCGTTTAGCAGCAGTAAAGTGAGAGAGTTTAGGATTATCCATAAATCTTCCACCGACACCAACAACAAATTGGATATCTGGTCTACTAGTAGTCACATAAAGCAAGGATCCGATAAGTCCTCTATAGGATGCGAGATCTACACGTTGGCCACCTTCATCTGTATCCAATTTACTCGAGGAGCTCATTAGAGTGGCTGCGGAAGAGCAGTTCTACATTCCAAACATCTTTAGCAGTTCTTTGGTATACTTGGCCTCATTGATGAAAGTTTCTTTCTTCAGTTGACGGACTTGAAGCTCAAGGAAGAACGTTAATTCTCCCATCATGCTCATTTCAAATCTGTTCTGCATTAGCTTAGCAAATTTCTCACACAATTTGGGATTAGTTGAACCAAATATAATATCATCAATATATATTTGAACAAGCAGAGTGTGAGAGTCTTTAGTGAATCTAAACAATGTTTTATTCATAGTTCCAATAACAAAATCATGATCAAACAGAAATTCAGTCAAGGTGTCATACCAAGCTCTAGGAGCTTGTTTCAGACCATATAGGGCTTTGTCAAGTTTATAAACATGATTTGGTGACGTATGATCTACAAAACTAGGGGGTTGCTCAACATAGACACTTCATTTAATTTGCCATTTAAAAATGCACTCTTTACATCCATTTGAAAAACTTTGAAGTTCTTAAATGATGCATATGCTAGGAAAATTCTAATTGCCTCAAGTCTTGCTACAGGTACGAAAGACTCATTAAAGTCGATACCTTCCTCCTGTTTTCCTTCAGCAACAAAACAGGCTTTGTTTCTAATAACTAAGCCATCTTCACTAAGCTTATTTCCAAAGACGCATCTTGTTCCTATTACTGACTGGTCAGTCGGTCTAAAAGTTAGATGCCACACTTTATTTCTCACAAATTGGTTTAACTCCTCCTGCATAGTATTTATCCATTCAGGATCAACTACTGCTTCACCAATTTTCTTGGGTTCAATTTGAGAAATAAAGGAAGAATTGGCCATCTCATCCATCAATGACGTCTTGTCCTTCGAGGAGAGAAAGGATTTCCGATGATCAATTCAGGTGGATGATTCTTGTTCCATCTGAAGTTGGATCCAAATGGATTGGTCATCTGAACGGGTGATTATGCGACGTCTAAACTCTCAACATTTTGTTGAACAGGAGTTTGTATGTCTGGTTGAACCTCAACCGGATCATCCACAGGGTCATACAATGAAATCCATTTATCTAGAACTTCTTCCTCACTTACAGACTCAAGACTTGTTGCTTCTAATCTGTCAGCAAGGTTGATGGGATCAAATGGATTTGCTCTCAACAGGTTCATCAAAGACTACATGGAGGGATTCCTCAACAGTTTGTGTTATGTTGTTGTATACTCTGTAAGCTTTGCTTACTGAGGAGTATCCCAACATGAATTCCTCATCTGCTTTAGCATCAAAAGCGGTCAAATAAACCTTTCCATTGTTATGAATAAAATATTTACACCCAAATACTTTAAAGTAAGAAACTGTAGGAATTATTCCGTAATACAGTTCATAGGGAGATTTATCAAAACGTTTGTTAATTATTGATCAATTTTGTGTGTAACAAGTAGTGTTTATGGATTCTGCCAAGAACCTATGAGGTTCGTCTGATTCAGCCATCATAGATCTCGCTGCTTCCTTCAAAGTCCTCACTCTTCTCTCAGCAATACCATTCTGCTGTGGAGTTCTGGCACTAGACAACTCGTGCCTAATTCCGGACTCCTCGAGATAAGATGATAGGTATCTGTTGGTGAACTCAGTTCCCTAGTCACTTCTAATGCATGCAATATTCAAAGATTTCTGATTCTGAATTCTTTTAAATATTTTAATCAAATTCTCAGCAGTTTTATCCTTTGATGGCAAAAATACTACCCATGTAAATCAAGAAAAATCATCAATAACAATTAGGGAAAATCTCATTCCTCCTAGGCTCTTTACAGGAATTGGACCAAACAGATCCATATGTAACAATTCTAAGCAACGACTGGATTGAGATTTCCCTTTACTTTTGAACGATGATCTGCCCTATTTGCCTAACTGGCAAGAAGATCATACCTTGTCCTTAGAAAACTGAAGTTTAGGTAAACTAATAACTAAATAGTTTGAACAAATGTTGTTGATGGTTTTGAAGTATAAATGGTTCAACCTTTTATGCCATAACCATTTCTGGTCGTTCTTCGCAATCATGCACATAGGATTAGAAGATTCTTTTTGCCAATTCATTTTATATGAATTTCCTACTTTACTACCAGTTAGTAAAGTGTTACCATGTTGATCCTTAACTAAGCATGCATGAGTTTGAAAATCAACTGAAAAGCCATTATCACATAGTTGACTAATACTGATAAGTTTATAGCACAAGTTGTCCACAAGTAACACATTATTATGGTTAGATTACCATGGATAATCTTACCCTTACCCATGATCTTACCCTTCTTATTATCACCAAAAGTGATCTTAGGTCCAGAAAAATCTACTATATCGGTGATAAGTCGTCTGTTTCCTGTCATATGCCTGGAACAACCGCTATCAAGATACCACACAGATTCCTCGAGACCATCATTCACTTGTACCTACACAAAACAATAATTACAATCTTTTGGTACCCACATTCAATTGGGTCCTCGGTCAATCAGTCCCTTAGGAATCCATATTTGAGTTATTCTATTAGATTTCCCATTTTGTTTAGTAATTAGTGCGTATGATTTTGACATAGCAGACGCTTTTCTACTAGCCACTGATCCCTTAGTTTTCGAAGAAGATTTTCTTTTAAAACTCCTTGACTTTGAGTTAGGTTTCAGGTTGCCAGACCTGCTGACTGCTTTTAATTTATTTTTCAGCCAACTGACAATTGGCGGAACATAAGTTATTTCATTTTTAAAAGCTACTTCTTCATGAATAGGATCAGATTCAATATTAGTTAAACCCCCTTTAACAAAGCTTATTGGCTTAAACTTGTTATTCGATGAGTTTGACTTTTTACAAGACTGGTTTGGGTCATCGCCATCAAATACTAAACCAAATCTAGATCCAGTAGGTTTTAACATGCTGATCTGATATTTGATAGCATATATAGACCTTGTCCATGAACTAACTACATAGGTTAACCTTTTGTTTTCAGAAGAAAGAGTTTGAATATGTTCTTTGAGCATCTCATTCTCAGATGAAATCTCTACTTCTTTCTTTTCAAAACCATTTGTTTCAGAAGTTTTATGAGAGGAAGAAATGTGGGCTTCATATTTTGCGTTCATCTCATAAAACGAGTCTGATAACTTCTTGTACTCAATGTCCATTTCATTGAATGCAGTAGTTAACTCTTCGTTGGTAAATTCTAGTGTAGAAATATCATTTACCTTGGATTGATCGTCTGCCATCAAGCATGTTACAACTCCAGTCTCTTTTTCAGTAGGAGACTCCTCTAAATCGATGTCTTCCAACACACATGAAAACTTTCTGGTCTTTCTGATTCTTCTTTGCTTGAGTGTTTCTACTAAAAATCTGAGTCAGCTTCTCCCATATTTCTTTAGCAGAGGAGCAGAACTTGATTTCGTAGAATATGTTCATGTTGATCGATTGATACAGAATATTTCTAGTCACATTATCCAGGTTGTTGGTCATCTTATCTTCATTAGTCCACTCACATCTTGGCTTCGAAATCTTTATGGGGCCATCAGTAATGACGTTCCACATATCGCAATAAGGAGCAGCCAAGTGAGCTTGCATTCTCATCATCCAATAGTCATATTTGTTTCTTGACAGAATAGGGATCTCGTTGATGATAGATATGATTTAGGTTCTTTAAGCTTGAGAATAGGTAACAAAGATCTGATACCAATTGATAGGATCGACATAATCAATAAAGATGGGGGCCTGGAGATTGATAACGGCTTTGGACAAACGATTTGATAGAAATCTTGTTAAGGATTTAGATCACTTTCTATTCTGCGCAAAGCCTTGCAAACTCTTGAACGATTCAAGTGCGGAAATGTTTGCTTGGGTTTGAAGCTAAGAACTAAGAATGAAAAGATGATAGCAAGAAACAACACAGCAGTTTGTTTATGGATGTTCGGAGTTAACTCTCCTACGTCACTCCTTCTTCTAACCACCAGAAGGATTCACTAAATTTTCAACGAATCAATTACAGTTGCACGACTAGCTCACTGTTGAACAGAACATACTCTGTTCAACTTACAATATGAAGAATATCACTCAGCTAATACAATGCTTTGATTTTAAGTCTCTCTTGATTGAACACTCGATAAAAGCAAGAAACAACTCTCAGCAAGTTTTCATAATTCACAATATTCAGCAAATTGTCTGGCGGTTCGTCTGTTGTCCTTGAGATTCTTTAAATAAGGAGTAGTTACCAACAGTCGAATCTTCATAATGACACATGGCTGACTTCCATTAGAACGCATCCATAGTACACAGTAGACTCTGAACACAAGGATCTTGGCCATACTAATATGGTAGTGCGCTAAATATTCTTCAAGGATATTCCTACATAAACAAGTAGTGGGAAGAATATTTTCTTACGTGGCATTAATCAATTGGTTGCAAATGGCTGTCGTACTAATCTTCATAGGAAAGTGGAGCAAAAGTAGCGTACAATTAATTGATCGTGGGTAGACGGGTGCTAGCTTCAAGCAACTGCTTAAGCCTAGCATTAGATGTATTTCACTTTGACGACCTCGTCTAATGAAATTAGACGCCCCCGTCTAATATCAGGATCCATTAGACCACCTGGTCTAATGGAATTAGAAACACGTCTAATACCACATCC
The DNA here is from genome assembly GCF_907164915.1 of Impatiens glandulifera. Taxonomy (NCBI): domain Eukaryota; kingdom Viridiplantae; phylum Streptophyta; class Magnoliopsida; order Ericales; family Balsaminaceae; genus Impatiens; species Impatiens glandulifera. Next base: position 29,121,093 of record NC_061863.1, on the reverse strand, counting down.
CTTCAGACTAATCTGAAGGAGTTAGACTGCACGTCTAACTTCCTTTAGTTATACCGCACGTCTAACTATACATCCCTTCAGACTAATTTGAAGGAGTTAGACTGCACGTCTAACTCTCACTAGTTAGACTGAACGTCTAACTCTCACTAGTTAGACTGCACGTCTAACTCTCACTAGTTAGACTGCACGTCTAACTCTCACTAGTTAGACTGCTCGTCTAACTCTCACTAGTTAGACTGCTCGTCTAACTCTCACTAGTTAGACTGCACGTCTAACTCCGTGTGTTAGACTGCATGTCTAACTACGTCTATTAGACTACATGTCTAACTACGTCTTTTAGACTGCACGTGTAACTCTCACTACTTAGACTGGACGTCTAACTTCGTGTGTTAAACTGCACGTCTAACTTTGTCTGTTAGACTGCACGTCTAACTCCGTCTGTTAGACTGCACGTCTAACTCCGTCTGTTAGACTCCAGGTCTAACTCCGTCTGCTAGACTGCACGTATAACTCCGTCGGTTAGACTGCACGTCTAACTTTCATCTAATGCCAAATCAGTCTATTGACCCTCATTAAGACTAAGTCTAATATAACCTGTTTTCGATACACTTGCACCAAAAACAATTAGACGGCATATATTGAGTTTTATATACATTCATTATCAAAATTCCAATAATCAAACTACTTTGACACTTAGTCAAAATAATTTGACCCAACAGATATTTTATTTAAAATACTTACTATATTTTCATATATTATAGCATTATCATTTGTATTATATTCATATAACTGATCTGCAACCTTTTTGCAATGTCATAAGTAAAATTATATTATTAATAATGATGCAATATATTTAGTTCATAGTTCTACAATTTTGACTGCAATTACCTAATTCATAACTTTGTAATACTATTAACGATAATTTCTACAACTTTATTTGCATTATTTAGAATACACGATTTGTATAGTTTCTATTTAATATATTTTAATATTTTCATTAAATTTACAAAATTATTTGCAACTTTCTGTGCATTATTTAAAAAACTAATATTACTAATTCAATACAATTTATTTTCAAATGATTCCATGTTTAATATATATATATATATATAATGACCAAAAGAATCATCAATTATATGATCAATTCATTGTAAACTAAGATAATTCATTACAAATTTGTAAAATACAATTACAAATTAAATTAATCAAGTAGTAAAGTTCCAAAAATATTAAAAAACAATCAAAATATGTGATGCTTCACCCCATCCATTGGTATGTACATTCTTCAACCCCATCAAAATAAAATTTCAAAATGTTGATCATTGTTATATCTTCATTTCTACAAACTTGTATAGATTTAAAAAAATAAATAATTAGATTTACTATTTAATTTATTTATTGAACATATATATCTACATTGACAGCCCAAGTCTCATCCCATGCCATCATGGTGAATTCTCTAGCACTATTTGACACCATTAAACAATCTAAATATTGTATATAAAATCAAGACTAAATTATTGGGTTAAATTAAACAAAGAAAAGATAAAATTAATTAAGAAATAAATAAATAATTAATTAACATAAAAGATTATGCACACCATAATTTTGATGATATGGTTGGAATAAAACTAAGTTGGGTTATTTTCCGTTGTGCAGGTACAAATCTAAACAAGATTGTCTAGTTAGACATGGTATAACTCCTTTAGACGTGGTCTAAAGGGAAGCGCAGTTAGACACAGTCTAACTCCTTTAAACGTGGTTTAAAGGGAAGTGCAATTAGACATCATCTAACTCCTTTAGATGTGGTCTAAAGGAAAGCGTAGTTAGACGACGTCTCAATCCTTTAGATGTGGTCTGAAGGGAAGCACAGTTAGACGTCGTCTAACTCTTTTCAAAGTCGTCTAAAGGGAAGCGTAGTTAGACGCCGTCTAACTCTTTTTGACATGGTCTAAAGGGAAGCGCAGTTAGACATGGTCTAACTCCTTTAGACGTGGTTTAAAGGGAAGCGTAATTAGATGCGATCTAACTCCTTTAGGTGTGGTCAAAAGGAAAGCGCAGTTAGACACGGTCTAACTTCTTAAAACGTGGTCTAAAGGGAAGCGCAGTTAGACATCGTGTAACTCCTTTACACATGGTCTAAGGGAAGAGCATTTTGACGTCGTCTAACTCTTTTAGACGTTGTCTAAAGGGAAGCACAGTTAGACGTGGTCTAAAGGGAAGCGCAATTAGACACGGTCTAACTCCTTTAGACGTGGTCTAAACAAGAAGCACATTTAGACGCGGTGTAACTCCTTTAGACGACCGGAGAAGCATCTAACTACATTCTCACTCAACTCATCTATAGTTTCTATTTTCAACAGTCTAACAAGCCAGATGATCTGTACCAATGAACAACTCCACGTACGACAATATTAAAATTGCCCATGATGTTTTGTACATTCCTGTATAACATTCTATTAGAAGATATTCGGCGCACTACCTTCGTACTACTAGAATTCGTCCAACGGACACATGTCACATGTCCTCAAAGAAAGTTCGACCGTTGGTGCACTTCAACTATAAATAGAAGCCCAAGGCTTGAACCATTGTCCTTGGGCATCTATATATAGATGAAGTACAACAACGGTCAAATATTATTTGAGGACACTTGGCACGTGTCCGTTGGGTAGCCTCCTATGGTATGAGAGTATAACAGGCTTTGAGAATTTGGATAGTTGTCGTACCGAAAAGGTAGTGCGTCGAATATCCTCTAATCTTGTCTTGTACTAAAAAATATGGTTAAGGAATATTCGCGTATGTGGCATTCGTTCATTGATGAGATTAACTAGCTTGTAAGACTGTTGAAAGAAGTGGAGCAGACAGCTAATCAATCGTGGGTAGATGGATGCTTCCTTCAGACAACTGCTAAGACAAGGCATCATACTATCTTCTTTTGATTGCGTCTGAAGGAGATAGAACTCGTCTAACTACGCTTCCTTTTAGACTCTGTCTGAAAGAGTTAGACCTCGTCTAACTATGCTTTCCATCAAACTACGTCTGAAGGAGTTAAACCTCCTCTAACTACGCTTCTCTTCAGTCCGCGTGAATGATTTAGACCTCGTCTAACTACGCTTCCCGTCAGTCCGCGTCTGAATGAGTTAGACCTCGTCTAACTACGCTTCCCTTTAGACCGCGTTTGAAGGAGTTAGAGTTTGTCTAACTATGTTAGACGTCTAAGATAGCCTGGTTTAGATCGCGTCTAAATCAGCACTGTCTTTATAATTGTTCCTGCACAAAACAAATAGACCACTCATTTTTGTTTACAATAACATCATGAAATAGTGTTCCAAAATATACAAATATTTTATATTCTTTTAAAGTTAATTAAGCTATTCCTTTCTTAATTAATTTTCTTTCTTTCCTTGTTTTATTTTTTCCCAATAGTTTCTGACTGGGTTTGTGTAGTGAGTTCTATTCAAATTAAATCCCTCTAGTGATTATCCTTCCTGTTAAGGAAGAAGGGTGACGTAAGAGGGTTTACTCCGAATATCCATAATAAAAGGATCATTGGCACCAATAGAGATAGGGGTTTAACTATTGATGACAACTTAGTACAAAAACGGTTTGATAGAAATCCTATTAGGGATTTGTATCACTTTCTATTCTTCACAAACCCTTGCAAATTCTTGAACGATTCAAGTGTGGAAACATTTGCTCAGGTTTGAAGCTATGAACCGATGAAAGAGAAGATGACAAAATGTAAATGACACAAAAAGATGTTTATGGATGTTCATAGTAAAACTCTCCTACGTCACCCCTTCTTCCAAACACCGGAAGGATTCACTATAATTTTCTTAGAATCAAATACAGTTTCAAAGCTAGCTCACTGTTGAACATAACAGACTCTGTTCAACTTACAGTATATTGAAGAATATCACTCAGCTAAACAATACTTTAATTTTATCTCTTTCTTGATGTACAAACACAGTAAAACAAGAAAGAAATTCATGAGATTGTAAGTTCAGTGATTCGTTCGTGTATCAGCTTGTATGTTCGCGTGCATGTTCGTGTGTGTTCGTCCGTTATCCTCGAGGATCTTTAAATAGAGAACATGTAACGACGGTTGAATATTCTAAAATGACACGTGGTAAGCACCCATTGGAAAACCTCCATAGTACACAGGTACAACAGACTCTGTGCATAAAGATCATGGCCGTACCAATCTGGTAGTGCGCCGAATATTCTTCGAGGATTGTCCTGCAAGTAACAAGTAGTGGGAAGAATATTTGCTTATGTGGTATTAAATCATTGGATGTAACTGGGTTTCGTACTGATCTGCACGGATTAGTGAAGCAGGAGTATCATACAGCTAGTTGATCGTGGGTAGACGGATGCTAACTTCAAGCAACTACTGAAGCAAGGCATTAAACGTGCTCCATTTAGACTAACAAGTCTAATGAAGTTAGACGTCGCCATCTAATAGTAGGATCTATTAGACCACTAAGCCTAATGGAGTTAGATGACACGTCTAACTACGTGTCCCTTCAGACTAATCTGAATGAGTTAGACTACACGTCTAATTTTCATCTATTAGACTGCACGTCTAACTACGTCTTTGTTAGACTTCATGTCTAACTACGTCTCTGTTAGACTGCACGTCTAACTACATTTGTTAGACTGCACATCTAACTACGTCTGTTAGATTGCACATCTAACTACGTCTGTTAGACTGCATGTCTAACTCAATGCGTCTAATAGCCAGTAAGTCTAATGAACCTCATTCAGACTAAGTTTAACTTAGCACGTTTTAATGCACATCCACAAAAACAATTAGACAACTTAGTTTCCTTCTTATTCAAGTTTTACACAAACTCATCATCAAAATTTCGGTAGTCAAAATGATTTGATCTTCATTCAAAATAATTTGCCCAAACACATAAACAAACCCTGTATCCCATTCTTTCTACCATTTACATTCATCTGTCTAGAGCTTCAAATACAACAAACGGTTTCCGTACTTGAACTTGTTCAAGAGTCTATGATGATTTGCGAAGAATAGAAACAAATCTTAATCACGCACATGATTAATATCGAATTGAAGTGTATAAGTTGTTCACAATAGTCAGACCCCTGTCTCTATTGTCAACATATATCCTAACAAGTATTATCAGAGCCTCGTTTTCTATTCTCAATCATCAACCGATCCGAAATCATGTATATGGCTACTACCAACAAGGTTCCTATGTTCTGTAAGGAACACTACAACAAATAGAAATTGAGAGTGCAAACTCTTTTATTCATCATAGATGATGACATGTGATTCGTCATCACCGATGGTCCGATAAAGATTGAGAAGCCGAGATCTAAATGTACTAGTGAAGATAAGAGGAAGAACAACCTCGACAACATGACTAAAGATATCCTCTACAAGAAAATGGATGATAACATGTTCAACAAAATCATGACATTCCCCACTACCAAAGAAATTTGGGAGAAGTTGACTCAACTATTTGAGGGAAATGAGAAAACTAAAGAAAACAAACTCATGGTTCCTCACAGCAGTTCGATAACTTCAAGATGCGTCCTGGAGAGACGTTGAATGAGTTCGATGAAGGATTCAACAAAATCATCACTACTATTTCTACTTTGGGAAAGACTTACAACAACAGAGAACTTGCAATCAAAGTCATGCGTGCTCTAACCAAAGAGTGGAATATTAAAACGATGGCGATGAAGGAATCTAAAGATCTCAACAAGATAGAGCTCTTTGATATGCTAGCCGATCTGAAGGCCTACGAGTTTGAGATAAACTCTAGGAACGAAGAATAGCATTCCACATCTGTCATTTCTACCAAGGCTCTAGTGACTGTTGAGGAGCAACCTGATGCCACTACTATGAAGAACGTTGCAGAGTAGATCAACCGCGATGCCATTGCTCTCTTCGTGATGAAACTCGGAAAATTCATGAAGAAGAGCAATCCTAACTTAAGCTCTTCAAATAATAACAATGATGATAAGAGTAACTATAAGGATAACTTGAAATGTTTTAACTGTGATAAACTAGGACATTTCAAGGCGGAATGCAGGAAGCCAAAGCGTAATGATTAGATAAAGGATGACTTGAAGGACCAGAAAGAGTTGAAGGCTCTCATGGCTTCAAATAGAAAGGTCAAGTGGGCCCAAAGCGAATTAGATGACTCATTATCCAGTGACAATGATAATGAAGATCTTAACTACGTCATGGAAGAGAAAAAATCTGAGGTATTTGACTTCTCCTCTAAAGAGTTTACAAGAGATGACTTAACTACTGCACTAAATGACATGATCATTTAGTACAAAAAGTTTCCAAACTCTTGTAATGAAATGAGATTAAAATATGAAACTGATAACTCGTCTTCATTTCAAACTTTTAAACAAAAAGATTTTAAAAACAAATTGGTTGAGCTCTCATCTTTGAATGAGAAGCTCAAGGAAAAGGTTCAAACAATTTCTTCTGAAAACCAACGTTTGACATATGTGACCAGTTCTTGGACAAAGTCTGGAGATGCAGTAGGACAACAGATAAGTATGTTGAGATCTGTCGGATGCAAATCAGATTTAGGATTTAACAATGTCAGCCCAGACAAGTCTTGTGAAAAGTTAAACCCGGTGAAAGACAAGCTTAAACTAATAAGATTTGTCAAGGGTAGTTTAATTGATAAAGGAACTAATTTAAGCTGTGAAGATCTAACCTTAAAGGATGAGATAGTTTATGTTAAACCAACTGAAATCTAGTAGAAGCCCATGAAGGTAGCAACCAGTACGTCTAGCAAACCAAAACTTGACAGGAAGTCAATGAGTTTTAAACAAAAACCATCCTCTAAGGTTAACGAATTAGCTACTAGCAGGAAGACGTCTGTTAAGCCAAAATTATACGCACTTATCACAACACGACATGGGAAATCCATCATGATAATTCAAATATGGATTAACAAGGGACTGATTGATCGAGGACACAAGTGAATGTGGGTACATAAAAGCTTTAAATATGTATCTTTATAGGTACAACATGTCAGATGATTGGAGAAATCTAGGAGCATGTCAGTCAGAAACATATTCATCTAGAATATGTCCCAACGTATCTGTAAGTGGTAAATGAGTTCAAGAAGCCACTCCTTGAGACTAAGCTTTCTTACTTTAAAAATATTTTGGGTCTTGTAGATCTCAATTAGTTTATTTTAATTAAACATGCACAAATTGAGAGGGAAAATTTGTTGATTAAGGTGGTTGGATAGATGTAGGTAGATGGATGTCATAATCGGACTAATTAGATCAATTGTCTAAAGAAATCATATACTTAGATGAGTTGTTGCTTAAGAAACTTGTTGTTTTAGCGTGGTTAGACGTCTGTAGACGTGCACGTTTAGACGTCGTCCGAACTGACGCATGTTAGATGTCTGCTGACAAGTGCGTTTAGACACCATGTTAGATGTATAAACGACGTCTAAATACATGCATCCATTAGACCTCTCATCTTCGGAAGATTTGAGGACATCTGTTATTTTTCTATGCGTTGTCACTTTTATTTCCCTCTCAAATAGTAAATAATAGTCATTGCTTTCAAAAGTTTTTGGAGATAATATATTTATTAGAGAAAATAAAATCTGATAAATATTTCCAAATATTGCATAACATTGAGACATGTGTCTTTTAATGTTAAAACTTGACTAATATTTTTTTTTGGTCTAATAAAGAATTACTTTGCATTTATGAGGGATTTTGTGAAAGAGTTTTAAATGATGCCTTTTTATGATGACTCTCCTTGGAAAACTGTTTTATAAGGATGCATTTTGGACACGTGACTACTCGAATTGTATTTTAGAACATATTGTATGCCAAAAGAACGTTTTCACGCCATCTTTAAGATTTTTTTAAAAAAACCCTTGATCCTTGGGATTCCTCTTTGTCTTCTCTCTAAAGAAACCCTAATCCTTTCTTCTATATTCTCTAAGATGGGTGCTAAGAAAACTATTTCTCTTTCTCAAAATATCTTATAGGTAGACTTTGAATTGATCTACGCTTATGAACAACAGAACGTCGTTGATATGTTCAAAACCCTAGAGGCATCTAGCCTTAAAAAGTTCCTCGCTGGCCTGTTCACTCTCTATGAAGAGAAAAACCAAGAGCTCTTGAGTTCAGGAAAAGTTGTTGGAGATTTCATTGACGTGACTATGAAGGGTGTCAAGATATACATATTTGAAGCCTTATTTGCCGAGTTCTTCGAACTTCCATCGGAGGGCCATGCTTTCGACGTTGCGATTCTGGCTGAAACTATTTCAGAAATGCAGACCCTCTTTATGGACATAGATGGTCCTGTTAACATCAACGGGAAGAAGAGAGTTCTAAAATACCATTTTTGTATTCTAAACGACATTGTTGCTAAATCGTTTCGAGGAAGGGCAAGGTGCTTCGATCTTTATATTCAAGACCAATTTGAGTATATGGCAGCTATAACCAAAGCAATACCAATCAACTGGGCATCAATTCATTTCTCAAATCTAAGCCAAATGCTTTCTCCATCGAGCAAGCAAAGTGCTAGCTTCTCAGTCCAACTCGCTTGGCTCTTGGATCATCTGAAAGTTCCTATGGGTGGGGGTGCGGCTGTTAACCCCTACCGAATAATGATTGAGATATCTCTGAAAATCTTCTTGGCTCGGATGAAACTCGTGAAGGAGTCGAAGCCTGAATCCTCTGTTCTTCAGATGAGTGGTCAGTTGATCACTCGGTCCAAGTGCCCGACGACATCTAGCTGAAAGACTCATGCTAAGAGGTCCAAACCTTCAATTATGGACTCCTCTTTCAGTTCAAACAACTAGAAGAGGGTACCTATCACGGATTCTGGAGAATTTGACTCCGTTCCAAAAAGGGCGAGAGTCGAAGGAAACCTATAACATCCATTCCTTTGTCCTCTTACTCTCCATCACCCTCTACTATCCCAATGAAGGAGTGGGATGTGACGTTTGCTCTTGTTGCTGATAAATCGGAGGCATCTATAGCCGTTAGGACGTTCTCCATGGTTTCACCACGACAATCATTTACCGATGTTCTAGATAGTCAGTGCGTGTGGGTGCTGGAATCATTTACCCGGGATGGCGTTCAGCCCGTTTCTAAGGTAACCCTTTCTATCCCTATGACAGTAGTGCCCAATGTTGAAGTTCCCGTGGTGGAACAAGCTGATGGACAAACTGTTGAGCCAGTTGGTTAATCTGTTGAGAACTTTTAGAGGGAAGACACGATTGTCTTCTCTGTTGACCCAATAGTCGACAATGTTGCAAACGTTATTGAAGATGATATTCCTGAAGTAGAGAAGGAGGCTGTGTCTACTGATGTTGTTGTTATTAATCAAGAAGCACCCATCTAGACGGTTGCTGCCCCTACCATTTCTATGGTAGAGAATGTTTTTGCTAAAAACTTGTGTTCATTTGCTCTGCTCAGATCAGCACGAGGTATTACGATTAGTTAACTAGTTCCTACCCTTAAACCTAAAGAAGTTCTATGGAAAGGAAATGATGTGGCTATGTTTGCTCCTAAACACACATTCGAAGTTTATCAAATGGTCGACTTTATCATGGAAGAGGTTGAAGTGAAAGCAGCTGAACGAATCGAAGCTTTCGATACGTAGATGAGCCATAGACTCCACTCCCCATACGAAAAAATAATCACCAGTAAAAATATAGCAAAGGAGTGGAAGGAAATGTTGAAAACGGAGAAGAAAATATTCTCTTGGACGAAAACGAAGAATGCCCATGAAGCTCTTAAGCGAAGAGAGCTTGTTGGGCAAACGCGATAAGGAAAGCACTTTACCCATATTACTGTCAATGGAGAGCAAAATTCAACTTCTTTGAAAAGACGGCTCAAGTGGATGCGAAGATTCTAAATCACATTCGCTTACTCATGGAGTCCTTTTGCTCCACTACCAGTCGATTTGTTCACGGCACAGAGTCGTCTAAATCAATTGGTCTTCAGATCAAAGAATCGAGTGCATATCTCAACTACTCAGACGACGATGAGGAAATGATATCCTTTTATGAAATTACGGCTCCTCAAGGTTATCCTCGACGGTTTTTCAGGACTAAATAGATGATTTCTGAGGATGAGGAGCAAGCGACTCTTTATCTCATCGAGTTAGCCAAATCGTCTTTTGAGGAAAGGCGGTTCTTGGCCCATCATTTTGTTGAACAGACACCCCATTTGTCTGATGTTCAACGAGAGATTCATATCACTAAGGAAGAGGGTGTTTCTCCTGAAGTTGATTAGACTCCATCCATTCAGAAAGAGACATCCAAAGTTCCCTTCTGACGTCTGAACAAAGGAAGGTGCCCTCTGTTGAGGGGGAACCTTCAAAGTTATCCGAATAGAGGCTGGCTCCATCAGCTGAGAGGGAACTCTCGAAGCCATCCGAACAAAAACTGACGACATCCGTTGAGGGGGGAACCCTCGAAGCCATCTGAATAAGAGCAAACCCCGTCTACAAAGGGGAAACATATAAGTTTCCATAGAGCTCTTGAATCCGAAAATGCTAAGTCTTCTTCTTCATCCGAAGAGAAGATGTCTAAAGAAAGAATGCCCACTCCTCCAACCTTTAATCGCTTCATGAACATCTTTCTAAGCATCCTCTTCACTCTGAAGAAATCTCAGGTTTATTTTGGAGTTATGTGTTGAAATTTAATGGAACGAAAGCAACTTAAGGGTAATGGTAAATGTTCACAAGCACCTTCCAAAGACAAAGAATCAGAGCACTCGATTCAGGTTAGTCTTTGTGCCAATCCTATTCGATCTATTCATGTTGGCTCGCAAATTGTCTCATCTGCCCCTCCTTCTTCTAAAGAAGCCTATCCTAGAGATACGAGCTTCTACAAGGGTATTATGGATGCATTGGGAATAATGTAACAAAACATACTAGACATATCATCCAGACTGCAAAATATTAAAAGGAGATCTACAACAAACACTAAAGCCAATGTTGCCTTAGCTGCTGCTCAAAACGGCACCGATAAAAATCTTCTGCATAAACAAGTAAAAGTAAAACTTCTTCATACTCAATATACGAAGATGTAATAGAATATGCACAAACAGAATACTGATATTCATGCCAATCAATGTGCTTCAGTCTTGAACTTCACTATGAGACAAGGTCTTTGTTTGAATTTGTAATTCTTCAAGTGATGGAGGTTTCCAATTCGTTGAGGAGTGTAGAAGTCGAACGTGTAGAACAAGAAGAGGCTATAGCCAGGTGTTTCTAGGACGAAGAAGACGCTGAGGTTGAAGCTGCCAAAATCAGAGTCATTTCCGATGCCGACCCTAATACTGTTAAAAAGGGAAGGTAGTAGTAGAGGGTGGTCAAGGACTCATGGAACTCGATCCATAAGAAAACCTATTCAAGGAGGCCTAGGTAGCTGCAAACCTAATCGAGGTGGCCGCGGTCGAAAAAACAATAGAGGAGATGGCGGTGGTGGTCGAGCTGTGGGTTGGCTGTATAACCTTTTAACCGGGGAATCGATTCATCAAGACGATATTCCAAGAATTAAAAGGGAAGGATCTTAAATCTATTATCTTATATTATGAACTTTTAATTCTGTTAAAATACTTTGAATAATTCTTAAGTTCGTATTTTAAATTGAATTTGTGTTTTTAATTCGATTGTTCTAACTTAGTTTTAACATCATCAAAAAGGGGGAAATTGTTAAATTAAACAAAGAAAAGATAAAATTAATTAAGAAAGAAATAATTAATTAACATAAAAGATTATGCACAACATAATTTTCATGATATGGTTTGAATAAAACTATGTTGGGTTATTTGTCGTTTTGCAAGTACAGATCTAAAAAAAACTATCTAGTTAGAGACGATTTAACTCCTTTAAACGTGGTCTAAAGGGTAGCGCGGTTAGACATCGTCTAAATCCTTTATCCGTGGGATAAAGTGAAGCGCAGTTAGACGTCATCTAACTCCTTTAGATGTGGTCTAAACGGAAGCACAATTACACAACGTCTAAATCCTTTAGGCATGGTATAAAAGGAAGCACAATTAGACATCGTCTAACTCCTTTAGATGTGGTCTAAAGGGAAGCGTAGTTAGACGTCGTCTAACTCCTTTAGACGTGATCTAAAGTGAAGTGTAGTTAGACATGGTGTAACTCCTTTAAACGTGGTCTAAAAAGAAACGCAGTTAGATGCGGTCTAACTCCTATAGAAGTGGTTTAAAGGAAAGCGCAGTTAGACGCGGTCTAACTTCTTTAGACATGGTCTAAAGGAAAGTGGAGTTAGACGTGGTCTAACACCTTTAGACGTGGTATAAATGGAAGCACAGTTAGGCGTGGTCTAAAGGGAAGCGCAGTTAGACGCGGTCTAACTCCTTTAGACGTGGTCTAAAGGGAAGCACAGTTAGACATGATTTAACTCCTTTAAACGTGGTCTAAAGGGAAGCACAGTTAGACGCGGTCTAACTCTTTTAGACGATCAAAGAAGCGTCTATCTACATTCTCATTCAGCTCATCTTTAGGTTCCGTTTTAAACATTCTGACAAGTCAACTGATCTGAACCAATGAACAAATGCCACGTACGCCAATATTCAAATTGCCCACAATGTTTTTACATTCATGTACAACATTTTATCAGAGGATATTCAGCACACTATCTATCTTATACGGCCCTGAACCCAATGCTCAGTCTGTTGTACCTTTATACTACTAGCGACCGTCCAACGGACACATGCTACGTGTCCTCAAAGAATGTTATGACCGTTCGTGCACTTTAACTATAAATAGAAGCCCAAGGACAATGGACGAACTATTAGTTACAAGTTTAATCAATCTTCTTCACGTATACCAATGTTCTTCACGTATACCAGTCTTACAAATTGATTAAGCTCTCTCTGAAAGGATCGGCGTAATCAATAAAGACGGGGGTTTGGCTATTGATGACGACTTCGGATAAACGGTTTGATAGAAATAATGTTAGGGATCTAAATCATTTTTTATTCTTCATAATCCCTTGCAAACTTTTGAACGATTCAAATGCAGAAACATTTGCTCAGGTTTGAAGCTCAGAATAAAAGAATGAGAAGATGATAGAATATAAATAACACAAGAGTTGTTTATGGATGTTCAGAGCAAACTCTCCTACGTCACCCCTTCTTCCAACCACCAGAAGGATTAAGTATACGTTTCTAATAATCAAATACAGTTGCACGATTAGCTTATTATTGAACATAATAGGCTCTGTTCAACTTATATTATATTGAAGTATATCACTCAACTAAAACAATGATTTGATTCTAACTCTCTCTCTTGATAAACACACAGTAAAGCAAGAAAGTAGCTCTTTCAATCGATATCTGTATTTCATCTGTGGTCCTTAAATATCTTTAAATAGAGAGCAGGTACCAATAGTCGAATCTTCCATAATGAAATGTGGCGAACTACCATTTGAACGCCTCCATAGTACACAACAGACTCTGAGCACCAGGATCGTGGACGGACCAATCTAATAGTTCGCCAAATATTCTTCTAGGATATTCCTACAAGAAACAAATAGTGGGAAGAATATTTTCTTACGTAACATTAATCAATTGGTTGCAACTGGCTGTCGTACTGATCTTCATTGGAAAGTGGAGCAGGAGTTGCGTATAACTAGTTGATTGTGAGTAGACGGGTGATATCTTTAAACAACTGCTTAAGCATGGCATTAGACATTTTTCACTTAGACGACTTCGTCTAATGAAATTAGACGCCCCCGTCTAATAGCAGGATCCATTAGATCACCTGGTCTAATGGAATTAGACGACACGTCTAATTACGGTTCCCTTCAAACTAATATGAAGGAGTTAGAGTACACGTCTAACTTTAATCTGTTAGACTGCACGTCTAACTACGTCTGTTAGACTGCACGTCTAACTATGTCTGTTAGACTGCACCTTTAACTACGTCTATTAGACTGCACGTCTAACTACGTCTCCGTTAGACTGCACGTCTAACTACGTCTTCGTTAGACTACACGTTTAACTACGTATCTTTTAGACTGCATGTCTAACTACGTATCCTTTAGACTGCACATCTAACTACATATCCGTTAGACTACACGTCTAACTACAGGCTGACATACTTCTGCCTCCTTCTCTGGAGATGCCTCTGCCTCGAGAATAAGAGACTCGAATACTTCATTTTCCTGATTAACCAAAGATTGAATGGGTTCCTTAATAACTTCTTCTTCTGTAATCGGGTTGGTTTGAATAGGTTTCACGGTTTTCTCAATTCTAGGTTGATCCATTAGACGTTTTTCCTCAACTGAAAAACCTCTCAATTCTACAAGAAGAGCAGCAACTAGCTCAACTTTAATAGGATCATCGGACAGATCCATAAGTTCGCCTTCAACTGAAGAACTTCCAAATGGACTAGCCCCTGAGCTATTTGCTCCATGAACATACCTGGTAACTGTAGAAATGTAATCTTCCATAATTTCGTCCAACCTTTTTAGAACTTTCTCCTCTACCTTAGCACTCTTCTCGAGAGGGTTGAAATTGGCTCTTATGGCTTGTAGAATAGGAAAGAGAGCTCTTCCTCTCAGATTTGCTTCAATTAGCTCTTTTCTCTTAAGAGCTTCATAAACCTCCGATGTCTTGGCCCATTTCAAGACTCTCTTTTCATTGCTTACAAGCTTCAACCATTGACTGCTTATGCTTTTGCCCTTGATGACCTCCTCATACTTGATAGACATTCTGTTTAATACCCAAGTATCAAAGATCTCGATCTTTTCAGCAGTATTTATGTTGACATGATCCATCATAAGATTGAAAATACAGGTTGCTTCAGAGACTTCCTCATTAGGATCAGTTGCCACATCCTTCCCTTTTCTAATAACCTCAACAGACTTTGGAGCAGGTCTAGGTTCCCCAATCATGATTCTAGCAGCCTGTCTTGTGGCACAAATAATTACGTGGGTAGTAAGAGGTTTGACAAAGAGTCCCGGCGTGGATTCGGCTGGAACAAGTTTTCCGGTCACTAAGGACTCTATTTGGACAAGATTGGAAACAAAAGGCTCTATGACTGGCATAGAAAGAGCCTTTTCAGATGCACCACCAGCAACAAGGTTAAGAACTGCACCTTGTTCTGGTTCAATAGACTCTGTAGCACCAGAGGCTACAAGATCGGGTTGACGAACAGTATTTGGACCAATTGGCTCAACAGTTGGCCCTGCAGTATATTCCTTAACAGGAATTAAAACAGACTTGTCTTGTTCCAACAGGAGCATTAAATTTAGGCACTTCGTCCTGATATTGGGAAAGGGTTACCTTTGATGACGCTTTTTCAGACATAGACGCCCTGGGAGCCTTTGATTAATCTCATCTAGAAATAGAGGACCTGGAGGGCTTTCTCAATTGACTCACGACTGGAGACAAAGGAGACATGGGGATGGAAGCAAGTTCGATTGGACCTTGCCTGACTCTGGAATCAACTATTCCAAAGTCCTTCTTCGTAGAACTCTTTAGACTAGTAGAACTAGCCTCAGACTCGTTGACGATTTTTGATCTTTTGGCTCTTGTATACAAGACAGAGGCCGTTGGATGCTTGGATTGAGTAACAAACCTTTCTCCTGTCTGTTGGCCTGATTCTCCCGAGAATGATTCTTTGTTATTCTTCATTCGGACGATGGTGTTGGAAACAGTGAAGACAGTAAACACCCTGGTCGACTTGAACGGTTCTGAATCCCTCATGGGGACCCCTTAATGTTCTAACAAACGACTTAGTTCAGCAGCAAAGTTTACACTTTCCTTGTTCTCCTGATTGATCACAAAGCATAGATTCAGTTTACCTGAATCCCTTTGGAAATAGTCGTCATGTAGTCAAAACGATCTTGACTGTATAAATGGAAAGACCCCGCCTTCCCTTGAAGTGATTTCGCCACCACATCATTTAGCAAAATAAACTGAGGTTTAAGAGCCTTCTTATTCCCGTTAAATCGAATCTCCGAGCCGTCGGCGGAGAAAACCGTCTTCATCTCTACCGTGACTTCCGATGGTAGATTCAAGTTGAATGTGTGTCCCTTCGACGAAAGTTCTAAGAACTCCGCATATAAAGCTTCGTTGAAGGAGATTTCGGTTTCATTCACGATTGCAACAATTGAATTTCCGACTATTGTCGCCGATTTGAAGAACTCCCTTACTTTTTTTTATGGAATATAAACGGCCCGCCAAGGTACTTTCCGAGACCGGAATATTCAAGAGATCGGAACATATCGACCACCTCTAACTAATCGAACGTGTAGACTGGGGGAAAATGGACCTCCAGAGTACAATGACCAAGTGTGATTCTCTTGTTTCCCATCTTTGAAAGAATTCGAACAGACACAAGATGAACAAGGGTTTCTTAGAGAGAAAATCGAAGAAATCTAGGGTTCTTAGAAGACTTGAGAGAGAAAAAGCTTTTTCAATCTCATGCAGAATGTCCTTATATAGACTCCCAAGAGTCGCATGAAATAACCGTCATATTTTCTAAGGGTATGGCCCATAAATTAATATTAGACGTCCTTTACAAGCAGTCATCATTATTTTGAGGGTATATTAGTCTTTTTTCTCTTAACTTGAAAGACAAGTGTCTTCATTTTATTCGGAGATGACTATGTTTCTGTTTGAGCGAGAAAATTAGATATCACATCACGTGGGACAGTTGTCATTGATCAGTCTAATACACACGTAGTTAGACGTTTTTCTTACTGCACCCACATATGAAAACTAAACGTCTATTAGATGCATGGGTCTGTTAGATGCAAGTGTCTAATCACATGTCTTATAAACGTCTAACGTCCATTAGACGTCGACGTCTAATTACGCATGAACATCTCGTATTAGACGTGTGTGTATTTAGACGGGAGCATCCACTTCCTCTTGTCATAAAAATGTCTAATGTCTATTAGACGTATACGTTTAACCGCGCAGGTTTTAAACCAAGACACATGGACCTAGATGCATAGATTTTGATCAAAAATACCTATAAGTACATGCTTTTTCTCTTACACGACCTCATCTAATAGACCGATTAAGGCCTTTCGTCTGAGTGTATCTTTATTTCCAAAATATATTTTCCCCCTAATTTTGTGCATGTACAAAATGAATTAACAGATGTTTTGAGATCCTTAAGACCAAAAATATTTTTAAGACATAAAAGACTTAGTCCTATGGAATGGCAAATGACATTGTTGATCTTCTAAAATATATATTCAAAAGAGTATGCTCCATGCTTCTTTCCTGCAGCTCTCCTACATCACCTCAGTTTCCTGAGTTTCTTCTTCTTCTCTTTCCATGAAGCAAGCCACCTCGTCTTCATCACTATCGCTGGATGAGAAGTAAGAATCACTGTGGTTTTGTATGTTCTTCCCGTCCCCTGCCATAAGACCCTTCAGCTCCTTTTCATTATCATTTTCCTTCTCTTCACGCTTTGGCTTCCGACATTCCGATTGGTAATGACCTAAAATACCACAGTTATAACACTTACCATTAGCTTTGAATTTCTTATTATCATTAGAATTTGAAGAGCTTGAGTTAGAGTTGCTCTTCTTCATGAAGTCGCCAAACTTCGTCACGAAGAAAGACATAGCATCGCTGCTAAGTTGTTGAGCTGCTGTTTGCACATTAGGAGCGGAAGGAGGCTCTTCAGAAGTCACCAACTCTTTGGCAATGATAATGGATGTAGATTGATCTTCTTCAATCCTAGAGTTCAACTCGAATTCATAGGCCTTGAGATCAGCGAACAAATCAAAGAGCGAGATCTTGTTGAGGTCTTTAGATTCCCTCATAGCCATCGTCTTTATGTCCCATTCCCTTGGAAGAGAACGCATGACCTTTATAGCAAGTTCCCTATTGCTATAGGTCTTGCCAAGAATAGAGAGAGTGGAGACAATTTGGCTGAACCTTGTATGAAACTCATTCATTTTTTCTCCGGGACGCATTTCGAAACTGTCAAACTATTGAGTGGCAACCATAATCTTGTTCTCCTTGGTTTTCTCATTCCCCTCACACAGTTTAGTGAGTCTGTCCTAGATCTTCTTAGCAGTATCACACTCGATGATGTAGTTGAACATGTTGTCGTCGAGTGATCTGTACATAACGTCTAAAGCTATGTTGTTGAGGTTGTTCTTCCTCTTGTCTTCACTAGTCTATTCGGATTTCTCCTTATCGATCTTGATAGGACCATCTGTGATAACACTCCACATATCGTCAGGAAGAGAAGATATATGAGCACGAACTCTCTTCTTCTACACGATATAGTTTTCTCTAGAGAATGTGGGGATTACGATAGAACTGGCATCTTTGGTTATGGTCGACATTCTAAGTGAAAGCTTGAGAATAGAAACAGAGCTCTGATACCAATTGATAGGATTGACATAATCAATAGAGACGGGGGTCTGGCTATTGATGACGGTTTTAGATAAACGGTTTGATAGAAATCATGTTAGGGATGTAAATCACTTTCTATTCTTCACAAACCCTTGCAAACTCTTGAACGATTCAAGTGCGGAAATATTTGCTCAGGTTTGAAGCTCAGAAGCAAAGAATGAGAAGATGACAGAATGTAAATAACACAAGAGTTGTTTATATATGTTCGGAGCAAACTCTCCTATGTCACCCCTTCTTCCAACCACCGGAAGGATTCACTATACGTTTCTTAGAATCAAATACATTTGCACGATTAGCTCATTGTTGATCAGAACAGGCTCTGTTCAACTTTCAGTATATTGAAGTATATCACTCAACTAAAACAATGCTTTGATTCTAACTCTCTCTCTTGATAAATACACAGTAAATCAAGAAAGCAACTCTTTCGTATATCAGTTTGTATGTTCGCGTATGATTTCTGAGTATCGATGGATCGATCGATATCTGTATTTCATCCGTTGTCCTTGAAGATCTTTAACTAAAGAGCAGGTACCAACGGTCGAATCTTCCATAATGACATGTGGAGAGCTTCTATTGGAACGCCTACATAGTACACAGCATACTCTGAGCACCAGGATCGTGGCCATACCAATATGGTAGTGCGCCAAATATTATTCTAGGATATTCCTGCAAGAAACAAGTAGTGGGAAGAATATTTTCTTACATGGCATTAATCAATTGGTTGCAACTGGCTGTCGTACTGATCTTCACTGGAAAATGGAATAGGAGTAGCGTACAGCTAGTTGATCGTGGGTAGATGGATTCTAGCTTCAAGCAAATTCTTAAGCATGGCATTAAACATTTTTCACTTAGACGACCTCGTCTAATGAAATTAGACGCTCCCGTCTAATAGTAGGATCCATTAGACCACCTAATCTAATGGGATTAGACGACATGTCTAATTACGGTTCCCTTCAGACTAATCTGAAGGAGTTAGACTGCACATCTAACTCTCATACGTTAGATTGCACGTCTAACTATGCATCCCTTTAGACTAATTTGAAGGAGTTAGACTGCACGTCTAACTCTCATCTGTTAGACTACACGTCTAACTACGTCCGTTAGACTACACGTTTAACTGCGTCCATTAGACTACACGTCTAACTACGTCCGTTAGACCGCACGTCTAACTACGTATCTGTTAGACCGCACCTCTAACTACGTATCCGTTAGACCGCACGTCTTACTACGTATACGTTAGACCGCACGTCTAACTACGTATCCGTTAGACTTCACATCTAACTACGTATCCGTTAGACTGTACATCTAACTCAAATGCTTCTAATAGCCAATCAGTCTAATGAACCTCATTCAGAATTAGTCTAATAAAACATGTTTTCAATACACCTGCACTAAAAACAATTAGACGACTTAGTTTAAGTTTTATACACATTCATCATCAAAATTCCAATAGTCAAAATACTTTGACTTAGTCAAAATAATTTGACCCAACACTCTCTCTTATATCTTTCAAGCTCAAGCGTTAATCATTCACTATCTACTTGTGTGCTTACTCTATAATTCACTCACTGTTCTTTCTGTATGAAATCTCAGTGTTGTAAGATGAATAGAGAGTGTTTTGTTCAACAGTGTGTTAGCTAGAAGTTCAGATGTAGGCAGTTGTTAAGTCTTGTATTTTTGACTAGGTTTGTGTAGTGAGTTTTAATCAAAACAAAGCCTTCCAGTGATTATCCTTCTTGGCGAGGAAGAAGGAGTGACGTAGGAGGGTTTACTCCGAACATACATAAACAAACTCTATGTATTTTACTTCCTATCATTTATAATCATATGTCTGAAGCTTCAAATCTAACGTTCAAGAGTTTGTGAAGATTTGCGAAAAATAGGAACAGGTCTTAATCCCTCACAGGATATATATCGAATTAAAGTGTATAAGCAGTTCACAATAGTCAGACCCCTGTCTCTATTGTCAACATCGATCCTAACATAAATATCTTGAAAGCTTCTACATTTAAAAAATAAACATGTTGAAAATATTATGGATTAAACAAGATCTTACTAAATAATTATATTATTTTTCATTTACCTATCAATTATTCAAATCAATAATTCAACATACTTAAAACATTATGATTTTAACTAACCTTAATAGTATTTTATGAAAATATAATACATTGCATTTAATATGGAGCATATAAATCAAATTAAAGATTAAAATCATTAATATTCTGTTAAGCTTGAAACTATAATTGAGCCTTTCGAGTTCTTGATACAAAGAATCAGGGTCTTGATAGTTGGGACCGAGCGTAGAATTCAATACACAAGCGCAGCGGATATAAAGTGAGAAGAGAATTCGAGGCTAAGGAGAGAAGAACCAAAGGTGATAAGAGAAATACTACTAGAATACACCTAGTAGTCAAGATAAGGGTGCAAGACCGAGAGAATAACTTAGATTAACAACTTTCACAAGCTTCCATTCCTAGCCCAAAAAGTGAGGTGGGCATCAGCATTTATAGCGGCTGAATTACCCAACAGTAGTCTGTTACAATTCTGTTAAAATAACTTTAAGGGACTTAGTCAACAATCAATTTTATGGGAATAGAAAAACAGAATTAAAATATTATTGTGCTATAAAAACAGAGTTCCCGACCGAGTCTCTTAGCCCAAGTGTTCATAGGACCGTGGAGGGTGCACTTTCTTATTCTTGGATCGTAACATCATCTCCCCCATCAGAAGTTCGTCGACCCTGACAAAGAGAATGTTGTCTTGTTTGCCTCCTTGCTGCTAGCATCTCCGGGCAATGAATGCTTATCACTTTTGAATCTTCCTAAGTTTGGTCTTCTATTTGGGCTCATCCCAATTGATTAACAACTGTTTTTTCATTTTCACATGCACCATTATGTCTTGTTCACCCACAATTTTGCCGGTCTTGTTTGGTTGTGTGCTAAGTTGGGGAACATTTGCAATAGCAGCAGGGGTTCCTTGGAATGGTTTTAATTGCGAGACATGGAAGACATTGTGTATCCTAGTGTCGGTCCCAAGTTCCAGCTTATAAGCAACTTCCCCAATCCTTTCCAACACTTCAAATGGCCCAAAATACTTTGGTGAGATCTTGTGGAATAACTTCTGGACCGAGCGTTGTCTATATGGCTGTAACTTCACCAATGCCCAGCTACCCACTTGCAATGTGACATCTTTTCTCTTCTTGTCATACTGCTGCTTCATACGATTCTGGGCTCTTTTTAAATGGAATTTTATGAGTTGGAGTGAGGCTTCCCTGGCTGTTAGTGATACATCCACTTCTTCCACTCTCGAGTCTCCTGCTACATACAGTGTGTGGACCGGGGGGTATCCATATATTGCTTCGAAAGATGTTGATTTTTTTGGTGTATGGAAATTAGTATTATACCACCATTCAGCCAAGGGCAACCAGTGTACCCAATCTTTCGATGTTTGGCCAGCCATGTAGTGTAGATAAGTGACCAAGCATTTGTTGACTATCTCGGTTTGGACGTCCGTCTAGGGGTGATAGGCTGAGGATAAAACTTGTTTTACTCTTTGTATACTTAAGAATTCCCGCTATAAGGTGCTTAAGAACACTTTGCCTAGATCACTGATAATGGTTGTTAGCATTTCGTGGAGCTTGGAAACATTGTCCACAAATAATTCAGCTACTGTCCGGGCAGAAATGGGGTGTTGCAGACTCATAAAGTGGGCCATTTTCGATAGTCTAACAACTACCACAAATATAACACTTTTACCTTTTGACTTAGGCAAGCTTTCAATGAAATACATGGAGACCAATTCCCAAAATCGATTGGGAATTGCTAAGGGCTGAAGCAGAACCCTATATGCTGAGTTATTAGGTTTATTTTTTTGGCAAACTTTATAGGTTCGGACAAATTCTCTAATATCTTTAAGCATCCCTGTCCAAGAGTAAACCAACTGCATTTTCTTCTGGGTGACTAGAGTCCCCGAATGTCCCCCTTCTACTCCCAAGTGCATGGCTGCAATTAAGGTATTTCTGAGATCGTTATTCTTTCCCACCACTAGCCGGTCCCTTTTTCTTAACAACCCTTGGTCATATGAGCATTCAGGGTGAGAATCAGTATTAACAAGAATTCACGAATGACTTTGGCTAAGTTGGGATCTTCTTCATAACTTTCCTGAATTTGTTTTTGGACAGCAGTGTGATAGACCGAAATTCCTGCACATTGGATCCCTGCTACCCGCCTAGACAAAGCATCTGCCACCAAGTTTTATTTTCCCCTTTTCTATTGAACAACAAAATCATATCCCACCAATTTGTAAAGCCATTTTTCTTGTGTTGGGGTTTGAACTCTTTGTTCCAGCAAGTATTTAAGAGATTTATGACCGGTCTTCACAATTAATTGCTTGTACCTAAGGTAAGATCTCTACTTCTCCACCGCAAAGGTCAAGGCCATCAGCTCATTTTTATACATGGATGATGGTAACTTCTCTAGTTCAATCGCCTTACTTATGAATGAAATGGGTCGTCCTTCTTGCAATAATACTGCCCCTATACCAACTCCACTTGCATCAGTCTCTACTACAAAGGGAATATTAAAATTTGGAAGCGCTAGGACCGGAGGGGAAAGCATACGCTGCTTCAACAACAGGAATGCATCTTCAGCTTCTTTATTCCATTCAAACTGACCTTTTTTCAACAGGTCCGTGAGGGGTCGTGCTATAGAGCCATAGCCTTTTATAAATCTTCTATAGTATCCGGTTAGACCAAGGAACCCTTTCAATTGCTTAGGATATTCTGGAACTGCCCATGTGCTCATTGCTTCTAACTTCGCTGGATCCGTTGCTACACCATTCTCGTTAAGGATATGGCCAAGGTAGGAAATTTGTTTGCACCCAAAATTACATTTTCCCCTGTTAAGGAATAACTCATTATGTTGCAATATTGAAAGTACCTTATGTAGGTGTTGAAAATGTTCCTTCTAGCTCGGGCTATATACTAGGATGTTATCAAGAAATACTAGCACGAACTTCCTTAGGAATGGTTTCAAGGTCGCGTTCATTAGGCTTTGGAAGGAGGATGGTGCATTGGTTAGGCCGAAGGGCATCACCAAAACTCATACAAGCCTTCGTGAGTCCGAAATGTTGTTTTGTGGTAGTCACCTGAGTGCATCCTTATCTGGTAGAACCCTAAGCGCAAATCGAGCTTAGAAAAGAACTTGGACCCATGCAATTCTTCCATTAATTCTTTGATGACCACAATAGGAAATTTATCATTGAAGGTTGCTGAGTGAAGCCGCCTATAATAAATACTCATTCTCCAGGATAAGTCTTTCTTTCGGACGAATACCACAGGGGCGGCAAAAGAGCTGTGGCTTCTCCTTATGACTCCCCTGTCTAGCATATCGTTGACCAAATGTTCAATTTCTGTCTTCTGCAGGGCAGGATATCGGTAAGGACACATGCATACATCTTTCGTGCCTTCCTTTAGTGGGATGTAGTGATCTTATTCCCTGGCAGGTGGTAAGTCCTCAGGTTGCTTGAATATTGGGCTGAACTCATCCAGCATTTGCTGAAGGTCTTCAGGAATATCATCTTGTGCCCTTGTAGAGAGTGAGAAAAATTGTGCTTCGTTTTCACTTCTTATTTGGATCATGGCAGCGACATTGGTTTTCGTTAATAACTTCTCTAGGTGATCACCCTTCATTAAGTTGATTTGTGTATGGGGTATGCCTTGCAAGACCGTGGTTATCCCTTTTTTTTCAAAAGAGAGGGTTAATTTTTCGAAGTCCCATTTTGAAGGGCCTAGAGTAATCATCTATTCGATTCCCAGCACAATATTGTACCCTGTCATTGTCAATACTTTCATGTTTGTTTGATAAAGCTTACCTTCCATTGACCATTTCAGATCTTGGTAAAAGTTAGAGCATAGAATGTTAGAGCCGTCTGCCACTCGGACCGACAGCACTTGGGTGGGAAGTATGTAATGGCTAATCCTCTTCATTATCCTACTATTAATGAAATTGTGGGTGCTTCCTGTATCAATTAGGATCACAACCGGTAGGTTCCCAACTTTACAAAGAATCTTGAGCGTTTAAAAGGTTTTAGAACACGTCAATGCATGTAAGGATATGGCTAGTTCTTCCGCTACATCAATCTACAAAGGAGAATCATCAAAGTCTACCTCTGGAGCAGGTTCTTGGAAACTTGGGGCGCTTACTTGATCATTGGCCGAGACCATGAATAACTTTGATTTACATCTGTGATTTGGTTGCCATTTTTCATTGCAAGTTTAGCATAGGAATTTCTTTCTCTTTTCATCAATTGAGACCGGGTCTAATTGCTTAACATAGCCCTGGTTTGCACTCGAAGAGGACCCATATGATGAGCTCGGCGTGATGTACGGTGTTCTGTTCGTGCTTTGCCAACTCGGTTTGACATTGCTCGGATTGGGTAGTAGTGGTGGTTCAACGCTATATAAGTGTCCACTGCTCATTAAGGATCGGTACGTTGTTTCTTGGACCTTAGCCATGGCCATAGCTTCGTTTAGAGAGTCGGGAAATCGCAACCTGATGCAGTTTGCAATCTCCTCTCTTAGACTAGACAAGTAGCAATCTATTCCCTTGGCATGCTGTAGAGTTTTTGAGAGATCGACATGTATTGCAAATTGTATTCATGAACAGAACCAACCTATTTCAGATTCATTAATTGCCTCATTGGAGAATCATGTATAGAGGGCCCGAATTGCGTCATAAGGTCTCTTTTGAACATGTCCCAAGATAAGGCCTCCATATGGTTGCGATTTTGGAGATAAAATCCATACCACATTCTTACTTCACCAGAAAAGTGAATGAGTGCAATTTCTAGTTTCGTGGCATCCCTAGTTTTGTTCATCCTGAAGAACTGCTCGACGGATATTAGCTAGCCCTCGACATCCAACCCATCAAACCGAGGAAAATCGACCTTGGTTAGCCGAGTTGGAGGAACATAGTGTGTATCACGATTCTGGCCAGAGTGCTGGGGCCTAAACGGGGAAGGACCGTGGCAAGAATTATCATCATAGGGTTTGTGGCGGGGTTCTTGCACATTTCCAAATACCCCGCTCTCAAAGGCTGCCATTCTTTCTTCAGCCGTATCCAATCTTCGGTCTATAGCAGCTTGCATCGCAACTGTTTATTGGGGTAAACTTTCAATAAGGGCCTTGAGCGCATCCATTTCCGATTGCTGGCGAGTTTCTACCATTTTGAGAATCGATTAGCTCTGATACCAATATGTTAAGCATGAAACTATAACTGAGCCTTCCGAGTTCTTGATACCAAGAATCGGGTTCTTGATAGTTGGGACCGAGCGTAGAATTCAATACTCAAGCGCAGCGGATATAAAGTGAGAAGAGAATTTGAGGTTAAGGAGAGAAGAACCAAAGGTGAGAAGAGAAATACTACTAGAATACACCTAGTAGTCCAAGATAGGGGTCCAAGACCGAAAGAATAACTTAGAGTAACAACTTTCACAAGCTTCCATTCTTAGCCCAAAAAGTAGGGTGGGCATCAGCATTTATAGCGGCTGAATTACCCAATAGTAGTCGGTTACAATTATGTTATAACAACTTTTAGGGACTTAGTCAACAATCAGTTTTGTGGGAATAGAAAAACAGAATTAAAATATTATTGTGCTATAAAAACAAAGTTCTCGACCGAGTCTCTTAGCCCAAGTGTTCCATAGGACCGTGGAGAGTGCACTTTCTTATTCATAGATCGTAACATATTCTTTATAAGTCGTCCGGAGTTGTAAAGTTTGGGCTCATTCGTTGACCTGAGTTGTTCTATAATGCTAGGATATTATTGACTCGTTCATTTAAAGAGTTTATTTGTGTTTGAAGAAAAACTGTCTTGAAATATTTTAACTTGATTAAACTCTAACACTTTAATTATCTCTTGTTATTCTATATAATCTACCTTATTTTTATCAACTTCTTCTTTTGAAGTACATTCTCTTTTTCTTTCTCTGAATTTTTTTTATTTTCAAACACTTACAGTATTTTAAAGGTATTTTCCTCTAAATATAGTTGTGTGTTAGATTGTCTATTTTAAATACTTATTTTCAACCCACGTTGCCTATTCCAAACACGCGACCTCTTTTGGGATTACTTACTGTCTCCATCTACAACTTCATTTCATACTTTTATTCATTGATATCCAAAAAATACTGAGTTTCCTGTAATTGAGTAAAAGTAGTCTACCTTAAAACACATAGTTAGTAGTGTATAAAATATTAATCTCAACTTTTTAATGAGCATAAAAAATTGATACTTAATAGTATTTAACACATACAACCATTTCTATTGCCATATTTCCACTCCATCTACCATCATTTTTTATGTATCTTTTCAAAAGTTTCAAGAATGGAAGGGTGTCTTACATGTTCCTTGGTCTATTATAAATATCAATTAAGGTATTAGAAATATTAATTTCTTTCTATTAAATACAATTAAAATAAATAAATTACTTACCAATGTACTTTGATGTTCTACATTCGGGATTCAACCTCCTCAATATGTGGCACTTTCATTTTCTGTGTATTTCTTCAAATTTCTTTGGGCTTTGGTGCACTTCACGGATTAATTTGGGTCATCAAAGTATGTTCTCATTTAGGTATAGTTTTATATAGTAATATGTGAGGGCTTTTTCAAAAATGTGTTGGACCTATCATACATTTTTTATCTTCGCATTACCTTTTTTTATAAACTTATTCACATCCCCTCCTTAATGAGATCCCACTCAAATGTTTCTTAAAAGAAACTAATAAAATTTGCTAAATACCTACATTAACTTATAATAAAAAACATTTCGAGTATATGTAAAGAAACATACAAAGAATTATTCCCACAAAATATTCTTAATGTCTTCAAGAACTTGATTCCAATTAAAGTACGTCCCTCCAATAACTGATGATTATCTGTTATATGTCTTTCAAAAGATCTTGAAAGAAGCTACAACAATATATAAAGAATAAAAATGAAGTCATTTTATATTCGAAATTATAATGTATGCATAACTTAAATTAATAAATTAAAGTTATTTCTCTCCAACAATGTCTAAGTAGGAATTTTTTAATTTGCTAAGATTTTCTAAGTCTATGTCCTCTCTTGTATCGTCTTCATGCCTTTCAATATTGGAGGGTGGTTGAGTTGAATCTGGATCGTCGAGGATAATGGCATGATAGTTGGCTAGGTTAAGTTGAACTTGATGGTTGTTTGGATGGACTAGACTTCTTATTTTGGTTGAATTTGCGATTTGTATTTATAATTTTAGGAGAGATAGTAATTTTTAGTAGTTATTTGTAAGGTGTATTTGTTTTAATGGGAGATTGTTTTCTTAGAGCCGTTGAGGTTGGTTGTTTTAGTTTTGGGATATTGTCATTTTGGAACATTAAAATTATAAGGTTTTCTTCATTAGAACCACTTTGGCCTTTGGTTTTCGTTTATTTGCAATTTCATATATTCCCTCATCCTAAAATCGATAACAAATTTGGTGACACAAAAATAATTATAATAACCAAATTTTAATTCAAAATATTTAATGAATCATACTTGATCTAATTTTGTATTTTTAGATTCACTTAAATCTCGTGTTCTTTAAGATTGTCTCCTTATATTGATTGAAAGTTTGTTTAACAAATATCATGATGATACATCAATTATAAAATGCAGCCAACTTAGTCGAATCTAAATTCTAATTTCAAACTAAAATATTCTAAACTCTTCCGTAATTGAACATCAACCAACAAATATATTGTAATTAATCAATATATGTATCCTATTATTACATTCTAAAGTCTGAAATACATTTCAGAATGAAAATCTGAAATATACTTTTTAACTTTCAACAAATGTTTTCTGAAGTGAACATCGATTTATAACTAATATTTCACCAAAGAATATCATGACCATACATCAATTAAATAAATCCAACTTAGTCAAATCTAAATTCTAACTTCAAACTAAAATATTATAAACTCTTACTTAATTGAACATCAACCAACAAATATATAGTAATTAATTAATGTATATGTATCATATTATTACATTATAAACTCTGAAATACATTTTAGAATGAATCTCTGAAATATATTTTTAATCTTTAGAGAACTCTTTTCTAAAACTGTATTTGAACAACGATTTTTAACTAAGATTTCACCCAAGAAGAGCCAAAAAGCTAACAAATTATCGAGGTTTGTGGAGATGATATTGCACTTCTGAAATCGTCTCTACTTTAAGGCAGATGATATTGTACCTACATTAAGGGAGTGAGGATACATTCAGATTTCGTTGAGGGAGGGCGAGGTTGGTTGAGGTATGGAAAATTTGGTTACGAGACTTGGTTGGTAGAGGGGGCGATATTGTTTCGACGAGGTGACGATCGGATTTTGGCGAGGTAGAGTTGATGGAAGTTGATTTTTGCAAGGCAGGGTTGAGGAGGCGATGAAGTTTCGGCTAGGTTTGGATCAGATTTTGGTTAGGTAGGGTTGATGCAATATAGGGTTGATGGAGGCTATGAGTCAGGGAGAGGGAAGAGAGGTGGGGAGAAATGAAATATTTTCTAAGGTTGGCGGGGTTCATTTAGCTCAATTCAGTTTAGTCGGGGAGATTAAAATATTTGTACTGATGTGGTGCACAATTATCTTTGCATTAATCAAAGGTTAACGTGGAATTACAATATTTTTTGTAATCACTACCTTATAAAGTCATTATAGTAGACATTGTAATTCCAATGAAGTTTTACATAATTATTTTTCTAACTCTCGAAAAGAATTTCGCATATTTTCTTAGCAACTAGTTATGCATTACTATGAACTTAGCACTAAATAACAATATTTTTAGCTGTCATTGAATTCCAGTACTCCTTCATTAACATCGTCAACCACAATGGACCAATTCTTTTAAAAAAAAACTCAATATTGAACCCATTCGAACCAGAACTTTTGTTTCCATTCATACAGAATAAGGCTTTCTTGATATCATCCATATTAACAATCTTAATTAACTTCTGATTGTCCTATGTTGAAATCCTCTTGTCTACAATCATTACTTGACTTTATGCACAAAGTTTCTGGCCAAGCATTTCCATAAGAAGAACACTATATTTTTATCCCCAATGGATAGCCAATTTGGTCTAAACTTTTTCCTTACAAAACTTTCTTCTAAAAAACTCAAATTTCTGCTTAGGGCCTCCTTCTCTACTTTAAGTTGAACCCCATCATTTCTCAAAAAAGTCGGTTATTAACATCTTCTAGTTTGGACTTGGCAGCTAGCACCCTAGTCGAGATGTCGCTAAATTTTTTCTTGTTAAATTTTTGGAGATAATTCTTTAAGGATCCTTAACTTTTCAGAAACTCAATATATATTTGATCCACCAATTTGATTAGACCACACTTCTTTCAAGATTGTCTTGAAGAGATCACTTCCCATTCAAAAATTGATGAATTTGAATGGGCGCTTAGAGGTTTTCTCCTTGTTTGATTGGAAAATGATCCGAATTTTCTGGATTTAGCACATGTATATGACTTCTTGGAAACTGTAGTGCGCATTCCTCATTAATCCGCGTTTAAACTTGGAATAATTAATTATAAAAATATAAGAATAAAAATATTAAATATAAGTGTTGAACTTATTTGAAACCAAATATTATATGGGTAACAATCTAATCAACTAAATACTTGCAAAAATTAAAAAGTTTGAGAGCGAGACTTTTTTAACAATTTAGAGAATATTATTCATGTAAATATATTTATTTATATACTTTAATATATTTCAATAAAAAATTATTTTTTATTATCATATTTTAATATAAAAAGTTAATTAATTAGCTGAGTATATTGTTTGAAATTCTTATTAAAGATGCTTAAATATTTTGGATAGTTATGTACATTTATTTATTTTTATCCATTTCTAGCAATATTTCTTATTAATATTTAGAAAGAATTAGAAAACTTATTTTTACCACTTTATACCCATAATAATTTATTTTTTAACATGTATATATTACAATCTCATTAGTTAATTAATTCACATAGTCAACAATAGCCAATTTTTACATGTAAGATTTAAATTCAAATTATACTTAATGAGTGAAAAATTGAATCTTTTCTTGATTTGTATTTTATATTTGTTGATCTGAATAAAATGTTATACCATTTTTACTTTCATATTCAATGTACAAGCTCAAAATTAACATGCGTATAAAGATGAAAATTTATTTTCTCTCAACTCATATATATAATTATTTACCATTAATCTAATAATATTTAAAGAGAACTGCTATTAATTTATATTGTATAACAATAATCCATGTTTGCAATGTTTACATAGATCGATTGATAAAAAAAATTATAAATAAATCTTTTCCACTTCTAAACTAACATGTATATTCTAAATGATTTAATACATAAGAAAAAAAAAAATTCTTATAATTACAAATAACCTCAAAGTTCTACACCAAAACATTAGTAACGGGCATATGCTCTTCAATTATAGTGTCTACGTTGAACGACACATTCACTCATATTTAAGAGTCTTATTTAATTTTAAAGTACTTAAGTTAAAAGGGAGAATACAAATTCAGACAATGATGTTATTATTAAGAAATAAAAATGTATTCATCTCGCACTTGAAACAAACATGAAATACAATAAACAAATGTTTTTGAAGTTTATTATACGATATGTATTAATAGTGCGTTATATGTATATGATGATTTATATAGATATAACACAAGTTAGTTATATTAAAATATACCAGGGTTTGATATTCGCAAACATCAAACACAAATATAGATAAATCTTACTAATTTGTATTTAGTGTATATAAA
The DNA here is from genome assembly GCF_907164915.1 of Impatiens glandulifera. Lineage (NCBI taxonomy): Eukaryota > Viridiplantae > Streptophyta > Magnoliopsida > Ericales > Balsaminaceae > Impatiens > Impatiens glandulifera. The sequence continues at coordinate 29,089,831 of NC_061863.1, read as the reverse complement.
CTAACATAAACATATACCTTATTATTAAACATATACTTTATTATTGATATTTCTAACATAACCTAAACCTTGAAACACATAGAATTTTTTATTGTATTCTTCTCAAATACAAAATTATTTCATATTAATGCTTTTTAAAATCATTGTTCTTATGTGCCCTATCTCAAACCATTACAAATAATAAATTCTCATAAATATAAGATTTTTGGAGATAATATATTTATTAGATAAAATAAAATCTGATAAATATTTCCAAATATTGCATAACATTGAGACATGTGTCTTTTAATGTTAAAACAAGACTAATATTTTTTTTTTCGGCCTAAAAAGCAATACTTTACATTGATGAGGGATTTTGTGAAAGTGTTTTAAATGATGCCTTTTTAATGATGACTCTCCTTAAAAAAGGTTTTAAATTAAGTGACAGTTGTATTTATAATGATGCATTTTGGACACGTGACTACTCGAATTGTATTTAAGAACATATTGCATGCCAAAAGAATGTTTTCACGCTATCTTTGAGATTTCTTCTGAAAAATCATTGATCCTTGAGATTCCTCTTTGTCTTCTCTCTAAAGAAACTCAAATCCTTTCTTCTATATTATCTAAGATGGGTGCTAAGAAAACTGTTTCTCTTTTTCAAAACATCTTGCAGGTAGACATTGAATTGGTCCACTCTTATAAATAGCAGGACGTCGTTGATATGTTCAAAACCCAAGAGGCGTCTAGTCTCAGAAAGTTCCTCGGCATCCCGTTCACTCTCTATGAAGAGAAAGTCTGAGAGCTCTTGAGTTCAAGAAAAATTGTTGGAGATTACATTTAGGCGACTATGAAGGGTGTCCAGTTATCCATATCCGAAGACCGATTTGAGTATATGGCGGCTCTAACTAAAAGTATTCCAATCAACTGGGCATCCGTTCTTTTCTCAACTCTATGCCAGATGCTTTCTCCATCGAGCAAGTAGAGTGTTGGCTTCTCAGGCCAACTCGGTTGCCTCTTGGAGCATCTACAAGTTATTATGGGTGGGGGTGGGGATGTTAACCCCTGCCGAATAATGATTGAGATATCTCTGAAAAGCTTCATGGCTCGGATGAAATTCGTGAAGGAGTCGATGCTCGAATCCTCTATTCCTCAGACGAGTGGTCAGTCGATCACTCGGTCCAAGCGCCCGACGACTTCTAGCCGAAAAACTCATGCTAAGAGGGCCAGACCTTTTGTTATGTAGTCTGCTGCCAGTTCAAACAGCCAGAAGAGGGTACCTATTACAGATTCTAGGAAGTTGACTCAGTTCCAAAAAGGGCGAGTCGAAGGAAACCTGTTGGGTCAAATTATTTTGACTAAGTGTTGAAATAATTTACCCTCTGATATTTTGATGATGAAATAACTTATGAGTTTCGATACAGTTTTATTGAGACAATATGTTATAAGACTTGGATCTAATGAGGGTCATTAGACCGATTTTGATTTTCATTCGCTTAAAATTAGATGCACAGTCTAACTCATCGGAGTTAGACGTGCAGTCTAATAGACGTGTAATTAGACGGACGGTCTAATAGTTACGTGGAATTAGACGTGAGTCTAATGGAATTAGACGTTAGTCTAATAGAATTAGACGTATAGTCTAACTCATCGGAGTTAGACGTGTAGTCTAATAGATGTAAAGAATTAGACGCAAGTCTAATGAATACACGGAATTAGACATAAGTATAATATAATTAGACGTACAGTCTAACTCATCGGAGTTAGACGTGTAGTCTAATAGATGTAAAGAATTAGACGCAAGTTTAATGAATACACGGAATTAGACGTACAGTCTAACTCATCGGAGTTAGACGTGTAGTCTAATATATGTAAAGAATTAGACGGATGGTCTAATGAATACACGGAATTAGACGTAAGTCTAATAGAATTAGAGGTATAGTCTAACTCATCGAAGTTAGACGTGTAGTCTAATATACTTGTAATTAGATGGTAGTATAATTGATATTCGGAATTAGACGGGTAGTCTAATTGATATTCGGAATTAGACGGGTAGTCTAATTGATGTGAAAGTTAGACGTGTGTCAAACTCCTTCAGACAAGTCTGAGGTAGAACCGGAATTATACGTGCCAGTCTAACTCAGTGGAGTTAGACGTGTCGGTCTAATGGTTATTGAATAATTAGACGTGTGGTCTAATTAGTGAAAGTTAAACGTGAGTCTAATTCCTTTAGACAAGTCTGAGGTAGAACCGGAATTAGACGTGCCATTCTAACTCAGTGGAGTTAGACGTGCCGATTTAATGGTTATTGAATAATTAGACGTGTGGTCTAATTAGTGAAAGTTAGACGTGCGTCTAACTCCTTCAGACAAGTCTGAGGTAGAACCGGAATTAGACGTGCCAGTCTAACTCAGTGGAGTTAGACGTGCCGGTCTAATGGTTATTGAATAATTAGACGTGTGGTCTAATTAGAGAAAGTTAGACGTGCGTCTAACTCCTTCAGACAAGTCTGAGGTAGAACCGGAATTAGACGTGCCAGTCTAACTCAGTGGAGTTAGACGTGCCGATCTAATGGTTATTGTAATTAGACGCGAGTCTAATTCTATTAGACCAGGCGGTCTAATAGACGTTTTTCCATTAGAAGAAGATGACCTATTTCATTAGAATGATTTTCACAATCCGTCTTACTGAAATACGTATAATGCTCAGTTTAAGAAGTACGCTTGAATCTAGCATTTCTCCTACCCACGTGCTATAGCTGTACCCTACTTCTGCTCCACTTTCTTGTGAAGATTAGTACAGAAGCTATATGCATCCAATCAAGGAATGCCACATAAGAGAATTTTCTTCACATTACCCGTTTTGCAGGTACATCCCTGATGGAATATTCGGCGCACTACCAGTTCTGTACGGCCACGATCCTTGTGATCAGAACCTGCTGTGTACAATGGAGGCTTTCCAATGGAAGAGTGCCACATATCATTCTTGAAGATTCGATCGTTATCTCCTGCTCAGTATTTAATCAATCCTAAGGATAACGGACAATCTGCCTCACGAACAAGCGAATACAAACGAACAAGCAATCTGATTTTGCAGAGAGAGAAACTACTCAATCATCTTGCTTACTGAACTTATTATGTGAAGCTTCTTTCTGATTGTACTGTGTGTGAATCGAGAGAGAGAGCTAGAATCAAAACACATTTAGCTGAGTGATATTCTTCATCTGTAATTGAACAGAAAGTGTTTTGTTCAATAGTGAGCTAAGTGTGTGTAAACTGTATTTGATTCTTATTATCTTATAGTGAATCCTTCCGGTGGTTGGAAGAAGGGGTGACGTAGGAGAGTTTCTCCGAACATCCATAAACAAACTGCTGTGTTCTTCATTTTTGTCATCTTTTCATATTTCATCTTGTGCTTCAAACCCATGTAAACAATTCCGCCTTGAATCTGTTTCAAGTGTTTACACAAGTTTGCATAGAATAGAAAGAGAATTAAATCCCTAACATGATTTCTTTCAAACTGTTTTTCATAAGCCTTCATCCTTAGCCAGACCCCCGTCTCTATCGATAAAGTCGATCCTATCAATTGGTATCAGAGCCCTGTTTCTATTCTCAAGCCTTTCCTGAAATATGTCGAACATACCCAAAGATGCCAGTGCTACAACCATTCCAACTTTCTCACATGAAAACTATATTGTTTGGAAGAAAAGAGTTCGTGCTCATCTCTCGTCTCTTCATGATGACATGTGGAGTGTTGTCACAGAAGGTCCTATCAAGATTGATAAGGAAAAGGCCGACTGGAATGCTGATGAAAAAAGGCAGAACAACCTCAACAACATGGCTCTTGATGTTCTGTATAGATCTCTCGATGACAGTATGTTCAACTACATCATCGAATGTGACACTACCAAAGAGGTCTGGGACAGACTCACTCAACTATGTGAGAGAAACAAGCAAACCAATGAAAACAAGATCATGGTTGCTACTCAACAGTTCGACAGCTTCAAAATGCGTCCTGGTGAAACAATGAACGATTTCGACACCAGATTCATCATTGTCCATCCTAGGCAAGACTTATAGCAACCGGGAGCTTGCTATCAAGGTCATGCATGCTATTCCAAGAGAATGAGACATAAAAACTATGGCGATGAGAATCCAAAGATCTGAACAAGAACTCTCTCTTTGATCTCTTCGCTGATCTCAAGGCCTATGAGTTCGAGCTGAACTGTAGGATGGAAGAAGATCAACCCTCGTCTGTTATTATTGCTAAGGCGCTGGTGACTGCTGAAGAGCCACCAACCGCTCCAGACGTGAAGATGGCAACTCAGCAGCTGAGCAGCGATGCCATGTCTCTCTTCGTGAAGAAGTTTGGCGACTTCATGAAGAAGAGCAACACTAACTCAAACTCTTCAAATTCTAATGATAATAGAAAATCTAAAGCTAACGTTACTTGTTTTAACTGTGGTATTAAAGGTCATTATGTATCGGAATGCCGGAAGCCAAAGCGTGAAGATGCCAAGGAAGATGGAAAAGAGCTGAAGGCTCTTATGCCTGGTGATGGAAAGAATAGAGGAAGCAGCTGTGGCTCGTACTTCTCATCCAGTGAAAGTGATGAAGAAGACGTGGCCTGCTTCATGGCCAGAGAAGATGAAGAAGGAACTCAAGAGATTGAGGTGATGCAGGAGGATAGCAGGAAGGAAGCTAGAAGAGTACTCCTCTGAGTACACATCTTAGAAGATCAACAATGGCACTTGCCATTCTGGAAGAATAAATGTTTTTATCTGTTAAAAATGTTTTTGGTCTTTGGACCACAAAAATTATTTATAAAACTCTAATGTCCATATTCATTATGAGAAGAAAAATTTCTTTGGAATTAAAGATACTCTCTAGACGAATATCCTTAATCGGTCTAACTAGACAAGGGTGTCTAAAAGAGACAGTATGTACTTAGACGTATTTTTGCTCACAATCCATACATCTAAGTCTATATGTTGAAGTGTTACACCTACGTAATTAGACGGACACGTCTAATAGACGTTAGACGTTTTTACGTCTTGAGCAAAAGGATGCTCACGTCTAATAAACACACGTCTAACACGTGGTGTTTATGCGGAATTTGACGTACACGTCTAATAAACATTAGACGGATTTTTATGAACACGGAATTAGACGTATGCGTCTAATACACTCATCCGTCTAATAGACGCTGTGTTATATTGGATTTGTGGAGTAAGAAAAACGTCTAACTACGTGTCAATTAGACTGATCAAGGACAACTATCCCACGTTGAGAGCTATCTACTTTTCCCGCTCAAAATATCAAACAGTCATCTCTTAATAACATGAAGACACGTGTCTATCAAGTTTGGAGAAAATGACTGATATACCCTCATTTTTAATGATGACTTCTTGAAAAAGGACGTCTAACATTTATTAATGGGCCATACCTCTAGAATAGACGGTTATTCTGTATTTCTATCTTTCATCTATATAAGGAAATTTCTGCATGATTTTGAAAAACTTTCAATTTCTAGAAATCTCTAAGAACCTTAGCTTTTATGCATTTCTGTCACTAAATCTCTCTAAAATATCGTGTCGATTCACATTCTCTCAAAAATGGTGAAGAAAATCACTCTCGGTCACTGTACTTTGCAGGTGGACTTTCCATCGGTGTATTCTTTTGATCAACCGGAGGTGGTGAAGATGTTCCAAACCCTAGAATATTCTGGGTTAAGGAAGTATCTTAGCGGACCGTTCATCTTCTACGAAGATGAAGTTCGCGAGTTCTTCAAGACGGCAGTTATGGTGGATGATTCCATCGTAGCAACCGTTAACGGAACAGAGATTTCTTTTAACGAAGCAGTATATGTGGAGTTCTTTGATCTTCCGACGGAGGGTCATCTGTTCGATTTGGTGCTCTCTTCAGAAATCATGGAGGAGATAAAGACAACTTTCTCTGTAGACGGTTCAAAGATCCATGTGAATGGATACAAGAAGGTATTCAAACCACAATTCATTCTTCTAAACGACATGGTGGCGAAGGCGTTGCAAGGGAAGGCTGGTTCCTTCCATCTCTATAGTCAAGACCGTTTTGACTATATGTGTGCTATTTTGAAAGGGATCTAGGTAAATTGGGCTCATACCCTTTTTCAGAATCTGTGTTACTCTATCAGCCAGACGAACAAGGAGAGTATAACGTATGCGGCTCAACTGAGTCACTTGTTGAAGCATTTGGGGGTTCCCGTTGGTGAACCGGCGCAGATCAACTCTCCAAGAGTATTTACTACTCTTACGGTGGCTAGCACTCTGACGAGGTTGAAGAACAACCTAGAGTCTGCATCTGGTGCTTCTAGTTACCAGATCGGTGGAAAGCCTTTTACTCGATAAAAGTCCTCTGCTTCTGTTCTTTCAATAGGGGCAAAGAGAACCAAAACTGTGAACGAATCGGAGGCCAGTTCCTCTAGTAAGAAAAGTCCAAATCAGAAGGACTCAGAATCTGTTGATTCAAGGTTGAAGCAAGGTCCAGGCGTACTTGCTGCAACTCCAATGACATCGTTATCCACTCCCTCAACCTATTTGAGGAAACCTTCAAGGTCTTGTGCCTCAAAGGAGAAGCAGACAAAGGTGCCCCGCGCGTCTAAATCTGCTAAGGTAAAGTCTTCTAAATCTTTGTTTGCTGTGCCAAAATTTGATGTTCCCGAAGTAGAACAAGCTGAATCTGTTTTCTCTCCTTTAAGAGAATCTATTGAAGGGCCTGCTGTTGAGTCAGCCGGTCCAAATGATGAAACTGTTGACAGGGCTGAGTCTCCTGTTATGCAATCTGATCATGTAGCCGTCGGTGCTACAGAGTCGTCGCAACCAGAACAAGGTGCTGTTCTTACCCTTGTTGCTGGTGAACCCAATATTCCTGCTCCCAAAGATTCCTTGGTGGTCGAAAAAATTGTTTGTAGAGAGCTTCATGCTGAGCTCTATATGAAACCTCAATCTGCCTTCGAACTGTTGCGGTCCAAAAAAGGGGCAAGAGGAATTGTGATTGGTGAACCTAGACCAGCTCCAAAACCCGTAGAGGTTGTTGGAAAAGGAAAATCCATTGCAACTCAAGCTCCTGAGAAGGTATCTGAAGCAAGAGGTATCGTTGATATTATTCTGGATCAAGTTAAAGCTCTTTCTGCTGAGAAATTGGAAATCTATGATTCCTGGTCCATGGAGAGGTTGTCCTCAAGTACAACGACTCTCTGTCTAACACTGCCATAACAAAAGAATAGAAGAAGAGGGTGGCAAACGAAAAGAAAGTCTTGAAATGGGCAAGAATTTCAGATGTGGGTGAAGCTCTGAATAAAAGAGAACTGGTGGAAGCTTGTATTCTTGGAAAAAGCTCTCTTTCCAATTTATGAAGCCAGGAAAGCTAACTTCAACTCTGATGCAAAAGGAGCTGATGTTGAAGCAAAAGTATTGAAAAAGTTGAATGATATCCTGGAAAGCTATGTCACTGCTGCTTCTAGATACATTCATGGCGCCGATTGCTCTGGCGCAGAACCTCTCAACGAAGAAGAAGCTATGGACATTCAAGATGTTGATAATGATGAGCTAGATGCTGCTATCCTGATCGAATTTGGGAATCTTTCTGCCGAAGAGAGACGCATTCTAGATCATCCTATCCAAGGACTTCTGAATGAAGAAGAATGAGATGTGAATGTTTAAGAGCCTGAACAAGCTCTTGAGACAAATAATGAAGAAGTCATCATAGAAGATGTGACTGGGGAGGCTTTGAAAGCTCCTATGGAAGAAGAAGTGATTTTAACTCATGTTGCTACAGAGGTTGTTCAAGAAAAACTGGCCGAGGTCACTCAGCCAGAAACTGCAAGAACTGAGGTGGAACCCTCAAAAGAGAAAGACAATGAAGAAGAAAGTTCCTCATATGAGGAGGAATAGAAACAGCAACCAACGTTTGTGAAGCCCCGCTTATTTCCCGATGGCGTTGTGGGAAGTGTTCACGAAAACATCAACATTCCCCGTCACTACTCTGGAAATTTGCTTGAAAGATTTGAGAGGGAAGAAAAAGAAATTGAAGAAGAAGAACTAGAGAAAGCTGATAAGAATGCTGAAATGAATCAGCCGGAGCAATCCTTGCAGGTTCATACAAACTTTGAACCGATTCAAAGTATGGCAGCAGAGTCTGAAGAAGTGTCGTCTCACGAAGAGTCATCTGCTGAAGGAAATAAAGTGCTAAGATCTATGAGGTCTATGCTCTCCTCAATTCAGAAGACTATGTGTCAATCAATGAATTCAAGGGAAGAGGAAATAGTGAATTTTGGCAATATCTTCAAGATCCTCTCTAAGCTGGATAAAACTTTGAAGAAAAACACTTATGAGACCCACATTGCGAATGTAAACTTTTCAAAGTTTGAAAAGAATCTCTTCAACTATGAAAGTGAATTATTCGATATTGAAAGGAATATCAACGATGAACGCCACAATGAAACAATGGAGGAATTCTGTCTGGTGAAGAATCAAATGGTAGAAATGCAGGGCTGCATGAGAAGGAACGACAATGAACGTCAGGAATTTGCTGACTCCATTGCTAGGAAGTTTCAAGCAAAGGAGGATGCAATGGCCAATGCTGAAGGTGCTCAACCTCGACAAATTCAAGGTGAGTCAAGCAGAAGAAATGATGGTGTGTCAATCGGGACAAGATCCAGGCGAGCTCCAAATTCTGATGACAATCATAGGCCAACCAAGAGAGGTGGTGGTCGAAGCGGTGCTGAGCGTGGAGGAAGAAGTGGTGGTGGCCGGAGTAGGCTATCAAATGTTGATCAAGGTGGACGTGCCAGTGTTGCTGAACGTGGAAAAAGATCAAGTGCAGGCGGTCGTGGTGGTCGCGGCTATCCTCATTTCATGGACATGCTTCCTAGGCAAGAGATGAGTCCAACCGATCCTCGAGTTAAAAGGGAAGAACAATGATCTCTCTTCTTTTACTCTACTTAAATTTATTGAACATGGTTTCTTGATGGTTTTTCGAATACTGGTTTTTGGATGAATGATGTAAGTGAACAAGGTGTTTGTTTATTTATTTGATGAATGCATGTTTTGATATAGGTATGCATGTCTGCAATTTCTTCATCAAAAAGGGGGAAATTATTGGGTCAAATTATTTTGACTAAGTGTTGAAATAATTTACCCTCTGATATTTTGATGATGAAATAACTTATGAGTTTCGATACAGGTGTATTGAGACAATATGTTATAAGACTTGGATCTAATAAGGGTCATTAGACCGATTTTGATTTTCATTCGCATAAAATTAGATGCACAGTCTAACTCATCGGAGTTAGACGTGCAGTCTAATAGACGTGTAATTAGACGGACAGTCTAATAGTTACACGGAATTAGACGTGAGTCTAATGGAATTAGACGTAAGTCTAATAAAATTAGACGTACAGTCTAACTCATCGGAGTTAGATGTGTAGTCTAATAGATATACAGAATTAGATGCAAGTCTAATGAATACACGGAATTAGACGTAAGTTTAATAGAATTAGACGTACAGTCTAACTCATCGGAGTTAGACGTGTAGTCTAATAGATGTAAAGAATTAGACGCAAGTCTAATGAATACCCGAAATTAGACGTAAGTCTAACAGAATTAGACGTACAGTCTAACTCATCGTAGTTAGACGTGTAGTCTAATAGATGTAAAGAATTAGACGGATGGTCTAATGAATACACGAAATTAGACGTAAGTCTAATAGAATTAGACGTACAGTCTAGCTCATCGGAGTTAGACGTGTAGTCTAATATACTTGTAGATAGACAGGTAGTCTAATTGATATTCGGAATTAGACGGGTAGTTTAATTGATATTCGGAATTAGACGGGTAGTCTAATTGATGTGAAAGTTAGACGTGAGTCTAACTCCTTCAGACAAGTCTGAGGTAGAATCGGAATTAGACGTGCCAGTCTAACTCAGTGGAGTTAGACGTGCCGGTCTAATGGTTATTGAATAATTAAACGTGTAGTCTAATTAGTGAAAGTTAGACGTGAGTCTAACTCCTTCAAACAAGTCTGAGGTAGAATCGGAATTAGACGTGCCAGTCTAACTTAGTGGAGTTAGACGTGCCGGTCTAATGGTTATTGAATAATTAGACGTGTGGTCTAATTAGTGAAAGATAGACGTGCGTCTAACTCCTTCAGACAAGTCTGAAGTTGAACCGGAATTAGATGTGCCAGTCTAACTCAGTGGAGTTAGACGTGCCGGTCTAATGGTTATTGAAGAATTAGACATGTGGTCTAATTAGTGAAAGTTAGACGTGCGTCTAACTCCTTCAGACAAGTATAAGGTAGAACCGGAATTAGACGTGCATATAACTCCTTCAGACAAGTCTAAGGTAGAACTGGAATTAGACGTGCCAGTCTAACTCAGTGGAGTTTGACGTGCCGGTCTAATGGTTATTGTAATTAGACGCGAGTCTTATTCTATTAGACCAGGCGGTCTAATAGACGTTTTTCCATTAGAAGAAGATGACCTATTTCATTGGACTGATTTTCACAATCCGTCTAACTGAAATACGTCTAATGCTCAGTTTAAGCAATACGCTTGAATCTAGCATTTCTCCTACCCACGTGCTATAGCTGTACCCTACTTCTGCTCCACTTCTTGTGAAGATTAGTACAGCAGCTATATGCATCCAATCAAGGAATGCCACGTAAGAGAATTTTCCTCACATTACCCGTTTTGCAGGTACATCCCTGATGGAATATTCGGCGCACTACCAGTTCTGTACCGATCAGAACCTGTTCTTTTGATGCCAGTTCTGTCCTCACATTACCAGTTCTTGTGATCAGAACCTGCTGTGTACAATGGAGGCTTTCCAATGGAAGAGTGCCACGTATCATTCTTGAAGATTCGACCGTTAGCTCCTGCTCAGTATTTAATCAATCCTAAGGACAACGGACAATCTGCCTCACGAACAAGCGAATACAAACGAACAAGCAATCTGATTTTGCATAGAGAGAAACTACTCAATCATCTTGCTTACTGAACTTCTTTCTGATTGTACTGTGTGTGAATCGAGAAAGAGAGCTAGAATCAAAACACCTTTAGCTGAGTGATATTCTTCATCTATAATTGAACAGAAAGTGTTCTGTTCGATAGTGAGGTAAGTGTGTGTAAACTGTATTTGATTCTTATTATCTTATAGTGAATCCTTCCGGTGATTGGAAGAAGTGGTGACGTAGGAGAGTTTCTCCGAACATCCATAAACAAACTGTTGTGTTCTTCTTTTCTGTCATCTTTTCATATTTCATCTTGTGCTTCAAACCCAAGTAAACAATTCCGCCTTGAATTCGTTTCAAGTGTTTACACAAGTTTGCATAGAATAGAAAGAGAATTAAATCCCTAATATGATTTCTTTCAAACTGTTTTTCATAAGCCTTCATCCTTAGCCAGACCCCTGTCTCTATCGATAAAGTCGATCCTATCAAAATCTATCGCTGATATTCCTTTGTCCTCTTACTCTCCATCGCCCTCTGCTAGCCCAATGAAGGAGCGGGCTGTGACATCTACTCCTTTTGCGATAAGTCGGAGGCATCTACAACTGTTAGGACGTCCTCCAAGGTTTCACCTCGATAATCATTTACTGATGTTCTGGCCAGTCAGCGCGAGTGGGTGCTAGAATCACTTGCCCGGGTTGGCATTCAGCCTGTTTCCAAGGTAACCCCTTTTGTCCCTATTGCCGTAGTACCCGATGTTAAAGTTCATGTGGTGGAACAATCTGATGGACCAACTGTTGAGCCAGTTGGTCACCCTATTGAGAACTTTCAGAGGGAAGACATGCTTGTCTTCTCTACTGAACCATTAGCCGACAAAGCTGTTAACGTTATTGAAGCTGATATTCCTAAAGTAGAGCAGGAGGTTGTGTTTACTGCTGCTGTTGTTATTAATCAAGAAGCACACGTCTAGACGGTTGCTGCCCCTACCACTGTATTACAAAGAATGTTTTTTATAAAAACATGTCTCCATTTGCTCTGCTCAGATCAGCGCGAGGTATTACGATTAGTTAACCAGTTCCTACCCTTAAACCTACCAAAGTTTTAGGGAAAGGAAAGGATGTGGCTGTATTTGCTTCTAAACACACATCCGAAGTTGATCAAATGGTCGACCTTATCATGGAAGAGGTTGATATGAAAGTAGCTGAAAGAATCGAAGCTTTCGATACGTGGATGAGCCAAAGACTCCACTCCCCATACGACAAAATAATCTCTAGTAAAAATATAGAAAAGGTGTGGAAGGAAATGTTGAAAACGGAGATTAAAATCTTCTCTTGGACGAAAACAAAGAATTTCCATGAAGCTCTTAAGGGAAGAGAGCTTGTTGTGGAAAACGCGACAAGGAAAGCACTTTACCAATATTACTATCAATGGAGAGAAAAATTCAACTCCTTTGAAAAGACGACTCAAGTGGACGCAAAGATTATAAATCGCATTCGCTTACTCATGGAGTCCTTTTGCTCCACTGCCAACCGATTTGTTCACGACACAGAGTCGTCTAAATCAATTGGTCTTCGGATCAAACAATCGAGTACAGATCTCAACTACTTAGACGACGATGAGGAAATGATATCCTTTGATGACATTCTGGCTCCTCAATTTGAGCCCCGACGGATTTTTAGGGCTAAACAGATGATTTCTGAAGATGTGGAGCAAGCGTCTCTTTATCTCATAGAGTTAGCCAAATCGTCTTTTGAGGAAAGGCGATTCTTCGCCCATCATTTTGTTGAATAGACACCCCATCCGTCTAATGTTCAACAAGAGATTCATCTCACTAAGGAAGAGGGTGTTGCTCCTGAAGTTGATCAGACTGCATCCGTTCAAAAAAAAAAGGTCTGATGTTCTCCTGACGTCTGAATAAAGGAAGTCACCATCTATTAAAGGGGAACCCTCAAAGTCACCTGAACAAGAACCGACGACATTCGGTCGAGGGGGAACCCTCGAAGCCATCTGAACAAGAGCAGACCCCATCTGCTGAGGGGAAACGTATCAGTTCCCATAGAGCTCATGCATCTGTAAATGCTTATCTTCTTCTTCGTCTGAAGAGAAGACTTCTAAAGAAAGAATGCTCACTTCTCCAACATTTTATCACTTCATGAACATCTTTCTGAACATCCGCTTCACTCTAAAGACATCGCAGGTTACATTTTGGAGTTATGTGGTGAAATTCAATGGGACGAAAGTGACTCCAGGGCAATGGTAAATGCTCTCAAGCACCTTCCAAAGACAAAGAACCAGAGCACTCGATTCAGGTTGGTCTTCGTGCCAATCCTATTTGATCTGTTCTTGTTGGCTCGCAAATTATCTCATCTTCCCCTCATTCTGCTGAAAAACACGTATGATGTAAAGCTTCTTTACACTCAGTATAAGAAGATGGAGCAGAATATGCACAAACAGAATACTGATATTCATGTCGAGTCGAAGTCCTTTAGTCTTGAGATTTACCATGAGAAAAGGTTTTTGATTAAACCTGTAAGTCTTCAAGTGTTGGGGGTTGCCAAATCACTGAGGAGTAGAAGCCAAACATCTAAAACAAACAAAGGCTATAGCTAGGTCTATCTAGGACGAAGAAAACGCTGAGGCTGAAGCTGCCAAAGTCATAGTTATTTCTGATGCCGAACCTAATAATATTAAAAGGGGGGAAGGTAATAGTAGAGGGGGTCAAGCACTCATGGAACTCGATCTAAAAGAAAACCTGCTCAAGGCGGCTGAGGTAGCTGCCAACCTAATCGAGGTGGCCGCGGTTGAAGAAACAATAGGAGATGACAATGATGGTCGAGCTGTGGGTCGGCTGCATAACCTTTTAACTAGGGAATCGGTTCTTCAAGAAGATATTCCAAGAATCAAAAGGGAAGGATCTTAAATCTATCAACTTACTATATGTACTTTTAATTCTGTTTAAATACTTTGGATAATTCTTAAGTTCGTATTTTAAATTGAATTTGTGTTCTTAATTCAATTGTTGTAACTTAGTTTTAACATCATCAAAAAGGGGGAAATTGTTAATTTAAACAAAGAAAAGAGAAAATTAATTAAGAAATAAATAATTAATTAACATAAAAGATTATGCACAATATAATTTTGATGATATGATTTGAATAAAACTAAATTGGGTTATTTGTCGTTGTGCAGGTACAGATCTAAAGAATACTGTCTAGTTAGACACGGTCTAACTCCTTTAGACGTCGTCTAACTCCTTTAGATGTGGTTTAAAAGGAAGAGTAGTTAGACATGGAGTAACTCCTTTAAATGCGGTCTTAAGGAAAGTACAGTTAGATGCGGTCTAACTCCTTTAGACATGGTCTAAAGGAAAGTACAGTTAGACGCGGTCTATCTCCTTTAGACTTGGTCTAAAGGGAAGCGCAATTAGACGTTGTCTAACTCCTTTAGACGTGGTCTAAAGGGAAGCGCAGTTATACGCGGTCTAACTCCTTTAGACGTGATCTAAAGGGAAGTGCAGTTAGACGCGATCTAACTCCTTTGGACGTGGTCTAAAGGGAAGCACAGTTAGACGCGGTCTAACTCCTTAAGACGACCGAAGAAGCATTTAACTACGTTCTAGTTTAGCTCATCTACATTTTTCGTTTTCAATAGTCTAACAATCTAGCTGATCTAAACCAATGAACAACTACCACGTACGCCAATATTCAAATTGCCCATGATGTTTTTACATTCATGTACAATATTTTATTAGAGGATATTCAGCGCACTACCTGGCTTGTACGGCCACAATCCCAATGCTCAGTCTCTTGTACCTTCGTACTACTAGCGAACGTCCAACGGACACATGCCAAGTGTCCTCAAAGAAAGTGTGACCGTTGGTGCACTTTAACTATAAATAGAAGCTCAAGGACAATGGACGAACTACTGGTTACAAGCTTCATCAATCTTCTTCACATAAACCAGTCTTACAAGTTGCTTAAGCTCTCTCTTTGATCTCTCAAGCTCAAGTACTAATTATTCACTATCTACTTGTGATTACTTTATAATTCACTCACTATTCTTTCTGTGTTAAATCTCAGTGTTGTAAGTTGAACAAAGGGTGTTCTGTTCAACAGTGTATTAGCTAGAAGTTCAGACACAGGCAGTTGTTAAGTCATGTAGTTTCTGACTGGGTTTGTGTAGTGAGTTTTATTCAAATCAAAGCCTTCTATTGATTATCCTTCTTGGCGAGGAAAAAGGAGTGACGTAGGAGAGTTTAATCTGAACATCCATAAACAAACTCTATGTCTTTTACGTTCTACCATTACAATCATATGTCTGAAGCTTAAAATCCAACGTTAGAGAGTTGGTGAAGATTTGCGAAGAATAGAAAGAGATCGTAATCACTCACATGATTAATATCGAATTAAAGTGTATAAGTTGTTCACAATAGTCAGACCCTTGTCTCTATTTTCAACATCGATACTAACATAAACATCATGAAGCTTATGTATTTAACAAATAAACATGTTGAAAATATTAAGGATTAAACACAATTTTACTAAATAACTAATATTACTTTTTTATTTACCTATTAATTATTCAAACCAATAATTCAACATACTTAAAACATTATGAATATAACTAACCTTAAAAGTATTTTATGAAAATATCATACATTGCATTTAATATGGATCATATAAACCAAATTAAAGATTAAAATCAGTAATATTCTTTATAAGTCCTTCGGAGTTGTAAAGTTTGGGCTCATTCGTTGACCTAAGTTGTTCAATAATGCTAGGATATTATTGACTCGTTCATTTAAAGAGTTTATTTGTGTTTGAAGAACAACTTTGTCTTCAACTAGTTCAACTTGATTAAACTCTTACACTTTAATTTTCTCTTGTTATTCTATATAATCTACCTTATATTTATCAACTTCTTGTTTTGAAGTACATTCTCTTTCTCTGAATTTTTTTATTTTCAAACACTTACAGTTTTTTAAAGGTATTTTCCTCTAAACATAAACATAGTTGTGTGTTAGATTGTCTATTTTCAAATACTTATTTTCTACCCATATAGCCTATTCCAAACACAAGACCTCTTTTGAGATTCCTTATTGTCTCCATCTACAACTTCATTTCTGATTTTTGTTCATTGATATCCAAAGAATCTTGAGTTTCATGTAATTAAGTAAAAGTAGTCTACATAAAAAAATATAGTTAGTAGTGTATAAAATATTAATCTCCACCTTTTCATGAGCATAAAAAATAGATAGATAATAGTGTTTAACACATACCACAATTTCTACTACCATATTTCCACTCCATCTACTATCATTTTTTATTTGTCTTTTCAAATGTTTTCTAGAATGGAAGGGTGTCTTACATGTTCATTGGTCTATTATAAAATATCAATTAAGGTATTGGAAATATTAATTTCTTTCTATTAAATACAACTAAAATAAATAAATTACTTACCAATCTACTTTGATGTTCTACATTGGGATTGAACCTCCTCAATATGTGGCACCTTCGTTTTCTGTGTATTTCTTCAAATTTCTTTGGGCCTTGGTGCACTTCTCGGAATAATTTGGATAATCAAAGTTTGTTCTCATTTGGGTATAGTTTTATTAAAAAATATGAGAGGGATTTTTCAAAGATGCGTTGTCATACAATTTTTTATCTTCGCATTACCTTTTTTTTATAAATTTATTCACATTCCCCTCCTTAATGAGATCCCACTCAAATGTCTCCTAAAATCAACCATTAAAATTTGCTAAATACCTACCTTAATTGATAGTAAAAAACATTCCGAGTATATATAATGAACATATACAGAATTGTTCCCACAAAATGTTCTTAATGTCTTCAAGAACTTGATTCCAATTAAAGTACGTCTCTCCAATAACTGATGATTATCTGTTATATGTCTTTCAAAATATCTTGAAAGAAGCAACACCAATATATAAAGAATAAAAATGAAGTCATTTTATATTCTAAATTATAATATATACATAACTTAAATTAATAAACTTATTTCTCTCCAACAATGTCTATGTAAGAATTTTTTGATCTGCTAAAATTTTCTAAGTCTACATTCTTTCTTGTATCGTCTTCATCCCTTTCAATATTGGAGGGTGGTTGAGTTGAATCTGGATCATCAAGGATAATGGTATGATTATTGACTAGGTTGAGCTGAATTTGAAGGTTGTTTGGATGGACTAGGCTTCTTATTTTGGTTGGATTTGCAATTTGTGTTTGTAATTTTAGGAAAGAGAGTAATTTTTAGTATTTATTTGTAGGGTGTATTTGTTTTAATGGGAGATTGTTTTCTTAGAGCTGTTGAGGTTGGTTTTTTTCATTTTGGGATATTGTCATTTTTGAACGTTAAGATTACGAGGTTTTCTTCCTTAGAACCACTTTGGACTTTGGTTTTCGTTTAACTACAATTTCATAAATTCCCTCATTCTAAAATCGATAACAAATTTTGATAGGATCGGCGTAATCAATAGAGACGGGGTCTGGCGATTGATGACGACTTCGAAAAAACGATTTGATAGAAATCATGTTAGGGATTTAAATGACTTTCTATTCTGCGCAACCTCTTGCAAACTCATGAACGATTCTATTGAGGAAATGTTTACTAGAAATTGAATATAAGAACTAAGAATGAGAAGATGACAGAAAGAAACAACACAGTAGTTTGTTTATGGATGTTCGGAGTTAACTCTCATACGTCACCCCTTCTTCCAACCACTAGAAGGATTCACTAACTTTCAACAAATCAAATACAGTCGCACTACTAGCTCACTATTGAACAGAACATACTATGTACAACTTATAAAATGAAGAGTATAACTCAAGTAATACAATGCTTTGATTCTAACTCTCTCTTGATTAACACACAGTAAAAGCAAGAAAACATCTGACAGTTTTAGATGGAATAATCTGAGTATCGATTAATCGATTGATTTCTCTTTGTAGATCCGACAATTCTTCAGTTGTCCTTGAGGATCTTTAAATAGGAGAAGGTACTAACGGTCGAATCTTCATAATGACATGTGGCGAGCTTCCATTGGAACGCCTCCATAGTACACAGCAGACTTTGAGCACTAGGATTGTGGTCGTACCAATCTGGTCGTGCGCCAAATATTCTTCAAGAATATTACTGTAAAAACAAGTAGTGGGAAGAATATTTTCTTATGTGAAATTAATCAATTGGTTGCAACAGGCTGTCGTACTGATCTTCATAAGAAAGTGGAGCATAAGTAGCGTACAACTAGAGAACGTGGGTAGGCGGGTGCTAGCTTCAAACAACTGCTTAAGCATGGCATTAGACGTATTTCACTTAGACGACCTCGTCTAATAAAATTAGACGTCCCCATCTAATAACAAGATCCATTAGACCACTTGGTCTAATGGGATTAGACTTCACGTCTAATTACAGTTCACTTCTGAGTAATCTGAAGGAGTTAGACTGCATGTCAAACTTTCACGAGTTAGACTGCACGTTTAACATTCACTAGTTAGACTGCACGTCTAACACTTCTAGTTAGACTACACGTCTAACTTTCACCAGTTAGACTACACGTCTAACACCGCTAGTTAGACTACACGTCTAACTCAACTAGTTAGACTGCACGTCTAACACCGTTAGTTAGACTGCACGTCTAACTCAACTAGTTAGACTGCACTTCTAATTCAACTAGTTAGACTGCATGTCTAACACCGCTAGTTAGACTGCACGTCTAACTCAACTAGTTAGACTACACGTCTAACACTGCTAGTTAGACTGCATGTCTAACTCAACTAGTTAGACTGCACGTCTAACACTGCTAATTAGAATGCACGTCTAACTCAACTAGTTAGACTGCACGTCTAATACCGCTAGTTAAACTACACGTCTAACTCAACTAATTAGACTGCACGTCTAACACCGCTAGTTAGACTGCACGTCTAACTCAACTAGTTAGACTGCACGTCTAACACCGCTAGTTAGACTGCACGTCTAACTTAACTAATTAGACTGCACGTCTAACACCGCTAGTTAGACTGCACATCTAACACCGCTAGTTAGACTGCACGTCTAACTTTACATCTAATGTCAAATAGGTCTAATGAACCTCATTAAGACCAAGTCTAATAAAACCTGTTTTTGATACACCTGCACCAAAAACAATTAGACGCTTATATAGAGTTTGATATACATTCATCATCAAAATTCCAATAGTCAAACTACTTTGACACTTGGTCAAAATAATTTGAACCAATAATTTCCCCTTTTTTGATGATGATGTTAAAACTTTTGCTTAGATAACAAATTAAGCATTCATCATATAAATAAGAAGTACAACTTGTTCATAAATCTTACATAAACACTTTTCAAAACAACTAATATTCATAAAACAAACTTCATAGTCGCAAAATACTATTGTCACATCATCAAGAGTGTCTTCATGAGAAACATACAAAACATTTTTCCAAAAATAACATAAATAACATCAAATGATTTTTCTTTTCCTTAAATAGAGGGCTAATCTATTCTTATCTTCTTCTTCTTAATCATCGCATGGAAAGGAGAATCTACAACCTAAGGAATCTTTAAGACTGCGGTTATAGGGGGGTTGCAAATGTCTCTTTTCCTTTTCTTTGATTTGAGCCTCTAAACCCTAAGAATATATTCAACAACTTTCTGGTTGTTCAGAGTTTTGGCAGTTAGATGATACCCGCTACCAGGTTCATCAAGAAGATAGCAAAGGAAAGCGCCAAGAGGACCGTCAAAACCAAATATAGTCTTCCGGGCACAAAGCATTCTGATTAGGTTTCCGAATAGAAAACTTGTCCAGTTGATGGGTACACCCATTGTGATAGCCACCATTATCTCGAAGACCTTCGTACAATACTTGTAGGAGGATTCTTTAGAAATGAGAGATTTGGAAATGATGTCGCTGAGTAACGCGTACTCAACTTTCATGAGGGTACTTTTCCCGTGAATATCCATAAGGGGCGAATTAGAGAAGACATTCATCATTTTGAAAATGATGTCATAAGGGGAAGATGGAAACTTATGGATTCCTTCGGTAGGAAGTTGAAAGAACATGTCGAATGTGCTTTCGGTGAAACAGATCATTCTGCCAAGGAAAATCCCGACAATATATTTGTCCTGATAGAACTTGGCCATTTCAAAGAACTCACGAATGATTTGTTCGTGATAAGTACAGTGAGGGCTAAGAAATTTCTATAGCCCGGAGGCTTTCAACGACTCGAACATATTAACCATTCCAGGAGATTGTAAAGTGGATACAGATTTGAAATCCACTTGTAACGATTTCGGAGAGAAGGATGTCATTTCGACTAGATGAACAAGAACTGGTCGATTCGAATTCTAGAGAGAGACACGGATTTGGAAGTACTCAACCATTTGAGTAATACCACTCATTATATATTAAAAACCTAGCGTGTAGTTAACATGTAATGATCATACCGACCGTCAAAAACTCAGAAATATGTTCCCAAGGAACGCAACATTTAATATTAAACATAAAAACGCACAGTTAATACTTAACGTACAAACTAAAGTCATCAAAAATTTTAGTCATTCTTGACGTATTGAAAGACACATGTCTTCAATCTTCTTGAGAAGTGACTAATTAAATTTTTGGCGGGAAAAGATACATAGACAGATACAAAATCAGATGACAGCTGTCCAAATAGCCAGAAGATGGAAAGTCTATTTTACACAGGTAGTTAGACGTTAATTTTAACTTTTCACATTTTTCACTTTTTTTTGGGAAGTCCGTTTATTTGACGTGACCATATAACTATATGAAATCATCACGTGCTGCACATGTGTCTGGTTAGACGTGGGCATCAACTTGCTCTAGACGTAAACACGTCTAACTACGTCTATTAGACGTATGTGTCTAACCATGCAGGTTACAGACTAGGATCTGAGTTCCCTAAAGAAGATTAAACTGCTAAAGTAAACGTGTGTCTAAGTAGTTATGTTTCCTAAACTTTTGATCCATTGGACATATTAAGACCTCTGTCTATATGTCTGTCCAGTTATGTTTTTAACAACGTGTTCCCCCTTAATTCATGCACGTAACCACATCAATCAAGATCAACGAGACCTAAAATATTTCTAAAATGAGAAAACTTAGCTTCGGGCAGAGGCTTCGTAAAGATATATGTCGTTTGTTGATCCGTAGGAACATATTCAAGGCGAATCTACTTCTGATTGACGTGTTCTCGGATAAAATGATGTCTGATTTCGATATGTTTTGTCCGAGAATGCAGAACTGGATTATAGGTGATTGCGATAGTACTAGTGTTGTCGCAGAAAATTGGAGATTCTTCAGCCTCAATCCCATAGTCCCTAAGCTGTTGTTGAACTCGCAAAAGTTGAGAGCAGCAACTACCAGCAGTGAGGTACTCCGCTTCAGCTGTAGACGTGGCAACCGACGTCTTCTTCTTGCTGAACCATGAGACAAGACGATCTCCAAGGAACTGTCAAGTTCTGCTTGTGCTCTTTCTATCAATTTTGTACCCTGTATAATCTGTATTTGAGAAACTAGTCAAATTGAAACTGGAATCCTTCGGATACCATAGTCCCACATTTTGAGTTCCCTTTAGATATTTAAGAATGCGTTTAGAAGCAATAAAATGAGATAGTTTAGGATTAGCCTGAAATCTTCCATAGACACCAACATCAAATTGGATATCTGGTCTACTAGCAGTCACATATAGCAAGGATCCGATAAGTCCTCTATAAGCTGTTACGTCCACACTTTGGCAATCTTCATCTTTATCCAATTTGCTAGAGGAGCTCATTAGAGTAGCTGCTGCATAGCAGTTTTCTATCCCAAATTTCTTTAGCATTTCTTTGGTGTACTTGGCCTGATTGATGAAGGTTCCTTTCTCCAACTGATGGACTTTAAGCCCATCATGCTCATTTCAAATCTGTCCTGCATCAGCTTAGCAAATCTCTCACATAATTTGGGATTAGTTGATCCAAATATAATATCATCAACATATATTTGAACAAGCACAATGTGAGAATCTTTAGTGAATCTGAACAAGGTTTTGTCCACAGTTCCAATAACAAAATCATGATCAAACAAAAATTCAGTTAAGGTGTCATACCAAGCTCTAGGAGCTTGTTTTAGACCATACAATGCTTTGTCAAACTTATAAATATGATTGGGTAACACATGATCTATAAAGTCAGGAGGTTGCTCAACATATACTTCTTCACTTAATTTGGCATTTAAAATGCACTTTTCACATCCAGTTGAAAGACCTTAAAGTTCTTAAATGATGCGTATGCTAGGAAGATTCTAATTCCCTCAAGTCTTGTGACAGGTGCAAAATACTGATCAAAGTCGATACCTTCCTCTTGTCTGTATTCTTGAGCAACTAAGCGAGCTTTGTTTCTATTGACTAGATCACCTTCACTAAGCTTGTTTCTAAAGACCCAACTTGTTCCTATGACTTACTTATCAGTTGGTCTAGGAGTTAGATGACACACTTTATTTCTCACAAATTGGTTTAACTCCTCCTGCATGACATTGATCCAATCTGGGTCAACCACGGCTTCACCAATTTTCTTGGGTTCAATCTGAGAAATAAAGGCAGAATTGGCCATTGCATCCATCAATTGACGTCTTGTCCTTCGAGGAGAGAAAGGATTCCCGATGATCAATTCAGATGGATGATTCCTGTTCCATCTGAAGTTGGATCCAAAGGGATTGGTCATCTGAACGGGTGACTCCGCGATGTCTAACCTCTCAACATTTTGTTGAACAAGAGTTTATACGTCTAGTTGAACCTCAACCAGATCAGTCACTGGATTAGACAACGGAATCCGTTTACCTAGAGTTTCTTCTTCCTCAAGACTTGTCGCTTCTAATCTGTCAGAAAGATCAATGGGGTCAATTGATTTTCTCTCAATAGGCTCATCAAAAACTACATGGAGGGATTCCTCAATGGTTTGCGTTCTGTTGTTGTATACTCTATAAGCCTTGCTTACTAAATAGTATCCCAATATGAATCCCTCATCTGCTTTAGCATCAAAAGTAGTCAAATAAACCTTTCAATTGTTAAACTGTGGGAATTCTCTCGTAATACAGTTCATAGGGAGTTTTATCAAAACGTTTGTTAATTATTGACCGATTTTGTGTATAGCAAGCTGTGTTTATGGCTTCTGCCCAGAGCCTCTGAGGTACGTCTGATTAAGCTAACATGGATCTCGCTGCTTCCTTCAGAGTCCTCACCCTTCTCTCAGCAATGCCATTTTGCTGTGGAGTTCTGGAACTAGACAACTCGTGCCTAATCCCTAACTCCTCAAGATAAGATGAAAGGTATCTGTTAATGAACTCAGTTCCCTGGTCACTTCTAATGCATGCAATATTCAAAGATTTATGATTCTGAATTCTTTTAAATATTCTAATCAAGTTTTCAGCAGTTTTATCATTTGATGACAAAAATGCTACCCATGTAAATCGAGAAAAGTCATCTATTAGAATATAATTGTTAGAACTTATGAAAAGTTTAATGAATAGATAAAACTAAGTTCAAATAAATATGTTAAACCGCTAAGTCATATCAAGTATAGTAATTGGTTTAAATATAACAAAAAGGTGTTATAGTGTAGTGGTAAACACTCCTGCCTGTCACTTCATTGGCTGCAAATATTATTTAAAGTTTTGCTATTTCAGGGAAGCTGGGAAAAATATTAAAATCTCTATGTATGCAAGATCGGCTTGGCAATGTATACCAGTTCGGTAGTTCGACTTCGGTTCGAAGTGAAGATCGATCAAACAGCTCGGTCAACCGGTTCGGTCAATGAGTTTGGTCAACCGGCTCAGTCAAGAAGTTCGGTCAACCGGTTCGGTCAAACGGAACTTAATGAACCATGGCTTCAGTCATAAATGAGCTCAGAAAACAGGAACGACTCAAATTCATAACCTGTTAAGTTGTAAACCGAAAGTGTTCGGCTAGTTCATCGAAAAATCCTAACGAACATCTTCAAGGGCAGATTATTCAAAAGATATGAATATCTTTAAGATAACGTGTTAAGACAAACAAAATATTTCTTGGGAATATGCAAAATAAAGGTCTGAAACCAGGCATGGGGTAGGATAATGATTATTGTTTATCCAAGATCTCAAGCAAATCTTTGAAACAGGCGGTCGGCTAATGCATGTATGCCATGTGTCCAAAATGGCAAAGCGTGCACACCACCTGAACCTGACCGGCGCAGCTTCAGATGACCAATCCAGTAGAGAGAGAAAATTATGACCATTGTCATATTTTCAATATAAATAGAAGCTCATGGTTCCTAAATACCTTCCAAACCAAATTGTGTGAGTTGCTTCAGATTGAAACGGACATTTCCGCACTTGAACCCGGTTCAAGATTCTATGACAATCTGTGCAGTATTAAGAGCGGTTCTAGTCCCTAACCGGATTAGTTCCATTTGGTGTGTTGTGTTGTAAGTGATTACCGATTTGCCAGACCCCGGTCCCCTATTGGCCATCCCGATCCTAACATCATCAATAACGATTAGGGAAAATCTCATTCCTCCTAGACTCTTTACATGAATTGGACCAAAAAGATCCATATGTAACAGTTCTAAGCAACGGTTGGATTGAGATTTTCCTTTACTTTTGAACGATGATCTGCCCTGTTTTCCTAACTGGAAAGCAGTGCATACCTTGTCCTTTGAAAACTGATGTTTCGGTAAACCAATAACTAAATTGTTTGAACAAATGTTGTTGATGGTTTTGAAATTTAAATGGTTCAATCGTTTATGCCATAACCATTTCTTGTCGTTATTGGCAATCATGCACATAAGATCAGAAGATTCTTTTTGCCAGTTCATTTTATATGAATTTCCTACTCTACTACCAGTTAGCAAGGTATTACCATGTTGATCCTTAACTAAGCATGCATGAGTTTGAAAATCAACTGACATACCATTATCACATAGTTGACTAATATTAATCAAGTTATAACACAAATTGTCAGAAAGTAGTACATCATTAATGGTTAGATTACCATGGATAATCTTACCCTTACCCAAGGTCTTACTCTTTTAGTTATCACCAAAAGTAATCTTAGGTCCAGAACAATCTGATATATCGGTGAGAAGCCGTATGTTTCCTGTCATATATCTGGAACAGCGGCTATTTAGATACCATACAGATTCCTCGAGACCATCATTCACTTGTACCTACACAAAACAATATTTACAATCTTTTGGTACCCACATTTAATTGGGTCCTCTGTCAATCAGTCCCTTAGGAATCCATATTTGGGTTATTCTTATAGATTTCCTGTTTTGTTTATTGATTAATGCGTATGATTTTGACATAGTAGACGCCTTCCTACTAGCCACTAATCCCTTAGATTTTGAAGAAGATTTTCTTTTAAAACTCCTTGACTTTATGTCTGGTTTTAAATTGCCAGACCTGTTGGCTGCATCTAACTTGTTTTTCAGCTAGCTGATAGTCGGCGGAACATAATTTATTTCATTCTTAAGAACTACTTCTTCATGAATCGGATCAGATTCAATGTCATTCGAACTCCCTTTAACAAAGCTTATTGGCTCAAGCTTGTCATTCAATGAGTTTGACTTTTTGCACGACAGGTTTGGGTCATTGCCATCAAATCTTAGACCGGATCTAGATTCAATAGGTGTTAACATGCTGGTCTGATATTTGAAATCTTCTCCAAACCTTGTCCATGAACTAACAAAGTAGTTTAACCTTTTGTTTTCAACAGAAAAAGTTTGAATCTATTCTTTGAGCATCTCATACTCAAATGAGATCTCTGCTTCTTTCTTTTCAAAAACGTTAGTTTCAGGAATTTTATAAGAGGAATAAATATTGGCCTCATATTTCACTTTCATCTCATAAAATGAGTCTGATAACTTCTTGTACTCAATGGCCATTTCATTTAATGCTGTAGTTAACTCTTCGTTGGTAAATTTAGGTGTAGAATCATCATTTACCTTGGATTGGTCGTCTACCATTAAGCATGTAACAACTTCAGTCTCTTTTTCAACCGGGGACTCCTCTGAATCGCTGTCTTCCCATTTGGATTTGTTTTCAACACACATGAAAACTTTCTGATCTTTCTGATTCTTCTTTTCCTGAGCGTTTCTACCATAAATCTGAGTCAGCTTCTCTCATATTTCTTTAGCATAGGAACATGACTTGATTTCGTAGAATACATTCATGTTGATCGATTGATACAGAATGTTCCTAGTCACATTGTCCAGGTTGTTAGTCATCTTGTCTTTAGTAGTCCACTCACTTCTTGGCTTCAAAATCTTTATGGGGCCATCAGTAATGACGCTCCACATATCGCAATCAAGAGCAGACAAGTGAGCTTGCATTCTCATCATCCAATATTCACATTTGTCTCTTGATAGAATAGGAATCTCATTGATGATAGACATGATTCAAGATCTTTGAGCTTGAGAATAGAAACAAAGCTATGATACCAATCGATAGGATCGGCGTAATTAATAGAGACAAGGGTCTGGAAATTGATGAAGACTTCGGAAAAACAATTTGATAGAAATCCTGTTAGGGATTTAAATCACTTTCTATTCTGCGCAACCTCTTGCAAACTCTTGAACGATTCAAGTACGGAAATGTTTGCTTCAGATTGAAGCTAAGAACTAAGAATGAGAAGATGACAGAAAGAAACAACACAGCAGTTTGTTTATGGATGTTCGGAGTTAACTCTCCTACGTCACCCTTCTTCCAACCACTAGAAGGATTCACTAACTTTCAACGAATCAAATACAGTCACACTACTAGCTCACTTTTGAACAGAACAGACTCTGTTCAACTTACAATATGAAGAGTATCACTCAGCTAATACAATGCTTTGATTCTAACTCTCTCTTGATTAACACACAGTAAAAGTAAGAAAGCAGCTGACAGTTTTAGATGGAATAATCTAAGTATCGATAAATCGATTGATTTCTCTCTATAGATCCGACAATTCTTTGTTTGTCCTTGAGGATCTTTAAATAGGAGCAGGTACCAACGGTCGAATCTTCATAATGACATGGGCGAGCTTCCATTGGAACGCCTCCATAGTACATATCAGACTCTGAGCACTAGGATCGTGGCCGTACCAATATGGTAGTGCGCCAAATATTCTTCAAGGATATTCCTGCAAAAACAAGTATTGGGAAGAATATTTGCTTACGTGGCATTAATAAATTGGCGAGGTAGAGTTGAGGGAAGTTGATTTTTTCAAGGTAGGGTTGAGGAGGCGATGGAATTTTGGTGATGTTTGGATCTGATTTTGGTTGGGTAGGGTTGATGCAATAAAGGGTTGATGGAGGGTATGAGTCGGAGAGAGGGAAGAGAGAAATGAAATATTTTCTAAGGTTGGCGGGGTTCATTTAGCTCAATTCATTTTAGTCGGGAAGATTAAAATATTTGAAATGGTATGGTGTGCAACTATCTTTGCATTAATCAAATGTTAACGTGGAATTACAATATTTTTTGCAATCACTACCTTATAAAGTAATTTTACATAATCAATTTTCAACTCTCAAATAGAATTTTGCATATTTGCTTAGCATCTAGTTATGCATTAATATGAACTTAGCACTAAATAACAATATTTTTAGCAGTCTGTTTTCCAGCCCCCTTCACTAACGTCGTGACCAACCCCAATTCTCTTTAAAAAAACTCAATATTGAACTCATTTGGACCAGGACTTTTCTTTCCATTCATACTTAACAAGGCTTTCTTTATATCATCCATAGTAACAACTTTTGATTGTCCTATGTTGAAATCCTTTTGTCTACAATCAGATAGAGTGTATTGAAATAATTAAGTTGTTTTTGTGAAAAATTGGATATGAAGCCCTTGAATCTGATCCTGATGTGCGCAAATTCCCCTTCATCTTTCTTGATTTTATGCACACAATTCTTCAAGTTTCTGGCCAAGCATTTCCAGAAGAAGAACATTGTATTTTTATCCCCTATGGATACTTCCTTCTCCTATACATTAAGTTGAACCACATCATTTCTCAAAAAAGTTGGTTTTAACATCTTCTAGTTTGGACTTGACAGTTAGCACCTTAGTCGAGATGTTGCTGAATTTTTTCTTGTCAAATTTTTGGAGATGATTCTTAAGGATCTTTAGCTTTTCAGAAACTCGATATATATTTGATGGACCAATTTGCTTAGACCCCACTTCATTCAAGATTGTTTGAATAGATCACTTCCCATCCAAAAATGGATGAATTTGAATGTGTGCTCAGATGTTTTTTCGTTTTACCAAAAAAGTTTGATTGGACAATGATTCGAATTTCCTGGATTTAGCACATGTATATGACTTCTTGGAAACTGTATTGCTCATTTCTCATTGATGAATCCTTTATCAATTCTGTTCTTTCTAACTTGTTCGTTGTATATGTTACTTTTAACTTTGATGATTAATTAAATAGGTTAAACATTTAAAAAAACTTAATTAAATCTATCATAATAACAAATAAGGTAATAAGAAATCAACCTCGATATAATCGTCATAATAATGTACAAAACAAGAATTTGAAACAACGATCGTTCTTGTTAATGTTTTAAAACATATATATTTGATTTGAAAATAATAATTAAGATCATATATTTTCTAATTGTTTTTTTTATGAACTTCAACAAATTCTAAATGAAAAAACAAATGCCATCATTAAATTGATCAAACTTATATGGAGCTATTTAGAAACACTTAAGACTGGAATTGAATTTAAACAAAAATAAATATTATTAAATTTATTAATAAATATAATTAAAATATGTTTTAGACCATGTTTTATTGAGATCAATATTGAAATAAAAATTAAAAAAACATTTAATTATCTTTTTTATTCAAATCAGATTATTTGCAAACAAGGTCACAATGTGTTTTATTGAAAAGTGACGAAGAAATGTATTCAGATATTTTTAATTAATGTTGAAGTTTTCATTTATCTAATACATGCTATAAATGCATAACCAAAAAAATCCACGGTATTTTTTGTTCTTTACACTAAATTAAATGTAATTAATAAATATAAGATTATGTGTTAACAAAAGAAGATAATTAATTGACAGAAACAAAATGACAAGATGAATATTGGAGGACTATTCAAATATGATTGTCGGGAATGATATTGGCTTCTAGATATCGATTATAGGAAATGCGAAATTCTTCCATTAACCTCTAATTCATGTTGCAAGAAGAGAAGTTTAATAATTAGTTTAGGGTTTTTAGTTTATATACTCACTCTGAGAATACATACGTTAATATTATAAGTTATATTTAAAATTTTAATTAAAGATTTATTTTACTTCATATTTAACAATAATATTATCATAATATAGAATCATGTTTTAAAATTTTAATTAAAGATTTATTTTACTTCATATTTAACAATAATATTATCATAATATATAATCATGTTTTTCAAGATGAAAGATTAGAAATTTATTTTAAAAAAAAAACAACTTCAAATCTAATGACTTTTGGGTCACTATTTTGAAAGTAACCATGAATTTCTTATAGTTTTACTCACGAAAGTATTTTAAGTATCAAAAATATGGTTTCTAAAAGATAAGAGTCATGTGCTAAATTCTCATTTAAAACGTCTTAAGCTGAAGTGAAGATAATTGTTGAGAAGTTAATGCTAGTTTCAACCTACCATAAAAAGAAAAGTGATTAGAATAATATCGCAATAAAACAAACATGGAATAGAATGAGAAAAAACAATTAATAGAAATTTTAGAAATTATAAGCTTTAATAGTAAGATATATTTTATAATAATTTATATAAAATAATCAAAAGTGAGTTAAATTAAGATAAATATGGGCCAATAGTCAAACTTTAACAAGATTAAAAATATTTTTAAAAACGTCAAACACAAATGTAACGAAATCTACTTTTAGGCTTCCAAAAAATCGTAATCCTCGAAACACTTGAATATTTTTGTCAAATAATGTATAAATGTGAATCCCTTAAATTTTTTGACATATTTGGTATGATTGTGAAACTCTTGAATTTCTTTTTCATATTATGTATAAGTGTGAAATTAATAAATTTTATTTAAATTTGTAATAGATAACTAGTCTTTGAGATAAGAAATAAGTATAGTGATAAGTTTGAACCCTTATTATTATTAAAAATAAAAATAATATTTTTATTGATTATTTATTCATAATGTTAAAAGCAAGGTTATTGGTCCTTCTACTCAACCATCCATGTTGTGAGAGTAAATAGATGAGATTGTTTAATCCTCCGTTTAAATTTGGAATAATTAATTATAAAAATATAAGATTAAAAATATTAAATATAAGTGTTCAACTTACTTGATACCAAATATTATATGGGTAACAATCTAATCAACTAAATACTTGAAAAATTAAAAAGTTTGAGAGTGAAACTTTTTTTAAAAATTTAGAGGATATTGTTCATATGAAAATATTTATTTAAATATTTTAATAACAAATCAATTATTTGTTATCGAATTTTAATATAAAAAGTTAATGAGTTAGTGAGTATAATTATTGAAATTCTTATTAAAGTTTCTTAAATATTTTAGATAGTTATGTACATTTATTTATTTTTATCTATTTCCAGCAATATTTCTTATTAACGGAGAAATATTTGGTGTGGTTTAAATTGAAACGTGAATTTAAAATTTCTATTAGTCAAAAAGAGATTTAATTAAATAGCTCAAAATGTTAAATTATTGGAAAAGGTTATTAATTGATTGTTTTTATAATATAAAGAGAGAAATGCAAAAAACCTTAAATAATATTATGTGAACACATTAATTTAAACTAAAAAAATTTAATCTTTTGAGAGACTTATACCAAAGATCACCAAATAAATAATTTTTGGTGGTTTATAAAGTATTAGTTAGGTGAAAAGAAGAATTTGAAAATTTTATTTTCCGACCCATGAAGTTTATATATGTACTCAAACAGTTGAGACCACCTTAATACTTTTACATTGTTCAAATCTTTTCAAATATTTTATTTGATGTAATTTTGTAATGTAAGAATTATAATTTAGTATTATCACCGAGATATTACACCATTTTTAATATTTCTTTCAAATTCTTCTCCTTATATGTTAGTTTGAAATAATAAATTATTACTTAAGATTTTATAAATATAAATTCAAATTAACATTTAGAAATAATTATAAAATTTATTTTTACCACTTTATACCCATAATCATTTATTTTTTAACATGTATATATTACAATCACATTAGTTAATTAATTCACATGGTCAACAATAGCCAATTTTTACCAATCATGTAAGATTTAAATTCAAATTATACTTAATGAGCGAAATATTGAATCTCTTCTTCATTTTTTTTTATATTTGTTGATATGAATAAAACGTTATACCATTTTTACGTTTATATATTCAATGTACAAGCTCAAAATTAACATGAGTGTAAAATTGAAAATTTATTTTCTCTCAACTCAAACTTATAATTATTTACCATTAATCTAATAATATTTAAAGAGAACTGCTATTAATTTGTATTATATAACAATACTCCATGTTTCCAAAGTTAACATAGAAGATTGATAAATAAAATTATAAATGATTCTTTTCCATTTCTAAACTAATATGTATATTCTAAATGATTTAATACATAAGAAAAGAAACAAAATTCTTACAATTACAAATATCCTCAAAGTTCTACACCAAAACATTAGTAACGGGCATGTGCTCTTCAATTATAGTGTCTACATTGATTGACACATTCATGTCTACATGAATGACACATTCACTCATATTTAAGAGTCTTAATTAAATTTAAAGTACTTCAGGTAAAAAGGAGAACACAAATTCATACAATGATGTCATTATTAAGAAATAAAAATTTATTAATCTCACACTTGAAACAAAATGAAATACAATACAATTTTTTTTTTTTTAAGTTTATGATACGATATGTATTAATAGTACGTTATATGTCTATGATGGTTTATATAGAGATATGACAAGTTACTTAGATTAAAATATACCAAGGTTTGATGTTCGCAAACATCAAACACAAATATAGATAAATCTTACTAATTTATAATTAGTCTATATAAACCAACATAAACATATACCTTATTATTGATACTTCTAAAATATCCTAAAGTTCAAAACACATATATTTTTTTGTTATATTCTTCTCAAATACAAAATTATTGCATATTAATGCTTTTTAAAATCATTGTCCTTATGTGCCCTCTCTCAAACCATTACAAATAATAAATTCTCAAAAATATAATATTTCGTGTTAATGAAAGAAGATAATTAATTTACAAAAAAAAAATGAACATATCAAGATTGGAGGAGTCTTTAGATAAGATTATGGGGATTGATCCTGGCCTCAATATGTCGATTATAGGTAATGAGAAATTATCCCATTAACCTCTAATAGGTAATGAGAAATTTTCCCATTAACCTCTAATTTATGCTGCAAGAAGACAAGTTTAATAATTAGTTTACAATATTTCTCTCATTGTAGATCTACATATAAAATTAATGGACACTATAATTGTGATTGAAAAGAATAATGTAATATGAAAACTGCATCATAGAGAAAATAATTAGAGAAGATTTGAGAGTATGAATTAGAGAAGATTTGAGAGTATGAGAGAATGTTAAAATAACTTCTTTATTTATACATCTCTCTAAAGTATTCTAGATACTTCTTGAATTTACATAAAAAAATAATAATAAATCAACATTAAAATTATATTAATCTTGTTCTAATCATACTTGAATTATAGAAATAACTTTCATTTCATGTGTGTAATATAAAAATAGATTTGCGTAATTAATTAAAAAAAATAAAAGTTTGTGTTTATATATATATATATATATATATATATATATATATATATATATATATATATATATATATATATATATATATATATATATATATATATATATATATATTTGTTTTTTTTTTCTGTAATTCGTACTTGAATTCTAAAAATAAATTTTACCTAATATAAAATTAGATTTACCTAATTTATTAAAAAAGAACATAAATTTGTATTTAGATAGAGAAATATTTCATATTGTATTTTTTTAATATATATCTCTTTAGAGATATTTTCTTAAGATAAACAAAATTTTTAAAATATTACAATATGTAAAAATAAAATATTAAATACTATAAAAACATTTTAAATTAATAAACATAAATAAAAAAGTGACATATCTTCTAATTTTGAAAATGAAATATTCTTAATATTTGATAATATATTTAATCTTTTTATTACATATATTAATTCCTCCTAAATGGTGAGTGTAAATTTATTTGAACTATAGTCAAATATTTAATCATTAACTTAATTTGGGACCTAAAGAGATTTAATCAATTTTTTTATTTTTAAATTTTATTTTAAATGTCAAACCTATTTAATACATTCACTCTAAAAATACATATGTTAATATAATAAGTTATATTTAAAATTTTAATTAAAGATTTATTTTACTTCATATTTAACAATAATATTATGATAATATATAGAATCACGTTTTTTAGATGAAGATTAGAAATTTATATAAAAAATAAAAACAACTTCAAATCAAAAGACTTTTGGGACACTATTTTATAGGGACCATGGATTTTCTTATAGTTTTACTCACGGAAGTGTTTCAAGTTTCAAGAATATGTTTTTTAAAAGATAAGAGTCATGTGTTAAATTTTCACTTAGAACGCCTTAAATTGAAGTGAAGATAATGGTTGAGAAGTTACTGCTAATTTCTATATAGCATAAAAACAAAAGTGAATAGAATAATATCACACTAAAACAAGCATGGAATAGAATAAGAAAAAACTATTAATAGAAATTTTAGATATTATAAGCTTTAATAGAAAAATATATTTTATAATAATTTATATTAAATAATAAAATGTTAGCTAGATTAAGATAAATATGGGCAAATAATCAAACTTTAACAAGATTAAAAATATTTTTAAAAACTTAAAACTTCAAACACAAATATAAAGAAATCTACTCAACAATATATTAGACTATATATCTACTATTAGGATTCAAAAAATTGTAATCCTCAAAACACATGAATTTTTTGTCGTATAATGTATAAATGTGAAACCCTTAAATTATTTGTCGTGTATTTGGTATGAGTGTGAAATTCTTGAATTTCTTTGTCGTATAATATATAATAAAATTAATAAATTTTATTTAAATTAGTAATAGATAGCTAGTCTTTGAGATAAGAAATTAGTATAATGATAAGTTTGACCCTTATTATTATTAAAAACAAATCTAAAATAATTTATTTTATTGAATATATATACATAATGTTCAACCAAGGTTATTGTTCCTTCAACCTAGGGGTGTAAACGAGCCGAGCCGATCTCGAACTAGCCTTGGCTCGAGTTCGACTCGACTCGTTTTTTATTGGCTCAGCTCGAGCTCGAGCTCGAGCTCGATCAAGATTTTAATATTAAGCTCGAAATTGGCTCGATCATATAATCATAGGCTCGAGTTCGGCTCAAAAGGCTCAAAAGACTTGAATTTAAATATATTTAAATATTAATTTCTTATATTAAAAAAATAACTGAACCAAATTTAGGGTTTTATAGGAGCGAGATTTAGGGCTTCAAAATGAGATATAAGTTTGTTGAAGAAGTATAAATTTTATGCGTGTAATATAAAATTTATTTTTTTATTTATTAAATAGGAACATAAATTTGTATTTAAATAGAGAAATATTTAATATTTTATTTTTTTCATATATATCTCTTTAAAGATATTTTCTAAAAATAAACATAAATTTCAAAATATCACAATAAGTTGTTGGGTCAAATTATTTTGACTAAGTGTTGAAATAGTTTGACTATTGGAATTTTGATGATGAAATGATGAATGGATTATATATGCGTCTAATTATTTTTGATACAGGTGTATTGAAATCAGATTTCATTAGACTTGGTTCTAATGAGGTTCATTAGACCGATTTAGTATTAGATGCATGGTGTTAGACGTGTAGTCTAACTAAGCGATGTTAGACGTGCAGTATAACTAGAGGAATTAGACGTGCAGTCTAACTCGTGAAGTTAGACGTTCAGTCTAATAGACTCGGAATTAGACGTGGAGTTAGACGTGCAGTCTAATGGACTCAGAATTAGATGTGCAAATCTAACTCGTGGAGTTAGACGTGCAGTCTAATGAATTCGTAATTAGACGTGCAATCTAATGAATTGTGAAAGTTAGAAGTGTAGTATAACTCCTTCAGACTAGTCTGAAGTGGAACCGTAATTAGACGTGTAGTATAACTCCTTCAGACTAGTCTGAAGTGGAACCGTAATTAGACGTGTAGTCTAACTCATGGAGTTAGATGTGCAGTCTAATAGAAAGAGAAAGTTAGACGTGTAGTCTAACTGGTGAAAGTTAGACGTGCAGTCTAACTGGTGAAAGTTAGACGTGCAGTTTAACTGGTGAAAATTAGACGTGCAGTCTAACTCCTTCAGATTAGTCTGAAATGATTGTAATTAGACGTAAGTCTAATCCCATTAGACCAGGTGGTCTAATGGATTCTTTTATTAGATGGGGACGTTTGATTTCATTAGAAGAGGTCATCTAATTGAAATACGTCTAATGTCTTGTTTAAGCAGTTGCTTGAAGCTAGCACCCGCCTACCCATGTGCTATAGTTGTACGCTACTCCTGCTCCACTTTCTAGTGAAGATCAGTACGACAACTCGATGCTACCAATCAACCAATGACACGTAAGCGAATATCCTTCCCACTACTTGTTTTCCAAGTAAATCTCTGAAGAATATTCGACACACTACATGTTGTGTACGGCCACGATCCTTGTATTCAGAGTCTGTTGTGTACTATGGAGGCGTTTCAATGGAAGAGTGTCACGTATCATTATGAAGATTCGACCGTTGGTACCTGTTCATATTTAAAGATTCTTAAGGACAACGGAAGAACAGCTAGAACTTAGAGAGAACAAGCCTGAATCAAGAGAAAAAAATTAATCTTTTGAACTTTGAAATCGTTAGCTGCTTTTCTGAGTATATAGTGGGTTAATCAAGAAAGAGTTGGAATTAAAAGCATCCTTTAGCTGAGTGATATTCTTCATCTTGTAAGTTGAATAGAGTGTGTTCTATTCAACAGTGAGCTAAGTGGGTGCAAACTATATTTGATTCAAATCATATTATAGTGAATCCTTCCGGTGGTTGGAAGAAGAAGTGACGTAGAAGAGTTTGCTCCGAACTTCCATAAACAAACTGTTGTGTTGTTCATTTCTGTCATCCTCTCATTCTTCATCTTAAGCTTCAAACCTAAGTAAATATTTCCGCACTTGATTCTGTTTTAAGTATTTACAAGGCTTTGCGTAGAATAAAAAGTGAATTAAATCCCTAACAAGATTTGTTTCAAACAGTTTTTCATAAGCCTTCATCAATTGTCAGACCCCGTCTCTATTGATTAAGCCGATCCTATCATAAGTAAAAATAAATTATTAAATACTATAAAAACATTTGAAATTAATAAACATAAATAAAAAAGTGACATATCTTTTAATTTTGGAAATGAAATATTCTTAATATTTTTTATAATATATTTAATCATTTTATTACATATATATATATAAATGCCTACTAAATATATTTTTTATAAATTTATTTTAATTATAGTCAAATATTTAATCATAATAAACTTAATTTAGGACATAAAGTGTTTTAAATCAATTTTTTTATTTTAAAATTTTATTTGAAATGTCAAACCTATTTAATACATTCACTCTAAGAATACATATGTTAATATAAAAATCCGTGAAAAAAATATTACGGAAAAAATACTTATAACATTTTTAATTTTATTTTTATCCGTTTTAAATTTATAAGCGGCCAACACTCAAATATCCATTTACTCTCACATATATATCCAAATTAACCACACCTCTCGACCCGACAATATGGACACTTTAAAAATTAAGAATCATTATATATATAGAGATTAGTTAGTTAAAAAGTTGAACTTAAATTGTTAAAATGTCCCGCATTCATCAAATTTGGTGTTGAATTTATAATATAAAGTGTTATTAACTTATTTGATTAAAGAGTTATACTTGTTTTATTAGGTTACAAAATTCAAGCCATACCTATAGCATTTTTAACCGTTTTAAGTTTATGGGCGGGTCAACCCACAATCCGACTCAAGTATTCATTTAATCTCACATATATATTCAAATTACTCACCGCTATCGACCCAGAAATCCGGACACTTTAAAAATTAAGCATCATTATATATATATATATATATATATATATATATTAGTTAGTTAAAATGTTGAACTTATATTTCTAAAATATCCCGCGTTCATCAAAATTGGTGTTGAATTTATAATATAAAGTGTTATTAGTTATGTTGGTTAAAGGGTACTTATTTTGTTTGGTTGCAAGTTCGAACCATGACATTTTTAACCATTTTAAATTTATGGGCGGATCAACCCACAATCCGACCCAAGTATCCATTTATTCTCACATATATATCCAAATTAACCACAGCTCTTGACCCAGCAATCCGAACACTTTAAAAATTAAGCATCATTATATATATATATAGATTAGTTTGTTAAAAAGTTAAACTTTTATTGTTAAAATGTCCCGCGTTCATCAAATTTGGTTTTGTACTTGTTTTGTTAGGTTGCAAGTTCGAACCATACCTATAACATTTTTAATTTTATTTTTAACCGTTTTAAGTTTATGAGTGTGTCAACTCACAATCCAATCCAAGTATCCATTTACTCTCACATATATATCCAAATTAACCACAACTCTCGACCCGACAATCCAGACACTTTAAAAATTAAGCATCATTATATATATATATATAGATTAGTTAGTTAACAAGTTTAACTTATATTGTTAAAATGTCCCGCGTTTATCAAATTTGGTGATGAATTTATAATATAAATTGTTATTAGCCTAGTTGGTTAAAGGGTTATACTTATATTGTTCGAACCATACTTATAGCATTTTTAACCGTTTTAAATTTATGGGCGGGTCAATCCACAATTCGACCTAAGTATCCATTACTCTCACATTAATATCCAAATTAACCACAATTTTCGAACCGCTATCCGTACACTTTAAAAATTAAGTATCATTAAATATATAAATAAGTTATATTTAATAATTTAATTAAAAATTTATTTTACTGCATATTTAACATTAATATTATCATAATATATAAAATCATGTTTTTTAGATGAAGATTAGAAATTTATTTTAAGAATAAAAACCGTCTTCAAATCAAATGACTTTTGGGACACTATTTTGAAAGGATCCTTGGATTTTTTTTATAGTTTTACTCACGGAAGTATTTTAAGTATCAAGAATATGATTTCTAAAAGATAAGAGTAATGTGCTAAATTCTTACTTAAAACGCCTTAAGTTGAAGTGAAGGTAATAGGTGAGAAGTGAATACTAGTTTCTATATAGAATAAATAGAAAATTGAATAGAATAATATCGCACTAAAACAAACATGGAATAGAATCAGAAAAAACAATTAATAAAAATTTTAAATATTATAAGCATTAATAGTAAGATATATTATCACAAAGATTAACATATTTTTAAAAACTTCAAACACAAATATAACAAAATCTACTCAACAATACATCACAATCCTCGAAACACTTGAATTTTTTGTCGTATAATGTATAAATGTGAAACCCTTAATTTTTTTTTGTCGTATTTGGTATGAGTGTGAAACTCTTCAATTTCTTTGTCTTATTATGTATAGACGTGAAATTAATAAATTTTATTTAAATTAGTAATAGATAGCTAGTCTGTGAGATAAGAAATTAGTATAGTGATAAGTTTGAACCCTTATTATTATTAAAATCAAATCTAAATTATTATTTTTTTATTGATTATATATAGGTAATGTTAAACCAAGGTTATTGGTCATTCAACTTAACCATCCATGTTGTGAGTGTAAATAGATGAGATTGTTTGATCTGCAGTTTAAACTTGGAATAATTAATTATAAAAATATAAGATTAAAAATATTAATTATAAGTGTTGAACTTACTGAAACCAAATATTTTATGATTAACAATTAAATAAACTAAATACTTGAAAAAATTAAAAAGTTTGAGGGTGAGACTCTTTTAACAATTTAGAGAATATTGTTCATGTGAATATATTTATTTATATACTTTAATATATTTCAATAAAATCAATATTTCAATAAAAGAATCAATGTTTAATTATCATATTTTAATATAAAAAGTTAATTAGTTAGGTGAGTATAATGTTTGAAATTCTTATTAAAGATGCATAAATATTTTGGATAGTTAATAATATTTATTTATTTTTATCTAGTTCCAGCCATATTTCTTATTAACGAGAGAAATATTTGGTATGGTTTTAATTCAAATGTGAATTTGAAAATTTCTATTAGTAAAAAAGAGATTTAATTAAATAACTCAAAATGTTAAATTATTGGGAAAAGTTATTAATTGATTATTTTTATAATATAAATAGAGAAACGCTAAACATCTTGAATAATATTATGTGAACACATTTATTTAAACTAAAACAATTTGAAATTTTTAGAGACTTATACCAATGATCCCAAATAAATAATTTTTGGTGGTTTATAAAGTATTAGTTAGGTGAAAAGAAGAATTTGAAAATTTTATTTTCCGGCATAGAAAGTTTTATATATATATGTACTTAAACAGTTGAGACCACCTTAATATCTTTACATTGTTCAAATGTTTTCATTGATGAAATTTTGTAATGTAAGAATTATAGTTTAGTAATTTCCATAGAGATATTGCACAATTTTTAATATTTGTTTCAAATTCTTTTCCACATATGTAAGTTTGAAATAATAAACTATTACATAAGATTTAATTTTCAAATTAAAATTTAGAAAGAATTAGAAAACTTATTTTTACCACTTTATACCCATAATCATGTATTTTCTAACATGTATAGTTAATTAATTCACATGATCAACAATAGCCAATATTTACATGTAAGATTTAAATTCAAATTACACATAATGAGCAAAAAATTGAATTTTTCTTTATTTGTTTTTTATATTTGTTGATCTGAATAAAACGGTTATACCATTTTTACCTTCATATTCAATGTACAAGCTTAAAATTAACATGTATATAAAGTTGAAAATTTATTTTCTCTCAACATATAACTATTTACCATTAATTGATAATATTTAAAAAGAACTGTTATTAATTTGTATTGTATAACAATAATCCATGTTTACAAAGTTAACATAGAGGATTGATAAAAAAAATTATAAATGAATCTTTTCCACTTCTAAACTAACATGTATATTCTAAATGATTTAATACTTAAGAAAAATAAACAAAATTCTTATAATTACAAATAACCTCAATGTTCTACACCCAAACATTAGTATCGGGCATGTGTTCATCAATTAAAGTGTCTACGTTGAAGGACACGTTCACTCATATTTAAGAGTGTTATTTAAATTTAAAGTAGTTAAGTTAAAAAGGAGAACACAAATTTAGAAAATAAATTATTATTAAGAAATAAAAATGTATTAATCTTGCACTTAAAACAAACATGAAATACAATACAAAAATATTTTTGAAGTTTATGATACGATATGTATTAATAGTATGTTATATGTTTATGATGGTTTATATAGAGACATCACAAATTAGTTAGATTAAAATATACCAGGGTTTGATGTTCGCAAACATCAAACACAAATATAGATAAATCATACTAATTTGTAATTAGTCTATATAAAACAAAATAAACATATACCTTATTATTGATACTTCTAACATAACCTAAACCTTGAAACACATAAATTTTTTTACTGCATTCTTCTCAAATAAAAAATTATTGCATATTAATGCTTTTTAAAATCATTGTTCTTATGTGCCCTCTCTGAAACCATTACAAATAATAAATTCTCGTAAATATAAGATTTTCTATTAACGAAAGAAGATTATTAATTGAAAAAAATAAAATGAATAGATCAAATATGATTGTCGGGATTGATCCTAGCTTCTTGATGTCGATTATAGGTAATAAAAAAAATCATTAACTTCTAGTTCATGCTGCAAAAAGACAAGTTTATTAATTAGTTTATGATATTTCTCGCATTGCAGATGTACATATAACATTAATGGACATTAAAATTATGATTGAAAATAATACTGTAAAACAAAAAATGAATCATAGAGAAATGAATTAGAGAAGATTTGAGAGTGTGAGGGAGAATGTTAAAATAACTTCTTTATTTATACATCTCTATAGAGTATTCTAGATCCTTCTTGAATTTACATAAAAATAAATAATAATAAATCAACATTAAAATTATATTAATCTTGTTGTAATCCTACTTGGATTATATAAATAACTTTTATGTGTAATATAAAAATAGATTTGCGTAATTAAATAAAAAAAATATAAGTTTGTGTTTAGAAATGGATATATTTAATATTTTTTTTATTCATTTCCATATATATATATATATATATATATATATATATATATATATATATATATATATATATTTGTAATTCATATTTAGATTCTAGAAATAAATTTTATGTGTAATATAAAATTAGATTTACATAATTTATTAAAAAAGAACATAAATATTTATTTAGATTGAGAAATATTTAATATTTTATTCTTTTCATATATATCTCTTTAAAGATATTTTCTTAAAATAAACATAAATTTCAAAATATTACAATAAATAAAAATAAAATATAAAATACTATAAAAACATTAAAAAGTTACATATATTTTAATTTTGAAGAGAAATATTCTTAATAATTTATTATATATTTAATCTTTTTATTACATATATTAATGCCTATCAAAATGGTGAGTGTCAATTTATTTTTAATTATACTCAAATATTTAATCATAATATAGCTTCATTTG
Organism: Impatiens glandulifera; assembly: GCF_907164915.1. NCBI lineage: Eukaryota > Viridiplantae > Streptophyta > Magnoliopsida > Ericales > Balsaminaceae > Impatiens > Impatiens glandulifera. The sequence continues at coordinate 29,047,890 of NC_061863.1, read as the reverse complement.
GGACATAAAGAGTTTTAAATCAATTTTTTTATTTTTAAATTTATTTGAATTGTCAAACATATTTAATACACTCACTCTAAGAATACATACGTTAATATTATAAGTTATATTTAAAATTTTAATTAAAGATTTATTTTACTTCATATTTAACTGTTTTTTTTTTCTAAATAAAAGTTAGAAGTTTATTTAAAAAAAAAAAGACTTCAAATCCAATGAATTTTGAGTCACTATTTTGAAAGGAACCATGAATTTGTTTATAGTATTAGTCACAAAAGTATTTCAAGTATCAAGAATATGGTTTCTAAAAGATAAGAGTAATGTGTTATAATCTCACTTAGAACGCCTTAAGTTGAAGTGAAGGTAATAGTTGATAAGTTAATGCTCATTTCTATATAGCATAAAAACATAACTGAATAGAATAATATCGCACTAAAACAAACAATGAGAAAATACAATTAATAGAAATTTTAGATATTATAAGCTTTAATAGTAAGATATATTTTATAATAATTTATATAAAATAATCAAAAGGTAGCTAGATTATGATATATATATATATATATATATGGAACAATAGTCAAATTTTAACAAGATTAAAAATATTTCAAACACAAGTATAACGAAATCTACTCAGCAATATATTAGACTATATATCTACAATTAGGATTCCAAAAAATCATAAACCTTGAAACACTTGAATTTTTTGTCGTATAATGTATAAATGTGAAACATTTAAATTTTGTGTCGTATTTGGTATGAGTATGAAACTCTTGAATTTCTTTGTCGTATTATGTATATGTGTGAAATTAATAAATTTTATTTAAATTAGTAATAGATAGCTAGTCTTTGAGTTAAGAAATTAGTATAGTGATAAGTTTGAACCCTTATTATTATTAAAAACAAATTTAAATTAATTTTTAATTAGTTAGGTGAGAATAATGTTTGAAACTTATATTAAAGATACTTAAATTTTTGGACAGTTAGGTACATTTATTTATTTTATCTTTTCCTACAATATTTTTTATTAACGGAGAAATATTTGGTGTGGTTTTATTCAAACATGAATTTGAAATTTTTTATTAGTCAAAAAGATATTTAATTAAATAACTTAAAATGTTAAATTAATGGAAAAAATATTAATTATTTATTTTTATAATATAAAGAGAGAAACGCAAAAAATCTTGAATAATATTATGTAAACACATTAATTTAAACTAAAATAATTTGATTTTTATAGACTTATACCAATATTATGTGAACGCAAATAAATATTATGTGGTTTATAAAGTATTAGTTACGTGAAAGGAAGAATTTGAAAATTTCATTTTTCCTTCCTTCGAATAAGAAGTTTTGTTAATGTAGTCAAACAGTTGAGACCACTTTAATATCTTCACATTGTTCAAATGTTTTCAAATGTTTTATTTGATGTAATTTTGTAATGTAAGAATTATAGTTTAGTAATTATCACAAAGATATTACACCATTTTAAATATTTCTTTCAAATACTTTTCCACATATGTAAGTTTGAAATAATAAACTATTACATAAGATTTTATTTTCAAATTAACATTTAGAAAGAATTAGAAAATTTATTTTTACCACTTTAAACCCATAATTATTTATTTTCTAACATGTATAGTTAATTAATTCACATGTTCAACAATAGCCAATATTTACATGTAAGATTTAAATTCAAATTACACATAATGAGCGAAAAATTGAATCTTTCTTCATTTGTTTTTTATATATGTTGATCAGAATAAAACGGTTATACCATTTTTACCTTCATGTACAAGCTCAAAATTAACATGTGTATAAAGTTGAAAATTTATTTTCTCTCAACATATAACTATTGACCATTAATTGATAATATTTAAAGAGAACTGTTATTAATTTGTATTGTATAACAATAATCCATGTTTGCAAATTTGACATAGAGGATTGATAAAAAAAATTATAAATGAATCTTTTCCACTTCTAAACTAACATGTATATTCTAAATGATTTAATACATAAGAAAAATAAACAAAATTCATATAATTACATATAACCTCAATGTTCTACACCCAAACATTAGTAACGGGCATGTGTTCATCAATTAAAGTGTCTACGTTGAAGGACACATTCACTCATATTTAAGAGTCTTATTTAAATTTAAAGTACTTAAGTTAAAAAGGAGAACACAAATTCAGAAAATAAATTATTATTAAGAAATAAAAATGTATTAATCTTACACTTAAAACAAACATAAAATACAATACAAAATATTTTTGAAGTTTATGATACGATATGTATTAATAGTATGTTATATGTCTGTTGGGTCAAATTATTTTGACTAAGTGTTGAAATAATTTAACCATTGGAATTTTGATGATGAAATGACTTATGTATTTTGATGCAGGTGTAACGAAATCATATTTCATATGACTTAGCTCGAATGAGGCTCATTAGACTGATTTTGGCATTAGATGCATAGAATTAGACGTGTAGTCTAATGAATGCATAGAATTAGACGTGCAGTCTAACTCAACGGAGTTAGACATGAAGTCTAATGAATGCATAGAATTAGACGTGCAGTCTAACTCAACGGAGTTAGACGTGTGGTCTAATAGATATTTGAAATTAGACTTACAGTCTAACTCAGCAGAGTTAGACATGCAGTCTAATATATCTATAGAATTAGACGTGTAGTCTAACTTAGCAGAGTTAGACGTGCAGTCTAATATGTGCGGAATTAGACGTGTAGTCTAACCCAGTGGAGTTAGACGTGCAGTCTAATAGATTGTGAAAGTTAGACGTGAGTCTAACTCCTTCAGATTAATCTGAGGTAGAACCGGAATTAGACGTGCAGTCTAACTCAGTGGAGTTAGACGTGCAGTCTAATGGTTATTGGATAATTAGACGTGTAATCTAATTAAGTGAAAGTTAGACGTGAGTCTAACTCCTTCAGATTAGTCTGAGGTAGAATCGGAATTAGACGTGCAGTCTAACTCAGTGGAGTTACACGTGCAGTCTAATGGTTAGTGAATGATTAGACTGGTAGTCTAATGTATTGTGAAAGTTATACGTAAGTCTAACTCCTTCAAACAAGTCTGAGGTAGAACCGGAATTAGACGTGCAGTCTAACTCAATGGAGTTAGACGTACAGTCTAATGGTTATTTGATAATTAGACGTGTAGTCTAATTAAGTGAAAGTTAGACGTAAGTCTAACACCTTCAGACAAGTCTGAAGTGATTGTAATTAGACGTTAGTCTAATTCTATTAGACCAGGCGGTCTAATAGACTCAATTATTAGATGGGGATATTTGAATTTCATTAGAATGATTTTCATAATCCGTCTAACTGAAATACGTCTAATGCTCAGTTTAAGCAGTATGCTTGAAGCTAGCACCCGCCTACTCATGTGTTATAGTTGTACCCTACTCCTGCTCCACTTTCCAGTGAAGATCAGTACAACAGCTATATGCAACCAACCAACGAATGCCACGTAAGAGAATTTTCCTCACATTACTTGTTTTGCAGGTACATCTCTGATGGAATATTCGGCGCACTACTAGTGGTGTACGACCACGATCCTTGTGCTCAGAACCTGCTGTGTACAATGGAGGCTTTCCAATGAAAGAGTGCCACGTATCATTCTAAAAGATTCGACCGTTAGCTCCTTCACAATATTTAACAAATCTCAAGGACAACGGACAATCTGTCTGACGAACTGCCAATTTTTACAATCTTACTTGCTGATATTTTCAAGAGAGAGAAATCAAGCCTTTGAATATTCATACTGTGAAGATGCTTTCTGATTGTACTGTGTGTGAATCAAGAGAGAGCTAGAATCAAAAACACCTTTAGCTGAGTGATATTTTTCATCTTGTAATTGAACATAGAGTGTTATGTTCAATAGTGAGCTAAGTGTGTGTAAATTGTATTTGATTCGAATCATATTATAGTGAATCCTTCCAGTGGTTGGAAGAAGGGGTGACGTAGGAGAGTTTCTCCGAACATCCATAAACAAACTGATGTGTTCTTTCATTTCTGTCATCTTTTCATACTTCATCTTGAGCTTCAAACCCAAGTAAACAATTCCGCCTTGAATCTGTTTCAAGTGTTTACATGTGTTTGCGTAGAATATAAAGTGAATTAAATCCCTAACAGAAGTTCTTTCAAACTGTTTTTCATAAGCCTTCATCCATAGCCAGACCCCGTCTATATCGATAAAGCCGATCATATCAATTGGTATCAGAGCCAAGTTTCTATTTTCAAGCATCAAGAACCTGAAGCATGCCTATCATCAATGAAATCCCTATTCTGTCAATGGAAAACTGTGAATATTGGATGATGAGTATGCAAGCTCACTTGGTTGCTCTTGACTGTGATATGTGGAGCGTCATTACTGATGGCCCCATAAAGATTTAGAAGCCAAGAAGTGAGTGGACTACTGAAGACAAGATGACCAACAACTTGGATAATGTTGCAAGGAATATTCTGTACCAGTCAATCAACATGAACGTGTTCTATGAAATCAAGTCTTGCTCCTCTACTAAAGAGATATGGGATAAGCTTAATAAAATCTACGGTAGAAGCACTCAAGAAAAGAAGAACTAGAAAGCGTTCATGTGCAGTGAAAACAAATCCGGATGGGCCGATAATGATTCAGAGGAGTCTCCTGCTGAAAAAGAGAACGAAGTTGTCACTTGTCTGATGACAGATGACCAATATAAGGTAAATGATATCTCTGCCCCAGAATTTACAAACGAGGAGTTAACTAATGCACTCAATGAAATGGCTATTGAGTATAAGAAGTTAACTGATTCCTTTTATGAAATGAAAGTTAAATATGAATCAACTGTTCTTTCCTCCAACAAAGAATCTGAATCAAACTCTTTTGATGAAAATTTAACAAAGATCTCATCTGAGAATGAGATGCTCAAAAACAGATTCAAATTCTTTCATCTGAAAACAAGAGATCAAACTATGTAGTTAGTGCATGGACAAGATCAGGAGATGTTGTCAAACATCAGATCAGCATGTTGAAACCTGCTGGATCTAGCTCCGGACTGGGATTTGACAGCAATGACCTAATCTGTCTTGCAAAAAGTCAAAATCTCAAACTGACAAGTTTAAGTCTATAAACATTGTCAAAGGGAGTATAACTGACATTGAATCTTAACCTATTCATGTAGAAGTTGCTTTCAAAAATGAAATAGTTTATGTTCCGCCTACTGTTAGCTGGCTTAAAAATAAGCTAGTAGCAGTTAATAAGTCTGGCAACTTAAAACCTGACTCTGTCATTATGAAGATTCGACCGTTGGTACCTGCTCCTATTTAAAGATCCTCAAGGACAACAGAAGGATCATCAATCTATCGATACTCAGATTATTCTATCTTAAACATACAAATTGAGTGAGTTGTTTTCTTGCTTTTACAGAGTATTCAATCAAGAAAGAGTTATAATCAAAGCATTGTATTAGCTGAGTGATATTCTTCATATTATAAGTTGAACAGAGCCTGTTCTGTTCAACAGAGAGCTAGTCGTGCGATTGTATTTGATTCGTTGAAAGTTTAGTGATTCCTTCCAGTGGTTGGAAGAAGGGGTGACGTAAGATAGTTAACTCCGAACATCCATAAACAAACTGCTGTGTTGTTTCTTTCTGTCATCTATTCATTCTTGGTTCTTAGCTTCAAACCCAAAAAAACATTTCCGCACTTGAATCGTTCAAGAGTTTGCAAGAGTTTGTGCAGAATAGAAAGTGATCTAAATTCTTAACAGGACTTCTATCAAATCATTATCAATCGCTAGACCCCCGTCTCTATTGATTACGCTGATCCTATCAATTGGTATCAGGGCAAGGTTTCCTGTTCTCAAGCTTAAAGAACCTGAATCATGTCTATCATCAACGAGATCCCTATTCTATCAAGAGACAATTATGACTAATAGATGATGAGAATGCAAGCTTACTTGGCCGCTCTTTATTGTGATATGTAGAGCGTCATTTCTGATGGCCCCATAAAGATCTCGAAGCCAAGAAATGAGTGGACTACTGAAGATAAGATGACCAACAACATGAATAATGTGGCTAGGAACATTCTGTATCAATCGATAAACATGAACATATTCTACGAAATTAAAGCATGCTGCTCTGTTAAATAAATATGGGATAAGCTGACTCAGATTTATGGTAGAAACTCTCAAGCAAAGAAGAATCAAAAAGACCAGAAAGTTTTCGTGTGTGTTGAAAACAAATCCAAATGGACTGGCAGCGATTTAGAGGAGTCTCCGGTTGAAAGAGAGACTGAAGCTGTAACATGCTTGATGGATGGCATATGACCAATCCAAGGTAAATCATGTTTCTACACCAGAATTTACCAACGAAGAGTTAACTACTGCACTCAATGAAATGTCCATTGAGTACAAAAAGTTATCAGATTCGTTTTTTGAGATGAAAGTGAAATATGAAGCCAACTGTTAGGATCGGGATCGCCCTTAGAGGACCGGGGTCTAGGCTTTGAGGGTGAACGCTTAACAACACAACACACACCGGCAATAGTCCAGTTAGAGACTAGAACCGCTTCTTAACACTACACAAGCTGTCACAAACCTTTTGAACCGAGTTTTATGGATGTTTGGAGTTTAATCTCCTGCGTCACCCCTTCTTCTCAAACAATGAGAAGGATATTCACTAACTTGAATATTACAACACTCACACAATGTCGAACGAGTCTTATTTACTACTCGTCGGTTACACCACTCACAATGATGTAATACAATACTTTTTACTCAATTGTTAAAATACACACACAATACAAGAACACTTTCGAGAATTTCAATAACTTTTCAAGGTTGCGCGTAAGATTTCTTATTATTGTTGCTTGTCTCTTGTATATGAACTTTTTGTGGTGATTTCACGCGTATCCGTCTTTGACACTATGAGCTTCTATTTTTTTGGAAAATATGACAACGATCATAATTTTCTCTCTCCGCTGGATTGGTCATCTGAAGCCGCGCCGGTCAGGTTTAGAGGATTGCGTGCACGCTTTGTCATTTTGGATACTTGGAAACCATGCACTTAGGCCGGCTTGCATTTTGGACACATGGAATACATGCACTAGGTCGGTCGCCTGAATCAGATGGAAAAATTTTATTGACTAGAAGTAGAGTAGGAAACTCATACAAAATGAATTGGCAAAAAGAGTCTTCTGATCCTATGTGCATGATTGCCAAGAATGACCAGAAATGGTTATGGCATAAACGTTTGGACCATTTGAATTTTAAAACCATCAACAACATTTGTTCAAACAATTTAGTTATTGGTTTGCCCAAACATCAGTTTTCAAAGGACAAGATATGCACTGCTTGCCAGTTAGGCAAACAGGGAAGATCATTGTTCAAAAGTAAAGGGAAATCACAATCCAGTCGTATCCTAGAACTTTTACATATGGATCTGTTTGGTCCAATTCCTGTAAAGAGTATAGGAGGAATGAGATTTGCCTTAATTGTTATTGATGATTTCTCTCGATTTGCATGAGTGGCATTTTTACCATCAAAAGATAAAACTGCTGAAAACTTGATTAGAATATTTAAAGGAATTCAGAATCAGAAATCTTTAAATATTACGTGCATTAGAAGTGATCAGGGAACTGAGTTCACTAACAGATACCTATCATCTTATTTTAAGGAGACTGGAATTATGCACGAGTTGTCTAGTGCCAAAACTCCACAGCAAAACGACATTGCTAAGAGAAGAGTGAGAACTCTGAAGGAAGCAGCGAGATCCATGATTGCTGAATCAGATGTACCTCAGAGGTTCTGGGCGGAAGCCATTAGTACTGTCTGCTATACAAACAACCGGTCAATAATTAACAAACGTTTTGATAAAACCCCTTTGAACTGTACTATGGGAGAATTCCCACAGTTTCTTATTTTAAGATATTTGGGTGTAAATGTTTTATCCATAACAATGAAAAGGTTTATTTGACCGCTTTTGATGTTAAAGCAGATGAGGGATTCATGTTGGGATACTCATCAGTAAGCATGGCTTACGGAGTATACAACAAAAGAACACAGACTGTTGAAGAATCCATCCATGTAGTGTTTAATGAGCCTGTTGAGAGCAAATCTAATGAACCCATTGATCTTGCTGACAGACTAAAAGCGACTAGTCTTGACTCTGTAAGTGAAGAAGAAGAAACTTTAGATAAGCGAATGGCTCTGTCTGATCCAGTGGCTGATCCGGTTGAAGTTCAACCAGACGTACAAACTCTTGTTCAACAAGAAGTTGAGAGTTTGGATGTCGCGGTGTCACCAGTTCAGATGACCAATCCCCTTGGATCCAAATTTAGATGGAACATATATCATCCACTAGAACTGATAATCGGAAATCCTTTTTCTCCTCGAAAGACAAGACCTCAACTGATGGATGAAATGACCAACTCTACATTTATTTCTCAGATTGAACCCAAGAAAATTAGTGAAGCTATAGTTGATCCAGATTGGATCAATGCTATGCAGGAGGAGTTAAACCAATTCGCGAGAAATAAAGTGTGGCATCTTACTCCTAGACCAACTAACAAGTTAGTTATAGGAACGAGATGGGTCTTTAAAAACAAGCTTAGTGAAGATGGTTTAGTCATTAGAAACAAAGCTCGTTTAGTTGCTCAAGGATACAGACAAGAGGAAGGTATTGATTTTGATAAGTCTTTTGTACCAGTTGCAAAACTAGAGGCAATTAGGATCTTCCTAGCATATGCATCATTTAAGAATTTTAAAGTTTTTCAAATGGATGTGAAAAGTGCATTTTTAAATGGGAAATTAAGTGAAGAAGTATATGTTGAGCAACACCCTGGATTTGTAGATCATGTTTTGCCAAATCATGTTTATAGGCTTGAAAAAGCATTGTATGGTCTGAAACAAGTTCTAGAGCTTGGTACGACACATTAACCAAATTCTTGTTTGATCATAACTTTGTTGTTGGAACTTTGGATAAAACCCTATTTAGATTTTCTAAAGATTCTCACATTCTACTTGTTCAAATATATGTTGATGACATTATTTTTGGTTCAACTAACCCCAAATTATATGAGAAGTTTGCTAAGCTGATGCAGGACAGATTTGAAATGAGCATAATGGGAGAATTGACATTCTTCCTTGGGCTTCAAGTCCGTCAGTTAGAAAATGGAACTCTTATCAACCAGGCCAAAAAAACCAAAGAACTACTAAAGAAGTTTGGTTTAGAGAACTGTTCTGCAGCAGCTACTCCAATGATCTCTTCAAGTAAATTGGATAAAGATGAAGGTGGCCAAAGTGTCGATGTAACAGCATATAGAGGAATCATCGGATCCTTGCTGTATGTAACTGCTAGCAGGCCATACATTCAATTTGTTGTTGGTGTTTGTGGCAGATTTCAGGCTGATCCTAAACTCTCTCACTATACTACTGCTAAACGTATTCTTAAATACTTAAAGGGAACTCAAAATGTGGGACTGTGGTATCCGAAGAATTCCAGTTTCAATTTAACCAGTTTCTCAGATGCAGATTATGTAGGATGCAAAATTGATAGAAAAAGCACAAGTGGAACTTGCCAGTTCCTTGGAGATCGTCTAATCACTTGGTTCAGCAAGAAGTAGACGTCGGTCGCCACGTCTACAGCTAAAGCAGAGTATCTTGCAGCTGGAAGTTATTGCTCTCAAGTTCTGTGGATTCAACAACAGCTTAGGGACTATGGGATTGAGGCTAATGAATTTCCAATTTTCTGCGACAACACGAGTACTATCGCAATCACTTACAATCCAGTTCTGCATTCTCGGACAAAGTATATTGAAATCAGGCATCACTTCATCCGAGAACACGTCAATTAGAAGCAGATTTGTCTTGAACATGTTCCTACTAATCAACAAACTGCAGATATCTTCACAAAACCCCTACCGGAAGAAAAGTTTTCTCACTTTAGAAATATGTTAGGTCTTGTTGATCTTGATTGATGTGATTACGTGCATAAATTGAGGGGGAACGTATTATTCGAAACGCAACTGAACAGACATGAAAGACAGAGGTCTTAATTTGTCCTGAGGATTTAGAGTTTGAGAAACAGAACCACTTAGACGCACGTCTACCTTAGCAGTTTCATCTTCATCTGAAATCATTGTCTTGGTTATTCTAACCTGCATGGTTAGACGGATACATCTAATAAACAGATACGTCTAATAGACGTTAGACGTTTTTACGTTATGAGCAAGAGGATGCTCACATCTAACCAGACACGCGTGTCTCACGTGATGTTATTGCATAATTAGACATATACGTCTAATAGACTGATTTTCAAAAGGAAGTTGAAAATGTGAAAAGAAAAATAAACGTCTAACTACTGGTGTAATTAGACTCTTCATCTTCCGGCTATTAGGACAACTGTCCTTTGCTTATGTCTCTGCTCAAGTTTATTTCCCGCCAAAAATAAAATCAGTCATTTCTCAAAATAATTGAAGACACGTGTCTCTCAGTATGCAAGGAATGACTAATATTTCTGACAACTTTTGCTTGCACATTTAGTACAAACTGTTCATTTTTATGATAACATTAAATGATAAGTTTATTGGGAACAGACTCTTGGGTTCTTGACGGTCGGAGTAATAATTAGAAAATCCCTACACATTAGACATTGATATTTATGGGATTATTCACTCTAAAAGATAGAAGTTCTTCGAAATCCATCTCTCTCTTTCTAGAATTCGAATCGTCTAAACCCTTGTTCATCAAATCGAAATGTCGTCTTTCCGTCCAAAATCGATTCAGGTGGATTTCAAATCCGTATCCACTCTGAAATTTCCGGGCATGATCAAAATGTTTGAATCTCTGAAAGCCTTCGGGCTGAGAAAGTTTCTCTCCCCTCATCATCTCTATCACGAACAGTTGGTCTGTGAATTTTCGAAACAGCGAGCTTTTATCAGGATAAAGTTGTTGCTAGGCTGTGATGGGCCAGATGATCTGCATCACCGAAGAGTCATTCGGTATGTTCTTCCAACTTCCAAACATAAGTATTTATGAGTTCTCAACCACTCCTTCTGATATAATGATTACAATGATGAAAGTCTTTTCCGATTCTCCTCAAGTGGACATTCATGGAAAGAAAAACCTCATGAAGGTTGAGTTTTCTCTTTTAAGCGATATCGTCTCGAAATCTCTTCTCTCCAAAGAGTCTTCTTACAAGTATTGTACGAAGGTTTTTCAGATAATGGTGGCTATCACCAGGGGTGTTCCTCTCAACTAGACAAGCTTTCTCTTCGGAAATCTTGTCAGAATGGTTGTTGCTCGGAAGACTATTTTTGGTTTTGATGGTCCTCTTAGCTCTCTTCTTTGTTTCCTTCTGAATGAACCCGGTAAGAGTTTTCACCTTCCTTCTAAAATCCTGAACAACCAGAAGGTTGTCGATTACGTTCAAAGGGTGGAGACACTCAAGTCCAAGAAAAGGAAAAGAGAGGACTCCAACTCCCCTCTAACCGTAGTCTTAGAGATCTCTTAGGTTAAAGTCTATCCTTTCCCGAGTAAAGACTAGGAAGAAGAAGAATAAGATTATAATGGAAATTATTTTCATTTAAGATGAAAGTTTTATAAAAATTTGTTAGTAATGTTTTGATGCTAACTTATTTTGGTTATTTTTGGAACAAGTTTTTGTGTATTTCTTCTAAAAACACTCACGTTTGTTTAAATATGAATATGATATTTTTGTATGTAAATAATTTGCATTTGCATGTAAATATTTGTTTTATGTATATGATGAATGCATATCTTGGTATTTATATGCAGGTTTTCAAATTCTTAATCAAAAAGAGGGAAATTGTTGGGTCAAATTATTTTGACTAAGTGTTGAAATAATTTACCATTGGAATTTTGATGATGAAATGACTTATTTGTTTTGATGCAGGTGTATCGAAATCATATTTCATAAGACTTAGCTCTAATGAGGCTCATTAGACCGATTTTAGCATTAGATGCATAGAATTAGACGTGTAGTCTAATGAATGCATAGAATTAGACGTGCAATCTAACTCAACGGAGTTAGACGTGCAGTCTATTGAATGCATAGAATTAGACGTGCAGTCTAACTCGGCGGAGTTAGACGTGTAGTCTAACGAATTCTCGAATTAGACGTGTGGTCTAATAGATATTCAGAATTAGACGTATAGTCTAACTCAGCGGAGTTAGACGTGCAGTCTAATATATCTATGGAATTAGACGTGCAGTCTAATTTAGCAGAGTTAGACGTGCAATCTAATATGTGCGGAATTAGACGTGCAGTCTAACTTAGTGGAGTTAGACGTGCAGTCTAATAGATTGTGAAAGTTAGACGTGAGTCTAACTCTTTCAGATTAGTTTGAGGTAGAACCAGAATTAGACGTGCAGTTTAATGGTTATTGGATAATTAGACGTGTAGTCTAATTAAGTGAAAGTTAGATGTGAGTCTAACTCTTTCAGATTAGTCTGAGGTAGAACGGGAATTAGACGTGAAGCCTAACTCAATGGAGGTAGACGTGCAGTCTAACTCAGTGGAGTTAGACGTGCAGTCTAATGGTTATTGGATAATTAGACGTGTAGTCTAATTAAGTGAAAGTTAGACGTGAGTCTAACTCCTTTAGATTAGTCTAAGGTAGAACCGGAATCAGACGTACAGTCTAACTCAATGGAGTTAGACGTGCAGTCTAATGGTTAGTGAACGATTAGACGGGTAGTCTAATGTATTGTGAAAGTTAGACGTAAGTCTAACTCCTTCAAACAAGTCTGAGGTAGAACCGGAATTAAACATGTAGTCTAACTCAGTGGAGTTAGACTTGCAGTCTAATGGTTATTGGATAATTAGACGTGTATTCTAATTAAGTGAAAGTTAGATGTAAGTCTAACTCCTTCAGACAAGTCTAAAGTGATTGTAACTAGACGTTAGTCTAATTCTATTAGACCAGTCAGTCTAATAGACTCAGTTATCAGACGTGGATATTTGAATTGCATTAGAATGATTTTCACAATCCGTCTAAGTGAAATACGTCTAATGCTCAACGTAAGTAGTATGCTTGAAGCTAGCACCTGCCTAACCACGTGCTATAGCTGTACCCTACTCCTGCTCCACTTTCTAGTGAAGATTAGTACAACAGCTCTATGCAACAAACCAACGAATGCCACGTAAGAGAATTTTTCTCACATTACTTGTTTTGCAGTTACATCTCTGATGAAATATTCGGCGCACTACCAGTGGTGTACGACCACGATCCATGTGCTCAGAACCTGCTGTGTACAATTGAGGCTTTCCGATGTAAGAGTGCCACGTATCATTCTAAAAGATTCGACCGTTAGCTCCTTCACAATATTTAACAAATCTCAAGGACAACGGACAATCTGTCTCACGAACTGCCAATTTTTATAATCTTGCTTGCTGATATTTTCAAGAGAGAGAAATCAAGCCTTTGAATATTCATACTGTAAAGCTGTTTTCTGATTGTACTGTGTGTGAATCAAGAGAGAGCTAGAATCAAAAACACCTTTAGCTGAGTGATATTCTTCATCTTATAATTGAACAGAGAGTGTTCTGTTCAATAGTAAGCTAAGTGTGTGTAAACTGTATTTGATTCGAATCATATTATAGTGAATCATTCCGGTGGTTGGAAGAAGGGGTGACGTAGGAGAGTTTCTCAAAATATCCATAAACAAACTGCTGTGTTCTTTCATTTCTGTCATCTTTTCATACTTCATCTTGAGCTTCAAACCCAAGTAAACAATTCCGCCTTGAATCTGTTTCAAGTGTTTACAAGTGTTTGCGTAGAATAGAAAGAGAATTAAATCCCTAACAGGATTTCTTTCAAACCGTTTTTCATAAGCCTTCATCCATAGCCAGACCCCCGTCTCTATCGATAAAGCTGATCCTATCAATGTTTATGATGGTTTATATACAGACATCACAAATTAGTTAGATTAAAATATACCAAGGTTTGATGTTCGCAAACATCAAACACAAATATAGATAAATCTTACTAATTTGTAATTAGTCTATATAAAACAACATAAACATATACCTTATTATTGACACGTCTAACATAACCTAAACCTCGAAACACATAGATTTTTTTACTGCATTCTTCTCAAATAAAAAATTATTGCATATTAATGCTTTTTAAAATCATTGTTCTTATGTGCCCACTCTGAAACCATTACAAATAATAAATTCTCGTAAATATAAGATTTCGTATTAACGAAAGAAGATAATTAATTGAAAAAAATAAAATGAATAGATCAAGATTGGAGGAGTCTTCAAATATGATTGTCGGGATTGATCCTAGATTCTAGATGTCGATTATAGGTAATAAACTTCTAGTTCATACTGCAGGAACACAAGTTTAATAATTAGTTTATGATATTTCTCTCATTGCAGATGTACATATAACATTAATGGATATTAAAATTGTGATTGGAAATAATACTGTAAAATAAGAAATGAATCATAGAGAAAGGAATTATAGAAGATTTGAGAGTGTGAGGGAGAATGTTAAAATAACTTTTTTATTTATACATCTCTATAGAGTATTCTAGATCCTTCTTGAATTTTATAGAGAAACGAAAAAAATCTTGAATAATATTATGTAAACACACTAAAATTATTTGATTTTTTATAGACTTATACCAAAATTATGTGAACGCAAACAAATAATTTTTGGTGGTTTATAAAGTATTACTTAGGTGAAAGGAAGAATTTGAAAATTTTATTTTCCCTTTCTTCGAATAAGAAGTTTTATTAATGTAATCAAACAATTGAGACCACTTTAATATCTTCACATTGTTCAAATATTTTCAAATGTTTATTTGATGTAATTTTGTAATGTAAGAATTATAGTTTAGTAATTATCACAAAGATATTACACCATTTTTAAAATTTCTTTCAAATTCTTTTACACATATGTAAGTTTGAAATAATAAACTATTACATAAGATTTTATTTTCAAATTAACATTTAGAAAGAATTAGAAAATTAATTTTTACCACTTTATACCCATAATCATTTATTTTCTAACATGTATAGTTAATTAATTCACATGGTCAACAATAACCAATATTTACATATAAGATTTAAATTCAAATTACACATAATGAGCGGAAAATTGAATCTTTCTTCATTTGTTTTTTATATTTGTTGATCTGAATAAAAGGGTTATACCATTTTTACCTTCATATTCAATATAAAAGCTCAAAATTAACATGTGTATAAAGTTGAAAATTTATTTTCTCTCAACATATACCTATTTACCATTAATTGATAATATTTAAAGAGAACTGTTATTAATTTGTATTGTATAACAATAATTCATGTTTGCAAAGTCAACATAGAGGATTGATAAAAAATTATAAATGAATCTTTTTCACTTCTAAATTAACATGTATATTCTAAATGATTTAATACATAAGAAAAATAAACAAAATTCTTATAATTACATATAACCTCAATGTTCTACACCCAAACATTAGTAACGGGCATGTGTTCATCAATTAAAGTGTCTACGTTGAAGGACACATTCACTCATATTTAAGAGTCTTATTTAAATTTAAAGTACTTAAGTTAAAAAGGAGAACACAAATTCAGAAAATAAATTATTATTAAGAAATAAAAATGTATTAATCTTGCACTTAAAACAAACATGAAATAAAATACAAAAATATTTTTGAAGTTTATGATACGATATGTATTAATAGTATGTTATATGTCTATGATGGTTTATATAGAGACATCACAATATAGTTAGTTTAAAATATACCATGGTTTGATGTTCGCAAACATCAAACACAAATATAAATAAATCTTACTAATTTATAATTAGTCTATATAAAACAACATAAATATATACCTTATTATTGATACTTTTAACATAACCTAAACCTCGAAACACATAGATTTTTTTACTGCATTCTTCTCAAATAAAAAATTATTGCATATTAATGCTTTTTAAAATCATTGTTCTTATGTGCCCTCCCTGAAACCATTACCAATAATAAATTCTCTTAAATATAAGATTTCATATTAACGAAAGAAGATAATTATTTGAAAAAAATAAAATTAATAGATCAAGATTGGAGGAGTCTTCAAATATGATTATCGGGATTGATCCTAGCTTTTAGATGTCGATTATAAGTAATAAAAAAAATTCATTAACTTCTAGTTCATGTTGCAAGAAGACAAGTTTAATAATTAGTTTATGATATTTCTCTCATTGCAGATGTACATATAACATTAATGAACATTAAAATTGTGATTGAAAATAATACTGTAAAATAAAAAATAATCATAGAAATGATTTAGAGAAGATTATAGAGAAATGAATTAGAGAAGATTTGAGAGTGTGAGGGAGAATGTTAAAATAACTTCTTTATTTATACATCTCTATAGAGTATTCTAGATCCTTCTTGAATTCACATAAAAAAATAATAATAAATCAATATTAAAATTATATTAATCTTGGTGTAATCATACTTAGATTATAGAAATAACTTTTATGTTTAATATAAAAATAAATTTTCGTAATTAAATAAAAAAATATAACTTTGTGTTTAGAAATTGATATATTTAATATTTTTTTATTCATTTCCATATATATATATGGTTGTAATTCATACTTAGATTATAATACTTAGATTATAGAAATAAATTTTATGTGTAATATAAAATTAGATTTACATAATTTATTAAAAAAAGAACATAAATATTTATTTAAATTGAGAAATATTTTATATTTTATTCTTTTCATATATATCTCTTTAAAGATATTTTCTTAAAATAAACTTAAATTTCAAAATATTACAATAAATAAAAATAAAATATAAAATACTATAAAAACATTTTAAATTAATTAACATAAATAAAATAGTTACATATATTTTAATTTTGAAGAAGAAATATTCTTAATAATTGATTATATATTTAATCTTTTTATTACATATATTAATGCCTATCTAAATGGTGAGTGTCAATTTATTTTTAATTATACTCAAATATTTAATCATAATACAACTTAATTTGGGACATAAAGAGTTGTAAATCAATATTTTTATTTTTAAATGTATTTGAAATGTCAGACATATTTAATACACTCACTCTAAGAATACATACGTTAATATTATAAGTTATATTTTTAAAATTTTAATTAAAGATTTATTTTACTTCATATTTAACATTAATATTATAATAATATAAAATAATGTTTTTTTTCTAAATAAAAGAAAGAAGTTTATTTAAAAAAAAAACTTCAAATCCAATGACTTTTAAGTTACTATTTTGAAAGGAACCTTGAATTTGTTTATAGAATTAGTCACATAAGTATTTCAAGTATGAAGAATATGGTTTATAAAAGATAAGAGTAATGTGTTATATTTTCAGTTAGAACGCCTTAAGATGAAGTGAAGGTAATAGTTGATAAGTTAATCCTAATTTCTATATATCATAAAAACAAAGCTGAATAGAATAATATCGCACTAAAACAAACAATGAGAAAATACAATTAATAGAAATTTTAGATATTATAAGCTTTAATAGTAAGATATATTTTATAATAATTTATATAAAATAATCAAAAGTTAGCTAGATTAAGATATATATATATATGGAACAATAGTCAAATTTTAACAAGATTAAAAATATTTTAAAAAACTTCAAACACATGTATAACCAAATCTACTGAACAATATATTAGACTATATATCTACAATTAGGCTTCCAAAAAATCATAAACCTTGAAACACTTGAATTTTTTGTTCGTATAATGTATAAATGTGAAATTAATAAATTTTATTTAAATTAGTAATAGATAGCTAGTCTTTGAGATAAGAAATTAGTATAGTGATAAGTTTGAACCCTTATTATTATTAAAAACAGATCTAAATTAATTTTTAATTAGTTAGGTGAGAATAATGTTTGAAACTATTATTAAAAATACTTAAAATATTGGATAGTTAGGTACATTTATTTATTTTATCTATTTCCAATAATATTTTTTATTAACGGAGAAATATTTGGAGTGGTTTTATTCAAACTTGATTTTGAAAATTTTTATTAGTCAAAAAGATATTTAATTAAATAACTTAAAATGTTAAATTAATGGAAAAATATTAATTATTTATTTTTATAATATAAAGAGAGAAACGCAAAAAATCTTGAATAATATTATGTGAACACATTAATTTAAACTAAAATAATTTGATTTTTTATAGACTTATACCAATATTATGTGAACGCAAATAAATAATTTTTGGTGGTTTATAAAGTATTAGTTACGTGAAAGGAAGAATTTGAAAATTTTATTTTCACTTCCTTCCAATAAGATGTTTTTATTAATGTAGTCAAACAATTAAGACCACTTTAATATTTTCACATTGTTCAAATATTTTCAAATATTTTATTTGATGTAATTTTGTAATGTAAGAATTATAGTTTAGTAATTATCACAAAGATATTACACCATTTTTAATATTTTTTCAAATTCTTTTCTTTATTTGTAAGTTTGAAATAATAAACTATTACTTAAGATTTTATAAACATAAATTCAAATTATCATTTAGAAAGAGTTATAAAACTTATTTTACCACTTTATACCTATAATCATTTATTTTTTAACATGTATATATTACCATCTCATTAGATAATCAATTCACATACTCACTAATAGCCAATTTTTACAAATCATGTAAGATTGAAATTCTAATTATATTTAATGGGCGAAATGTTGAATCTCTTATTATTGATTTGTTTTTTATATTTGTTGATCTGCATAAAATATTATAGCATTTTTATATTAATATTCAATGTACAAGTTCAAAATTAACATGTGTATAAAGTTAAAAACAATTCTCACAACTCATACATATAATTATTTAGCATTAATCTAATAATATTAAAGGAGAACCGGTATTATTTTGTGATGTATAACATGTTTGCAAGGTTAACATAGAGGATTGATAAATAAAATTATAAATGAATTAGTTTGACTCCTAAACTAACATGTATATTCTAAATGATTTAATATATAAGGAAAAGAAACAAAAATTTTATAATTTCAAATAACCTCAATAATGTTCTACACCAAAACATTAGTAACGGGCATGTGCTCTTCAGTTATAGTGTCTACATTTGAACTACACATTCACATATATATAAGAGTCTTAATTAAAAAAGAACATAAATTCAGACAATGATGTTACTATTAAAAAAATAAAAATGTATTAATCTCGCACTTGAAACAAACATGAATTACAATACAAAAATATTTTAGAAATTTATGATAAGGTATATATTAATAGTACATTCTATGTATGTGATGGTTTACAAAGTTATCACAAATTAGTTAGATTAAAATATACATAGATTTGTTGTTCGTAAATATCAAACACAAATATAGATAAATCTTACTAATTTTTAATTAATCTATATAAATAAACATAAACAAATATATAAAATTAATGATGAAAAATAATATAATATATATATTTATATATAATGACATAGAAAATAATTTATAGAACAAAATTAGTTATTATTATTTATCATTTATAAAAAACTTTATATATATATATATTATAGTCTTATTATATATATAAAATTATTGATAAGACAATATATATTTTATATTATTACTGAGAAAAAAATATTTATAGTCAAGAATGCCTCCTTAAAAATTTGAATGTTGGATTTTAAACATGAAATATGAAAAAATTAATCGTTATATATTTATGATTATTGAAATTATTTTATTATTTTGTGTATTTATATATATTTTGTATTTTATTATTAATTAGTTAATTTTTATATTATTCAAAAATTATTTATATTCATAAAATTATTATATATATATATATATTTATTTGATGAAAGAAAAAATATATAATAAAAGATAAAATGTATTTATATAAAATTAATGATAAAAGTTAATATAATATATATATATATATAAGAAAATTCATTATATATATATTAAATTATATATATAAATTATTAATAAAAAATATATAATATTTTATATGATCAGTGGAGAATATATATATATATATATATTATTATAATTAATGATAGAGAAAATAATTAAAAAATAAAAATAGTTATTATTATATAGGGATAGACCCGGAAATTCACATTAAGGTGGACTTAAATTTTATGTAATAAATTATATATCAAAATAAAACGTTATATTATAATATTTAATAATATATATATATTATTAATGATAGAGAAAATAATTAAAAAATAAAAATAGTTATTATTATTTATTATTTATTATTTATATAGGGACAGACTCGGAAATTCACGTTAAGGTGGACTTAAATTTTATGTAATAAATTATATATTAAAATAAAACGTTATATTATAATATTTAAATAAGTTGAATTGTACCGAATTTTAAAATATATATATATATATTTTATTATAGATGAAATTTATAATATATATATATATTAATATAGATGAAATTTATAATATATATGTATATATTTTGTTGGATCAAATTATTTTGACTAAAATAAATTAAAAAATGAACTTATTTTATGCTAATTTTATTTTGATGATCTTTGTTAAAATCTAGTTGAGAATAAAACTAAGTTGGCTGTTTGTTTTATGCAGGTGCATATATAAGACTATGAAACTTTAGACGTGGTCTAAAACAGACATTCTTCGATGTGAATAGCGTAGTTAGACGTGCTGAAATGATCGGCTTAATCAATAGAGACGGGGTCTGGCGATTGATGAAGTCTTATGAAAAACGGTTTGAAAGAAATCTTGTTAGAGATTTGATTTACTTTCTATTCTACGCAAACCCTTGTAAACACTTGAAATAGAATCAAGTGCAGAAATGTTTACTTAGGTTTGAAGCTTAAGATGAAAAATGAGAAGATGACAGAAATGAACAAAACAGCAGATTGTTTATGGATGTTCGGAGCAAACTCTCCTACGTCACCCCTTCTTTCAACCACCAGAAGGTTTCACTATGACATGATTTGAATCAAATACAGTTTGCACGAATAGCTCACTATTGAACAGAACAGACTCTATTCAACTTACAAAATGATGAAGAATATCACTCACCTAATACAATGCATTGATTCTAACTCTCTCTTGATTAACACACAGTAAAGCAAGAAAGCAACTAATAGTTTTTGGTAATCTAGATGTCAAAATGATCTATTGAATTCTCTCTCTGCAATTCCGGCAGTTCGTCCGTTGTCCTTAAGAATCTTTAAATGTGAACATGTACTAATGGTCTAATCTTCATAATGATACGTGGCACTCTTCCATTGGAACGCCTCCATAGCACACAACAGACTCTGAATCCAAGGATCGTGGTCGTACACAACAGGTAGTGCGTCGAATATTCTTTAGGGATTTACCTGCAAAACAAGTAGTGGGAAGGGTATTCGCTTACGTGTCATAGATTGATTGGTTGCGTCTGGTTGTCGTACTGATCTTCACTAGAAAGTGGAGCAGGAGTAGCATACAGTTGTAGCACATGGGTAGGTGGGTGCTAGCTTCAAGCAACTACTTAAGCAAGGCATTAGACGTATATCAATTAGACGACCTCGTCTAATAAAATCAAACGTCCCCGTCTGATAACGGAATCCATTAGACCACCTAGTCTAATGGGATTAGACTTACGTTTAATTACAATCACTTTAGACTAATCTGAAGGAGTTAGACTGCATGTCTAACTTTCACCAGTTAGACTACACGTCTAACTTTCTCTTTCTATTAGACTGCACGTCTAACTCCACGAGTTAGACTGCACGTCTAATTACGGTTCTACTTCAGACTAGTCTGAAGGAGTTAGACTCCACGTTTAACTTTCACAATTCATTAGACTGCACGTCTAACTCCACGAGTTAGACTGCACGTCTAATTACGAGTCCATTAGACTTGCACATCTAACTCCACGAGTTAGACTGCACATCTAATTACTCCAGTTAGAGTGCACGTCTAACACCGCTTAGTTAGACTACACGTCTAACTTTGCTAGTTAGACTGCACATCTAATTCCAAGTCTATTAGACTGCACGTCGAACTCCACGAGTTAGACTGCACGTCTAATTCCGAGTCTATTAGACTGCACGTCTAACTCCACGAGTTAGACTGTATGTCTAATTACTAATCCAATAGATTGCACGTCTGATTCCTCTAGTTAGACTGCACGTCCAACATCGCTCAGTTAGACTACACGTTTAACTTCGCTAGTTAGATTGCACGTCTAACACCACGCATTTAATACCAAATCGGTCTAATGAACCTCATTAGAACCAAGTCTAATAAAATCTGATTTCAATACACCTGTATCAAAAACAATTAGACGCATATATAATCCAATCATCATCAAAATTCCAATAGTCAAACTATTTGAACACTTAGTCAAAATAATTTGACCCAACACGTGGTCTAAAGGGAAGTGTAGTTAGACGTGGTAGTCTAACTCCTTTAGACGTGGTCTAAAGGGAAGTGTAGTTAGACGAGGTAGTCTAACTCCTTTAGACGTGGTCTAAAGGGAAGCGTAGTTAGATGAGGTAGTCTAACTCCTTTAGACGTGGTCTAATGGCGCACGTCTAATGCCTTGCTTCAACAGTCATCTGAAGAAAGTATAATTCTAACCACGATCAACTAGTTGTCTACTACTCCTTCTCCACTCACTTCTATGTAGTCTGACAAGCCAACTAATTTTATCAAATGAATGAACGCCATGTATGTGAATATCCTTCCAACTGCCTGTCCGGTACAAAACAATATCAGAGGATATTCGGCGCACTACTCGTTCAGTACGGCCACGATTTAAGGACAACAGATGAATACCCTTGTTACCTGATTCACAATCTCCACAGGATATTCGGCGCACTTCTCAGAGTCTTCTATAGGCGGTCGTCCAACGGACACATGCCACGTCTCCACAAAGAATATCCGACCGTTGGTGTACTTCTACTAGAAATAGATTCTTAAGGACAACAGATGAATCCCCCTGTTACCTGATTCACAATCTCGCTTATTCTCTTACTGACTTTCTTACATTCTTCAAAGATCAAGAGAGAAATTCAATTACTGTCAAGTAGTGAGAATATTATAAGTTGAACATAGGTTTTCTATTCAATAGAGAGTTAGCTAGCTCAGTGAGTTGTATTCGATTCAAAGTATTTTAGTGGATATCCTTCCAATTATGGAAGAAGGGTGATGTAGGAGTTTTATCTCCGAACATCCATAAAAATCCCTATGTTCTTTACTTTCTGCCTCTTTCATTTGATTGTTCAAAGTTTTAAATCCGACGAACAGGTCCGCACTTGAACCCGTTTCAAGAGTTCGAAGGATTGGTGAAGAATAGAAATAGATACTAATCCCTCGTGGGATTCTTTATTGCTAGTATTGATCCTATCAAGTGGTATTTGAGCCTCGTTTTATATTCTCAAGCACCAATAAGAACCTAAAACATGTCTTTCATCAATCACATTCCTTTTCTCTCGAAAGAAAACTACGATTATTGGGTGATGAGAATGCAAGCGCATTTGGCAGCCCTCGATTACGATATGTGGTATGTCATCACTAATGGTTCCATAAAGATTGAGAAGCCCAGATGTGAATGGATAACTGAAGATAAGATGATGAACAACTTAGATAATGTCGCCAAAGATATTCTATACAAGTCGATCGACATGAATATATTTAGTGAGATCAATTCACTCTCCTCCGCTAAAGAAATTTGAGAGAAGCTGATTCAAATTTATGGCTGTAAGGATCAAATAAAAGAGAACAAAAAAGAGCAGAAGGTTCTTATGAGCGTTGAAAGCAAGTCCAAGTGGTCTGATAGTGACTTAGATGACTCATCTATCGATAGAGATAACGAAGTCGTCACATGCTTGATGGCAGATGGCCAATCCAAGGTATTCGACTTCTCTTTGAAAGATTTTACAATAGATGATTTAACTATTGCACAATGACATGGTCATTGAGTACAAGAAGTTATCAGACTCATTTAATGAAATGAAATCAAAATATGAGACCAATAACTCTTTTTCATCTCAAGTTTTTTAACCAAAACTTTTTTAGAACAAAGTAGTTGAGCTCTCATCTAAGAATGAGACGCTCAAGGAAAAGATTCAAATTCTTTCGTCTGTGTTGGGTCAAATTATTTTGACTAAGTGTCAAAGTAGTTTGACTATTGGAATTTTGATGATGAATGTACAGTTAAAACTCAATCTATGCGTCTAATTGTTTTTGGT
Organism: Impatiens glandulifera; assembly: GCF_907164915.1. Lineage (NCBI taxonomy): Eukaryota > Viridiplantae > Streptophyta > Magnoliopsida > Ericales > Balsaminaceae > Impatiens > Impatiens glandulifera. The sequence goes on along the minus strand of NC_061863.1, from coordinate 29,023,639 downwards.
GCAGGTGTATCAAAAACAGGTTATATTAGACTTGGTCTTAATGAGATTCATTAAACCGATTTCGCATTAGATGCACAAAGTTAGACGTGCAGTCTAACTAGCGGAGTTAGACGTGCAGTCTAACTAGCGGAGTTAGACGTGTAGTCTAACTAGCGGAGTTAGACGTGTAGTCTAACTCCTTTAGATTAGTCTGAAGGGATGTATAGTTAGACGTACAGTCTAACTAGTGAGAGTTAGACGTGCAGTCTAACTCCTTCACATTAGTCTGACAGGGATTTAGAGGAGTCTCCGGCTGAAAGAGAGACTGAAGCTGTAACATGCTTGATGGATGGCATATGACCAATCCAAGGTAAATCATGTTTCTACACCAGAATTTACCAACGAAGAGTTAACTACTACACTCAATGAAATGTCCATTGAGTACAAAAAGTTATCAGATTCGTTTTATGAGATGAAAGTGAAATATGAAGCCAACTGTTAGGATCGGGATCGCCCTTAGAGGACCGGGGTCTGGCTTTGAGGGTGAACGCTTAACAACACACACTTGCAATAGTCCGGTTAGAGAATATAACCGCTTCTTAACACTACACAAGCTGTCACAAACCTTTTGAACCGGGTTTTATAGATGTTCGGAGTTTAATCTCCTACGTCACCCCTTCTTCTCGAATAATGAAAAGGATATTCACTAACAGAAATATTACAATACTCACACAATGCCGAACGAGTCTTATTTACTACTCGTCGGTTACACCACTCACAATGATGTAATACAATACTTTTTACTCAATTGGTAAAATACACACACAATACAAGAACACTTTCGGGAATTTCAATCATTGTTCAAGGTTGCGCGTAATATTTCTTGTTACTATTGCTTGTCTCTTGTATATGAACTTTTCGTGGTGATTTCACGCGTATCAGTCTTTGGCACTATGAGTTTCTATTTATATGGAAAATATGACAACGATCATAATTTTCTCTCTCCGCTTGATTGGTCATCTGAAGCCGCGCCGGTCAGGTTCAGAGGATTGCGTGCACGCTTTGTTATTTTGGACACTTGGAAACCATGCACTTTGGTCGGCTTGCATTTTGGACACATGGAATACATGCACTAGGTTGGCCGCCTGAATCAGATGTTGCTTGTAGATTTAGATAAATAGGTAATCATTGTTTTTGTTGAATGCTTTTGATCCGAATCTTTTCTTCTCGTATATTTCTGAGAAATCTCTATATCATCATTATTACGTCATCTTCTCAGTTTCATCACCTTTCAAAGTTTTCCGTTGAGCTTTTATGATCATCAATAATGGAATGAGTCAGCCGGATGATGACGCTTTTGCTAGCCGATCTAGTTGAAAGAGTTCAGTCGGTTTCACAGTTTATGACCGGATCATTTAGGCATGTGCTTCAGTCGGTATGATGCGGCTTGATCTATACCTGCACAGGAAAATTTGAGACTGATTAAGTTCTTTGGCCGATTAAAATTAATATACTTAATTTTTCTAACACCAACATTTCATCATTTCATAAAACTTCTGGAACAAATGATTTTGAAAAGAAAGAAGTAGTGATCTCATCTAAGAATGAGATGCTCAAAGAACAGATTCAAACTCTATATACTGAAAACAAAAGGCTAAACTATGTAGTTAGAGCATGAAAAAGGTCTGGAGATGCTATCAAACATCAGATCAGCATGTTGAAACCTGCTGGATCTAAATCCGGTTTAGGATTTGATGTCAATGACTCAAACCTATCGTGCAAAAAGTCAAACTCATAGAATGACAAGCTTAAGCCAATAAGCTTTGTTAAAGGAAGTTTGACTAACATTGAATTTGATCCGATTCATGAAGAAGTAGTTTTTAAGAATGAAATAACTTATGTTCCGCCGACTGTCAGCTGGCTGAAAAATAAGTTAGATGCAGCCAGGAGGTCTGGCAACCTAAAACCTGACCCAAAGTCTAGGAGTTTTAAAAGAAAACCTTCTTCAAAATCTAAGGGATTAGTGGCTAGCAGGAAGGCGTCTGCTATGTCAAAATCATACGCATTAATCACAACACAAAATGAGAAATCCATCAGAATAACCCAAATATGGATTCCTAAGGGACTGATTCACCGAGGACTCAATTGAATGTGGGTACCAAAAGATTGTGAATATTGTTTTGTGTAGGCACAAGTGAATGATGATCTCGAGGAATCTGTGTGGTATCTTGATAGCCGTTGTTCCAGGCATATGACAGGACACAGACGGCTTCTGACCGATATAGTAGATTGTTCTGGACCTAAGATCACTTTTGGTGATAATAAGAAGGGCAAAACCATGGATAAGAGTAAGGTTATCCATGGTAATCTAACCATTAATGATGTGTTACTTGTTGACAATCTATGTTATAACCTGATTAGTATTAGTGAACTATGTGATAATGGCTTGTCAGTCGATTTTCAAACTCATACATGTTTAGTTAAGAATCAACATGGTAATACTTTGCTAACTGGTAGTAGAGTAGGAAATTCATATAAAATGAACTAGCAAAAATAATCTTCTGATCATATGTGCATGATTGCCAAAAACGACCAGAAATGGTTATGGCATAAAAGGTTGAACCACTTAAACTTCAAAACCATCAACAACATTTGTTCAAACAATTTAGTTATTGGTTAACCTAAACTTCAATTTTCAAAGGACAAGGTATGCTCTGCTTGCCAGTTAGGCAAACAGGGAAGATCATCGTTTAAAAGTACAGGGAAATCTCAATTCAGTCGTTGCTTAGAATTGTTACATATGGATCTATTTGGTCCAATTCCTGTAAAGAGCTTAGGAGGAATGAGATTTTCCCTAATTGTTATTGATGATTTTTCTCGATTTACATGGGTAGAATTTGCCATCAAAGGATAAAACTGCTGAAAACTTGATTAGAATATTTAAAAGAATTCAGAATTAGAAATCTTTGAATATTGCATATATTAGAAGTGACCAGGGAACTGAGTTCACTAACAGATACCTATCATTTTATCTCGAGGATTTCAGAATTAGGCACGAGTTGTCTAGTGCCAGAACTCCACAGAGGTTTTGGGTAGAAGCCATAAACATAGATTTCTATACACAAAATCGGTCAATAATTAACAAACGTTTTGATAAAACTCCCTATGAACTGTATTACGGGAAAATTCCCATAGTGTCTTACATTAAGGTATTCGGGTGTAAATGTTTTATTCATAACAATAGAAAGGTTTATTTGACCGCTTTTGATGCTAAAGCAGATGAGGGATTCATGTTGGGATACTCTTCAGTAAGCAAGGCTTACAAAGTATACAACAACAGAACGCAAATCGTTGAGGAATACTTCCATGTAGTTTTTGATGAGCCTGTTGAGAGAAAATCCATTGATCCCATTGACCTTGCTGACAGATTAAAAGCGACTAGTCTTGAGTCTGTAAGTAAGGAAGAAGCTCTAGATAAACGAATTTCGTTGTCTGACCCTGTGGCTGATCCGCTGAGGTTCAACCAGATGTACAAACTCCTGTTCAACAACCTATTGAGTGTTCATACGTCGCAGAGTCACCCGTTCAAATGACCAATCCCCTTGGATCCAACCTCAGATGGAACAAGAATCATCCACCTGAATTGATCATCGGAAATCCTTTCTCTCCTCGAAGAACAAGACGTCAATTGATGGATGAAGTGGCCAATTCCGCATTTATTTTTCAAATTGAACCAAAAAAAATTGGTGAATCCGTAGTTGATCCAGATTGGATCAATGCCATACAAGAGGAGTTAAACCAATTTTTGAGAAATAAAGTGTGGCATCTAACTCATAGAACGACTGACCAGTTAGTCATAGGAACAAGATGGGTCTTTAGAAACAAGCTTAGTGAAGATGGTTTAGTTATTAGAAATAAAGCTCGCTTTGTTGCTCAAGGATACAGACAAGAGGAAGTTATGGACTTTGATAAGTCTTTTGCACTTGTAGCAAGACTTGAGGCAATTAGAATCTTCCTGGCACACGCATCATTTAAGAACTTTAAAGTCTTTCATATGGATGTGAAAAAGCATTTTTAAATGGTAAATTAAGTGAAGAAGTAAATGTTGAGCAACCCCCTGGCTTTGTAGATCATGCGTTACATAATCATGTTTATAAACTTGACAAAGCATTTTATGGTCTGAAACATGCTCCTAGAACTTGGTATGACACCTTAACTGAATTTTTGTTTGATCATGATTTTGTCATTGGAACTGTGGATAAAACTTTGTTTAGATTCACTAAAGATTCTCACATCTTGCTCGTTCAAATATATGTTGATGATATTATATTTGGCTCAACTAATCCCATATTATGTGAGAAATTTACTAAGCTGATGCATGACAGATTTGAAATGATCATGATGGGAGAATTAACGTTTTTCCTTGGGCATGAAGTCCGTCAACTGGAGAAAGGGACCTTCTTAAATCAGGTTAAGTATACCAAAGAACTGCTAAATAAGTTTGGAATGGAGAATTTCTCTACCGCATCCACTCCAATGAGCTACTCTAATAAATTGGATAAAGATGAAGGTGGTCAAAGTGTGGATGTCACAGCCTATAGAGGACATATTGGACCGTTGCTCTATGTGACTACTAGTAGACCATATATCCAATTTGTTGTTGGTGTCTGAAGAAGATTTCAGGCTAATCATAAACTCTTACACTTTACTACTGATAAACGCATTCTTAAATATTTAAAGGGAACTCAAAATGTGGGACTGTGATATCCGAAGGATTCCAGTTTCAATTTGACATGTTTCTCAGACGCAAATTATGCAGGGTGCAAAATTGATAGAAAGAGCACAATTGGAACATGCCAGTTACTTGGAGATCGTCTTATCTCATGGTTTAGCAAGAAGTAGACTTCGGTTGCCACGTCTACAGCTGAAGCATAGTACCTTGTTGTTGGAAGTTGTTGCTCTCAACTTTTGTGGGTTCAACAACACCTCAAGGACTATGGGATTGAAGTTGAAGAATCTCCAATTTTCTGCGACAACACTAGTTCCATTGCAATCACCTATAATCTAGTTCTGCATTCTCGGATAAAGCATATCGAAAGCAGGCATCATTTTATCCGAGAACACGTCAATCAGAAGCAGATTCGTCGTGAATATATTACTACAGATCAACAAACGACAAATATCTTCCCGAAGCCTCTACCAGAAGCTAAGTTTTCTCATTTTAGAAATATTTTAGGTCTTGATGATCTTGATTTATGTTACTACGTGCATAAATTGAGGGGAACATGTTGTTCAAAGTGTAAATAGAAAGACAAAAAGATAGAGGTCTTAATACGTCCAATAAACTTAAAGTTTAAGAAGCATATCTACTTAGACGTACGTCTACTATAGCAGTTTTATCTTCTTTCGAAAATTTTGTCTTAGTTTATAACCTGCGCGGTTAGACTTACACGTCTAATAGACGTTAGACGTTGTTATGTCTAGAGCAAATAGAATTTCACGTCTAACCAGACAGACGAGAAGCACGTGCTGTTTATGCACAATTAGACGCGTCGTCTAATAGACAAATTTTCTATGTAGAAGTGAAGAATGTGAAAAGTAGAATAAAAGTCTAACTACTTGTGTACTTAGATTTTTAATTTTCTGGTTATTTGGACAGCTGTCACCTGTATATGAATCTGTCCATGAATTTTTTCCCGCCTAAAATGTACAAGTCACTTCTCAAATAAATTGAAGACATGTGTCTCTTAATTTGTCAAGAATGACTGACATTTCTGATATTATTTCCATTCCTATGTCTAATATTATTTGCATGCGTTCATGATTAATATTAATAGTTGTGTTCCTAGGGAATATGTCTATGACTCTTTGACGGTTGATATAATCATTAGATTTTAACTACACGTTAGGTTCTTGATATTTAATGAAGGGTATTACTCAAATGACTTAGTACTCCCTCCCAAATCTGTATCTCTCTGTCTAGAATTTGAATCGTCAAAATGACTTCTTTCTCTCCAAAATCTCTGCAAGTAGATTTCCAGTATGTGTATTCTACTCTAATCCGTGGAATGGTTCAAATGTTTGAATCATTAGAAGCCTGTTGGTTGAAGAAGTTTCTTCGCCCCCACTGCATCTACCACGAACAAATCATTCATGAGTTCTTTGAAACCGCCAAGTTTTACAACGACAAATATATCTGCGGGATTGTTCTCGACATAATGATTTGCTTCAATGAAGATACTTTTGGCATGTTGTTCCCTCTCCCAACTGTAGGAATCCATGAGTTTCCTCCCTCCCCTCCTGAAATCCGGTCGGAGATGTTGAAGGTTTTTTCAGATGCAAACCTTCCAGTAAAGAATCACGGGAAGAGTAGTTTCTAGAAAGTTGAGTTTGCCTTACTCAGCGACATCATCTCCAAATCCCTCCTTGCAAAGGATTCCTCCTACACATACTGCTCAAAAGTCTTTGAGATGATGGTGTCCATCACAAGGGGTGTTGCCATCAACTGGAAGAAAGTCATATTCGAGAACCTGGTTAGAATGCTCTGTGCCAGGAAAACAATCTTCGGATTTGATGGTCCTCTTGGCGTATTCCTTTGTTGTCTTCTCGATGAATCTGGTAATGGGTATCACTAAACCTCCAAAACACTGAACAGCTAGAAAGTTGTTGACTATGCTCTTAGGGTAAAAAGGCTCAAATCGAAGAAAAGGGACAGAGGTGTCTACAACTCTACTCTAACCGAAGTCTTAGAGACTGTTTAGGTTGTAGATTGGTCTTCCCTAATGATGTTAAAAAAGGGGAAGAGAGAAAGAGAAAAAGGAGGAGGATAGAAATCATTTATGTTTTTGTTAATTTTGAAAAGATGTTTGATATTCCTCTTGAAAAACATTCCCTATTTTTATCTGACATATTTATCTGTTAATAATATTACTTATGAACTTGTCTTTTATTGGTGGTTTTGACAAGTTTTTATGTAAGATGGATGAACTAGTTCTACTTCTTATTTATATGATGAATGTTTAATTTGTTATCTATGCACAAATTTTAACATCATCATCAAAAAGAGGGAAATTGTTGGGTCAAATTATTTTGACTAAGTGTCAAAGTAGATTGACTATTGGAATTTTGATGATGAATGTATAGTTAAAACTCAATCTATGCGTCTAATTGTTTTTGGTGCAGGTGTATCAAAAACATGTTATATTAGACTTGGTCTTAATGAGATTCATTAGACCGATTTAAAATTAGATGCACAAAGTTAGACGTGTAGTCTAACTAGCGGATTTAGACATGCAGTCTAACTAGCGGAGTTAGACGTGCAGTCTGACTAGCGGAGTTAGACGTGCAGTCTGACTAGCGGAGTTAGACGTGCAGTCTAACTAGCGGAGTTAGACGTGCAGTCTAACTAGCGGAGTTAGACGTGCAGTCTAACTAGCGGAGTTAGACGTGCAGTCTAACTAGCGGAGTTAGACGTGCAGTCTAACTAGCAGAGTTAGACGTGCAGTCTAACTCCTTCAGATTAGTCTAAAGGGATGTATAGTTAGACTTGCAATCTAATTTATGGAAGTTAGATGTGCAGTCTACTTATGGAAGTTAAACGTGTAGTCTAACTCCTTCACATTAGTCTGAAGGGATGTATAGTTAGACGTGCAATCTAACTAGAGAAGTTAGACGTGCTGTCTAACTAGTGAGAGTTAGACGTGCAGTCTAACTCCTTCAGATTAGTCAAAAAGGATGTATAGTTAAACGTGCAGTCTAACTAGTGAGAGTTAGACGTGCAGTCTAACTCCTTCAGATTAGTCTGAAGTGAATTGTAATTAGAAATGAAGTCTAATCCCATTAGACTAGGTGGTCTAATGGATGATGCCATTAGACGGGCGCGTCTAATTGCATTAGACGAGGTCGTCTAAGTGAAATACGTCTAATGCTAGGCTTAAGCAGTTGCTTGAAGCTAGCACTCGTCTACCCAGGATCAACTAGTTCTACGCTACTCCTGCTCCACTTTCCTGTGAAGATCAGTACGACAGCCAGTTGCAACCAATTGATTAATGTCACGTAAGAAAATATTCTTCCCACTACTTGTTTTTGCAGGAATATCTTTGAAGAATATTTGGCGCACTACCAGATTGGTACGACCACGATCCTAGTGCTCAGAGTCTGCTGTGTACTATGGACGCGTTCCAATTGAAGCTCGCCACATGTCATTATGAAGATTCGACCGTTGGTACCTGCTCATATTTAAAGATCCTCAAGGACAACGCATGAATCATCGATCTATCGATACTCAGATTATTCTATCTTAAACATACAAATTGAGTGAGTTTCTTTCTTGCTTTTACATAGTGTTCAATCAAGAAAGAGTTAGAATCAAAGCATTGTATTAGCTGAGTGATATTCTTCATATTATAAGTTGAACAGAGCTTGTTCCGTTCAATAGAGAGCTAGTCGTGCGATTGTATTTGATTTGTTGAAAGTTTAGTGAATCCTTCCATTGGTTGGAAGAAGGGGTGATGTAGGAGAGTTAACTCCGAACATCCATAAACAAATTGTTGTGTTGATTCTTTCTGTCATCTATTCATTTTTTGTTCTTAGCTTCAAACCCAAGCAAACATTTTTGCACTTGAATCGTTCAAGAGTGATAGGATCGGCTTTATCGATAGAGACGGGGGTCTGGCTATGGATGAAGACTTATGAACAACGGTTTGAAAGAAATCATGTTAGGGATTTAATTCACTTTCTATTCTACGCAAATACTTGTAAACACTTAGAACAGATTTAAGGCGGGATTGTTTACTTGGGTTTGAAGCTCAAGATGAAATATGAAAAGATGACAAAAATGAAAGAATAGAAGTTTGTTTATGGATGTTCGGAGAAACTCTCGTACGTCACCCCTTCTTCCAACCACCGAAAGGATTCACTATAATATGATTAGAATCAAATACAGTTTGCACACACTTAGCTCACTATTAAACAGAACACACTCTGTTCTATTTACAAGATGAAGAATATCACTCAGCTAAAGGTGTTTTTGATTCTAGCTCTCTCTTGATTCACACAGTACAATCAGGAAAGCAGCTTCATAGTATAAGGCTTCATTTCTCTCTCTTGAAAATAGCAAGCAGAATTATCGATTGACTTTTTGTAAAATCTGGCAGTTCGTGAGACAGATTGTGTGTTGTCCTTGAGATTTGTTAAATACTGGGCAGGAGCTAACGGTCGAATCTTTTAGAATGATACGTGGCACTCATCCATTGGAAAGCCTCCATTGTACACAGTAGGTTCTGAGCACAATGATCGTGGTCATACACCACTAGTAGTGCGCCGAATATTCCATCAGAGATGTACCTGCAAAACAAGTAATATGAGGAAAATTCTCTTACGTGGCATTTGTTGGTTGGTTGCATATAACTTTTGTACTGATCTTCACTAGAAAGTGGAGCAGGAGTAGGGTACAACTATAGCACGTGCGTAGTCGGGTGCTAGCTTTAAGCATACTGCTTAAGCTTAGCATTAGACGTATTTCAGTTAGACAGATTGTGAAAACCAATCTAATGAAATTTAAACATCCCCGTCTAATAACAGAGTCCATTAGACCGCCTGGTCTAATAGAATTAGACTTACTTCTAATTACAGTCACTTCAGACTAATCTGAAGGAGTTAGACTCACGTCTAACTTTCACTAATTAGACTACACGTCTAATTATCCAATAACCATTAGACTGCACGTCTAATTCTGGTTCTACCTCAGACTTGTCTGAAGGAGTTAGACTCATGTCTAACTTTCACTAATTAGACCACAAGTCTAATCATTCACTAACAATTAGACTGCACGTCTAACTCCACTGAGTTAGACTGCACGTCTAATTCCGGTTCTACCTCAGACTTGTCTGAAGGAGTTAGACTTACATCTAACTTTCACAATCCATTAGACGACACATCTAATTTTCTCATTCCAATAGACTGCACGTATAATTCCAAATATATTAGTTTGCACGTCTAACTCCGCTGAGTTAGACTGCACGTCTAATCATTCCAAATATATTAGACTGCACTTCTAACTCCGTTGAGTTAGACTGCACGTCTAATTCTGCATATATTAGACTGCACGTCTAACTCCACTGAGTTAGACTGCACATCCAATTCCGTATATCTTAGACTGCACGTCTAACTCCACTAAGTTAGATTAAATGTCTAATTCCGGGATCTATTAGACTGCACGTCTAACTCCGCTGAGTTAGACTGCACGTCTAATTACGAGATGTATTAGACTACACGTCTAACTCCGCTGAGTTAGACTGCATGTCTAATTCTTTGTATTCATTAGACTGCACATCTAACTCCATTGAGTTAGACTGCATGACCCTCATTAGAGCCAAGTCTTATGAAATGTGATTTCGATACACCTACATCACAACGCATAATTCATTTCATCATCAAAATTCCAATGGTTAAATTATTTTAACACTTAGTCAAAATAATTTGACCCAACAAAGAGTTTGCAAGAGTTTGTGCAGAATAGAAAGTGATCTAAATCCTTAACATGACTTCTATCAAATCGTTTGTCCTAAGTCGTTATCAATCGCCAGACCCCCGTCTCTATTGATTACGCCGATCCTATCAGTCTGAAAAATCAACGTTTAACTTATATAGTCAGTTCCTAGACAAAGTCTGGAGATGCTGTCAGACTGTAGATCTACATGCTCAGGCATGTCAGATGCAAATCCGATTTAAAATTTGAGAAAGCTAACTTAGACAAGTCCAGTGAAAAGTAAACATAGTAACATACATGTTTAAGCCAATAAACTTTTGCAGAGGGAGTTTAACTGATAAAGGAACTGATCCAAGATGTGAGGATCTAACCTTAAAGGTAGAGATAATTTATATTAAGCCAAATGTAAGCTGACTGAAACCGAGAAAGAAACAAACAACGAATTTGGCAAGCAAAAACATGACAAGAAGTCAAGGAGTTTTAAATAAAAACCATCCTCTAAAGTTAATAGATCAACTGCTAGCAGGAAGACGTCTGCTAAGCCTAAGTCATATGCACTTATCACAACACAAAAAGGGAAATCCATCAGAATAACTCAAATATGGATTCCTAAGAGACTAATTGATCGAGGATCCAAGTGAATGTGGTTACCAAAATTTGGAAATATGTATTTGTGTAGGTCAGATTAGCTGCCTGGAGGAATCAGTTTGATACCTAGACAGTGGATGCTTTAGAAACATGAATAAAGATAGACGGCCTCTTACTGAAATTACAGACTGTTCAGGGCCTACCATCACATTTGGGGATAACCACAAGGGTAAGACCATGGGTAAGGGTAAGATTATCCATGGTAATCTAAACATCAACAATGTGCTACTTGTTAAAAACTTGTGTTATAATCTAATAAGTATTAGTAAATTATGTTATAATAGATTTTTTGTCGATTTTCAAATGCATGCATGCCTGGTTAAGGATCAGCAGGGTAACAATCTGCTAACCGGAAGCAGGGTAGGAAGTTATTACAAAATGAACTGGAAAAACAAGATGTCTAATCCCGTGTGCATGATAGCTCAAAATGATCAAAATTGGCTATGGAATAAAAGATTGAATCATCTTAATTTTAAAATAATCAACAATATTTGCTCACATGATTTAGTGTTTGTTTTATCTAAACTAAAGTTCTCAAAGGACAAGGTTTGTCCTGCTTTCCAGTTAGGCAAGAAGAGCAAATCATCATTCAAAAAATAAAGGGAAATCTCAGTCCAACCGGTGCCTGGAACTTTTACTTATGAATCTTTTTGTTTCAAGTCATTTTAAAAACTTGGGAGGAATGAGATTCAACCTAGTTATCATTAATGATTTTTCAAGGTTTACGTGGGTTAGTTTCTTGAAATCTAAGGATCAGACGGAAGAGAACTTGATTCAGATCCTTAGGAGACTTCAAAACAAAAAATCTTTAATCATTAATAAGATTAGAAGTGATCGGGGAACCGAGTTCACTAATAGATGCCTAACTTCCGATCTCGAGGAGTTTAGTATTAGACACGAGTTGTCTAGTGCCAGAACTCCATAGTAAAATGGTATTGCTGAGAGAAGAGTAAGAACACTAAAGGAAGCAGCGGGATCTATGATTGCTGACTCAGGTGTTCCTTAGAAGTTTTGGGAAGAAGCCATAAACACAACATACTATACCCAAAATCGATCAATAATCAATAAACGCTTTGACAAAACACCTTATGAACTGTTTTATGGAAGAATTCTTACAGTTTCTTACTTTCGAGTCTTCGGGTGTAAGTGTTTCATTCATAACAATGTGAAAGATTATTTGACCTCTATTGATGCTAAAGCAGATGCTGGAATCATGTTAGGATACTCTTCAGTTAGTAAGGCTTTTAGAGTTTACAATAGTCGAACACAAATTGTTGAGGAATCCTATCATGCTGTTTGTGATGAATCTGTTGAAAATAATTCTATCGATCCCATTGACATTTATAACAGTAGAAGCGACAAGTCTTGAATCTGATAGTGAAGATGAAGCTCCTGTCTAAAGGTATTATTCTTTTGATCAAGTGGATGATCCGGTTGAGAATCAACCAGACGTCTAAACTTTCAGTCAACAGATTGTTGACAATTCGGATGTAGCGGGGCCATCTAATCAGACGTCTAATCCTTTAGGATAAAACTTCAGATGGAACAGAAATCACCCACCTGAATTGATAATTGGCAATCTTAACTCTCCTCGTAGGATAAGGCGTCAATTATTGGATGAAATGGAAAACTCCACCTTTATTTCTCAAATTGAAGAAATTCGATGAAGTAGTGCTTCATCTAGATTGGATCAATGCAATCTAAGAGGAGTTAAACCAATTTGAGATAAATAAAGTGTGTCATCTAACTCCAAGGCCGATTGATCAATCACTTATTGGAACAAGATGGGTTTCGAAACAAGCTCAGTGAAGATGGCTTAGTTGTGAGAAACAAAGCGCGGTTGGTTGCTCAAGGATATAGATAGAAGGAAGAAATTGACTTTGAGGAGTCATTTGCACCTGTAGCTAGACTTGAGGCAATTAGAATCTTCCTAGCTTATGCATCATTTAAGAATTTCAAAGTCTTTCAAATGGATGTGAAAAATTCATTTTGAAATGGAAATTTGAATGAGGATGTCTATGTTGAGCAAACACCTGGTTTTCTACATCACTCTTTACCAAATCACGTTTTTAAACTTGAAAAAGCTTTATAGTTTGAAACAAGCTCCAAGAGCTTGGTAAGACACTTTGACTAAATTTTTGTTTGATCATGACTTTTTCATTGGCATAGTTGACAAAACATTGTTTAGATTTGTTAAAGATTCTCACATTTTGCTTGTTCAAGTCTATGTGGATGATAACATTTTTGGGTCAACTAACCCTAAACTTTGTGAGAAGTTTTCCAAGTTGATGCAGGACAAATTTGAGATGAGTACGATGAGAGAATTAACCTTCTTCTTCGGTCTTTAAGTTCGTCAACTGGAAAAAGGAACTTTCATCAACCAAGCCAAATACACCATGGAGTTGTTAAAGAAGTTTGGTATGAAAAGTTGTTCAGCTGTAGCTACTCCAATGAGTTACTCTAGCAAGTTTGACAATGATGAAGATGGCTAGAGTGTGGACATCACAGCTTATAGAGGAACCATCGACTCCTGCTCTATCTCACTACAGTCGGCCAAACATCCCGTTTGCTGTCGGCGTTTGTGGAAGATTCTAGGCTAATCCTAAACAATCTCACTATGTTGCTGCTAAGCGAATTTTGAAATATTTAAAGGGAACTCAAAATGTGGAACTGTGGTATCCAAAGCATTTCAGTTTCAATCTAACGAGTTACTCAGATGCAGATTATGCAAGGTGCAAGATTGATAGGAAAAGCACCAATGGAACTTGCCAGTTTCTTGGTGATCATCTGATCTCATGGTTCGGTAAGAAGCAGACGTATGTTTCCACGTCTACAGCTGAAGCCGAATATCTTGCAGCAGGGAGTTGTTGCTCTCAGCTTTTGTGGGTTCAACAACATCTGAGGGATTATGGAATTAAGGCAGATGAGTCTCCAATTTTTTTGCGGCAACACTAGTGTAATTGCAATAACTTATAACCCAATGGTGCACTCTCGGACAAAGCACATCGAAATAAGACATCATTTCATTCGAGAGCATGACAGTTAGAAGCATATTCGCCTTGAATATGACCCAACAAATCAACAAGTAGCAGACGTGTTCACGAAGCCACTACCCAAGACTAAGTTTTCTTATTTTAAAAATATTTTAGGACTTGTAGATCTTGACTAATTTATTTGAACTGATTATGCACAAATTTAGGGGGAATTTGTTGTTTAAAAGTAACTAGACAGACGTGTGTAGACGGAGGTCTCAATCGGTCTAATAGATCAGTCGTCTAAAGAATATACCTACTTAGACGTATACATGTTTAAGCAACTTATGCTTGTAGGTTGGTTAGACGTCTATGTCTTTGGCAGACATCTATTAGAAGTCTGTGAGACGAGCGTAGTTAGACGCCCTCGTCTAAACAAACGTCTACCGAACTTAGACACAAGGAATGCGGATAACAAGTTAAACGTTTAACTACATATATCTTTAGACTTCTCATCTCTAGACGAGTGGGACATCTGTCCACCGGTACATGAACTGTCTATGTACGTTTCTCGCCAAAAATTGAACAGTCATTTATCTAATAACTTGAAGACATGTGTCTTTAAATGTTAAAAATATGACTAAAATTTCTAAAGGTCCTCTACTTCACGCCTTAGCAGTAATCATAAACTTCTATGATTATCTTTAAATGTTGCATCATTAAATGATGATTTTCTTAGAAATAGGTTTCTACATTTTTGACGGTTTATCTACCTAATGATTTTTAGAAGGGTTATTTTTGACGGTCTTTAAAAGTAACGGTCATATTCGAAGAAATTTTCTATCCCTCTTGTGATTCTGAATCTTCTCCTTCTCTCTCTAAGAAAACCTCTTATGTCTCTTTGTAGTCTGAATCTCAAGATCTTATGATACTAAGTAGGAATGGACTCTCTAACAACAAAATCTCTTCAAATAGACTTTGCATCTGTCTCGTCTATAGTGATTCCAGAAATGGTCACTATATTCAAATCTCTTGAAACTTTTGGGTTGAAGAATTTTTTGGGCGTTCATTGTATCTTTCACGAACAAGTAGTTTGTGAATTCTTCGAGACTGCCGGATTCTTCATCAATAAGTACATTCATGCAAAAATCCACGGTAAAAGTATTTGTTTCGGTGAGGAAACATTCGCTCTTTTCTTCAAACTTCCATCGGAAGGGATATTCGAGTTTCCTTCCTCCTCTGCTGAAGTTCTGTTTGAGATGAAAATCATCTTCTCAGACAATTATTTCGGAGGGAATCTTTTTCCTGTTGAAACTCATAGGAAGAGTTCATGTCTAAAAGTTGAGTTCTCCCTGCTCAACGACATCATCTCCAAGTACCTTCTGGCCAAGGGATCCTCCTATACCTACTACAAAAAGGTATTTGAAATAATGGTGGCTATAACCAGGGAGTAGCCATAAACTGGTCAAAGATTCTATTCAATAACTTGGCGAAGATGATCTCTTCTCCAAAGAAACCTTCTGGGTATGCTGCCCCTATCAGTATGCTCCTCTACTGTCTCCTCATAGACATTGGACAAGTGTCCACTTTAAACCTTCCACAGTACTAAACAACCAAAAAGTCCTTGACTATGTTCTTAGGGTAGGAAGACTGAAGCTGAAAAGAAGAAATTGGACGCTCCTATTAACTCAAAGAGAATATTAGGACTATGTCGCTCCCAATGATGTTAAAAAGGTGGAAAAGAAGTGGCCTTAGGCCTAGGGGGGAATCAAGGGTAGAAGGGGATAAGAAAAGACCCAATTTTTTGGTAGCTTTTGGGCAATCTCTATTAAATTGTTTATCTTTCCCAGATGTTTTGCAAATATATGAATGAAACTTTTTCTGTCTGTCGATTATGTCTATCTTCTAACTAAGTTTTAACATCATAAAAAATGGGGATGTTGTTTGGTCAAATTATTTTGACTAAAATAAACTAAAGAATAAGCTTATTTTATGCTAAATTTATTTTAATGATCTTTGTTAAAACCTAGTTGAGAATAAAGCTAACACAATCATATATTTAGAAATGAATACAACACCTACACATACACATACAAAAACAAACCATACACACACATTCTAATTATAATTAAACAAAAACCTTTACACATCCTTATATAATCAAACACAAATTTATATACTTGTAAATACAATCACAATCCCTATAATAAGATATTGACACACAATTGATATTCTTAGATAACTAAATAAGATCCATATACTTAAAAACCAAAAACCATTTGGAAAAGAAAAAGAAATTAGTAAAGAAGGCCATTACCGAAATATTTGAATCAAATCTTTCAGTATTTTAGGGGAATAATCGACAGATACATACCAAATCTTTCGGCATATCCACTCCAAAAAACCTAATACTTAGAAAATTTTCTGTTTTTTGGAATGGACCAAAGCCGGAAGATATAGACTAAATCATTCGGCATCTCCCCTACAAAAAACTCCAATACTTAGAATTTTTTTCAATTTTTTGGAATGGGTCAAAACCGAAAGATATAGCCTAAATCTTTCGGTATATCCCCTCAAAAATAACCCCAACACTTAGAATTATTTTTGTTTTTTAAGTTTCAAAGCCGAAAGATATATTCTAAATCTTTCGGCATTAACCCTTCAAAAAATACCATTTTTGGAAGGATTCAAAGCCAACAGATATATACTATATCTTTCGATATTGTCACCAAATACCGAACGATTTGTAGAGCTTGTCGGTGCATTTTTCTTATTGATGGAAGGTTTTGTTCCTTTCTGTATTAATACCGAAAGATTTCTAAATCTGTCGGGAAAATCTTTCGGTAAACCTCCCCATTTTTACTAGTGTCTGATCAATTTTGAAGATGGATTATTAACTATTGAGAAGATTTCCGGAAGTGATAATCCTGCTGATATACTAACAAAAGTTGTGACAAACGAGAAAGTGAAGTTGTGCACAACAGATGGAGAGCCGCTACCGATTGAGAGAAGATGAAGTTAGTCTCCAAGTGGGAGATTTTTGAGTTGTGCAGGCTACACTTATAATAAACTCTACATAAGTTAATTAGAGTTTATTGTCTTTGTGTAGGATTTTGGCTTAGGCTTGACTTTAAGTTTTATTATCTGAATGTTTACCCTATAAATATGTTATTATTATGGGTTTTATAGGTAGAGACAAAATTCTAAAGAGATAAAGTGTGAGGAAAAAATTCCTTATTTATTTTTCTTCTTTAAAGTGAAATAATGTGACGACTGAAGTGGACGTAGCTTATTTTGAATGAACCATTATAAATCTCTTATTTTTTTTTGTGTTTTATAGCTTATTTCAAGTAGGTAAGATTTGAGGATTCAAATCCTAGAAACCAATCAACTTTAATTAACTTGTATAAAATTTATTATAAATATAGCTTCACAACTCAACAAATATTACGTGTGATATTTATTGATGTCTTCACAACTTGTATAGTAAATGTTATAATAACAAATTTATGTAAATTTTATTTTATCAGAACACCATTGATTGAATGACAATTATAATTACATATTTATGTTTAATTATTTTTGTTAACTTATTAAAAATAATATTCATTTAATTTATTATTTGAACTTAATTGTAGATTACAATATGTTAGTATTTCATAACGGTTAATTTACCTATTATCCTGTTTAACGTTAGTTTGATATGATTTTTGTTTGGACCTTATATTATTAAATAAAATTGTTGTTTTAATTTTATTATTTGTTAGTATACCTTAATTCAAATGACTCAAATGCAAACTTTTATATTTTAATTTTATAATATTAAAAGTAAAATATGATGCCTGAAGTGAGCGTCGTGTATGAGAAGAGATATCTATCGATATCGAGGTCTAAATTAGGATAAAATACTTAAATTGATGAGGGTATGATATCGGTATCACAATCAAAGTGACATATTACGAGAAGACCGCATGTGTGAAAAATTATTGGTCGAGGTCCCAATTGAATAAAATTCTTGAAATAAGGATAGGAAGTTAATAATTAAAAATAATTAATAATAAGTTGGTTTGTCAGAATATGTTTAAATTGAATATTCCAAGTCTATAACTAATTTTATGGGTTTGTAAAACGTTATATCAATGTGTTAGGATCAGTGTTGTCAATAGAGACGGGGGTTTGGCTATTGTAAATAGTTTACACACTTTAGTTCGATTTAAACTCTATTAGAAATTAAAATCGGTTTCTATTCTTTGCAAATCTTCACAAACTCTTGAACAAGTTCAAGTGCGGAAACCGTTTGTTGGATTTGAAGCTACAGACGGATGAATGTAAATAAATGGCAGAAACTAAAGAAAATAAGGCTTGTTTATCGATGTTTAGAATAAACCCTCACACGTCACCCCTTCTTCCTGAACCGGAAGGATATCCACTAGAAGACTTTGATTTGAACAGAACCCACTAAACAAACCCAGTCAGAAACTACAAGACTTAACAATCGAATGTTTTGAACTTCTAGCTAACAAAATCTGTTAAACAGAACAACCTCTGTTCAATTTACAACACTGAGATTTCACACAGAAATAATAATGAATGAATTACAGAATATTCTCTAGACAATGAATACACAACGCTTTTAGATAGAGATATGACTTGATAGAAGTAAATTGGTAACCGGTGATTGGTCCGTTTTCCTTGAGCTTATATTTGTAGTTGAAGTACACTAACGGTAGAATCTTCTTTGAGGACACGTATCCTATTTTTGTTGGACGATCGTTAATAGTACGAGAGTACAACAGATTCTAAGCATAGGGATCGTGGCCATATCAGACAGGTAGTGCACCAAATATCTTATGATATTGTCTTGTACTGGAGAGATACAACTTGGGAAATATGAGTGATAAATGGGTACATGGAAGTCTTACATTTGTTGTTGGAGATCAGTTGTCAGACTGTTGAAAATGATAACTGTAGATGGGCTGAGAACGTAGTTAGACGCATGCTTCCTTTAGACTGATACTAAAGCAGGGCATTAATCCTTCGTCTTTATATCACGTCTAACGGGGTTAGACTGCGTCTAACTATGCCTCCCTTTAGAATGCGTCTAAAGGAGTTAAACGGCGTCTAACTACGATTCCCTTTAGACCGCGTCTAAAGGAGTTACACCCCGTCTAACTGCGCTTTCCTTTAGACTGCGTCTAAAGTAGTTAGATGACGTCTAACTATGTTTTCTTTTAGACGACATCTAAATGAGTTAGACGGAGTCTAACTAAGCTTTCCTTTAGACCATGTCAAAAGGAGTTAGACCTTGTCTAACTACGCTTTCCTTTAGACCCCGTCTAAAAGTGTTAGACGGTGTCTAACTACGCTTTCCTTTAGACTACGTCCAAAGGAGTTAGACCTCATCTAAATACGATTTACTTTAGACTAAATCTAAAGGAGTTAGACCTCGTCTAACTGCACTTTCCTTTATACTGCGTTAAAAGGATTTACACCTCGTCTAATTGTGTTTTCCTTTAGACCATGTCTAAAAGAGTTAGACCTCGTCTAACTCGCGTACTTTAGACTCCGTTTAAAGTAGCAAGATGTTTATAAGCTCCTGCTTCAGACAAAGTATAAAGTAGAATAGTCTCTTAGATTTGTACCTGCACAAGGGCAGTTTCCCAGTTTAGTCTTATTCGTTTGCAGCATTAAATAAAGTTCTTCATCTTTGCCCGTGCATAACTAAGTTGTAATTAATCCGCACATCATTAAAATAATGTCATCTCATAATTAGAACATCTTGTTAATTAAATAAACTTATTTCCTAAATTTAGTTTAGTTGACTCAACAATTTCCCTTTTTTAATGATGTTAAAACTTAGTTAGAAGATCAGGAAAGTTAGCAAAAATTACAGCCAATTCGATTTCATATATAATTAAAGTTTCCCATTAATAGACAAAAAAAATTCTTCTTATCCTTCTATTCCCTAGACGATAACCTTTTTGCCTGATCTTCCCCCTTCATTGCAGACCGATTCCTTTCCCCCTTTTTGACATCATCGGGAAGAACAATGTCCTAATTCCTTTAGAGACCTAGACTTCTTGACCTTTTCTATTCATACTCTAAGGACATAGTCATAGACTCTTTAATTGTCCAAAACTTAGGAAGACTTAATGCGGATCCCATGTCGAACATTAACTCGGAGAAAAGCGAGCAGCATACCCAATTGGCTTCCTTGGAGAAGAGATCATCTTCACTCAAGTTATCAAAGAAGATTTTTGACTAGTTGATGGTGATTCACTTAGGTATAGCCACCATCATCTCAAAAGTCTTATTGGAATAAACATTAGTGGATACCTTAGCTAGGAAGATTTAGAGATGATGTCGTTGAGAATGGAGAACTCACGTTTTAGAGATGATTTCTTCCGTTGTGTTTCGACAGGAATGGAGGTATCTAAGAAGATTAACTTCATCGCTGATAGGACATCGTCTGGAGAGGTTGGGAACTTTGACAACCCTCCGGTGGAAACTTAAAAAATAGAGCGAAGGTTTCTTTAAAGAAGGAGACGACATCTCCTTTTATTATTTCCTGGATAATTCTATCATCTATTATCCTTGAAAATTCAAAAAACTCGCGAACCTCTTGTTCGTGAATGATGACGGGTATGCCGAGGAACTTTCTCAGGTCAGAAATTTCAAGGGATTCGAATATTTCAATTATTTCTGAAATCATCGAGGAAGAGACAAATTCGAAGTTTACTTGTAGAGTGTTTAGATCAAAAGAGGTGATTTCTTAGATTCAGATATTGAATGAAGAAGAGGACTTATAGTTGCAAACCGCTTAAAATCTCAAGAGATTTCTAAATAGAGAGAAAAGATAGAAAATCTCTTCAGATATGTTAGTTACTCTTTATGATTAAGACTGACAAATAACTATAAAAGTAATATTTAAATGTAAACTGTTATTTCATTTATAAAACGTGTTCCCAATAAAATCATCATTTTAAAAGAGAGGACTTCATTTAAAGTCATCATAATTTAACAAGCGTATAGAAATAAACCGTCAAATATATTAGTCATATTTTTAATATTGAAAGACACGTGTCTTCAAGTTATGTAAAATATGACTGCTCAATTTATGGGTGGGATAAGTACATGGACAGATCATGGTAAATTGGACAGTTATCCCACTCGTTCGAAGATGAGGCGTCTAATTATACACGTACTTAGACGTCTATGTCATCTGCATGCCTTGCGTCTAAGATGGATAAACGTCTTGTTCGGACGGCGTCTAACCACGCACGTCTATAGACGTCTAACATGCGTTTATTCGGACGACATCTAACCACGCACGTTTACAGAAGTCTAACATGTGTCTGTTCGGATGACGTCTAACCGCGCTAAAACAACAAGTTTCTTATTCAACAATACGTCTAAGTAAATGATTTCTTTATACGATTAATCCAATCGGTCCGATTAAGACCTCTGTCTACACACGTCTGTCCAATCACTTTAATCAACAAATTTCCCTCTCAATTTGTGCATATATACTCAACGAACAATTAATTGAGATCTACAAGACCCAAAATATTTATAAAGTAAGAAAACTTAGTCTCGGGGAGTGGCTTCGTCAACACGTTTACCACTTGCTGATTCGTTAGGACATATTCTAGACGAATATGTTTCTAATTGACATGCTCCCGAATGAAATAGTGTCGGATTTCAATGTGCTTCGTCCGAGAGTAAACATAGGGTTATATGTGATAGCTATGACACTAGTGTTGTCGCAGAAGATTAGTGACTCGTCCACCACAATGTCGTAGTCCCTCAACTGTTGTTAAACCCACAAGAGCTGCAACAAGATACTCATCCTATGTTGTAGCTTAAGCCAATAAGTTTTGTTAAAGGTGGTATGACTGACAGTGAATCTGATCCCATTCGTGAAGAAATAGCTGTTAAGAATGAAATTATTTATGTTCCGCCGACTGTTAGCTGACTGAAGAATAAATTAGAAGCAACTAGCAAGTCTGGCAATCTAAAATCTGACTCAAAGTCAAGGAGTTTTAAAAGAAAGACTTCTTCAAAAGCTAAAGGATCAGTAGCTAGTAGAAAGTCGCCTGCTAAGTCAAAATCATATGCATTAATTACAATGCAACATTGGAAATCCATTAGAATATGTCAAATATGGATTCCTAAGGGACTAATTGATCGAAAACCCAATTGAATATGGGTACCAAGTTTGTAAATAGTTTGTTATGTAGGGGATGCAGGAGGATTGCAGGAAGTAAACATGGAGAATACTCTCTTGAGTATATAGTTAAGAAGATCAACAATGGTTGCTGCCATCTCTGAAGAATAAATGTTTTTCTATGCTTTTGTATTAAAATATTTTTGGTCCGAAGGATCTCAAAACATCTTGTTATTCATTTTTGTAATTGTACAAAATTAGAAGAAAAAAATTACTTTGAAAGTAAAGATACTCTCAAGACGTATGACCTTAATCGGTCTATTAGACAAGGGTGTCTAAAGGAAAAGGTCTGTACTTAGACGTATTTTTGCTCACGATCTATACATCTAAGCCTATATGTCGTGGTTTAAAACCAACGCGGTTAGACGTACATGTCTAATAGACGTTAGACGTTTTTACGTCATGAGCAAGAGGATGCTCACGTCTAACCAAACACACGTCTAACACGTGGTGTTTATGCGTAATTAGACGTACACGTCTAATAGACATTAGACGTATTCTTTACAATACGTAATGAGACGTATGCGTCTAATGGACCCACACGTCTAATAGAAGTTTAGTTTTATAGATTTGTGCAGTAAGAAAAACATCTAACTACGTGCCTTTTAGACTGATCAAGGACAGCTGTCTACGTGAGGAGATATCTGATTTTCCCGTTCAAACATTAAAATAGTCATCTCGTAATAACATGAAGACACGTGTGTATCAAGTTAAAAGAGAATGACTGATATACCCTCATTTTAATGATGACTCTTTGGAAAGGACGTCTAATTTTAAATGATGGGGCATACCCCTAAGAAAAACGACGGTTATCATATATGACTTTTGATAGTCTATATAAGGACATTCTTGCATGAGATTGAAAGATTTTTATCACTTAAGATTTCTAAGAACCCTAGATTTCTTTGCTTCTCTCTCTCAAAAATCTCTGTTAATCTTGTGTTTGTTCATATTCTACTGAAAATAGTGAACAGGAGAATCATGTTGGGTCACTATACTCTGCAGGTTCATTTCCCATTGGTCTACTCTTTCGATCAGTAGGAAGTGGTCGATATGTTTAGAACCCTCGAGTATTCCGGTCTCGAAAAATATGTTGGCGGTCCTTTCATCTTTTATGAGAAGGAAGTTCGGGAGTTCTTCCGAACTACAACAATGGTGGACGATTCCATCGTATAAACTGTTAACGGTACGGAGATCTCTTTCGACGAAGCCTCTTATGTTGAGTTTTTCGAACTTCCGTCGGAGGGTCACACTTTCAATATGAATCTGTCACCGGAAGTAATGGAAGAGATGAAGAAGGTTCTATCTGCCGATGGCTCGGCGATTCATCTGAATGGAAGAGAACAAAGAAAGTATAACATTCGCTGCACAACTAAGCCGTTTATTGGGGCATTTGGGGGTTCCGATGGGTGAATCCGAACCGATCAACTCGACTAGGGTGTATACTGTTTTCAGTCACCAACACCCTAATCAGAATGAAGAACCTTTAAGAATCGCCATCTGGTGCTTTTAGTCAACAGACAGGTGGAAAATCGATTACCCGATCTAAATAACCAGTCGCTTCCATCCTGTAACTGGGAGCAAAAAGATCCAAAACAGTCAACGAATTAGAGGCTAGTTCTACTAGCCTAAGGAGCTCTTCAAAGAAGGATTCTGAAACAGTTGATTCTAGAATCAGGCAAGGTCTAGTTGAACTTGCCACCATTCCCATGTCTCTCCTGTCTCCAGCTACCAGTCAGTTGAGGAGATCTTCAAGGTCATCTGTCTCAAAAGGTGACAAGTCAATGGCGCCCTATGCGTCTAAATCGATGAAGGTGTCATCAAAGGTAACCTCCAAATGAAATAGAGGTTGTGATATCCCATGTTGTCAGAACAGAGGAGGCTTGAGAAAAGGAGGCTGAAGTCAGTCATCTAGAGAGTATCCGATCTGAGGGAGAATCTTCAAATGACAAAGATGCCGAAGAAGAAACTCCATGAAAATATTCTCAATCCTCTTCACAGCAAGGGTAATCTGTATGAAAGATTTCAGAGAGAAGAAAGGGAGCTGGAAGAAGAAGAGCGAAATAAAACTGCAAATAAGCTTGAGAAGGATGAATCGGAGCAATCCCTGCAGATTCACACCGAAGTTAACCCTATTCAGAGCATGGAAATAGATTCACAAGATAATTCATCCAATGAATGATCTTCTGCTGATGGTACCAAGCTTTTAAAGTCGATGACTTATCTACTTACCTCTCTTCAGACGAAGGTGATAACTATAGGATCAAATATGGTAAAGATTTTGAAGACTCAGAAAGTGGACAGAAAAGAATTTGTTGAATGTGTCAAAATCCTTAAAGAGTTGGATAATATACTGAAGAAGAATATGTATGAGACTCATGTCTCAAATTCAAATTTCTCCAAATTTGAAAAGCAAATCAACAGTCGACAATCTGAAATGATGAGTCTTGAAAGACAAATCACTCTTGATAATCATCGTGAGATCATGGAATCAATGGAATTATTCAAGAATCAGATGATTGAAATTCAAGGCAGCCTGAGAAGATCTGATGGTGAAAGTTTGGAGTATGCCGACTCCATTGCAAGGAAATTTCAAGAGAAAGAAAATGCAAAAGCTGGTGCTGAAAAAGAACAGACTCGTATCACTCAAGGTGAGCCCAGTATAAGAGGAGACGGTGTATCAACCGGCACCAAATCTAAGCGAGCACCAACCAACGATGAAAATCCAAGGCCAACCAAAAGAGACGGAGGTAGAAGTGGTAGTGATCACGGAGGCCGAAGCAATAGTGGTGGCCGTGGTGGGCAATCTGGTAGTGATCGCGGAGGTCGTACTAGTGGTGGTGATCGTGGTGGGAGATCTAGTGGAAGCGGTCGGGGTGTACGTGCTTTTCCTCCATTTCGCAATCTACTAACCGGTCAAGAGATGACGAATGAAGGGATGAGCTACGAAGGAACTCGTTTCCCTATCGATCCTCTAGTGAAAAGGGAAGAACAATAATCTCCTTTTTCCTACTTTGTTAAGTTTTAAGCTATGAAAATAAGTTACTCAAAAACGCACTTAGAGAGAGAAATTTTCTCTGGAGATTTTTTTTCTCACATCGGGCACGACCGGCACATCAACGCCGCCGGAGCTTTTGACGTCGGAATGATCTCAAATTTCTCCAGCAGGTGCGTCTCTTTCCCCCCTACAATCTGACCGAATGAATTTCAATTTGAACGGAGGAATCGGGAGAAATCACAATTATAGTTTCTAGATCGGATATTTAGGTCGTTTTCGGCACGATCGGCACAATCGGCACGATCGGCACATTCGGCACGATCGGCACGATCGACACGAACAACACAAACGACACGGATTCTCGTCGCGACTGCGCTTCTACATCGGAAGTTGGCTGCCATCCTCCAGCACCTTCGATCGGTTGTCGTGCGCCCTCTGGAACGTGTTCTGTTGTGCAAGGAACGGTCGCGGTCATCTTCTTTTACCGTTGATCGGAGCATTTCGTCAAACCCCCTTCTGCAGAGACTTGACGTCGAATCGGCGTCGGTCGCCCTCCTCTTCTCACTTTTCGTTTACAGGTTAGTTCAGACCTCGGTCGGGACATCAAACCACACCGCGAGGCGCGGGTAGGTCTCCATTGAACTTCTTTACCGACGTTTGAATCAAGTGTTCGGTCTGGAGGAAGCTTTCGTAGCTACAGACCGTTCCAAAATTGCTTAAACCCTTTCTTTTTTGAGCAATTATTTTCAAGCCCCTGTTCTGGTGCGATTGGTTTCCAATCTTGCTGTTTGCGCCCATCCTTTGCTGCAGAATTCCAACCTCTGTGGCTCCTTTGAAGATTAAGCAGTTTGCGCTTGATCTTTCCAATGAATGGTACGCGCCCGTCCAGTGTAGATACTCGGGCAAGGGGCGTCCTTCAAGTCCGCCCTGATGATCCTAAGAAAGTGCTGAAGGGGCCGTCGACAAGCAGCAATGCTAGGTCTGATAGACGAACTCGCAGGTCTCTTGACAATCCCAGGAAGCAGAAGCTAGAAATCATGGATGAAGTCCAAAACAACGGAGAAGATGCGCCTATTGATTCTATGCCAAATACATCATCGGGTATGAGTTCTTTTCCACATGCTGATGAATTACATGAGAATAGTTCTATTGGGGATTCATACTGTAACAATATGCATGTTCATAATAGAAATGATATTATTGAATTGATAGGAAAAGACAATACTACATATAGAAATGATAGGACTTTAATTTCAGAAAATTCTGTTGTTACTGGATTTGCTGCACAGAATGGACCGTTAAAGTCTCTAGTTGGTACCCTAGACCTGACCAGTCATTTTGTTGGGAAATTGGATTTGAAATCTCGTCTTGTTAAAATTGATGATAATCGGGTCGCTTGTGCTGAAAATTCGGTCCCAATGTTGGAGACAATCTGTAAAAAAGGCTCTAAGGTAATGCAGGAAAATGACATAAATTGTATAGGTTTATTGGGTCCTATTGAAAGCTCAAAATTGAGGTCTGTTTCTGAATCGGGTGAAAACATTATGCTGAGATTTATGTCTGTTTTAAATAATCCTACTGAAGTTGGTACTGGTGTTCCTATTGAGGTAAGTATGACAGAGCTGAATAAGACTGTTGATCGAGAATTAATAGGTTCAAAGAATATTACAAGGTCGGGGTCAGTTTCAGAAGGAGGAAAACATGACAGTTTGGGTAATTCAGGTGCAGAGAAAGATCAGAAAACAAATTTTACCGGTCCTACTAGAGAGGATGCTAAACTGGGCAAAATAGATCATTTTGAAATTGTCTCTATAGGGTTGGAGATATCAGCTGCTCAGAGTCTATTAGGTCCAAAGAAGGATATAATTTTAGAGTCTTGTTCTGCAATGAGAAATCTTGCAAATCTAAAAGTCTCGGGTTCCATTAATGAGCAGAATGCTAAGTCTACCTGTCCTGCTAAGGATTAAATAGAAAGTCAGATATTCAGACTAGGTACTAGGCTTGAAAAAGGTTGGACAGAAGACACTAAATGCGCCCAAGATTCTGAAACTGAGGCTAAAATTGCAGGATCTTCTAAACAGCCTGCACATCTAACTGAAACTATTAAAGGACATGGTCTAACAGAATCTGGAAACACTGAAGAAATTGGATCTGAGTTAGAGCTATTCATGGAAATAAATTCAGCTAAAGTAGAAAAGCCTAATAATACAGATCTAAAGAATGATGAACTGAACTTGATTGGTATAGCCAATGGTGAAAGCTTGGCTGGAAATTATATTGATTCATTGATTGATGACATCATGAATGACAATCTGGGTCTGGGTATGGATCACATGGAAGATACAAATAAGTTGGGTCAGAATATAAGTCAGGGTATAAGAGGTGAAGAATGTATGAAACTGGAAGAATTAGCCAACGGTTTTCGCTTGCCCAGGTCTGATGAGGGGTTAGCCAACGGTTTTCGCTTGGCCGGGTCTAATATGGGGTTAGCCAACGGTTTTCGCTTGGCTGGGTCTGGAAAAGATTATTTGGTTGCAAAAAAGTTGGGTCTAACAAGGGTGGATAACATGAATATTCAAGTCATTGATCCTAAACACGTCGGTCCTGGACACACTAAAACTACTCATGGCATTGGTCATATCTCTTCAAATGCCGGTCCTAGCTCTTCAAATGCCGGTCCTAGATCTTCAAACGCCGATCATAGCTCTTCAAATGCTGGTCCTAGCTCTTCTAATGCCAGTCCTAGCTCTTCTAATTCCAGTCCTAGCTCTTCTAATGCCGGTCCTATCTCTTTAAATGCCGATCCTGACATCATATATCCACCTTCTACCGGTCCTAATCGCCAAGATAATATATCTACTAACAAAGCTATGAGCCACCGGTCGAATCAAAAGAACCAAAGCATATATGTTGATTTGGAATCAGACGATAGCACTAACTATGATGAAACAATAATATGCGACCTCGAATATCATAAGTCCATGAAGAAGATATCGGCAACAAAGATCAAACCAAAAGCAAAGAGGCATAATTCTTCCAAAACAAGTGCTGAAATTGAAAAGATCGATCAAGAAACCGGATCGAATAATTCTAAAACAGCTAAGAAGGGTAAGAATGGATCGAAAATCAAAGAAAGGAAAAACATGAAGGCAAACAACTCAAGTTCTAAGAAGAATGTTGAAGTAAATCCCAAGGAAACTGTGACACCCGAGGCTAACCCTGAGATATTGAACCTGGGTGCGTTTTCTCCACTCGTTAATCTGGATCCTGAAATGCCAATTCATAGAATTCAAAAGAGGAAAACTGATACACAAGAGAAGAGCACTAAAGGGGATATTCTAAAGAAGATCGAAACAATTGAAGGCAACGGTTTTGTGGGAAATATAAAGGTTAGATGGGCCGAAAAGAATAAACAAGTCAGGAAAGATAGCATCCCTGAAACAGTCCTCTCCTCAACTCCTCCTAGTGCTGCAATTCCTGGCAAAGAAAACACTCAGGCTGATAATAAGGATCCTACTGCTGGTCCAACGTGGTCAATGAGGAAAAACGAAATGGCAAATTTGGCAGGACTGAGAAACCAGATGAAGAAGCTATTTTTCAAAATTAATAAACAAGAGATTACGATGCCCCAAGAAAGAAATGATCAGTAGAATGCTCAGTTCAACAGTCACTATCTAAAGAATTGGAATCTCTTCAACAAAGACCAATATGATGAAGTGATCAAGTGGACGGTTGACGCCATGAAGGAAATTTCGAAATGTAATAAAACAAAGGTGTACACAATCATGAGCAACCCAAACAAAACCTGGCAAGAAGGAAATGTGTGGAATGGAAATGCCATGAGCGATCCAGAAAAGGGAAAATTCCAGATAGATACCTTATTCCCAAAGGTAATTACACTTGATCATCTGCACCGGTTTGAGCTCCCACCGGAAATTGAAGAAAAATGTGTCAAGGAATTGGAGTTGGTCATTTTATGGGCAACATGAAGGCACCATTTGCTGAGGTTAAAAGAACGTTGATGGGTCAGTGGGAATCCTCTAGTCTAAAGATGATCACAATCAATGATCACGGATTCTACTTTCTATCCTTCAGGAATGGAAGCGAAATAAAGTCAATCATAGAGAGCGGATATACTTTTATCAGGGGAAAAAGATTCAATTTGTACAAGTGGAGCGAGGAACTTAATACTAATCATAGAACGCCTGAACTTGAACAAATCTGGGTGAATCTCAAGAATGTTTCACCACACATGTGCAACCCTAATATTTTGATGATGAAATAATTTATAAGTTTCAATACAGGTGTATTGAGACAGCATGTTATTAGACTTGGATCTAATGAGGGTCATTAGACCGATTTTGATCTCCATTCGCATAAAATTAGACGCACAGTCTAACTCAACGGAGTTAGACGGGCAGTCTAATAGTCTAAAGGAATTAGACGTGTAAGTCTAATAGACATGTAAAGAATTAGACGGGTAGTCTAATGAATACACGGAATTAGACGTGAGTCTAATAGAATTAGACGTACAGTCTAACTCATCGGAGTTAGACGTGTAAGTCTAATAGACGTGTAAAGAATTAGACGGGTAGTCTAATGAATACACGGAATTGAACGTGAGTCTAATAGAATTAGACGTACAGTCTAACTCATCGGAGTTAGACGTGTAAGTCTAATAGACGTAAAGAAATTAGACGGATGGTCTAATGAATACGCGGAATTAGATGTGAGTCTAATAGAATAAGACGTACTAGTCTAACTCATCGGAGTTAGACGTGTAGGTCTAATGGTTATTATAATTAGACGGGTTGTCTAATTAATTGAAAGTTAGACGTGGGTCTAACTCCTTCAGACAAGTCTGAGGTAGAACCGGAATTAGACGCGGCAGTCTAACTCAGTGGAGTTAGACGGGTTGTCTAATTAATTGAAAGTTAGACGTGGGTCTAACTCCTTCAGACAAGTCTGAGGTAGAACCGGAATTAGACGCGGCAGTCTAACTCAGTGGAGTTAGACGTGCCGGTCTAATGGTTATTATAATTAGACGGGTTGTCTAATTAATTGAAAGTTAGACGTGGGTCTAACTCCTTCAGACAAGTCTGAGGTAGAACCGGAATTAGACGCGGCAGTCTAACTCAGTGGAGTTAGACGTGCCGGTCTAATGGTTATTATAATTAGACGGGTTGTCTAATTAATTGAAAGTTAGACGTGAGTCTAACTCCTTCAGACAAGTCTGAGGTAGAACCGGAATTAGACGTGTAGTCTAACTCAGTGGAGTTAGATGTACCCGTCTAATTGTTATGTAAATTAGACGCGAGTCTAATTATATTAGACCAGGCGGTCTAATAGACGTTTTTCATTAGAAGGAGTTGACTTATTTCATTAGACTGATTTTCCCAAATCCGTCTTACAAAAATACGTCTAATGCTCTGTTCAAGCAGTACGCTTGAATCTAGCATTTCTCCTACCCACGTGCTATAGTTGTACCCTACTTCTGCTCCACTTTCCTGTGAAGATTAGTACAACAGTTATATGCATCCAATCAAGGAATGCCACGTAAGAAAATAATCCACACATTACCCGTTTTGTAGGTACATCCCTGATGGAATATTCGGCGCACTACCAGTTCGGTACGGCCATGATCCTTATGCTCAGAACCTGCTGTGTACAATGGAGGCTTTCCAATAGAAGGGAACCACGTATCATTCTTGAAGATTCGACCGTTAGCTCCTGCTCAGTATTTAATCGATCCTTAGAGCAACGGACGAAGCACCGGATTTTGCCTTAACCAATCTTACGAACAAGCATTCTGATTTTTCAGAGAGAGACTACTCAATCACTTTGCTTACTGAAGTTATTTTGTGAAGCTTCTTTCTGATTGTACTGTGTGTGAATCGAGAGAGAGAGAGCTAGAATCTAAACACCATTAGCTGAGTGATATTCTTCATCTTCTTGTAATTGAACAGAAAGTGTTCTGTTCAATAGTGAGCTAAGTGTGTGTGTAAACTGTATTTGATTCTTATCATATAGTGAATCCTTCCGGTGGTTGGAAGAAGGGGTGACGTAGGAGAGTTTCTCCGAACATCCATAAACAAACTGTTGTGTTCTTCATTTTCTGTCATCTTTTCATATTTCATCTTGTGCTTCAAACCCAAGTAAACAATTCCGCCTTGAATCTGTTTCAAGTATTTACACAAGTTTGCGTAGAATAGAAAGAGATATTAATCCCTAACTGGATTTCTATCAAACCGTTTTTCATAAGCCTTCATCATTACCCAGACCCCCGTCTCTATTGATAAACCCGATCCTATCAATTGGTATCAGAGCCCTGTTTCTATTCTCAAACCTTTCCTGAAATATGTCTAACATACCCAAAGATGCCAGTGCTACAGTCATTCCAACTTTCTCTCGCGAAAACTATATTGTTTGGAAGAAAAGGGTTCGTACTCATCTCTCTTCTCTTCATGATGACATGTGGAGTGTTGTCACAAAAGGTCCTATCAAGATTGATAAGGAGAAGGCCGACTGGACTGCTGATGAAAAGAGGCAGAACAACCTCAACAACATGGCTCTTGATGTTCTGTACAGATCTCTCGATGACAGTATGTTCAACTACATCATCGAATGTGACACTGCCAAAGAGGTCTGGGACAAACTCACTCAACTGTGGGAGGGCAACGAGCAAACCAAGGAAAACAAGATCATGGTTGCCACTCAACAGTTCGACAACTTCAAAATGCGTCCTGGTGAAACAATGAACGATTTCGACACCAGATTCAGCAAGATCGTCTCCTCTCTGTCCATCATAGGCAAGACCTATAGAAACCGGGAGCTTTCTTACAAGGTCATGTGTGCTCTTCCAAGGGAATGGGACATAAAGACTATGGCGATGAGAGAATCCAAGGATATGAACAAGATCTCTCTCTTTGATCTCTTTGCTGACCTCAAGGCCTATGAGTTCGAGCTGAACTGTAGGATGGAAGAAGATCAACCCTCGTCCGTTATTATTTCCAAGGCGTGGTGACTGCTGAAGAGCCACCAACTGCTCCGGACGTGAAGATGGCAGCTCAGCAGCTGAGCAGCGATGCTATGTCTCTCTTTGTGAAGAAGTTTGACGACTTCATGAAGAAGAGCAACTCTAACTCAAACTCTTCAAATTCTAATAATAATAGAAAATTTAAAGCTAATATTACTTGTTTTAACTGTGGTATTAAAGGTCATTATGCATCGGAATGCCGGAAGCCAAAGCGTGAAGATGCCAAGGAATATGGAAAAGAGATGAAGGCTCTTATGGCCGGTGACAGAAAGAGCAGAGGAAGCATTTGTTGCTCGTACTTCTCATCCAGTGAAAGCGATGAAGAAGACGTGGCTTGCTTCATGGCCAGAGAATATGAGGAAGGAACTCAGGAAACCGAGGTATTTGATTTCTCCTCCGAAAAGTTTTCAAGAGAACAACTGGTAGTTGCACTAGATGAAATGGTCATCGAGTACAGAAAGCTAGCAGAATCCCTAAATGAAACTAAATCTTCATCAGATTTAAATGAACCAAATCGGTCCAAAGAGGAAGAGTCACATGTTTTTGAAAAGAAAATTGAAGAGATCTCATCTGAAAATGAGATGCTCAAGGAACAGATTCAAACATTTTCATCTGAAAACAAAAGGCTTAACTATGTTATCTGTTCATGGACAAGGTCTGGTGATGCTGTCAGATATCAGATCAGCATGTTGAAACCTGCTGGATCTAGATCCAGATTGGGATTTGATAGCAATGATTCTAACCTGTCCTGCAAAAAGTCAAAGCCAAATGACAAACTTAAGCCAATAAGTTTTGTCAAAGGAAGTATGACTGACATTGAATCTGATCATATTCATGAAGAAGTTGCTTTTAAAAATGAAATAGTTTATGTTCCACCAACTGTTAGCTGGCTTAAGAATAAGCTTGAAAAGGCTAATAAGTATGGTAAATTAAAACCTAACTCTAAGTCAAGGAGTTTTAAAAGAAAACCTTCTTCAAAACTCAACGGATCAGTGGCTAGCAGGAAGTCATCTACTAAGTCAAAATCATATGCATTAATCACAACACAAAATGGGAAATCCATCAGAATAACTCAAATATGGATTCCTAAGGGACTAATTGATCGAGGACCCAATTGAGTACGGGTACCAAGATTTGTAAATAGTTTATTTTGTAGGTGATGCACGAGGATAGCAGGAAGGAAGCTAGAAGAGTACTCATCTGAGTACACAGCTTGGAAGATCAACAATGGCACTTGCCATTCTGGAAGATTAATTGTTTTTTATTTGTCAAAATTATTTTTGGTCTTTGGACCACAAAAATTGTTTATAAAACTCTTTTGTCCATATTCATTTTTTTTAGAAGGAAAATTTCTTTGGAATTAAAGATATTCTATAGACGAATATCCTTAATTGGTCTAATTAGACAAGGGTGTCTAAAAGAAAAAATATGTACTTAGACGTATTTTTTATTCACAATCCATACATCTAAGTCTATATGTTGAGATTTTATATCCATGCAATTAGACGGACACGTCTAATAGACGTTAGACGTTTTTACGTCTTGAGCAAAAGGATGCTCACGTCTAATAAACACACGTCTAACACGTGGTGTTTATGCAGAATTAGACGTACACGTCTAATAAACATTAGACGGATTGTTATAAACACGGAATTAGACGTATGCGTCTAATACACTCATCCATCTAATAGACGTTGTGTTATTTATGAAGTAAGAAAAACGTCTAACTACGTGCCGATTAGACTGATCAGGGACAACTGTCACACGCTAAGAGCTATCTACTTTTCCCGCTCAAAATATCGAACAGTCATCTCTTAATAACATGAAGACACGTGTCTATCAAGTTTAAAGAAAATGACTAATATACCCTCATTTTTTAATGATTACTTCATGGAAAAAGGATGTCTAACATTTATTAATGGGCCATACCCCTAGAATAGACAGTTTTTCAGTATTTCCATCTTTCATCTATATAAGGATATTCCTGCATGATTTTGAAAACTTTCAATCTCTTGAAATTCCTAAGAACCCTAGTTTTGTTGCATTTCTCTCACTAAAACTCTCTGAAATATCATATCGATTCATATTCTCTCAAAATGGTGAAGAAAATCACGCTCGGCCACAGTACTTTGTAGGTAGACTTTCCATCGGTGTACTCCTTTGATCAGCCGGAGGTGGTGAAGATGTTCCAAACCCTAGAATATTCAGGGTTGAGGAAGTATCTGGGCGGACCGTTTATCTTCTATGAAGATGAAGTTCGCGAGTTCTTCAAAACGGCGGTTATGGTGGATGATTCCATTGTAGCAACCGTTAATGGAAAGGAGATTTCTTTTGACGAAACGGTGTATGCGGAGTTCTTTGAACTTCCAACGGAGGGTCATCTATTCGACTTAGTGCTCTCTTCTGAAGTCATGGAGGAAATGAAGACTTCCTTCTCTGCTGATGGTTCTAAAATCCATGTCAATGGATATAAGAAGGTATTCAAACCCCACTTTATTCTTCTAAATGACGTGGTGGCGAAGGCGCTGCAAGGGAAGTTCGGCTCGTTCAACCTCTACAGTCAAGACCAATTTGACTATATGTGCGCCATTTCCAAAGGAATCCAAGTGAACTGGGGTCATACCCTGTTCCAGAATCTGTGTTACTCCATCTGCCAGAGTAACAAGGAGAGTATCCCCTATGTGGCTCAATTGAGCCACCTGTTGAAGTTTCTGGGGGTTCTTGTCGGCGAACCGGCGCAGATTAACTCTGCAAGAGTTTTTACTGCATCTACGGTGGCCAGCACTCTGATTAGAGTGAAAAACAACCTAGTGTCTGCTTCTGGGGCCTCTAGTTTCCAGACTGGTGGAAGGCCTTGCACCCGATCAAAGCCCTCTACTTCTGTTGTGTCAACAGGGGCAAAGAGAACCAGAACCGTGAATGAATCGGAGGCCAGTTCCTCCAGCATGAAGACTCCAAGTCAGAAGGACATGGAATCCGTCGATTCAAGGGTAAAGCAAGGTCCAGGCATACTTGCTGCAACCCCGATGACATCTCTTTCTACTCCCTCAACCTTCTTGAGGAAACCTTCGAGGTCTTGTGCCTCAAAGGAAAAGAAGACAAAGGCACCCCGCACGTCTAAATCTGCTAAGGTAACGTCTTCTAAGTCTTTGGCTGCTGTGCCAAAATTTGTTGTTCCCGAAGTGGAACAAGCCGAATCTGTTTTCTCTCCCTTGAGAGAATCTGCTGAAGGGCCTGCTGTTGAGTCAGCCGGTCCAATTATTGAATCTATTAACAGGGCGGAATCCCCTGTTACTCAATCTGATCAGGTAGCCGCCGGTGCTACAGAGTCATCTATACCAGAACAAGGTGATGTTCCTACCCCTGTTGCTGGTGAACCCATAATTCCTGCTCCCAAGGATTCCTTGGTAGTCGGAAAAATTGTTTGTAGAGAGCTTCCTGCTGAGCTATGTGTGAAATCCCAATCCGCTTTCGAACTGTTGCGGGCCAGGAAAGGGGCAAAAGGAATCGTTATTGGTGAACCAAGACCTGTTTCAAAACCTGTAGAGGTTGTTGGAAAAGGAAAGTCTACTGCTCTTCAAGCTCCTAAGAAGGTGTCTGAAGCAAGAGGAATCGTTGATCTCATTTTGGATCAAGTAAAGGTTCTTTCATCTGAGAAATTAGAAATCTATGATTCCTGGCGTACTGAGAGGCTGTCCTCTAGATACAATGACTCTCTGTCCAATGCTGCCATAACGAAAGAATGGAAGAAGAGAGTGGCAAATGAGAAGAAGGTCCTGAAGTGGGCAAGAACTTCAGAGGTGGGTGAAGCATTGAACAAAAGAGAACTGGTGGAAGCTTGCATTCTTGGGAAAACCCTATTTCTAATCTATGAAGCCAGGAAAGCAAACTTCAACCCTGACGCAAGAGGAGCTGTTGTTGAAGCCAAACTGCTGAAGAAGTTGAATGATATCATGGAAGGCTATGTCTCTACCGCATCCAGATACATTCATGGCGCCGATTGCTCTAGCGCAGAACCGCTCAACGAAGAAGAGGCCATGGATATTCCAAATGTCGATGAATCAGATGCTGCTCTCCTGATCGAATTCGGGACCCTATCTGCCGAAGAGAGACGCATTCAAGATCACCCTGTTCAAGAGCTTCCCAATGAAGATGAAGTAATGGTGAATGCTCAAGAGCCTGAACAAGCTCTTGTAACAAATTTTGAAGAAGTAATCGTGGAAAGTGTAGCTGAGGAGGCTTCGAAAACTCCTTCTGAAGAAGATGTGATTATAACCCCTGTTGCGAGAACAGAAGGTGTTCAAGAAAAACTGGCCGAGGCAACTCAGCCAGAGACTACAAGAACTGAGGGGGAACCCTCTAAAGAAAAAGGTGGTGAAGAAGAAAGTTTCTCGTCTGAGGAGGAACAGGATGAGCAACCTAAGTTTGTTAAGACCTTCATATTTCCCAAAGATGTTGCGGGAAGTGTTCACGAAAACATAACCACTCCCCGTCACTATTCTGGAAGTTTGCTCAAAAGATTTGAAAATGCCCAAAGAGAAGTTGATGATGAAGAGGCACAAGAGAAAGCGGCTAAGGATGCTGAAGTTAATCAGCCTGAGCAATCATTGCAGGTTCATACAAACTTTGAGCCTATTCAAAGTATGGCTTCAGAATCAGATGAAGTGTCTTCTCACGAAGGTCCATCCGCTGGAGGAAATGAATTGTTAAGATCTATGAAGTCTATGCTTTCCTCGATGCAGAAGACTATGTGTCAGTCAATGATCTCCAGGGAAGAGGAAAGAGCGAATTTCAGCAACATGTTCAAAATCCTAACTGAGCTGGATAAGACCCTGAAGATGAATACTTATGAGACTCATGTCTCAAATGTTAAGTTTTCAAAATTTCAACAGAAAAGCTTCAACCACCACACTGAACTATTTGACATTGAGAGGCACATCAATGACGAACGCCACAAGGAAACCTTGGATGAATTCGCTTTGGTGAAGAATCAACTGGTAGAAATGCAGGGTTGCATGAACCGAAACGACAATGAACGACAAGCTTTTGCCGAGAACCTTGCCAGGAAGTTTCAAGCTAAGGAAGATGCTTTAGGCAATGATAAAAGTGCTCAACCTCGACTAGTTCAAGGGGAGTCTAGTAGGATGAACGATGGCGTAGCAACCGGGACAAGATCCAGGCGGGCCCTTTGTTCTGATGACAATCCTAGGCCAATCAAGAGAGGCGGTGGTCGAAGTGGTTCTGAGCGCGGTGGTAGAAATGGTGGCGGTCGGAGTAGGTTGTCCAATATTGATCAAGGTGGACGTGGTTGTGTTGCTGAGCGTGGAGGAAGATCAAATGCAGGAGGTCGTGGAGGTCGCGGCTATCCTCATTTCATGAACATGCTTCCCGGGCAAGAAATGAGTCCAACCGATCCTCGAGTAAAAAGGGAAGAACAATGATCTCTCTTCTTTAACTCTGTTTAAATTTACTGAACATGGTTTTTGATAAGCTTTTCGAATACTGGTTCTTTTGAATGGTTGGTGTAAGTGAACAAGCTGTTTGTTTATTTATTGGATGAATGCATGTCGTGTTATATGTATGTAGGTTTGCAATTTCTTCATCAAAAATGGGGAAATTGTTGGGTCAAATTATTTTGACTAAGTGTTGAAATAATTTATCCCCTGATATTTTGATGATGAAATAATTTATAAGTTTCAATACAGGTGTATTGAGACAGCATGTTATTAGACTTGGATCTAATGAGGGTCATTAGACCGATTTTGATCTTCATTCGCATAAAATTAGACGCAGGTCTAATGGAATTAGACGCACAGTCTAACTCAACGGAGTTAGACGGGCAATCTAATAGTCTAAAGGAATTAGACGTGTAAAGAATTAGACGGGTAGTCTAATTAATACACGGAATTAGACGTGAGTCTAATAGAATTAGACGTACAGTCTAACTCATCGGAGTTAGACATGTATGTCTAATAGACGTGTAAAGAATTAGACGTGTAGTCTAATGAATACACGGAATTAGACGTGAGTCTAATAGAATTAGACGTACAGTCTAACTCATCGGAGTTAAACGTGTAAGTCTAATAGACGTAAAGAAATTAGACGGATGGTCTAATGAATACGCGGAATTAGACGTGAGTCTAATAGAATTAGACGTACTAGTCTAACTCATCGGACTTAGACGTGTAGGTCTAATGGTTATTATAATTAGACGGGTTGTCTAATTAATTGAAAGTTAGACGTGGGTTCAGACAAGTCTGAGGTAGAACCGGAATTAGACGCGGCAGTCTAACTCAGTGGAGTTAGACGTGCCGGTCTAATGGTTATTATATTTAGACGGGTTGTCTAATTAATTGAAAGTTAGACGTGGGTCTAACTCCTTCAGACAAGTCTGAGGTAGAACCGGAATTAGACGCGGCAGTCTAACTCAGTGGAGTTAGACGTGCCGGTCTAATGGTTATTATAATTAGACGGGTTGTCTAATTAATTGAAAGTTAGACGTGAGTCTAACTCCTTCAAACAAGTCTAAGGTAGAACCGGAATTAGACGTGTAGTCTAACTCAGTGGAGTTAGACGTACCCGTCTAATGGTTATGTAAATTAGACGCGAGTCTATTTATATTAGACCAGGCGGTCTAATAGACGTTTTTCATTAGAAGGAGTTGACTTATTTCATTAGACTGATTTTCCCAAATCCGTCTAACTGAAATACGTCTAATGCTCTATTCAAGTAGTACGCTTGAATCTAGCATTTCTCCTACCCACGTGTTATAGTTGTACCCTACCTCTGCTCCACTTTCCTGTGAAGATTAGTACAACAACTATATGCATCTAATCAAGGAATTCCACGTAAGAGAATTTTCCTCACATTACTCGTTTTGCAGGTACATACCTGATGGAATATTCGGCGCACTACCAGTTAGGTACGGCCACGATCCTTGTGCTCAGAACCTGCTGTGTACAATGGAGGCATTCCAATAGAAGGGCACCACATATCATTCTTGAAGTTTCAACCGTTAGCTCCTGCTCAGTATTTAATCGATCCTTAGAGCAACGGACGAAGCACCGGATTTTGCCTTAACCAATCTTACGAACAAGCATTCTGATTTTGCAGAGAGAGACTACTCAATCACTTTGCTTACTGAAGTTATTTTGTGAAGCTTCTTTCTGATTGTACTGTGTGTGAATCGAGAGAGAGAGCTAGAATCAAAACACCATTAGCTAAGTGATATTCTTCATCTTCTTGTAATTGAACATAAAGTGTTCTGTTCAATAGTGAGCTAAGTGTGTGTGTAAACTGTATTTGATTCTCATCATATAGTGAATCCTTCTGGTGGTTGGAAGAAGGGGTGACGTAGGAGAGTTTCTCCGAACATCCATAAACAAACTGTTGTGTTCTTCATTTTCTATTATCTTTTCATATTTCATCTTGTGCTTCAAACCCAAGTAAAAAATTCTGCCTTGAATCTGTTTCAAGTGTTTACACAAGTTTGCGTAGAATAGAAAGAGATATTAATCCCTAACAGGATTTCTATCAAACCGTTTTTCATAAGCCTTCATCATTAGCCAGACCCCGTCTCTATTGATAAAGCTGATCCTATCATTATTTTTACCACTTTATACCCATAATCATGTATTTTCTAACATGTATAGTTAATTAATTCACATGATCAACAATAGCCAATATTTACATGTAAGATTTAAATTCAAATTACACATAATGAGCAAAAAATTGAATCTTTCTTTATTTGTTTTTTATATTTGT
This sequence comes from Impatiens glandulifera, assembly GCF_907164915.1. Lineage (NCBI taxonomy): Eukaryota > Viridiplantae > Streptophyta > Magnoliopsida > Ericales > Balsaminaceae > Impatiens > Impatiens glandulifera. Next base: position 28,983,526 of record NC_061863.1, on the reverse strand, counting down.
TGATCTGAATAAAACGGTTATACCATTTTTACCTTCATATTCAATGTACAAGCTTAAAATTAACATGTATATAAAGTTGAAAATTTATTTTCTCTCAACATATAACTATTTACCATTAATTGATAATATTTAAAAAGAACTGTTATTAATTTGTATTGTATAACAATAATCCATGTTTACAAAGTTAACATAGACGATTGATAAAAAAATTATAAATGAATCTTTTCCACTTCTAAACTAACATGTATATTCTAAATGATTTAATACATAAGAAAAATAAACAAAATTCTTATAATTACAAATAACCTCAATGTTCTACACCCAAACATTAGTATCGGGCATGTGTTCGTCAATTAAAGTGTCTACGTTGAAGGACACATTCACTCATATTTAAGAGTGTTATTTAAATTTAAAGTAGTTAAGTTAAAAAGGAGAACACAAATTCAGAAAATAAATTATTATTAAGAAATAAAAATGTATTAATCTTGCACTTAAAACAAACATGAAATACAATACAAAAATATTTTTGAAGTTTATGATACGATATGTATTAATAGTAGATATGTATTAATAGTATGTTATATGTTTATGATGGTTTATATAGAGACATCACAAATTAGTTAATTAAAATATACCAGGGTTTGATGTTCGCAAAAATCAAACACAAATATAGATAAATCTTACTAATTTGTAATTAGTCTATATAAAACAACATAAACATATACCTTATTATTGATACTTCTATCATAACCTAAACCTCGAAACACATAAATTTTTTTACTGTATTCTTCTCAAATAAAAAATTATTGCATATTAATGCTTTTTAAAATCATTGTTCTTATGTGCCCTCTCTGAAATCATTACAAATAATAAATTCTCGTAAATATAAGATTTCGTATTAACGAAAAAAGATAATTAATTGAAAAAAATAAAATGAATATATCAAGATTCGAGGAGTCTTCAAATATAATTGTCGGGATTGATCCTAGCTTAACTTCTAATTCATGCTGCAAGAAGACAAGTTTAATAATTAGTTTATGATATTTCTCTCATTACAGGTGTACGTATAACATTAATGGACATTAAAATTGTGATTGAAAATAATACGTTAAAATAAAAAATGAATCATAGAGAAAGAAATTAGAGAAGATTTGAGAGTGTGAGGGAGAATGTTAAAATAACTTCATTATTTATACATCTCTATAGAGTATTCTAGATCCTTCTTGAATTTACATAAAAAAATAATAAAATCAACATTAAAATTATATTAATCTGGTTGTAATCATACTTGGATTATAGAAATAACTTTTATGTGTAATATAAAAATAAATTTGCTTAATTAATTAAAAAAAATATAAGTTTGTCTTTAGAAATTGATATATTTAATATTTTTTTATTCATTTCCATATATATATATTTTGTTGTAATTCATACTTAGATTCTAGAAATAAATTTTATGTGTAATATAAAATTAGACTTACATAATTTATTAAAAAAGAACATAAATATTTATTTAGATTGAGAAATATTTAATATTTTATTCTTTTCATATATATCTCTTTAAAGATATTTTCTTAAAATAAACATAAATTTCAAAATATTACAATAAATAAAAATAAAATATAAAATACTATAAAAACATTTTAAATTAACTAACATAAATAAAAAAGTTACATATATTTTAATTTTGAAGAAGAAATATTCTTAATAATTGATTATATATTTAATCTTTTTATTACATATATTAATGCCTATCTAAATGGTGAGTGTCAATTTATTTTTAATTATACTCAAATATTTAATCATAATATAACATAATTTGGGACATAAAGAGTTTTAAATCAATTTTTTAATTTTAAATTTATTTGAAATGTCAAACATATTTAATACACTCTTTGAGAATACATACATTAATATTATAAGTTATATTTAAAATTTTAATTAAAGATTTATTTTACTTCATATTTAACAATAATATTATCATAATATAGAATAATGTTTTATTTCTAAATAAAAGTTAGAAGTTTATTTAAAAAAAAAAACTTCAAAACCAATGATTTTTGAGTCACTATTTTGAAAGGAACCATGAATTTGTTTATAGTATTAGTCACAGAAGTATTTCAAGTATCAAGAATATGGTTTCTAAAAGATAAGAGTAATGTGTTATATTCTCACTTAAAACGTCTTAAGTTGAAGTGAAGGTAATAGTTGATAAGTTAATGCTAATTTCTATATAACATAAAAACAAAACTGAATAGAATAATATCGCACTAAAACAAACAATGAGAAAATATAATTAATAGAAATTTTAGATATTATAATCTTTAATATATTTTATAATAATTTATATAAAATAATCAAAAGTTAGCTAGATTATGATATATATATATGGAACAATAGTCAAATTTTAACAAGAATAAAAATATTTTAAAAAACTTCAAACACAAGTATTACGAAATCTACTCAACAATATATTATACTATATATCTACAATTAGAATTCCAAAAAATCATAAACCTTGAAACACTTGAATTTTTTGTCGTATAATGTATAAATGTGAAACATTTAAATTTTGTGTCGTATTTGGTATGAGTGTGAAACTCTTGAATTTCTTTGTCGTATTATGTATATGTGTGAAATTAATAAATTTTATTTAAATTAGTAATAGATAGCTAGTCTTTGAGATAAGAAATTAATATAGTGATAAGTTTGAACCCTTATTATTATTATTAAAAACAAATCTAAATTAATTTTTAATTAGTTAGGTGAGAATAATGTTTGAAACTTTTATTAAAGATACTTAAATTTTTGGACAGTTAGGTACATTTATTTATTTTATCTATTTCCAACAATATTTTTTATTAACGGAGAAATATTTGGTGTGGTTTTATTCAAACTTGAATTTGAAAATTTTTATTAGTCAAAAAAATATATTTGTTTACATAATTTAAAATGTTAAATTAATGGAAAAAAATAATAATTGTTTACTTTTATAATATAAAGAGAGAAACACAAAAAATCTTGAATAATATTATGTAAACACATTAATTTAAACTAAAATAATTTGATTTTTTATAAACTTATACCAATATTATGTGAACGCAAATAAATAATTTTTGGTGGTTTATAAATTATTAGTTATGTGAAAGGAAGAATTTGAAAATTTTATTTTCCCTTCCTTCCAATAAGAAGTTTTATTAATGTAGTCAAACAGTTGACACCACTTTAATATCTTCACATTGTTCAAATATTTTCAAATGTTTTATTTGATGTAATTTTGTAGAATTATAGTTTAGTAATTATCACAAAGATATTACACCATTTTTAATATTTCTTTCAAATTCTTTTCCACATATGTAAGTTTGAAATAATAAACTATTACATAAGATTTTATTTTCAAATTAACATTTAGAAAGAATTAGAATTTTTTTTTACCACTTTATACCCATAATCATTTATTTTCTAACATGTATAGTTAATTATTTCACATGGTCAACAATAGCCAATATTTACATGTAAGATTTGAACTCAAATTACACATAATGAGCTAAAAATTGAATATTTCTTCATTTGATTTTTATATTTTTTGATCTGAATAAAACGGTTATACCATTTTAACCTTCATATTCAATGTACAAGCTCAAAATTAACATGTGTATAAAGTTGAAAATTTATTTTCTCTCAACATATAACTATTTACCATTAATTGATAATATTTAAAAAGAACTGTTATTAATTTGTATTGTATAACAATAATCCATGTTTACAAAGTTAACATAGACGATTGATAAAAAAATTATAAATGAATCTTTTCCACTTCTAAACTAACATGTATATTCTAAATGATTTAATACATAAGAAAAATAAACAAAATTCTTATAATTACAAATAACCTCAATGTTCTACACCCAAACATTAGTATCGGGCATGTGTTCATCAATTAAAGTGTCTACGTTGAAGGACACATTCACTCATATTTAAGAGTGTTATTTAAATTTAAAGTAGTTAAGTTAAAAAGGAGAACACAAATTCAGAAAATAAATTATTATTAAGAAATAAAAATGTATTAATCTTGCACTTAAAACAAACATGAAATACAATACAAAAATATTTTAAATTAACTAACATAAATAAAAAAAAGTTACATATATTTTAATTTTGAAGAAGAAATATTCTTAATAATTGATTATATATTTAATCTTTTTATTACATATATTAATGCCTATCTAAATGGTGAGTGTCAATTTATTTTTAATTATACTCAAATATTTAATCATAATATAACATAATTTGGGACATAAAGAGTTTTAAATCAATTTTTTTATTTTTAAATTTATTTGAAATGTCAAACATATTTAATACACTCTTTGAGAATACATACGTTAATATTATAAGTTAAATTTAAAATTTTAATTAAAGATTTATTTTACTTCATATTTAACAATAATATTATCATAATATAGAATAATGTTTTATTTCTAAATAAAAGTTAGAAGTTTATTTAAAAAAAAAAAACTTCAAAACCAATGATTTTTGAGTCACTATTTTGAAAGGAACCATGAAATTGTTTATAGTATTAGTCACAGAAGTATTTCAAGTATCAAGAATATGGTTTCTAAAAGATAAGAGTAATGTGTTATATTCTCACTTAAAACGTCTTAAGTTGAAGTGAAGGTAATAGTTGATAAGTTAATGCTAATTTCTATATAACATAAAAACAAAACTGAATAGAATAATATCGCACTAAAACAAACATGAGAAAATATAATTAATAGAAATTTTAGATATTATAATCTTTAATATATTTTATAATAATTTATATAAAATAATCAAAAGTTAGCTAGATTATGATATATATATGGAACAATAGTCAAATTTTAACAAGAATAAAAATATTTTAAAAAACTTCAAACACAAGTATTACGAAATCTACTCAACAATATATTATACTATATATCTACAATTAGAATTCCAAAAAATCATAAAACTTGAAACACTTGAATTTTTTGTCGTATAATGTATAAATATGAAACATTTAAATTTTGTGTCGTATTTGGTATGAATGTGAAACTCTTGAATTTCTTTGTCGTATTACGTATATTTGTGAAATTAATAAATTTTATTTAAATTAGTAATAGATAGCTAGTCTTTGAGATAAGAAATTAATATAGTGATAAGTTTGAACCCTTATTATTATTATTAAAAACAAACCTAAATTAATTTTTAATTAGTTAGGTGAGAATAATGTTTGAAACTTTTATTAAAGATACTTAAATTTTTGGACAGTTAAGTACATTTATTTATTTTATCTATTTCCAACAATATTTTTTATTAACGGAGAAATATTTGGTGTGGTTTTATTCAAACTTGAATTTGAAAATTTTTATTAGTAAAAAAAAATACTTATTTAAATAATTTAAAATGTTAAATTAATGGAAAAAAAATATTAATTGTTTACTTTTATAATATAAAGAGAGAAACACAAAAAAATCTTGAATAATATTATGTAAACACATTAATTTAAACTAAAATAATTTGATTTTTTATAAACTTATACCAATATTATGTGAACGCAAATAAATAATTTTTGGTGGTTTATAAAGTATTAGTTATGTGAAAGGAAGAATTTGAAAATTTTATTTTCCCTTCCTTCCAATAAGAAGTTTTATTAATGTAGTCAAACAGTTGACACCACTTTAATATCTTCACATTGTTCAAATATTTTCAAATGTTTTATTTGATGTAATTTTGTAGAATTATAGTTTAGTAATTATCACAAAGATATTACACCATTTTTAATATTTTTTTCAAATTCTTTTCCACATATGTAAGTTTGAAATAATAAACAATTACATAAGATTTTATTTTCAAATTAACATTTAGAAAGAATTAGAATTTTTTTTTTACCACTTTATACCCATAATCATTTATTTTCTAACATGTATAGTTAATTATTTCACATGGTCAACAATAGCCAATATTTACATGTAAGATTTGAACTCAAATTACACATAATGAGCTAAAAATTGAATATTTCTTCATTTGATTTTTATATTTTTTGATCTGAATAAAACGGTTATACCATTTTAACCTTCATATTCAATGTACAAGATCAAAATTAACATGTGTATAAAGTTGAAAATTTATTTTCTCTCAACATATAACTATTTACCATTAATTGATAATATTTAAAAAGAACTGTTATTAATTTGTATTGTATAACAATAATCCATGTTTACAAAGTTAACATAGACGATTGATAAAAAAATTATAAATGAATCTTTTCCACTTCTAAACTAACATGTATATTCTAAATGATTTAATACATAAGAAAAATAAACAAAATTCTTATAATTACAAATAACCTCAATGTTCTACACCCACACATTAGTATCGGGCATGTGTTCATCAATTAAAGTGTCTACGTTGAAGGACACATTCACTCATATTTAAGAGTGTTATTTAAATTTAAAGTAGTTAAGTTAAAAAGGAGAACACAAATTCAGAAAATAAATTATTATTAAGAAATAAAAATGTATTAATCTTGCACTTAAAACAAACATGAAATACAATACAAAAATATTTTTGAAGTTTATGCTACGATATGTATTAATAGTATGTTATATGTTTATGATGGTTTATATAGAGACATTACAAATAAGTTAGATTAAAATATACCAGGGTTTGATGTTCGCAAACATCAAACACAAATATAGATAAATCTTACTAATTTGTAATTAGTCTATATAAAACAACATAAACATATACCTTATTATTGATACTTCTAACATAACCTAAACCTCGAAACACATAAATTTTTTTACTGTATTCTTCTCAAATAAAAAATTATTGCATATTAATGCTTTTTAAAATCATTGTTCTTATGTGCCCTCTCTGAAACCATTACAAATAATAAATTCTCGTAAATATAAGATTTCGTATTAACGAAAAAAGATAATTAATTTAAAAAAAATAAAATGAATATATCAAGATTCGAGGAGTCTTCAAATATGATTGTCGGAATTGATCCTAGCTTAACTTCTAATTCATGCTGCAAGAAGACAGGTTTAATAATTAGTTTATGATATTTCTCTCATTACAGATGTACATATAACATTAATGGACATTAAAATTGTGATTGAAAATAATACGTTAAAATAAAAAATGAATCATAGAGAAAGAAATTAGAGAAGATTTGAGAGTGGGAGGGAGAATGTTAAAATAACTTCATTATTTATACATCTCTATAGAGTATTCTAGATACTTCTTGAAATTACATAAAAAAAATAATAAAATCAACATTAAAATTATATTAATCAGGTTGTAATCATACTTGGATTATAGAAATAACTTTTATGTGTAATATAAAAATAGATTTGCTTAATTAATTAAAAAAATATAAGTTTGTCTTTAGAAATTGATATATTTAATATTTTTTTATTCATTTCCATATATATATTTTTTGTTGTAATTCATTCTTAGATTCTAGAAATAAATTTTATGTGTAATATAAAATTAGACTTACATAATTTATTAAAAAATAACATAAATATTTATTTAGATTGAGAAATATTTAATATTTTATTCTTTTCATATATATCTCTTTAAAGATATTTTCTTAAAATAAACATAAATTTCAAAATATTACAATAAATAAAAATAAAATATAAAATACTATAAAAACATTTTAAATTAACTAACAAAAGTAAAAAAGTTACATATATTTTAATTTTGAAGAAGAAATATTCTTAATAATTGATTATATATTTAATCTTTTTATTACATATATTAATGCCTATCTAAATGGTGAGTGTCAATTTATTTTTAATTATACTCAAATATTTAATCATAATATAACTTAATTTGGGACATAAAGAGTTTTAAATCAATTTTTTTATTTTTAAATTTATTTGAAATGTCAAACATATTTAATACACTCACTCTAAGAATACATACGTTAATATTATAAGTTATATTTAAAATTTTAATTAAAGATTTATTTTACTTCATATTTAACAATAATATTATCATAATATAGAATAATGTTTTTTTTCTAAATAAAAGTTAGAAGTTTATTTTAAAAAAAAAAAAGACTTCAAATCCAATCAATTTTGAGTCACTATTTTGAAAGGAAATATGAATTTGTTTATAGTATTAGTCACAGAAGTATTTCAAGTATCAAGACAGTGGTTTCTTAAAGATAAGAGTAATGTGTTATAATCTCACTTAGAACGCTTTAAGTTGAGGTGAAGGTAATAGTTGATAAGTTAATGCTAATTTCTATATAGCATAAAAACATAACTGAATTGAATAATATCGCACTAAAACAAAAAATGAGAAAATACAATTAATAGAAATTTTAGATATTATAAGCTTTAATAGTAAGATATATTTTATAATAATTTATATAAAATAATGAAAAGTTAGCTAGATTATGATATATATATATGATATATATATATATATGGAACAATAGTCAAATTTTAACAAGATTAAAAATATTTTAAAAAACTTCAAACACAATTATTACGAAATCTACTCAACAATATATTAGACTATATATCTACAATTAGAATTCCAAAAAATCATAAACCTTGAAACACTTGAATTTTTTGTCGTATAATGTATAAATGTGAAACATTTAAATTTTATGTCGTATTTGGTATGAGTATGAAACTCTTCAATTTCTTTGTCGTATTATGTATATGTGTGAAATTAATAAATTTTATTTAAATTAGTAATAGATAGCTAGTCTTTGAGATAAGAAATTAGTATAGTGATAAGTTTGAACCCTTATTATTATTAAAAACAAATTTAAATTAATTTTTAATTAGTTAGGTGAGATTAATGTTTGAAACTTTTATTAAAGATACTTAAATTTTTGGACAGTTAGGTACATTTATTTATTTTATCTATTTCCAACAATATTTTTTATTAACGGAGAAATATTTGGTGTGGTTTTCTTCAAACGTGAATTTGAAAATTTTTATTAGTCAAAAAGATATTTAATTAAATAACTTAAAATGTTAAATTAATGGAAAAATATTAATTATTTATTTTTATAATATAAAGAAAGAAACGCAAAAAATCTTGAATAATATTATGTAAACACAATAATTTAAACTAAAATAATTTGATTTTTATACACTTATACCAATAGTATGTGAACGCAAATACATAATTTTTGGTGGTTTATAAAGTATTAGTTACGTGAAAGGAAGAATTTGAAATTTTCATTTTCCATTCATTCGAATAAGAAGTTTTATTAATGTAGTCAAACAGTTGAGACCACTTTAATATTTTCAAATGTTTTATTTGATGTAATTTTATAATGTAAGAATTATAGTTTAGTAATTATCACAAAGATATTACACCATTTTAAATATTTCTTTCAAATTCATTTCCACATATGTAAGTTTGAAATAACAAACTATTACATAAGATTTTATTTTCAAATTAACATTTAGAAAGAATTAGAAATTTTATTTTTACCACTTTAAACCCATAATCATTTATTTTCTAACGTGTATAGTTAATTAATTCACATGGTCAACAATTGCCAATATTTACATGTAAGATTTAAATTCAAATTACACATAATGAGCGAAAAATTGAATCTTTCTTCATTTGTTTTTAATATTTGTTGATCTGAATAAAACGGTTATACCATTTTTACCTTCATATTCAATATACAAGTTCAAAATTAACATGTGTATAAAGTTGAAAATTTATTTTCTCTCAACATATAACTATTTACCATTAATTGATAATATTTAAAGAGAACTGTTATTAATTTGTATTGTATAACAATAATCCATGTTTGCAAAGTTAAATAGAGGATTGATAAAAAAAAATTATAAATGAATCTTTTCCACTTCTAAACTACTAACATGTATATTGTAAATGATTTAAAGTACTTCAGTTAAAAAGGAGAACACAAATTCAAAAAAATAAATTATTATTAAGAAATAAAAATGTATTAATCTTGCACTTAAAACAAACATGAAATACAATACAAAAATATTTTTGAAGTTTATGATACATATGTATTAATAGTAGGTTATATGTCTATGATGGTTTATATAGAGACATCACAAATTAGTTAGATTAAAATATACCCGGGTTTGATGTTCGCAAACATAAAACACAAATATAGATAAATCTTACTAATTTGTAATTAGTCTATATAAAACAACATAAACATATACCTTATTATTGATACTTCTAACATAACCTAAACCTCGAAACATATAGATTTTTTTACTGCATTCTTCTCAAATAAAAATTATTGCATATTAATGCTTTTTAAAATCATTGTTCTTGTGTTCCCTCTTTGTAACCATTACCAATAATAAATTCTCGTAAATATAAGATTTCGTATTAACGAAAGAAGATAATTATTTGAAAAAAATAAAATGAATAGATCAAGATTGGAGGAGTCTTCAAATATGATTGTCGAGATTGATCCTAGCTTCTTGATGTCGATTATAGGTAATAAAAAAATCATTAACTTCTAGTTCACGCTGCAAAAAGACAAGTTTAATAATTAGTTTTGGATATTTCTCTCATTGCAGATGTACATATAACATTAATGGACTTTAAAATTGTGATTGAAAATAATACTGTAAAATAAAAAATGAATCATAGAGAAATGAATTAGAGAAGATTTGAGAGTGTGAGGGAGAATGTTAAAATAACTTCTTTATTTATACATCTCTATAGAGTATTCTAGATCCTTCTTGAATTTACATAAAAAAAAAATAATAATAAATCAACATTAAAATTATATTAATCTTGTTGTAATTATACTTGGATTATATAAATAACTTTTATGTGTAATATAAAAATATATTTGCGTAATTAAATAAAAAAATATAAGTTTGTGTTTAGAAATTGATATATTTAATATTTTTTTTATTCATTTCCATATATATATATATATTTGTAATTCATACTTAGATTCTAGAAATAAATTTTATGTGTAATATAAAATTAGATTTACATAATTTATTAAAAAAGAACATAAATATTTATTTAGATTGAGAAATATTTAATACTTTATTCTTTTCATATATATATCTTTAAAGATATTTTCTTATAATAAACATAAATTTCAAAATATTACAATAATATAAAATACTATAAAAACATTTTAAATTAATTAACGTAAATAAAAAAGTACATATATTTTAATTTTGAAGAAGAAATATTCTTAATAATTTATTATATATTTAATCTTTTTATTACATATATTAATGCCTATCAAAATGGTGAGTGTCAATTTATTTTTAATTATACTCAAATATGTAATCATAATATAACTTAATTTGGGACATAAAGAGCTTTAAATCATTTTTTTTTATTTTTAAATTTATTTGAAATGTCAAACATATTTAATATTATAATTTATATTATAATATTATAAGTTATATTTAAAAATTTAATTAAAGATTTATTTTACTTCATATTTAACAATAATATTATCATAATATAGAATAATGTTTTTTTTCTAAATAAAAGTTAGAAGTTTATTTTTTTTTAAAAAGACTTCAAATCCAATCAATTTTGAGTCACTATTTTGAAAGGAACTATGAATTTGTTTATAGTATTAGTCACAGAAGTATTTCAAGTATCAAGAATGTGGTTTCTAAAAGATAAGAGTAATGTGTTATAATCTCACTTAGAGCGCTTTAAGTTGAAGTGAAGGTAATAGTTGATAAGTTAATGCTAATTTCTATATAGCATAAAAACATAACTGAATTGAATAATATCGCACTAAAACAAACAATGAGAATATACAATTAATAGAAATTTTAGATATTATAAGCTTTAATAGTAAGATATATTTTATAATAATTTATATAAAATAATCAAAAGTTAGCTAGATTAAGATATATATATATGGAACAATAGTCATATTTTAAAAAGATCAAAAATTTTTAAAAAACTTCAAACACAAGTATTACGAAATCTACTCAACAATATATTAGACTATATATCTACAATTAGAATTCCAAAAAATCATAAACCTTGAAACACTTGAATTTTTTGTCGTATAATGTATAAATGTGAAACATTTAAATTTTGTGTCGTATTTGGTATGAGTATGAAACTCTTGAATTTCTTTTTCGTATTATGTATATGTGTGAAATTAATAAATTTTATTTAAATTAGTAATAGATAGCTAGTCTTTGAGATAAGAAATTAGTATAGTGATAAGTTTGAACCCTTATTATTATTAAAAACAAATTTAAATTAACTTTTAATTAGTTAGGTGAAATTAATGTTTGAAACTTTTATTAAAGATATATAAATTTTTGGACAGTTAGGTACATTTATTTAATTTATCTATTTTCAATAATATTTTTTATTAACGGAGAAATATTTGGTGTGGTTTTCTTCAAACGTGAATTTGAAAATTTTTATTAGTCAAAAAGATATTTAATTAAATAACTTAAAATGTTAAATTAATGGAAAAATATTAATTATTTATTTTTATAATATAAAGAGAGAAACGCAAAAAATCTTGAATAATATTATGTAAACACAATAATTTAAACTAAAATAATTTGATTTTTTATAGACTTATACCAATATTATGTGAACGCAAATAAATATTTATTGGTGGTTTATAAAGTATTAGTTAAGTGAAAGGAAGAATTTGAAATTTTCATTTTCCCTTCCTTCGAATAAGATGTTTTATTAATGTAGTCAAACAGTTGAGACCACTTTAATATCTTCACATTGTTCAGATATTTTAAAATGTTTTATTTAATGTAATTTTATAATGTAAGAATTATAGTTTAGTAATTATCACAAAGATATTACACCATTTTAAATATTTCTTTCAAATTCATTTCCACATATGTAAGTTTGAAATAATAAACTATTACATAAGATTTTATTTTCAAATTAAAGTTTAGAAAGAATTAGAAATTTTATTTTTACTACTTTAAACCCATAATCATTTATTTTCTAACGTGTATAGTTAATTAATTCACATGGTCAACAATTGCCAATATTTACATGTAAGATTTAAATTCAAATTACACATAATGAGCAAAAAAATGAATCTTTCTTCATTTGTTTTTAATATTTGTTGATCTGAATAAAACGGTTATACCATTTTTACCTTCATATTCAATATACAAGCTCAAAATTAACATGTGAATAAAGTTGAAAATTTATTTGTATTGTATAACAATAATACATGTTTGCAAAGTTAAATAGAGGATTGATAAAAAAAAATTATAAATGAATCTTTTCCACTTCTAAACTAACATGTATATTGTAAATGATTTAAAGTACTTCAGTTAAAAAGGAGAACACAAATTCAAAAAAATAAATTATTATTAAGAAATAAAAATGTATTAATCTTGCACTTAAAACAAACATGAAATACAATACAAAAATATTTTTGAAGTTTATGATACATATGTATTAATATTAATAGTAGGTTATATGTCTATGATGGTTTATATAGAGACATCACAAATTAGTTAGATTAAAATATACTCGGGTTTGATGTTCGCAAACATCAAACACAAATATAGATAAATCTTACTAATTTTTAATTAGTCTATATAAAACAACATAAACATATACCTTATTATTGATACTTCTAACATAACCTAAACCTCGAAACATATAGATTTTTTTACTGCATTCTTCTCAAATAAAAATTATTGCATATTAATGCTTTTTAAAATCATTGTTCTTATGTGCCCTCTTTGTAACCATTACCAATAATAAATTCTCGTAAATATAAGATTTCGTATTAACGAAAGAAGATAATTAATCAAAAAAATAAAATGAATAGTTCAAGATTGAAGGAGTCTTCAAATATGATTGTCGAGATTGATCCTAGCTTCTTGATGTCGATTATAGGTAATAAAAAAATCATTAACTTCTAGTTCATGCTGCAAAAAGACAAGTTTAATAATTAGTTTAGGATATTTCTCTCATTGCAGATGTACATATAACATTAATGGACTTTAAAATTGTGATTGAAAATAATACTGTAAAATAAAAAAATGAATCATAGAGAAATGAATTAGAGAAGATTTGAGAGTGTGAGGGAGAATATTAAAATAACTTCTTTATTTATACATCTCTATAGAGTATTCTAGATCCTTCTTGAATTTTCATAAAAAAAATAATAATAAATCAACATTAAAATTATATTAATCTTGTTGTAATCATACTTGGATTATATAAATATTTTTTATGTGTAATATAAAAATAGATTTGCGTAATTAAATAAAAAAATATAAGTTTGTGTTTAGAAATTGATATATTTAATATTTTTTTTATTCATTTCCATATATATATATATATATATATATATATATATATTTATTTGTAATTCATACTTAGATTCTAGAAATAAATTTTATGTGTAATATAAAATTAGATTTTCATAATTTATTAAAAAAGAACATAAATATTTATTTATATTGAGAAATATTTAATATTTTATTCTTTTCATATATATCTCTTTAAAAATATTTTCTTAAAATAAACATAAATTTCAAAATATTACAATAAATAAAAATAAAATATAAAATACTATAAAAACATTTTAAATTAATTAACGTAAATAAAAAAGTACATATATTTTAATTTTGAAGAAGAAATATTCTTAATAATTGATTATATATTTAATCTTTTTATTACATATATTAATGCCTATCAAAATGGTGAGTGTCAATTTATTTTTAATTATACTCAAATATTTAATCATAATATAACTTAATTTGGGACCTAAAGAGTTTTAAATCAATTTTTTTATTTTTAAATTTATTTGAAATGTCAAACATATTTAATACACTCACTCTAAGAATACATACGTTAATGTTATAAGTTATATTTAAAATTTTAATGAAAGATTTATTTTACTTCATATTTAACAATAATATTATCATAATATAGAATAATGTTTTTTTTCTAAATAAAAGTTAGAAGTTTATTTTTTTTTAAAAAGACTTCAAATCCAATCAATTTTGAGTCACTATTTTGAAAGGAACTACGAATTTGTTTATAGTATTTCACAGAAGTATTTTAAGTATCAAGAATGTGGTTTCTAAAAGAGTAATGTGTTATAATCTCACTTAGAACGCTTTAAGTTGAAGTGAAGGTAATAGTTGATAAGTTAATGCTAATTTCTATATAGCATAAAAACATAACTGAATTGAATAATATCGCACTAAAACAAACAATGAGAAAATACAATTAATAGAAATTTTAGATATCATAAGCTTTAATAGTAAGATATAATTTATATAAAATAATCAAAAGTTAGCTAGATTATGATATATATATATGGAACAATAGTCAAATTTTAACAAGATTAAAAATATTTTAAAAAACTTCAAACACAAGTATTACGAAATCTACTCAACAATATATTAGACTATATATCTACAATTAGAATCCAAAAAATCATAAACCTTGAAACACTTGAATTTTTTGTTGTATAATGTATAAATGTGAAACATTTAAATTTTGTGTTGTATTTGGTATGAGTATGAACCTGTTTAATTTCTTTGTCGTATTATGTATATGTGTGAAATTAATAAATTTTATTTAAATTAGTAATAGATAGCTAGTCTTTGAGATAAGAAATTAGTATAGTGATAAGTTTGAACCCTTATTATTATTAAAAACAAATTTAAATTAATTTTTAATTAGTTAGGTGAGATTAATGTTTGAAACTTTTATTAAAGATACTTAAATTTTTGGACAGTTAGGTACATTTATTTATTTTATCTATTTCCAACAATATTTTTTATTAACGGAGAAATATTTGGTGTGGTTTTCTTTAAACGTGAATTTGAAAATTTTTATTAGTCAAAAAGATATTTAATTAAATAACTTAAAATGTTAAATTAATGGAAAAATATTAATTATTTATTTTTATAATATAAAGAGAGAAACGCAAAAAATCTTGAATAATATTATGTAAACACAATAATTTAAACTAAAATAATTTGATTTTTTATAGACTTATACCAATATTATGTGAACGCAAATAAATATTTATTGATGGTTTATAAAGTATTAGTTAAGTGAAAGGAAGAATTTGAAATTTTCATTTTCCCTTCCTTCAATAAGAAGTTTTATTAATGTAGTCAAACAGTTGAGACCACTTTAATATCTTCACATTATTCAGATATTTTAAAATGTGTTATTTGATGTAATTTTATAATGTAAGAATTATAGTTTAGTAATTATCACAAAGATATTACACCATTTTAAATATTTCTTTCAAATTCATTTCCACATATGTAAGCTTGAAATAATAAACTATTACATAAGATTTTATTTTCAAATTAATGTTTATAAAGAATTAGAAATTTTATTTTTACCACTTTAAACCCATAATCATTTATTTTCTAACGTGTATAGTTAATTAATTCACATGGTCAACAATTGCCAATATTTACATGTAAGATTTAAATTCAAATTACACATAATGAGCGAAAAAATGAATCTTTCTTCATTTGTTTTTAATATTTGTTGATCTGAATAAAACGGTTATACCATTTTTACCTTCATATTCAATATACAAGCTCAAAATTAACATGTGTATAAAGTTGAAAATTTATTTTCTCTCAACATATAACTATTTACCATTAATTGATAATATTTAAAGAGAACTGTTATTAATTTGTATTGTATAACAATAATACATGTTTGCAAAGTTAAATAGAGGATTGATAAAAAAAAATTATAAATGAATCTTTTCCACTTCTAAACTAACATGTATATTGTAAATGATTTAAAGTACTTCAGTTAAAAAGGAGAACACAAATTCAAAAAAATAAATTATTATTAAGAAATAAAAATGTATTAATCTTGCACTTAAAACAAACATGAAATATAATACAAAAATATTTTTGAAGTTTATGATACATATGTATTAATAGTAGGTTATATGTCTATGATGGTTTATATAGAGACATCACAAATTAGTTAGATTAAAATATACCCGGGTTTGATGTTCGCAAACATCAAACACAAATATAGATAAATCTTACTAATTTTTAATTAGTCTATATAAAACAACATAAACATATACCTTATTATTGATACTTCTAACATAACCTAAACCTCGAAACATATAGATTTTTTTACTGCATTCTTCTCAAATAAAAATTATTGCATATTAATGCTTTTTAAAATCATTGTTCTTATGTGCCCTCTTTGTAACCATTACCAATAATAAATTCTCGTAAATATAAGATTTCGTATTAACGAAAGAAGATAATTAATTGAAAAAAATAAAATGAATAGTTCAAGATTGAAGGAGTCTTCAAATATGATTGTCGAGATTGATCCTAGCTTCTTGATGTCGATTATAGGTAATAAAAAAATCATTAACTTCTAGTTCATGCTGCAAAAAGACAAGTTTAATAATTAGTTTAGGATATTTCTCTCATTGCAGATGTACATATAACATTAATGGACTTTAAAATTGTGATTGAAAATAATACTGTAAAATAAAAAATGAATCATAGAGAAAGGAATTAGAGAAGATTTGAGAGTGTGAGGGAGAATATTAAAATAACTTCTTTATTTATACATCTCTATAGAGTATTCTAGATCCTTCTTGAATTTTCATAAAAAAATAATAATAAATCAACATTAAAATTATATTAATCTTGTTGTAATCATACTTGGATTATATAAATATTTTTTATGTGTAATATAAAAATAGATTTGCGTAATTAAATAAAAAAATATAAGTTTGTGTTTAGAAATTGATATATTTAATATTTTTTTTATTCATTTCCATATATATATATATATATATATATATATATATATATATATTTATTTGTAATTCATACTTAGATTCTAGAAATAAATTTTATGTGTAATATAAAATTAGATTTACATAATTTATTAAAAAAGAACATAAATATTTATTTGTATTGAGAAATATTTAATATTTTATTCTTTTCATATATATCTCTTTAAAAATATTTTCTTAAAATAAACATAAATTTCAAAATATTATAATAAATAAAAATAAAATATAAAATACTATAAAAACATTTTAAATTAATTAACGTAAATAAAAAAGTACATATATTTTAATTTTGAAGAAGAAATATTCTTAATAATTGATTATATATTTAATCTTTTTATTAAATATATTAATGCCTATCAAAATGGTGAGTGTCAATTTATTTTTAATTATACTCAAATATTTAATCATAATATAACTTAATTTGGGACATAAAGAGTTTTAAATCAATTTTTTTATTTTTAAAATTATTTGAAATGTCAAACATATTTAATACACTCACTCTAAGAATACATACGTTAATATTATAAGTTATATTTAAAATTTTAATGAAAGATTTATTTTACTTCATATTTAACAATAATATTATCATAATATAGAATAATGTTTTTTTTCTAAATAAAAGTTAGAAGTTTATTTTTTTTTAAAAAGACTTCAAATCCAATCAATTTTGAGTCACTATTTTGAAAGGAACTACGAATTTGTTTATAGTATTAATCACAGAAGTATTTCAAGTATCAAAAATGTGGTTTCTAAAAGAGTAATGTGTTATAATCTCACTTAGAACGCTTTAAGTTGAAGTGAAGGTAATAGTTGATAAGTTAATGCTAATTTCTATATAGCATAAAAACAACTGAATTGAATAATATCGCACTAAAACAAACAATGAGAAAATACAATTAATAGAAATTTTAGATATTATAAGCTTTAATAGTAAGATATATTTTCTAATAATTTATATAAAATAATCAAAAGTTAGCTAGATTATGATATATATATATATATGGAACAATAGTCAAATTTTAACAAGATTAAAAATATTTTAAAAAACTTCAAACCCAAGTATTACGAAATCTACTCAACAATATATTAGACTATATATCTACAATTAGAATCCAAAAAATCATAAACCTTGAAACACTTGAATTTTTTGTGGTATAATGTATAAATGTGAAACATTTAAATTTTGTGTTGTATTTGGTATGAGTATGAACCTGTTTAATTTCTTTGTCGTATTATGTATATGTGTGAAATTAATAAATTTTATTTAAATTAGTAATAGATAGCTAGTCTTTGAGATAAGAAATTAGCATAGTGATAAGTTTGAACCCTTATTATTATTAAAAACAAATTTAAATTAATTTTTAATTAGTTAGGTGAGATTAATGTTTGAAACTTTTATTAAAGATACTTAAATTTTTGGACAGTTAGGTACATTTATTTATTTTATCTATTTCCAACAATATTTTTTATTAACGGAAAAATATTTGGTGTGGTTTTCTTCAAACGTGAATTTTAAAATTTTTATTAGTCAAAAAAATATTTAATTAAATAACTTAAAATGTTAAATTAATGGAAAAAATATTAATTATTTATTTTTATAAAAATAAAGAGCGAAACGCAAAAAATCCTGAATAATATTATGTAAACACAATAATTTAAACTAAAATAATTTGATTTTTTATAGACTTATACCAATATTATGTGAACGCAAATAAATATTTTTTGGTGGTTTATAAAGTATCAGTTACGTGAAAGGAAGAATTTGAAATTTTCATTTTCCCTTCCTTCGAATAAGAAGTTTTATTAATGTAGTCAAACAGTTGAGACCACTTTAATATCTTCACATTGTTCAAATATTTTCAAATGTTTTATTTTAGGTAATTTTGTAATGTAAGAATTATAGTTTAGTAATTATCACAAAGATATTACACCATTTTAAATATTTCTTTCAAATTCTTTTCCACATATGTATGTTTGAAATAATAAACTATTACATAAGATTTTATTTTCAAATTAACATTTAGAAAGAATTAGAAATTTTATTTTTACCACTTTAAACCCATAATCATTTATTTTCTAACATGTATAGTAAATTAATTTACATGGTCAACAATAGACAATATTTACATGTAAGATTTAAATTCAAATTACACATAATGAGCGAAAAATTGAATCTTTCTTCATTTGTTTTTTTATATATG
Source organism: Impatiens glandulifera (assembly GCF_907164915.1). Taxonomy (NCBI): domain Eukaryota; kingdom Viridiplantae; phylum Streptophyta; class Magnoliopsida; order Ericales; family Balsaminaceae; genus Impatiens; species Impatiens glandulifera. Next base: position 28,963,510 of record NC_061863.1, on the reverse strand, counting down.
TTGATAAAACGGTTATACCATTTTTACCTTCATATTCAATGTACAAGCTCAAAATTAACATGTGTATAAAGTTGAAAATTTATTTTCTCTCAACATATAACTATTGACCATTAATTGATAATATTTAAAGAGAACTGTTATTAATTTGTATTGTATAACAATAATCCATGTTTGCAAAGTTGACATAGAGGATTGATAAAAAACATTATAAATGAATCTTTTCCACTTCTAAACTTACATGTATATTAAAAATAAACAAAATTCTTATAATTACAAATAACCTCAATGATCTACACCCAAACATTAGTAACGGGCATGTGTTCATCCATTAAAGGGCATGTGTTCATCCATTAAAGTGTCTACGTTGAAGGACACCTTCACTCATATTTAAGAGTCTTATTTAAATTTAAAGTACTTAAGTTAAAAAGGAGAACACAAATTCAGAAAATAAATTATTATTAAGAAATAAAAATTTATTAATCTTTCACTTAAAACAAACATGAAATACAATACAAAAATATTTTTGAAGTTTATGATACGATATGTATTAATAGTATGTTATATGTCAGTTGGGTCAAATTATTTTGACTAAGTGTTTAAATAATTTAACCATTGAAATTTTGATGATGAAATGACTTATGTATTTTGATGTAGGTGTATCGAAATCATATTTCATAAGACTTAGCTCTAATGAGACTCATTAGACTGATTTTGGCATTAGATGCATAGAATTAGACGTGCAGTCTAACTCAACGGAGTTAGACGTGCAGTCTAATGAATGCATAGAATTAGACGTGAAGTCTAACTCAGCGGAGTTAGACGTGTGGTCTAATAAATATTTGAAATTAGACGTACAGTCTAACTCAGCAGAGTTAGACGTGCAGTCTAATATATCTATGGAATTAGACGTGTAGTCTAACTAAGCAGAGTTAGACGTGCAGTCTAATATGTGCGGAATTAGACGTGTAGTCTAACTCAGTGGAGTTAGACGTGCAGTCTAATAGATTGTGAAAATTAGACGTGAGTCTAACTCCTTCAGATTAGTCTGAGGTAGAACCGGAATTAGACGTGCAGTCTAACTCAATGGAGTTAAACTTGCAGTGTAATGGTTATTAGATAATTAGACGTGTAGTCTAATTAAGTGAAAGTTAGACGTGAGTCTAACTCCTTTAGATTAGTCTGACGTAGAACCGGAATTAGACGTGCAGTCTAACTCAGTTGAGTTAGACGTGTAGTCTAATGGTTAGGGAAAGATTAGACGGGTAGTCTAATGTATTGTGAAAGTTAGACGTAAGTCTAACTCCTTCAGACAAGTCTGAGGTAGAACCGGAATTAGACGTGCAGTCTAACTCAATGGAGTTAGACGTGCAGTCTAATGGTTATTGGATAATTAAACGTGTAGTCTAATTAAGTAAAAGTTAGACGTAAGTCTAACTCCCTCAGACAAGTCTGAAGTGATTGTAATTAGATGTTAGTCTAATTCTATTAGACCTGGCGGTCTAATAGACTCAATTATTAGACGGGGATATTTGAATTTCATTAGAATGATTTTCACAATCCGTCTAACTGAAATACGTCTAATGCTTAGTTTAAGAAGTATGCCTACCCACGTGTTATAGTTGTACCCTACTCCTGCTCCACTTTCTAGTGAAGATCAGTACAACAGATATATGCAACCAACCAACGAATGCTACATAAGAAAATTTTCCTCACATTACTTATTTTGCAGGTACATCTCTGATGGAATATTCGGCGCACTACCAGTGGTGTACGACTACGATCCTTGTGCTTAGAACCTGCTGTGTACAATAGAGGCTTTCCAATGGAAGAGTGCCACGTATCATTCTAAAAGATTCGACCGTTAGCTCCTTCACAGTATTTAACAAATCTCAAGAACATCGGACAATCTGTCTTACGAACTGCCAATTTTTACAATCTTGCTTGCTGATATTTTGAAGAGAGAGAAATCAAGCCTTTGAATATTCATACTGTGAAGATGCTTTCTGTTTGTACTGTGTGTGAATCAAGAGAGAGCTAGAATCAAAAACACCTTTAGCTAAGTGATATTCTTCATCTTGTAATTGAACAGAGAGTGTTCTGTTCAATAGTGAGCTAAGTGTGTGTAAACTGTATTTGATTCAAATCATATTATAGTGAATCCTTCTAGTGGTTGGAAGAAGAGGTGACGTAGGAGAGTTTCTCCGAACATCCATAAACAAATTGCTGTGTTCTTTCATTTCTGCCATCTTTTCATACTTCATCTTGAGCTTCAAACCCAAGTAAACAATTCTTCCTTGAATCTGTTTCAAGTGTTTACATGTGTTTGCGTAGAATATAAAGTGAATTAAATCCCTAACATGAGTTCTTTCAAACTGTTTTTCATAAGCCTTCATCCATAGCCAGACCCCGTCTCTATCGATAAAGCCGATCCTATCAATTGGTATCAGAGCCAAGTTTCTATTCTCAAGCATCAAGAACCTGAAGCATGTCTATCATCAATGAAATCCCTATTCTGTCAATGGAAAACTGTGAATATTGGATGATGAGAATGCAATCTCACTTGGCTGCTCTTGACTGTGATATGTGGAGCGTCATTACTGATGGCCCCATAAAGATTTCGAAGCCAAGAAGTGAGTGGACTACTGAAGACAAGATGACCAACAATCTGGATAATGTTGCAAGGAATATTCTGTACCAGTCAATCAACATGAACGTGTTTTATGAAATGAAAGTTAAATATGAATCAACTTTTCTTTCCTCCAACAAAGAATCTGAATCAAACTCTTTTGATGAAAATTTAACAAAGATCTCATCTGAGAATGAGATGCTCAAAGAACAGATTCAAATTCTTTCATCTGAAAACAAGAGATCAAACTATGTAGTTAGTGCATGGACAAGATCAGGAGATGTTGTCAAACATCAGATCAGCATGTTGAAACCTGCTGGATCTAGATCCGGTCTGGGATTTGACAGCAATGACCTAATCTGTCTTGCAAAAAGTCAAAATCTCAAACTTATAAGTTTAAGTCTATAAACTTTGTCAAAGGGAGTATGACTGACATTGAATCTTATCCTATTCATGAAGAAGTTGCTTTCAAAAATGAAATAGTTTATGTTCCGCCTACTGTTAGCTGGCTTAAGAATAAGCTAGAAGCAGCTAATAAGTCTGGCAACTTAAAACCTGACTCTAAGTCAAGGACTTTTAAAAGAAAGTCTTCTTTAAAAGCTAAAGGATTAGTGGCTAGCAGAAAGTCGTTTGCTAAGTCAAAAACATACGCATTAATTACAGTACAAAATGGGAAATCCATCAGAATAACTCAAATATGGATTCCTAAGGGACTGATTGACCGATGACCCAATTGAAAGTGGGTACCAAAATATTGTAAATATTTAATTATGTAGGTACAAATAAACGAAGGACTGGAGGAATCTGTATGGTATCTTGATAGCGGATGTTCCAGGTATATGATAGGAAACAGACGGCTTCTCATTGATATATCACATTGCTCTGGACCTAAGATCACGTTTGGTGACAACAAAAAGGGTAAGACCATGGGTAAGGGTAAGATTATCCATGGTAATCTAACTATAAATGACGTGCTGCTTGTTGACAATCTGTGCTATAATTTGATCAGCATTAGTCAATTATGTGATAATGGTTTGTCAGTAAATTTTCAAACTCATGCATGTTTAGTTAAAGATCAAGATGGAAAATTTTATTGACTGGAAGTAGAGTAGGAAACTCATACAAAATGAATTGGCAAAAAGAGTCTTCTGATCCTATGTGCAAGATTGCCAAGAATGACCAGAAATGGTTATGGCATAAACGTTTGGACCATTTGAATTTTAAAACCATCAACAACATTTGTTCAAACAATTTAGTTATTGGTTTGCCCAAACTTTAGTTTTCAAAGGACAAGATATGCACTGCTTGCCAGTTAGGCAAACAGGGCAGATCATCGTTCAAAAGTAAAGGGAAATCACAATCCATTCGTATCCTAGAACTTTTACATATGGATCTGTTTGGTCCAATTCCTGTAAAGAGTATAGGAGGAATGAGATTTGCCTTAATTGTTATTGATGATTTCTCTCGATTTACATGGGTTGCATTTTACCATCAAAAGATAAAACTGCAAAAAACTTGATTAGAATATTTAAATGAATTCAGAATCAGAAATCTTTAAATATTACGTGCATTAGAAGTGATCGGGGAATTGAGTTCACTAACAGATACCTATCATCTTATTTTGAGGAGACTGGAATTAGGCACGAGTTGTCCAGTGCCAAAACTCCACAACAAAACAACATTGCTAAGAGAAGAGTGAGAACTCTGAAGGAAGCAGCGAGATCCATGCTTGCTGAATCAGATGTACCTCAGAGGTTCTGGGCTGAAGCCATTAGTATTGCCTGCTATACAAACAACCGGTCAATAATTAACAAACATTTTGATAAAACCCCTATGAACTGTACTATGGGAGAATTCCCACAGTTTCTTATTTTAAGATATTTGGGTGTAAATATTTTATCCATAACAATGAAAATGTTTATTTGACCTCTTTTGATGCTAAAGCAGATGAGGGATTCATGTTGGGATACACATCAGTAAGCAAGGCTTATAGAGTATACAACAAAAGAATACAGTCTGTTGAAGAATCCTTCCATGTAGTGTTTAATGAGCCTGTTGAGAGTAAATCTAATGAACCCATTGATCTTTCTGACAGACTAAAAGCGACTAGTCTTGAGTCTGTAAGTGAAGAAAAAAAACTTTGGATAAGCGAATGGCTCTGTCTGATCCAGTGGCTGATCCGGTTGAAGTTCAACCAGACGTACAAACTCCTGTTCAACAAGAAGTTGAGAGTTTGGACGTCGCGGTGTCACCAGTTCAGATGACCAATCCCCTTGGATCCAACTTTAGATGGAACAGAAATCATCCACCAGAACTGATAATCGGAAATCCTTTTTCTCCTCGAAAGACAAGACCTCAACTGATGGATGAAATGGCCAACTCTACATTTATTTCTCAGATTGAACCCAAGAAAATTGGTGAAGCTATAGTTGATCCAGATTGGATCAATGCTATGTAGGAGGAGTTAAACCAATTCACGAGAAATAAAGTGTGGCATCTTACTCCTAGACCAACTAACAAGTTAGTTATAGGAACGAGATGGGTCTTTAAAAACAAGCTTAGTGAAGATGGTTTAGTCATTAGAAACAAAGCTCGTTTAGTTGCTCAAGGATACAGACAAGACGAAGGTATTGATTTTGATGAGTCTTTTTGCACCAGTTGCAAGACTAGAGGCAATTAGGATCTTCATAGCATGTGCATCGTTTAAAAATTTTAAAGTTTTTCAAATGGATGTGAAAAGTGCATTTTTAAATTGGAAATTAAGTGAAGAAGTATATGTTGAGCAACCCCCTGGATTTGTAGATCATGTTTTGCCAAATCATGTTTATAGGGTTGACAAAGCATTGTATGGTCTGAAACAAGCTTCTAGAGCTTGGTACGACACATTAACCAAATTCTTGTTTGATCATGACTTTGTTGTTGGAACTTTGGATAAAACCCTATTTAGATTTTCTAAAGATTCTCACATTCTACTTGTTCAAATATATGTTGATGACATTATTTTTGGTTCAACTAACCCCAAATTATATGAGAAGTTTGCTAAGCTGATGCAGGACAGATTTGAAATGAGCATGATGGGAGAATTGACATTCTTCCTTGGGCTTCAAGTCCGTCAGTTAGAAAATGGAACTCTTATCAACTAGGGCAAATACACCAAAGTACTACTAAAGAAGTTTGGTTTAGAGAACTGTTCTACAGCAGCTACTCCAATGATCTCTTCAAGTAAATTGGATAAAAATGAAGGTGGCCAAAGTGTCGATGTAACAGCATATAGAGGAATCATCGGATCCATGCTATATGTAACTGCTAGCAGGCCATACATTCAATTTGTTTTTGGTGTTTGTGCCAGATTTCAGGCTGATCCTAAATTCTCTCACTTTACTGTTGCTAAACGTATTCTTAAATACTTAAAGGGAACTTAAAATGTGGGACTGTGGTATCCGAAGGATTCCAGTTTCTCAGATGTAGATTATGTAGGATGCAAAATTGATAGAAAAAGCACAAGTGGAACTTGCCAGTTCTTTGGAGATCGTCTAATCACATGGTTCGGCAAGAAGTAGACGTCGGTCGCCACGTCTACAGCTGAAGCAGAGTATCTCGCAGCTGGAAGTTATTGCTCTCAAGTTCTGTGGATTCAACAACAGCTTAGGGACTATGCGATTGAGGCTGATGAATCTCCAATTTTCTGCGACAACACGAGTACTATCGCAATCACCTACAATCCAGTTCTGCATTCTCGGACAAAGTATATTGAAATCAGGCATCACTTCATCCGAGAACACGTCAATCAGAAGTAGATTCGTCTTGAACATGTTCCTACTGATCAACAAACTACAAATATCTTCACAAAACCCATACCGAAAGAAAAGTTTTCTCACTTTAGAAATATGTTAGGTCTTATTGATCTTGATTGATGTGATTACGTGCAAAAATTGAGGGGGAACGTATTGTTCGAAACGCAACTGAACAGACATGAAAGACAGAGGTCTTAATTTATCCTAAGGATTTAGAGTTTGAGAAAAACACAACCACTTAGACGCACGTCTACCTTAGCAGTTTTATCTTCATCTGAAATCATTGTCTTGGTTATTCTAACCTGCATGGTTAGACGAATATATCTAATAAACAGATACGTCTAATAGACGTTAGACATTTTTACGTTATGAGCAAGATGACGCTCACATCTAACCAGACACGCGTGTCTCACATGATGTTATTGCATAATTAGACATATACGTCTAATAGACTGATTTTCAAAAGGAAGTTGAAAATGTGAAAAGGAAAATAAGCGTCTAACTACTGGTGTAATTAGACTCTTCATCTTCCGGCTATTAGGAAGGGTAAACACCCATGCTTGTCACATATGTGTTGTAGCGTAGTGGTAAACACTCATGCTTGTCACATAGGTGAACAGGGATCAAATCTCACCGACTGCAAATATTATTTAATGTTTTGCTATTTCAGGGAAGCTGAGCAAAATCCGAAATTTACTTATAGGCAAGATCGGCTCGACAATGTATACCGGCTCAGTCAACCGGATCGGTCAAGAAGCTCGGTCAAAGCGTTCGGTCAACCGGTTCGGTCAAGAAGTTCAAAATCCGGACAGGTTCAACCTGTGTGCAGAAATCCGGACAGGTTCAACCTATGTGCAGAAATCCGGACAGGTTCAACCTATGTGCAGAAATCCGGACAAGTTCAACCTATGTGTAGAAATCCGGACAGGATCAACCTGTGTGCAGAAATCCGGACAAGTTCAACCTATGTGTAGAAATCCGGACAGGTTCAACCTGTGTGCAGAAATCCGGACAGGTTCAACCTATGTGCAGAAATCCGGACAGGTTCAACCTATGTGTAGAAATCCGGACAGGTTCAAGTTCAGGACCGGTTGAGTTGTAAACCGAAAGATCTAACCGGTCAGAATATCAAACCGGCCAGAAGAAGCAAATGAACAAACCTGAAGTTATCAAGTTGAATATCAAACCGGCCAGAAGAAGTAAATGAACAAACTTGAAGTTATTAGGTTGAATATCAAACCGGCCAGAAGAAACAAATGAACAAACCTAAAGTTACCAGGAACGATCAAGAATCTGACCGGTCAAGAATCCAACAGGTCAAGTAATCAAACCGATTAGAAGAATAAGCAAATGATGTATCCAAAACCAGAAGTTATCCGGTTAACCTGAAGCCATGAACAACCTGTAGACATCCTAAACCGAAATACAAGATCCAACCGGAAAACCGATGAGAAGACTACTTAGAGAAAGAAGTCAAGAATATCAAACTAAGTACAACTTACAAATCGGTGCAAACAGATACTTTGGGTATCTGAAGAAGATAACATCAAAGGATCAGACTGTGACATTGCCATATCCATACAAGTCTGATAATACTCTGCAGGCTGCAGAAGATTGCCTGAAGAGATTTTTCCACTCTGGGATAAGTCAGAGGCACAACCTTCCAGTTGCAGGCAACTGTCCAACCGATATTTTTTATATTAAATAAAAGATAGATAAGTCAGAAGCGCAACCTTCCAGGAACCGGTCAAGAGATAAAACCGGTCAAATCACTCAATCGGTCAAGCAATCCAACCGAACAAAAACCTGACCGAACAAGAAGAAAAGATCGGTCAAATTAGAAGGCCAAAATCATAAGACATTCGGTCAATCAGAAGCTATGGAAAAACCGGAAGTTATCCGGTTAACATAAACAACTGACCAATACAAATAGATATTTCGGGTATCTGTTGAGGATGATACCAAAGGGACAGACTTTAGTATTTCCATATTCATACAAGTCTGAGGACAGTCTGCAGACTGCAGAAGATCGTCCGGCATGATATTTCTACTTCAGGATAAATCAGAAACGCAATCTTCCAAGTACAGGCAACTGTCCAACCGACAGTTGCCATATTGAGTAAAAAACAAACCTATCATGTTTGACCTACATACTGGAAGACTAGACCGCCAGGTTTGAAGACTAGACCGTCAGGTCTGAATCACTGAACCTCTGCAATCAATAAGATTCAAGGAAATGAAATGTGACCGTTGACACTTTTCACCTATAAAAGAAGGAGCTGAAGAGGCAAAGCACACCAGATACGAAAAACAAAAGATACAAGACAAGATAAATTAAGTGTGTTTATCTCTCTACAAGATTGAGAGCTTAAGTGTGATTACAATTTCGGTTAAAATTGTACGGGTGTTATCGAGCAGAAAATAAGTCTCGATCGGATTGTGTTTGTGTATTCCTTAGTGAATATCCTTCTCGCGGTTTCGAAAGGAAGGGGTGACGTAGGAGTTTCATCTCCGAACATCCATAAAAACCTGTCTTGTTATTTACTTTCCGCCGGCTTTACATTCTAATCGATCTGCACTAACCTACTAATACCGGTCCAACCGATTCAACATCACCCAAACCGAATCACTAAGCTGCAAAACCGACCTAGCAATCTCAAAAAAATAATTACGAGGTTAAAGTAAACGTATACAAAAGAGAAAGAGAATTATGTTCTTAATAAGAAAACAGAATTACAAATGAATTAGGATACATATAGGAGCCTAGGAAAATTTATTAATAGTTCAAAATAAGTATTTTAGGGTTCCAAAAGTGGTGGCCTCTTTTCTAGTGAGGTATGAACTCTAACGAGTGCTTTGGTCGGAAATGGTGATTTCTTGGGGTGAGGATCTGTTGTCCGAAGTTAAGCGGTCCCATTTATCAAAACAACATAATTTGATAAATTAGACAAATAAAAAATTATATATAAAAAATAAACCCTAAACCCTATACCCTAAATTATAAACCCTTACTAGATTTGAGAATGAGAGGAGTCCTGAATCTGAATCACTCAAGACATGATTGACTTTAATGAGTGCATTCGTGACATTGGATGCGCTGAACCGACTAACTCTAGCAACATGTTCACTTGGTCTTCAATGAGGTGTGATGATCAAATCAGAAGGAGCAGGATTGACAGGGGTCTTATTAATTTGACTTGGGCTGCTAAGTACCCTAGAAGTCATGTTCATATTCTTAACCCGGGAATCTCTGATCATTGTCCTATTAAGATTTCTTGGGAAAATGATAAGAAAGTGAAACGACCGTTCAAATTCTTTAATTTTTGGATGGATAATGATAAGTTAAAATACATTCTCATTGAGGTGTGGAACACTCATGTGGATGGCTCCATGATGTATCGTGTGTCGGAAAAGTTGAGGCTCTTTAAAAATCAGCTTACTAAGTTTGACCGGAAGAAGTTCAGCAATATATCAAAATGGGTCATGGCAGTAAGAGTTGATCTTGAAAAGATTCAATCTCGATTTCTTTGTGATGATATTGATGATACTCTGCGGGATGATGAAAAATCTGCCCTTGCCACTTTCAGAGAGCTTAGTTCAATGGAGGAGAGTTTTGCGAGGCAAAAGTCGAGACAGAATTAGATTTCTCTTGGTGATAGGAATACGACTTTCTTCTACCGAAATGTTCTTCTAGAAATCTTTGGAATAATGTTCAAAGGCTCAAGAATGACAAGGGTGATTTTGTGCACGGACATGACCAAATTAATGACTTGGCTGTTCAATTCTATCGTGGTCTCATGGGTAATAAAACCGGGCAGCAACTAAGTCAGCTTAACACACTCTATCAGATTGTTGACAAGAGAATTACAGCTGAGGATAGTCGGGATCTTGTTAGAGTTATTTCAAGAGATGAGGTTAGAAAGGCAATGGCTAGTATCAATGGAAAAAAGCGCCCCGGACCTGACGGTTTTAATGCAGAATTCTTTAAGGCTATTTGGGATATTATAGGTAATGACGTTACAGAGGGGGTGCTGGAATTTTTTAAAAATAGAAAGATGCTCACCCAATGGAATGTCACTGTGCTTCATCTTATTCCCAAAAATTTTGTTCCTGAAAAAATTCAAGATTTTCGACCCATTTCTTGTTGTAATGTCGTGTATAAAATCATTTCTAAAATACTTGCTAAACGTTTTCAAGGTGTTATTCCTAATATTGTAAGTCTAGGGAAATCTGCTTTTATACCCGTTAGGTCTATTTCGCATAACATTCTTCTTATGCAGAATCTTTTAAAGGGTTATGGGAATAGTAAGATCTCACATCGGGTCGCGTTTAAAATCGACATCCGCAAGGCTTTTGATTCCGTTAAATGGGGAACTATACATGATTTTCTTGTCGTTGCTGGTTTTCCTAGAATCTTTATTGAATGGATTATGCAATGCGTCTCTACCTCCCGGTTTGTAGTTTGTGTCAATAGTGTTCACGGGGGCTATTTTAAGGGCGAAAATGGTGTGAGACAGGGCGATCCTCTCTCTTCTTACATCTTTGTATTGATCATGGAGATCTTTGAGAGTGTCTTAACGACATTCTGAAAGAATTGCCATTACACTTTCCACCCTTTCTGCGAAGAGGAGAAGATCACTCATTTATGTTTCGCAGACGACTTGTTCTTACTTGCTCATGCTGATGTTGAAACCATTAATACTATAAAAGATGCGTTTAACTTCTTTTCTGATGTTACAGGTTTGGCAATTAATGTTGATAAAAGTTAAGCGTTTTATGGCGGTGTTGATGATGAGACAAAGGCTAGGATACAAGACATTATGGGCATCCCCGAGGGTTCGTTTCTGGTACGTTATTTGGGCATTCCGCTCACAACAAGACAGATTCAAATTGTTCATTGTAGGCCGCTCATTGAAAAAGTTAAAAACGTCGTTATGGGGTGGGCAGCCAAGAAGCTTTCATATACGGGCAGAATTGAGTTGGTTGGAAGCGTGGTCATGGGATTAATCGATTACTGGTCTCAGCAAATTGTGCTCCCGGAGAAAGTTATAAAAGAGCTCGATACTATCATGCGTAATTTTATTTGGAGCAGCCAAGGACGTGGAGGAAAGAAAGTCAAGTGGATCGACGTTTGCAAACCGAAAGACGAAGGTGGTATTGGACTGAGGAGCTGTATTAAGTGGAATTGGGTTGCTACCTAGAAACATCTTTGGGCTTTACAAACTAAACAAGATTCTCTATGGGTCAAGTGGGTGCACTCTCGGTTCTTGAAGCGTGAATTGAGCATATGGACTTGTAGAATCACGGATGACATGACTTGGTCGTTGAAGAAGATTTTGAAACTAAAAAACAACATTGGTTCGATCTTTGATATTCGTATTGGGGATGGGTGTGGTACTCTCTTTTGGCACGATCCTTGGTTTGAAAACCAGTCGTTGATTACTAAAGAGGAATTTCGAGGTTTGAGAATATGAAGGGATTGTGCGGCTGCCACGATTGGCGACATTGATGTTGGACGTTGGGTCTCAATTATAAGACGAGTTCTAGAAGTAAGACGAGTATTATACTATTTAAGCGGAATTCGTCTAAGCGATAGGGCTGATGTTCATTCTTGGGCTGCCGAGGAAGAAGGTAAATTGAAGTCGAGAATGGTTTGGAATGTAATTAGAGAAAAAGGAAAAATCGTCGATTGGGTTGCTCTCGTTTGGTCTTCAAAGGTCATTCTGAGGCATCGTTTCATCCTTTGGTTGGCTTTACGTGGTAGGCTTAACACCCGGGATCGGATTTTTGCCTACATGGACATCCCGGATGTTAATTGTTTGCTTTGTGATGGGGATACAGAGTCTATTTACCACTTGTTTGGGAGCTGCCCGTTTGTTAAGTCCCTTTGGAGTAAGTTCACGTTGGCTTTAGGTTTTGTTCAATTACCGGGTTCATGGGATGAGATCATTGTTGCTGCCTGCATCAAGGCTAAAGGTAATAGATTTCCAGCCAATGTCTTCAAATGTGGTTTTGTTGCCATTGTTTACCATGTATGGGCCGAGAGAAACGCAAGAGTATTTGGCAGAATTCGACGAAGCATCGATCAAACTTTGAATGATATTTTTTTTATTGCGGTGCATATATAAGAACATGGAGAAGGGTTCCCAAGAGTGAAAGGACGTGGAACATTTGTCGGGATTGGAAAGTTGCTTATGAAGAAATCACGTCATTTGAAAGCTATAAAGGGAGATGGAATTTATTGTATTTCGGTTTGTAATTCATATGTTTTGTTGTCACTTTGAATGCTTGTTTGTTTTCTTTTGTTTGTATATGCTTAACTTTCTAGGCTTGTTGGAAAGTTAAGCAAAACTATGTCCGTTTTTTCCCGTTTTGGGATTTTTAATCAAATGAAAATAAGTCGTTTTCCCAAAAAAAAAATTCTAAACACTAAATCCTAAATTCTAAACCCTAAAAAATTATATACGTGACATTTTATTTTAATATTTAATTTTTTCTTTCCTCTCTACTCTCTTCTCTCTCCTATGAGACAGCAAGTGGGACATTATTTTGGAACAGCATATCCGAATTCGATTTCTTCTAGGAGGGGGTTTAAGACCATCTCCAACCATATTCAATACCCAAACCCAAAATGAGTTTTCAGCTATTTTTCCTTCTAACCGACACTCATTCTCAAACCCAAAATGGGTTTTCAGCATTTTCTCTCTCTTGCATATATTTTATACATTAAACTTATTTATATAATTTATTATTTTAATTTATTTATATAACATAAATTGATAATAATGCTAAAAAAAATTATAATAATGTTTAAAAAAAATTATAATAATGTTAAAAATTTATAATAATGAAGAATATTTAATAATATTTTTTTAATAATGTTTGTTTAATCAAACTGTATTATTTTGTACAATATTTTTTATAATATTTATTTTTATGTATTATTAAATTTTTAATTCATTTACAATCAAATTTAAAATAATTGGGTGATATTAAAATATTATGGTATAACTTATAACATTGAAAAATATATGGGTGATATTAAAAAGTTATAAAAGTTGATGTAAGAAAGAATATTATAAGAATATATTCTTTTGGGTTTGAGAATGTGTTTTTCGGTTAGAGAAGATTTATTGTTTGATGTGACATTTATAGCAAAATGAGTTTGGAAATGGGTTTTTTGGTTGAAGATGGTCTAATAGTTCTCTTTTATCTCAAGTAGGTTAAGTTAATTATGAGATTAGGGAAAAAAAACTTAACTTAAACAGTTAACTTTAACACTAAGAATTTAACCAACTTAATAACTTGAGCCTAAAGTCACGTGGCGACTAGAGTAACCTATAGTGTCTCCGAAGATTAGGTAAGGACCATTAGAAAGGTGTTGCCCGAAGATTTATTTCCGAAAGTCATTGATGTCTTTTGAAACACTATAGCATTAATTCTCTAGTGTTAATGATCGTCCATGTCTTCCCGCGACAACTAGATATGGATGCATATCACGGTTGAAAGAAGATGAGTGACATACATAGTTGGCTTGCGAGGTAGCTCCTAATCAATGTAGGGTGCATGTTACTTAGAGATTGGCACCAATATATGGAGCAACACAATTGGACCTCTCTTCAGCAGATGTCAAGGCTATATCTACTTAGTTTTTACGACTTACGTTGCTCTTTCAAAGGTTCTCCTATTTTACGGAGGATAAATGATGATACGAGGCCGGGAGTGAATTGTTCCTCATTGTGTTATGAATATTTGAGTAGCTCGTAGGTAATTTTGGTGCATCACAGCTCTGTCAAATTTTATTGGAAACCTCAATAGAAATTATTTCTTGTTCTCCTTGCTTAATGTGTTTGAGATTTTTCTCGGTCCTCTCTTGAAAACAATATACATGTTGAATCTTTCAAAGAATGCATCTTACATTTCATTGATCGTCTCGAGGTGAGAGATATGATTCTTTAAATACCACCTCATGGTTATACCTGGTAAGTAAAGAGAGAATAAAAGAAGTAGAATAGGAGTGTATAATATGAGAGGACCCAAGGTAGTTGAGTAGTTTTCCATGAATGGTGTGGAGTCCTCATCTCCAGCCTTTAGAGATCATGTGGTAACGTGAGCCTTGCCCTTCGCTATTTGGGTCAACTTGTACCTTCACAAATAAATGACCAATTACATTTGTGTAGAGAATATTCCATGGGATATGTGTATAGGACATAACTTCTACAACACTTTCATCATGTATCACTAAGAACCATACACCTAATCTTTGAATACTCTGATTTTCTTTCTTTTCGTCTTGTGAAGTAAGCTAAAGTGGCGACACTTAAAGTCAACCGAATTTCTACATTTATACACGTACTAATGTGGAATCTCTATGGATCAATCTAAAGTTCTATGAAATAGAACTCCACTCTTTTTCCTCGTCTCAAACAGATAAGATAATATCATATATGCATAATCTTCTTATCTACTTTTTGTGAGATTCGAGAGAAAAGTTAGACACGGGGTTCTATAACATAACTTATATAAAAAAAATTCATACGGGTTGTGGTTACCATTTAAGTCCCTTGTTGTGTCCCAATCATTTTCGAATGGATAGATAAAAAGATCATGCGTACAAAAAAAGCATATGTGAGACGTAATAAAACGTATACAATAAGCTCGACTTGAATTTGTTCAAAAATATTTTATCGATTTGCTTTATTAAATCCATTGGCTTACTTTCCTCTCGAATCTCGTAAAATGGGGTGAAAAGATTATTCTTTCAAGAGTTTTCTATCACAAAAATGAGATGAGGAACCCAATATAGGATTTAGAAAAGTAATATACTTGTCTCAATTAAGAAATTATTTAATTATACCTAATTTACTCTTTACAAAATTAGGAATGAAAAGAAGTTTTAGAAATTTGTTTTTGGGTCAGTGCTTGGTGATGTGTGGGAAAGGGCCTCGTCGTTATGGCCTACACTTACATCCAAATGGAAAATGTCTACCCTAAAACAATTGGCCTTTTAAAACATAAAAATTATAACACTTTAAATAAATCTGAACATAAACTTACGTTTAAGGTTATAGCTGTTATAAACGGTGTCGGCTATAGGGACGGGGGTCTGACTATAATTAGCAGCTTATAAATTTCACTTCGATGTTAATCCTGTGAGGGATTAGGATTTGTTTCTATTCTTCACAAATCTTCACAACCTCTTGAAGGAATTCAAGTGCGGAACAGTTTGTTGGATTTGAAGCGTCAGATTAATGAATACAAGCGACATAAAATAAAGAACACGATGAGTTTTATGGATGTTCGGAGATAAAACTCCTACGTCACCCCTTCGTACTCAACAGAAAGGATATTCACTAGAAAACTTTGATTTACATAGTGACTGCACAAACCCAGTCAGAAAAATACAAGACTTAACACCCGTCTTCTTCTGAACTTCTAGCTAACTCTCTGTTGAACAGAACAACCTTTGTTCAACTTATAACAATGAAGTTTCACACAGAATGAACAGTGAATGAATTATAGAGTACTCTTGGAAATATGTAAGCACAACGCTTTAGATATTCTTGATTCGTACAGATTGTTCAGTGAGTGAGCAAGAATACAAGAATGTAAGTGCGCAAGAGAGAGAAGGTAGCTAGTGGATTTGTCCATTGTCCTTGGGTCACCATTTATACTTGAAAAGGATCAACAGTCGAATCTTCTTCTTTGAAACGTGTCAGCAATCCGTTGGATATATGTCTGGTGTACGAGCTGATACAACAGAGAATATGTGTTTGATCGTGGGCGTATCAGATTTTACTATGGAATATTCATGAGATTGTGGTGTACGGGACTGTATAGAATGTGTGCTAGAATATTGAATATGTGGCACTTGATATAACCGTGTTCAGTTGTCTGATCAGATGCCTCTTTAGACGACTGCTGAAGTTAAACGACGTTTGAGTATGCTTCTTCTTTAGACCGCATCTAAGAAGATCAGATGACGTCTAACTACGCTTCTTCTTTGGATCGCATCTCAGAAGTTCAGACGACGTCTGACTATGCTTCTTCTTTAGACCACGTCTAAGAAGTTCAGACAACATCTGACTACGCTTCTTTTTTAGACAGCGTCTAAGAAGATAAGACGACATCTAACTATGCTTCTTCTTTAGACCGTGTCTAAGAAGTTCAGACGACGTTTGACTACGCTTCTTCTTTAGACCGTGTCTAAGAAGTTCAGACGACGTCTGACTATGCTTCTTCTTTAGACCGCGTCTAAGAAGTTCAGACAACGTTTGATTATGCTTCTTCTTTAGACCACGTCTAAGAACATTAGACGACGTTTGACTATGCTTCTTCTTTAGACCGCGTCTAAGAAGTTCAAACGATGTTTGACTACGCTTCTTCTTTAGACCGCGTCTAAGAAGTTCAGATGATGACTAACTACGCTTCTTCTTTAGACCATGTCTAAGAAGTTTAGATGATGTCTGATTACGCTTCTTTTTTAGATCAAGTCTAAGAAGATCAGACGACGTCTGACTACGCTTCTTCTTTAGACCGCGTTTAAGAAGTTTAGACAATGTCTAACTATGCTTCTTCTGTAGACCGCGTCTAAGAAGTTCAGACGACGTCTATATGCGCTTTCTTCAGACTGCGTCTGAAGAGACTTACACCTTTAGATTTGTACTACACAAATGTAAATTACCCAGCTTAGTTTTGTACAGATTACATCATTAAAACAATGTCGTATTGAAAAGACTTATTCTCTTAAGTTAATTAATTATTTCTCTTTTAATTAATTTTCTCTTTTCTTTATTTAACTTAATCTAAAAATTATTACACTTTAGAATAAATCCGAACATAAACTTATGTTTAAGGTTATAGCCTACGTTTAAACGAGGTCAATTATGTTACTAAACATGTGTAAGGTGTACATAATTGTAGAAACTTCATTTTTACACCCTAGAATTAAAATAACAATGATCGGTCTGATGTGAAAAGCGGTCCAAACACATATGGCTAGAATTGACCCTTTAAAAGCGGTCCAAACACAAAATTTCGAAAACATTCAGAATTTAGATGATCCTACACCATCAAATTAACTGCTTTGGATAATAATGAATTTATATTATAATATTACTTTTGGGAAAATGTATAGAACAATCATTTCAAGGCTTGTTAATGCATCCAAACATCATTTTTTATAAAAATCGGAATTCGAGACACCCAATACGTTCAAATACTAGTTCGAAAAATTATAAATTTTGAATATAATATTTTTATTTGATATTTTTTGTAAAAGGCTTTCATATAGGAAAAAGTGTGGAAATCGAGTCAAACTGGGTTATTCGAGATCAGTCAACCGAAGTCAACACCCAATTACCACGCTCAGACTTTTCAAGATGGTGGGAGTTGAAGAATCTTGAAGTCTCTCTCAACCGTGAGTAAGAAAATAAGGGAGAATTGACTCAGTTTTTTTAATTAAAATTCCATGCCATAATATTAGGAACATCTCCTAAAGACTCGGCAATTTTAATTAAATAAAAAAACAATTTAACAAGGTCGTGAGGACCTTTCCTCATGACGTTAGGGTGTTAAATGAGCCTTAGAGTTTCATAGTTTTCCTATAAATACCCCCTCTTAAACACCTTGCAAAGGACACACTTTTTGACTCTCAAATGCCCCTAGGCTGCCCTTTCTATTTCTCCACAAAACTGTCTACTTTCTAAAGTTAAGCAAGAGCACGAACTAGTGTAGTTGTGTCACAAGTTTCTTGCTTAGAGTTTTCATCCCTCTTGCAAGATTTAAGAAGAAGGCCCTTTGTAAACTCCCTTGATCCCTTTTATTTGTTTTTATTTATATTTTAATTTGCCTATAACATAGAATTAATGTTTTCCTGATTTTATAATAGTCTTCTGTTTTGCCTTAATTTCTTTTCACTTTCATTTGTACAGAATGTAATATTAAAAAAAATTAAGTAAAACATAAATAAAATATAAAATTAAAGTATTCTAACTTAGGGTATAAAAGAAAAACAAAATTGGCCCTGAATTGACCATTTCAAAAAAAAAACTTAAAAGCTAAAAAGGAAGAACAATCTGCTTTGATTTGTTTAATTTTTTTTATATTTTATGATGTTAGATCAAAGATTTTACTGTTTATATGTGTTTATTAATGTGTTAAGAACATAGTTAGAAAATTTCATTTTATCAAGGATCCATTTGGATCACAATTTAGTTAAATAATTGAGAGCATGTCTAACAAAAGAAAACCAGTGGGTTTCTGCCGAGTAGTGACGCTTATGACCAGAGAAATTAGCCCCCTAGAATGTACCCGGGTGCAACCCGACCGAGAAATATGCACCCTAGAATGTACGCGGGTACCATCCGACTAAGGAGTTTCTCTACATGCAGAAGTCGACGTCTTCTCAATGCTTCCAGCACTTTT
The DNA here is from genome assembly GCF_907164915.1 of Impatiens glandulifera. Classification (NCBI taxonomy): domain Eukaryota; kingdom Viridiplantae; phylum Streptophyta; class Magnoliopsida; order Ericales; family Balsaminaceae; genus Impatiens; species Impatiens glandulifera. The sequence continues at coordinate 28,944,664 of NC_061863.1, read as the reverse complement.
GGACGATGTTGTGCACACAAGGCCGAGAAAACTAGAATGGCTCTACGCCTGTGCTAGTTTTACTAACGCTTAAATCCTTCAAACTGGACCCAAGACCCTTTACCTGACTGAGAAAACTTCGTCCTGGTTAACCTTTTGTCGCACCCAGCTCCTTTAGACATCCCTTAGGATTTTAATTTATTTATTACGACGCTTGCTGCACTTGGCGACTGAGGATTACCGCTACTGATCAGAGACCGACACTTGTTGCACCTCGCGATCGAACATTACTTTTGTTTTCTACCGCTGACCGAGTACCGACGCTTGCTGCAATTATCGACCGAGAATTGCTACTACTGACCGAAGACTGACTATTCTCATATTTGGTGACTGAGGACTGTTGCTACTGACCAAAGACCGATGCTTGTTGCACTTAGCGACCGATGTTGGCTGCATCCGACCGAGCTGGGTCCAATTCTTGACCGAGGGATAAGTCTTCGACCGTGGAGGCTTAGCCGTAGTCAATTTTTATTTATTTTTTTATTTTATGCTTTTTATTAGACTTAGGGTTGTTTGGTTGACTTTTTTTATTTGCTTAGTTACAAGTTTGAGACTTGCTTGATCCTAAGTTAGAATAAATTTTAAAATTAAACCCTTAACTAAAATTGAACCTAGTCCTAACTTAGACTTGGGATTATTTTTAGACTTGGGACTTTTTTTTCATAAACTACAATTATTTAAAACCCAAAAAAATAAAAAAATAAAATTTGGGCCTTTATAATATTCAGTTCAAAAAAGTTCTTAAAAATAAGACAATTAAATTTTGATCAATAATTTGCTTAATTTTGATTATTAAGATTATTTTCTTAGGTTTTTCTTGTTTATTACTGTATTTTTATCTAATGCAAACCCTTATAATATAAAAATGGAAAATTCTAAATCGTAAAACGCAAGGAATTTAAAAGAACGGCCAAAATTAATTAATTGAGACCTTATGGGCGTTGTGGGACATAGCGTCTAAAAAATCTTTACCTACACGTAACCAAACGGCGAACTCACTAGTCGTGAAATTAGTTGGCGACTCTCTAATCGTGAGGTTAATTAATATCGAAAAACTTAAAATAAGCTTATAAAATACTTCCAATTAAAACTCCCAATCTCTTCCAGATTCGATGGGATGGTAAGTTATGGTGTTGTCTACAAAGCCTCATTTTATAAACTTAAACTTTTCAAACCATAAAATTAATTCCCCTCATGTTTTCAAAATATTTTTTAAAAAGAGCGTCCCAGATTTTTTCAAACTCGTCGATCAAAAAAATATTTTTTATTAAAAAATGATCACAAATCTACTTAGACGTCTACACTTGATGGTCTTGGATGAGCTTGAATGTTTTCGAAAACATGAAATGTCATCTATAAGATTTGTTTGAGTCATGTTTCAAATTAAATCTCTTAGCCACAAGAAATTGATGATACAAGACGATGAATCCAAAAAAGGATCAAACTCAATGTTTCAAAATTGGATTGCTTCCTTGTGTTGGAAATCCAAGACATAGCCTAATAGAATGGCACCAATCCCGAGTCTCCATTTGACGGCTAAGGTGGTTTACGTTGTCCGACAACACGACGCAAGTACACTAGTTTCAATCCTGGACCGAACTTAAGCTAGGTGTGACATTAATGTGAATTATATAACATTGGATAGATTTTCTTAGTTAACTTTTATTGACAATAATCCCTAAATCGGACGGTACGTTTTAGTGCCAACGACGTTCCATCGAGTATTGCATGTACATGTGGCTTGTCTTGAACTTCTTAGTTAAGACAAAAAAATTATCTAACTCAAAAACCTTTTCCAATGCTTATTGGCTCAGCCTCAATGGTAATCAAATAGGATCAGCAGCACCGATAAAGACAGGGGTCTAGCTATTGATGACAGCTTCGAATAAACGATTTGATAGAAATCCTGTTAAGGATTAATATCACTTTCCATTCTTCAAAAACCCTTGCAAACTCTTGAACGATTCAAGTGCGAAAATGTTTGCTCAGGTTTGAAGCTAAGAACTAAAGAAGGAGAAGATGACAGAATGTAAATAACACAGCAGTTTGTTTATGGATGTTCAGAGCAAACTCTCCAACATCACCCCTTCTTCCAACCACCGGAAGGATTCATTATACTTTCGAATCAAATACAGCTTGCTGGCTAGCTAACACTCTGTTGAACAGAACTACCTCTGTTCAACTTACAATACACTGTTAATGACTATCAAATAGTTCAGTAACTTATCTCTCAATTTTACGTAGTGATTTACAAAATACATTTGAGAATAAAATATCTATAGAGAGAGTAAGTTGATTCAAGAAATCAAGCTTCTGGAAATTTGATGATTCAATGAGAGAGAGAGCTTCAGCTTATGTCTTGTAATTTTTCTGCGACTTTGTTGTTGTCCATCCGTTGTCTTTAGGCAGCAATATATTCTTGAAAAACTTCAACGTTCGAATCCTCCTTTTGGACATGTGGCAAGCGTCCATTGGAAGGCCGCCCATAGTACACAAGTACAGCAGGCATTGTGCACATGGAACGTGGTCGTACCATACTGGTAGTGGCCAAATATTCTTTTGTGATTGTCCTGCACAGAACAAGTAGTGGGAAGAATATTTACTTACGTGGCATTCATTCATTGGATACAATTAGCTGGCTATCAGACTACACAGGAGAGAGTACACAAGAGAGAGGGTAGTAGACAGCTAGTTGATTGTGGGTAAACGGATGCTAACTTCAAGCAACTACTGAAGCAAGGCATTAGACATATTTCATAAGACGACCAAGTGTAATTATATATCACTTCAGACTAATCTGAAGGAGTTAGACTTGCACGTCTAACTTTGCATTCCATTAGACCACCAAGTCTAATGGAGTTAGACTGCCAAGTCTAACTTTACATCCCATTAGACCATCAAGTCTAATGGAGTTAGACTCCCAAGTCTAACTTTACATATCACTTCAGATTAATTTGAAGGAGTTAGACTTGCAAGTCTAACTTTACATCCCATTAGACTACCAAGTCTAATGGACTTAGACTGCTAAGTCTAACTTTACATCTTATTAGACACCAAGTCTAATGGAGTTAGACTGCCAAGTCTAACTTTACATATCACTTCAGACTAATCTGAAGGAGTTAGACTTGCAAGTCTAACTTTACATCCCATTAGACACCAAGTCTAATGGAGTTAGACTGCGAAGTCTAACTTTACATCACTTCAGACTAATCTGAAAGAGTTAGACTGCCAAGTCTAACTTTACTTCACTTCAGAATAATCTAAAGGAGTTAGACTACCAAGTCTAACTTTACATCCCATTAGACGACCAAGTCTAATGGAGTTAGACTGCCAAGTCTAACTTTACATCCCATTAGACACCAAGTCTAATGGAGTTAGATTGCCAAGTCTAACTTTACATCACTTCAGACTAATTTGAAGGAGTTAGACTTCCAAGTCTAACTTTACATCCCATTAGACACCAACTCTAATGGAGTTAGACTGCACATCTAACTTCGTGCCTGTTAGACTGCACGTCTAACTTCGTGCCTGTTAGACTACACGTCTAACTACGTGCCTGTTAGACTGCACGCCTAACTACGTGCGTTGACTTTTTTCTCGCGCGCGTTGACTTTGAGTTGTGCACTAGACGCCCCACGTCTAACGACACATTAGACGCCACGTCTAACCACACATTAGATGCCCCATGTCTAACTATGTGTTGACTTTGAGTTGTGCCTGCAAATTAACAAAACTCTAATTATTAATTCTGCACCTGGTGAGATTCGAACTCAGGTCACCTATATTACATGCGGGCATGTTTGACACTTCACCCCTTAAGATGTTGATATCTAAATATTTATTTATATATATTTGATATGACTAACAGTTATTGAACTTAATTTTATCCATTTATTATCCAAAACCATTTCATCAATATCAAATCAAAATTGTTAAGTTATTTTAAATCAATTAAAAATCTTAACCCAACAATTTTTCCTTTTTTAATTATTTAAACTAAATTATCAAAACTAGTTTAAACATTAAAAATCTTAACCCAACAATTTATCCCTTTTTGATTATTTAAGCTAAATTATCAAAATCAGTTTAAATATTAAAAATCTTAACCCAACAATTTATCCCTTTTTGATTATTTAAGCTAAATTATCAAAACCATTTTAAACATTAAAATCTTAACCCAATAATTTTTCCATTTTTGATTATTTAAGCTAAATTATAAAACTAGGTGAGTTCATTATTTAAGCATAATCTAGACATTATTGTAAACTTACAATCCTAAAATTATTTCTAAGGTAAGAAAACTTAGACTCGAGAAGTGGCTTTAAGAAGATGCCAGCCACTTCAGGTTGTTGATTGTCATATGCTATGTCCAAGAAGCCTGTTGTCCAGATGTCGTTTGGCTCTTCCAAGCTACTTTCCTTTTTTACCTACATTCAAAGACAATAACGAATCTGGTACCCATTTTTCTTTGGGTCCATGGCTTATTAGTCCCTTGGGAATCCATATTTTGATTATTTTATGGATTTCTCATGTTGCGTTGTGATAGGTGCGTATGATTTAGGCTTAGCAGACGCCTTTCTACTAGCAGTTATTCCCTTAACCTTATAGGATGGTTTTTGTTTAAAACTCCTTGACTTCCTGTCAGGTTTTAATATGCCAGACTTGCTGGTTGTTTTCTTCTTACATTTCAGCCAGCTAACAGTCGACGGAGCATAAATAAGGTCATACTACAAGGTTAGCTTCTCACAGCTTAAGTTAGTTCCATTATCTGTTAAGCTCCCTTTGACAAAGTTTGTAGACTTAAACTTGTTAGTTTCTGGGTTTAACTTTTTACAGGACTAGTATGGGTCATTGTTGTCAAATCCTAAAGTGGATTTGCATCCGTTAGGCCTTAGCATATGAATTTGTTGTCTAACAGCGTCTCCAGATTTTGTCCATGAACTGAACACATACTTCAACCGTCTATTTTCAGAAAATAGGACCTCAATCTTTTCTTTAAGCATCACATTCTCAGATGAGATCTCAGTTACGTTGTTTTCAAAAAAATTTGGTTCAGAAAATTTTGGTTCAAAAACTTGAGATGAAGAAGAGTTATCAAGTTCATATTTTTGTTTCATTTCATTAAATGAGTTTGATAACTTCTTGTACTCACTGGCCATTTCATTGAGTGCAGAAGTTAAATCATCTCGAGTAAAGCTTTTTGAAGAGAAGTCAAATACCTTAAATTCCTCATCTGCCATCAAGGATGTGACGACTTCGTTATCGCTTTCTCCAGATGAATCCTCTAAGGTGCTATCGGCCCATTTGGATTTACTTTCAAAGCTCACAAGGACCATTTGTTCCTTTCGATTCTTCTTCGTTTAAACTTTTAGGCCATGGATCTGAATCAGCTTCTCCCAGATTTCTTTAGCATAGGAGTAGGACTTGATCTCACAAAATATGTTCATGTTGATCGATTGATACAGAATATTTTTGGCCACATTGTCCAGATTGTTGGTCATCTTATCTTCAGTAGTCCACTCACATCTTGGCTTTGAAATCTGTATGGGGTCATCAGTAATGACGTTTCACATATCACAATCAAGAACAGCCAAGTGAGCTTGCAATCTCATCATCCAATATTCACAGTTGTCCCTTGACAGAATAGGGATCTCGTTGATGATAGAAATGCTTCAGATTCTTGATGCTTGAGAATAGAAGCAGGGATCTGATACCAATTGAAAGGATCGGCGGCACCGATAGAGACAGGGGTTTGGCTATTGATGACGGCTTCGGATAAACAATTTGACAGAAATCTTGTTAGAGATTAATATCACTTTCTATTCTTCACAAACCCTTGCAAACTCTTGAATGATTCAAGTGCGGAAACGTTTGCTCAGGTTTGAAGCTAAGAACGAAAGAAAGAAAAGATGACAGAATGTAAATAACACAGCAGTTTGTTTATGGATGTTTAGAGCAAACTCTCATACGTCACCCATTCTTCTAACCACCGGAAGGATTCACTATACTTTCGAATCAAATACAGGTTGCTTGCTAGCTAACACTTTGTTGAACAGAACAACCTCTGTTCAACTTACAACACATTGTTAATGACTATCAAGTAGTCCAGTAACTTATCTCTCAACTTCACGTAGTGATTTACCAAATACACTTGAGAATAAAATATCTAGAGAGAGTAAGTTGATTCAAGAAATCAAGCTTCTGGAAATCTGTTGATTCAATGAGAGAGAGAGCTTCAGCTTCTGTCTTGTAATTTTTCTACGACTTTGTTACTGTCCCTCCGTTGTCTTTAGGCAGCAATATATTCTTGAATAGCTTCAACGGTTGAATCCTCCTTTTGGACTCGTGGCAAGCCTCCATTGGAAGGCAGCCCATAGTACACAAGTACAACAGGCACTGTGCACATGGAACGTGGTCGTACCATACTGGTAGTGGCCAAATATTCTTCTATAATTGTCCTGCACAGAACAAGTATTGGGAAGAATATTTACTTACGTGGCATTCATTCATTAGATATAATTAGCTAGCTGTCAGACTACACAGGATAGAGAGTAGTAAAAAGCTAGTTGATTGTGAGTAGACGGATACTAACTTCAAGCAACTACTGAAGCAAGGCATTAGACGTATTTCATTAGACTGCCAAGTCTAATTATATATCACTTTAGACTAATCTGAAGGAGTTAGACTTGCATGTCTAACTTTACATCCCATTAGATCACCAAGTCTAATGGAGTTAGATTGACAATTCTAACTTTACATCCCATTAAACCATCAAGTCTAATGGAGTTAGACTATGCAAGTCTAACTTTACATCCCATTAGACCATCAAGTCTAATGGAGTTAGACTGCTAAGTCTAATGAGTTAGACTGCCAAGTCTAATGAGTTAGACTTCCAAGTCTAATGGAGTTAGACTACCAAGTCTAACTTTACATTCCATTAGACACCAAGTCTTATGGAGTTAGACTGCAAAGTCTAACTTTACATATCACTTCAGACTAATCTGAAGGAGTTAGACTTGCAAGTCTAACTTTAAATCCCATTAGACATCAAGTCTAATGGAGTTAGACTGCTAAGTCTAACTTTACATCATTTCAGACTAATCTGAAGGAGTTAGACTGCCAAGTCTAACTTTACATCCCATTAGACCACTAAGTCTAATGATGGAGTTAGACTTCCAAGTCTATCTTTACATCACTTCAGACTAATCTGAAGGAGTTAGACTGTCAAGTCTAACTTTACATCCCATTAGACCACCAAGTCTAATGGAGTTAGACTGCCAAGTCTAATGGAGTTAGACTGCCAAGTCTAACTTTACATCCCATTAGACACCAAGTCTAATGGAGTTAGACTTCTAAGTCTAACTTTACATCACTTTAGACTAATCTGAAGGAGTTAGACTGCCAAGTCTAACTTTACATCCCATTAGACCACCAAGTCTAATGGTATTAGACTGTACGTCTAACTTTGTGCATGTTAGACTACTCGTCTAACTGTGTGCATGTTATACGGGTCTAACTACGTGCGTTGATGTTTCTCGCGTGCGTTGACTTTGAACTGTGCATTAGACGCCCCACGTCTAACCACACATTAGACGTAACCACACATTAGACGCCCCACGTCTAACTACGTGTTGACTTTGAGTTGTGCTTTCAAATTAACAAAACTCTATTTATTAATTCTGCACCTGGTGAGATTTGAACTCAAGTCACATGTATGACTAACGGGCATTCTTACCACTACACCAATTAAAATTTTGATATCTAAATATATAATTATATATATTTGATATGACTAACAGTTATTGAATTTAGTTTTATCCATTTATTATCAAAAACAATTTTATCAATCATTAAATCAAAATTGTTAAGTTATTTTAAATCAATTAAAAATCTTAACCTAACAATTTTCCCCTTTTTAATTATTTAAACTAAATTATCAAAACTAGTTTAAACATTAAAAATCTTAACCCAACATAATCTGAGTAAAAAGTTACAACCGTTAGAATTCTCGGTTGAAACAGGAAGGCGAAATCGAGACAAAGAAAAGGGTGAACTTAAAAAATGCATTACTTGGTCTAAACTTCACCATTTGGATTGATTAGAAGTATAGAATGTAGATTTATCGGTTACCTACAAGCATCACTTATCCAGAAATCTTTTAAGCGCTAAATTGAGTTGTTTAACTTGTTCACTAAGTTACCTACTTCTAAAAATTAAATATTTCAAAGATACCCTTGATTAGGTATATAAATGATTATCCTCATTCATTTAAGGTACAATTTTCCATTTGTTAAATTCCACCATACACTTGAGAATTCAGATACCAAATGAAGAATACCTCCAAGCAATTTCCATCTAGAAATTGTATGTTCACCTGAAAACCTTACTCATGAGCTATTTGTTTCTTCCTCTGCTATTACAGAGTCGAATTCTTAAACTTCTACGGTTAGAGAAGAAACTACCAAGGATTTCATGAGTTGAGATCTACAATATCTTCAAGCATTGGGAAAGATTAAATTGAGGTGCAACATGTTGAAGCAAACAACTTCGAAGGTGTCTGAGAATAATCTACAAAGGGAGACGAATGAAAAACAAAATTCGCAACCGGATTCCCGATCTGTAGGGGATTTTTGAGTAATTTTTTATGCTCTCTCTTCCAATGAACATAAGTTTCAATTAATGATGTCTAGTGCACTAGCGAGTTCTGGAAGCCATGTACTTCTCGTCTCGAGGCGACAACGGGATAAGGCATATCTCTCCTATGAAAACAATGATTCCTGATTTAAAGCATAGTGTGTTCATTATTCTGTCTCTTGGATTCTATCTGCATACATGCAAGAGCTAGGCGACGATGATGGCGAGTTCCCAAGGATACTCCAAACAGGCGATGTCCAATGGATTTCATCCTTGCCGATGTTGCTTCGGGAACCGACGAAGGAGGAAAGAGACAATCGAAAACCAAAATTAGAATAAGATTATCCCTTTAAATAGATATAAGACAAAATAATGAAAACCAAAATAATTCAATGGAGTAATATCAACCTTATCTAAAACTAATGGAAGATTATAGTCATCTTTGAGCAAAGAACATAGTCAATCAGGCAGTTTAGATACAAGGTTTCGATATTCATAAGCAAAAGAATTCTGAACTCATAATATATGTCTAACATTTCTCTATAAAAAACAATGACCAACTACATTCGAGTAGAGACTGTCCTTTTAAAGGCGCATAGGACATAGCGTTACATCCCTTTCTTAATGCGTAACCAAACACTCAACCCTTAATCATTGAGTACTCTAAATTTTTTCCTTTAATTGTTTTTTGTGAAGTAAACTAAAGTGGCTACTCTTAGAGTCAATTAGATTACTACATTTTTACACGTACTACTTTAAAACTTGTATGGGCTAACCAAAAAGTTTAAGCTATAAAACTCCACTTTGGTTCATTATATCTAAAGATAGGACAACATCATATATGGATAGTTTTCTTATATACGTTTTACAAAATTTGAGAATAAAGTATGACAAGGGGTTCTTTAACATAACTTCTATAGAAAAATATTTTCTAAAATAGTGTACGGGTTGTGTCTACCATTCAAATCCCTCATTAAGTCCCCTCTATGGGAAGATCATACGAATGGATAGGTATAGCATGGGACCACCCAAATTTGGATCGCATAAACCGTCCTTAAAGACGGGGTATTTGAATGGATAAAAACTTGCTAATAAGAAAGATCCTTTCACGCAAATGAGAAGCTTCTTTTTCATTAAAACGGTAGTGAGCGAAGACAAAAAAAAGTGTAAAATAGTACTAGAAGATACAAAATAATAAAAGCGTTAATACGTATTACTTATTACAAGAGGACAAAAATGAGATACAAATCTATAATCTGCAAAATAGAAAAGTTAACACATAAAAATTTTGCATATATTTGAAGAATCATCTAAACACAATTCTATTAATTTTTTAAGTTGTAGAATTCTATTTATGAGTTCTCGAACCTTGGACAAATTGAGAAAATATCCCTAACAGGTTCTAAAATCATGAGAATGGTACATAATTATTTTTTATCGTGTTGTGAACATTTGGGTATATCGTATGTTTTTTGCATCATAAATCTATCAATCATCTTTAGAATCCTTAATGGCTTTTTGTTCTAACATATATCATATTTCTTTGCTTCTATCCTATTTCTAGGCCGACCTACAAATGATATCAAAATTTTTTAGAACGTACAATACATCGTGGGTAATTTGAATAGAGGTGTATGTGGCAGTCGTTCATTTGTTAAGGTTAGATGGCTTGTCAAACTGTTGAAAATGAGAACTCCAATTGAGCTGAATACGTAGTTAGACGTTCCTTCAGACGTCTGATAAGGTTAGACGACGTCTAACTACACTTCTTCTTCAGACCGCGTCTAAGAAGGTTAGACGATGTCCGACAGCGCTTCTTCTTCAAACCACGTCTAAGAAGGTTAGACGACGTCTAACTACGCTTCTTCTTCTTCAGACCGCGTGTAAGAAGGTTAGACTACGTCTAAAAGCGCTTGTTCTTAAGACCACGTCTAAGAATGTTAGACGACGTCTAACTACGTTTCTTCTTCAGACCGCGTCTAAGAAGGTTAGACGACGTCTAACAACACTTCTTCTTCAGACCACGTTTAAGAAGGTTAGACAACGTCTAACTAGGCTTCTTCTTCAGACCGCGTTTAAGAAGATTAGACGACGTCTAATAATGCTTCTTATTCAGACCACAACTAAGAAGGTTAGACAACGTCTAACTACGCTTCTTCTTTATATCGCTTCTAAGAAGGTTGGACGACGTTTAACAACGCTTCTTTTTAGACCACGTCTAAGAAGGTTAGACGACGTCTAACTATTTCGAATAACATGAAGACATGTGTCCAACAATGTTAAAAATATGACTAGTATATTTGACGGTTAATTACCACACGCTTTTTAAATTAATGATGCATCTTATGATTGTTAAATGACGTCTTCTAATGATGATTTTCTTGGGAAAACATTTTTAATCAAATGATAGTTTATTTTTAAAATGATGTCTTTTGGACACATGACTATTCGACTCTATTTAAGGGGGCATTACACGCCAAAAGTATTTTTACGCTATACTTAGAGATTTTTCTGAAAATCCTAGAATCTTTTTCTCTGTCTTCTTTCTAGAAAAACTATTCATCTTCTTCGTTGTCTCTTCTTCAAACCCTAATATGTCTAAGAATATTATTCCATTTTCTCACAACATAATGCAGGTAGATTTAGAATAAGTCTACGAATATGAACAGTCAAAGATCGTCACTATGTTCAAAACCCTGGAGGCGTCCGGTCTAAGAAGGTTCCTCGGCGGGCCTTTCATTCTCCATGAAAAGGAGGTCTGCGACTTCTTCAGTTCTGGGAAGATTGTTGATGATTCTATTAAGGCGACGATGAATGATGTCCAAATATCTATCTCCGAAGCCTCTATTTTCAAGTTCTTCAAGCTTCCATCAGAAGGTCACACGTTCGACGTTGTGATTCCTACTAAGATTATTTCATAAAAGCAAATCCTGTTTTCGAACATCGGCGGTCCGGTAAACATCAATGGGAAGAAGAAGCTTCTTAAGTACCCTTTCTGACTCCTGAACGATATCGTGGCAAAATCGATGCAAGGGAGAGAAGGGTCCTTTGACACCTATACTCAAGATCGTTTCGATTATATGGTGGTAATAACCAAAGAGATGTCGGTCAACTAGGCGTCCACTCTATTTTTGACTCTCTGTCAGACGGTTTCTCCATATAGCAAGAAGAGTGTGGACTTCTCAGTCCAACTCAACTAGCTCTTAGAGCATCTACAAGTCCCCGATGACAAGGGTGAAGATGTTAACCCTTGTAGAATAATGACGAATACCACCGTGAAGAACTTCCTGGTGCGTATGAAAATGGTCAAGGAATCGAAGTTAGAGTCTTCGGCTCCACACACGAGTGGTCAGTCGATCACTCGGTCCAAGCGTCATGTGACCTCTAGTCGTAAGACCCCTGCAATGAGGGATAGGACTTCTATCATGGAATCCGCCGCTAGTTCCAACATCCAGAAGAGGGCACCCTTTAAAGAAACTAGCAAATTTGACTCCGTTACTAAAAAGGCAATAACCAAGGAAACCACTATTGTTTCAATTCCTCTATACTCGGCCTCTCCATCGCGATCAGCCAATGTTTCGGCTAGCCCAAGAAAGAAAAGGGTTGAGACGTCTGCCCCTTCTGCTGATCAAACGGAAATCAACACGACTCATCAGCGGATGCTCGTCCAATTGATTAGACGGAGGCGTCTACAGATGTTTAAATGACCTGTAAGGTATCTGCACCTGTCTCTATGTACAAAGTACACATTGTTGAAGTTCCCGGAGTGGAACATATTGTTGGACCAATTTCTGAGACAGTTGGTTTTCATATTGAGAAGAATTAGGGGGAAAACACGACTATCTTCCTCGCTGAATCAGTGGCGACCGATGCTGCTGGTAATATTTATGATGCTAGGCCTGAAGTAGAGTAGGAGGTTGTGCCCTTGACTAATGTTGCTGGTAATATTGTTGTGGTTCTTCGGAGAATTTTCTTGAAAATAACATGTCTACGTTTGTCATGCTTAGAGCAGCCCGGGGGGCTCCAGGCATTCTCTTCAAGGAGCCGGTAACAGATCCCAAACTAGTCGAAGTCGTAGGAAAGGGAAAAGGTGTTGTTGAAGAAACACCAGAACCACTATCTGAAGATAATCAGATGATAAACCTCATCATGGAGGACATCAAGCGGAAGGCGACTAAGAAAATTGACGTATTTAATAAGTGGATGTGCAATAGGCTCCATGCGAAACACACTAAAGTGATTACCAGTAAAAATATTGCTAAGGAGTGAAAGGAGTTGATAAAGACGAAGAAGTAACTCCTCCAATAGACAAAAACGAAGGATTTCCACGAAGCCTTAAAGAGAAGGGACTTAGTTGAAACCAATGCAAGAGGTAAAGCTCACATCCATTTCATATGCCAAAGGGAAGATAACTTCGACCCTTTTGACAAAATAGCTCTAACTGACGTTGAGGTCCTTCGACGTCTGAATATTATCCTTGACTCATATTCCTCTATGGCGCTCAAATTTATCCATAGTACAGAGTCGTCCAAATCTGATGCCCTTAGAGACAGGGCTTCTCGGGCAGATTTGAATTGTTCAGATTCTTCTGATTAGATGCCCTACATTGAAGAAATGTTAGTTGAAGGCAAGCCGAGTAGAATATTTACAGCCGAGCAGATGCTCTCAATAGATGAAGAGCATGCAGTTATTCATCTTACCGAACAAAAAGAATTGTTCGTTGAGGAAAAACGGTTTACGCCCTTCCCGTCTAAAGTTCAACAAGAAATTACTCTTGTTGAGGAGGCTATTGCCCTGCGTCTGAGCATATGCCTCCATCTATTCAAAAGGGGACGTCTAAAGCTCCCTCATTTACCGAACAAAGGAATTTGGCGTCTGTTGAGGGGGAACCTTTAAAGTCGTCCGAACAAAGGCAAGATCCATCTGCTGAGGGGGGAACATATACGTTCCCAAGGGGCGTTTGAAGCCGAATTTGCTAATTCTTCCTCTTTGTCCGAAGAGAAGGCTTATGAAGAAAGGTTGCTCATTCCTCTAACATCCAAGCGTCCTTCCCGATCCAAGTCCTCCTCATTTCTTGGTAATATTCTACGTTCTGAAGATATATCAGGATATGTCAACGAATTATGCGGCGAAATCTGAGAACCTAGAGGTCATTTCATAGAGTTAATTAATGTGCCCAAGGCATCCGCTCAAAACAGAGAACCAAAACAATCAATCCAGATAAGCGTTCATGCTAATCCCATATGCTTTATTCCTGCTAGTTCCCACATGACATCTTCTGCCCGATCTTCTTCTAAAGAGGCCTCTCCAAGAGTTATGGAATTTCGTAAATTCCTTATGGATGCTTAAGCTCCGATATAGTAGAGTCTTTAATCTATGTCCTCCAGGTTGCAGAATCTTGAAAGGAAATGCAGCTTCCTCTAAATTTTATGTTGACTTAGTTGTTTCCCGAAAGAGCACCGATAAAAACTTGCTGACGACTACTCATGAAGTAAAGATCCTCCACACCCAATATAGAATGATGCAAAAAATCTTCTCAAGTAAAATGTTGAGATTTTCGATAAGATCAAGTCCTTTAGTCTTGATCTTCATAATAAGACGAGGTATGTGATTGAAACTCTAACTCACCAAATGCTCAAAGTCGCAAAATCTCTTAATGCTGCTGAAGTTGAGCGCTTTTAGGACGCCGATGCGGTTGCTCGACGTTTCTAGGCTGAGGAAGATAGGGTTGTTGAAGCCGCTAAATCTGCCGATGATGCTAATAAGGGGGAAGAAGAGGACAAAAATCTAGGGGGAACAAGTGTTATTCGTGGCACTCGTTCTAGAAGGAAGGCAACCAGCTCTCAAGCAGATCGCGTCAGAGATCGTGGATATGGTCGCGGCCATGGTCGTGGTGATGGTGGATATGGTCGTGGTGATGGTGATGGTGGATATCGTCGCAGAGGAGAAGGTCAAAGCGGATGGCACAAATTCTTCTACGATCAAAAAGAAAAACTAGGGATGAGACGCTAAACCTTGAATAATTTTTAATTCTTGTAGTTTATTTTTATAAATACAATGATTAATATTTAAATTTATGTTTTAATTTGATTTCAACTTAGTTTTAACATCATTAAAAAGAGGAAAATTGTTAGATAAGTTAAATATAGAAAAGAGAAAATTAATTAAAAGAGAAATAATTAATTAACTTAAGAGAATAAGTTTAATACGACATTATTTTAATGATGTGATCTGTACAGATCTAAAGTTGTATGTCTCTTCGGACGTAGTCTGAAGCAAGCGCATATAGACGTCGTCTAATTTCATTAGACGCAGTCTGATGCAAGCGCATATAGACGTCGTCTAACTTCATTAGACGTGGTATAAGGAAGAGCGCATATAGACGTCGTCTGACTTCATTAGACGTAGTTTAAAAAAAGTGTAGTCAGACGTCGTCTAATCTTCTTAGACGCAGTCTAAAGAAGAAGCGTAGTCAGACGTCGTCTTATCTTCTTAGACGCGGTCTAAAGAAGAAGCGTAATCAAACGTCGTTTGTTCTTCTTAGACGCGGTCTAAAGAAAAAGCATAGTTAGACGTCGTCTGATCTTCTTAGATGTGGTCTAAAGAAGAAGCGTAGTTAGACGTCGTCTGATCTTCTTAGACGCGTTCTAAAGAAGTGCACAGTTAGACGTCGTCTAACATTCATCAGACATATGAAGAAACGTCTAATGTCGTGCTTCAGTAGTCGTTTGAAGAGGCATATGATCAGGCAGCTAAACACGCATATATTAAGTGCCATGTACTCAATATTTTAGCTCACGTTCTGTACTACCCCGTACACCACAATCTCATGAATATTCCTTTATTGTACCAGCTCATACACCAGGCGTACATCCAACGGATTGCTGACACGTGGCAAAGAAGAAGATTCGACCGTTGGTGCTTTTCAAGTATAAAAAGTGACCCAAGGAAAATGGACGAATCACTGACTCACTTGCTCTCTCGCTCTCCGATTCTCTCGAACAAGTGAATCTCTGAAGCTTACGTGCCAATTACTTACTTATTTACCCTGTAATTCATATATTATCCTTTCTGTGTGAAATCTCGGTATTATAAGTTGAATAAAGTATGTTATGTTCAACAATGAGTTAGCTAGAAGTTCAGAAGTATGTGTTTGTTAAGTCATGTGTTTTTCTGATTAGGTTTGTCTAGTTGCTGTATAAATCAAAGTCTTTTAGTGAATATCCTTCATGTTGAGGAAGAAGGGGTGACGTAGAAGTTTTATCTTCGAACATCCATAAAACTCCTTGTGTTCTTTACTTTTTGTTGATTGCATTCGTTTTCCTAACACTTCAAATCCAACAAATTATTCCACACTTGAATCCCTTAAAGAATTTGTGAAGATTTATCAAGAATAGAAACAAGTTTTAACTTCTAATAGAGTTAAAATCGCATCAAAGTTTGAAAGTTGTTAACTATAGTCAAACCCTCGTCTCTATAGTCAACACCTCATGCTATGAATTGTCCATGCTATGACCAACAATATTAGTTAGCAAGCTTAACCACCTCATGATATGACTTGACATGTTATGACCAACTATCTTAAGTAGTAAGTTACTCAGCTCATGCTACATCAACCGACCATGACCAAACTCTATATATACTTCACAAGCTAATTCATTTTATTATATCCATCTCCTTCTTCACTAAAAAACAAAATCCAACCTTTAGAAGGCATTGCAGAGCAGTCATTCTTAGCAGCTTTAAAATATAAGTCAAGCAAACTTCTCTAAAATAGTCTTTAGAAATTCACACTAGTCTATAGAATTCATGTATATTCTATAAATGATGCATTTTATCTTTAAAGCATAATTTCATTCCATACCCATGTTTTTAATGATGAACAAAGATGAAACCATGTTTTCTAAAGTATGATCTCTTTTTCAATGTATATTATGTTTTCCAAAGTATGATCTGTTTTCCAAAGTATGATATGTTTTCCAAAGTATGAAATGTGTTTATGGAATCATAGTGAATACTGATGAAGGAATTGATGAATATAGGAGGAGGGCTAACCAAGATGAGCTTTAGTAGTCTAATTCCAAATATGGGTTGGGTTCTACGGGACTTGACTTCTGAGGATGAGCTCCCAGAATATCTACCCAAAATACTAATCTAAACAGGTTGTGGGCTTTAGAGATAAGACTTCGAAAAGTGATCTTCCAAATACTGGTCTAACTAGGTTATGGTTATTAGGGATTGACTCCGAAAAGTGCCCTTCATAATACTAGCTCACAAGGATTCCTCACATTCGGGTTCAACTTTAAAATTCTATGCTCAAAATATTGGTTCAAGATGTTACTGTACCATCACTGTGATAAACTATATTATAAACCCACATATGGAACAATGATGTTTTAAACTGTTTTTCTATAATCTTTTATGAAAGAGTAAACCATTTCAGTATTGTTTTAAACTCTTAAATGCTTGTTGAGTCATTAGACTTACTATGTTTGTGTGATGTAGGTACACATAAATAGTTTTTAATTGAAAGGTGAAGGGATAGATGGAATAGATGAAAGAGAATTGATAAAATGAGTAGAAAGAGATTAAATAGATGAGAGAGAATGGATAAAATAATTAAAAATGAATTAAATAGATAAAAGATAATGAATAAAAAAATATTTAAAATTGATTAGAGAAAAAAAAATGCTGAGATTATAAGTTTAAACGCTGAAGAAGGAGGTATAGAGAAAATTGAGTTTAAACGCAAAAATGTGTTTGATTATATTTTTTTACGTAAGCTTATTACATAAAATTATTGTAACAACTTATTACGCAAACGTTCAAACGCAGCATTTAAACGCTGAATCAAACTAACCTTATATATAAAATATAAATATTCAATGTTGCGTGTATATGGTAATGCCTAATGAATCTTTTGTTTTATATTTTTTTTTTCTGGAAATAATTGACGGTAGTTAATCTTTTATATAAAATTAAAATTTCTTTAAAAAATAAAGAAAACTATAATCTTCTAGAATCTTTCTATGTTTATATGTGCGATTGATTATACTAAAAGAGCCACAACTACCACACATACTTTTTGAATTGATTCCCACCACCCACTTTCACATTACACACTCCAGTCTCCTCCCCTCTACCAACTAACAGTCATTTCCAACCTTATTTCACCTGCCCACCTTGTGGGACCCATATCTTTTAACCCCCAAAGTCCACATACACTTTTTGCTTTTAGAGCTGGAAATTCAAAAATATATATTAATTATATACATACTATTTTTACTAATTTAAGTGACCTAGAATTTGAGAAAATTATTCAATTGGCCTCTATCATGACTCAGTTTGTTCCCCCTACCTTATTAATATACATTCAATTCTTCTATAGGTGTTAAAATAAAATAATATAAATAGAAGACAAACCTCATATACCCAAGAACATTTAGATCATGTTTAATGTTGTTATTTGAATGTTTATAAAAAAAAATAATGTTTGATTAAAAAAAACAAGTTATTTAAATTTAAATAGTTGAGTTATTATAAATCAGTTTTTATTTAAATTTTATAAAATTAAAATAAAAATATATTAATTGATAAATTTGATAATTAAATTATTATAAATAATTTTTTAATGATTTAATTTTTAAAATAAATCTATCATTTTTGTTACTTCCACCACAAATGTTGAGGGAGATTATTGATAGCAACGGATACCCTACTCGTCGGATATTGAAGTACTCATTCCTGAACCTGATTTATATTATTATCCCACCACAATATTGAACCCAACAAATATCTCTATTTGTATATCATTCCTGATCCGTTGGGTACCTGATGTCTGACTGGTCCCGTTTTTCGATTAAAAAAATAATTATAACGATTATAACGATTAAAGAAAAAGAAACATAATTATAATAAATAATTTTAAAATTAGTAATAACGAAATGTTAAAACTAACCTACTTATTTGGTAGATGTTGAAGAAAATAATGTAAATTGAAAATAAATATAGAAATAAAAGTTAAAAAATGTTAAATGATTAAAGATGAAGAATGATGAGAGAAAGTAATAATTTGTTATTAAAATAAGTTAAAGATGAAGATTTATGTAAAGAAATAATTTTTTGAGAATATAAAAAAATTTAAAGATGGAGTCAAGTGTATTTATAATGATATTTTAAGGCCATCTTCAACCGGACACCAAACGCAATCCCGGGAATTCACACTCTCACTCCAAGAAAACTATATATGCAATATAACTATTCATTTACACCATTTTTGGTCATTTTTAAAATATGACCCTTAGACTTATTTTATTTAATTTTTTTTAATAACTATTAATTTTATTCATATAAATTAATTCATAAACTTATATTTTTTATTTTTAAGATAGAAAATTATAATATTGTTTAAATGTATAATTAAATTATTAAATTTATTATACTTGAAATTTTCACTAATTTATTTTATATTTTTACGTTATATTTGATTAAATGTTTAAATGGTTAAATGTTTAAATGGTTAAATGGTTACGTTATCTTGAGTTCGAACCCGTCAGGCGGCAAGTTCTGCGCCTGGTTAAATGGTTAAATGTGTTTGTGGGCTACATACTTAATCCATTGTCCCATTTCTTATCCCCATTTTCTAGTCTAGTGGCAAAAAGAGGTGGATACTAACCCTAAGTTCCTGTGTTCGAGTCCGTTCTGCGTCTGGTTAAATGGTTAAGTGTGTTTGCGGGCTACATACTTAATACGTTTTCCCTTTTTTTATATTGTTAAAAATGTTTCACGTTTATTAAATTTATGTTGAATTTAAAATATTAAGACTTATTAGTTTAGTTGGTTAAAGAGTTGTACTTGTTTTTGTTAAGTTGTAAACTCAAAACATACCTATAATATTTTTAATTTTATTATTAATCGTTACAAATTTATGTGCGAGTCAACTCTCGATCCGACCTAAATATCTATTTTGTCTCACATATATATCCAAATTAATCACATCTCCTGACTCGGCAATCCGAGTACTTTAAATTTAAGCATTCTTATTATTATTATTATATATATTAGTTAGTCAAAAAAGTTGTACTTATATTGTTAAGAATGTCCCACGTTTATTAAATTTGATGTTGAATTTAAAATATAAAATTTTATTTAGTTAGTTAAAAAATTATATTTATTTTGTTAGGTTGTAAGTTTAAAACACATATAGAATATTTTTAATTTTATTTATAACCGTTTCAAGTTTATGAACGGATCAACACACAATCCGACTAAAATATCCATTTTAACTCATATATATACCATATATCTCGATCCGGCAATACGAACACTTTAAATATATATATATATATATATATATATATATATATATATATATATATATATATATATATATATATATATATATTAAGTATTTCTAGTGATAAAAAATTAAAAAAAAAACTAATACATGGTACATTTTGAGTTATTTAAATAACCCAAAAAATCAAACAATCATTTTATTTCTCTCTCATTTATTAAATTACTCAAATAATAAACAAAATATTAAAATATTATTTATTTAAAATTATTATTATATATATATATATATAATAACTTTAAAAATTTTAATCAAAATCATTAACCATAATCATTATTTTCTTAGATTATTCAAATAACTCATTCAAAAAAATCCCTAAACGTGTAATGAAAAAATTGTTTTAAAAAAAATAAATAATTATGAATTGAATTCTTATTAAAAACTAAAATATATTAAGTTAAAACGAATAAAAGTGTCAAGGAATGTGCTATACGTTAACATAAAAGAAAAAGTAAAACAATTCCACAAAAACAAAGTGCTGATAGCCCTCTACCTCCTTCTTTTGACTTTATTTATATTTTTTTAATTCGCATCTAAATTTATATTAATCTGTCAAACATGTGCCCACTTTCTCTTTCTTAAAAATTATATTTAGAAGGTAATGGGTATTTTCCTTCTTATGTTTTCTCAGAAAAAAAAGAGCTAATTGAGCTATTTTACTTATCATAGAGCGTGTGAAAGACTTGTCGATCTCCTTTTCTTTTTTCTTTCTTTGTTTTTTTAAGTAATCTCTCCTTCTTTTTAAGTTAAGATATTTTAAATTGGAATTTGAGGTCGAACCTGATGATATGAGACTGTACCCGGTTGAATATGGAAGGGAGTATGTGAAACTCAAATTCAATACTCCATTATTTTAATATTAAAAATATTTTTTTTATTAAAATTTATTGCGACTTTTCAAATAATTTATCATTAAAAATATTATCATAAATATATTATTTAATGATATTCTTGTTTTACTTAGACCATCTCCAATCTACAAACTCATTCTCAAACCCAAAATACAGTAAACGTCACATCAAACAGTAATTCATCTCCAACCCAAAAACCAATTTTCAAACCTAAAAAATATTTTTAGAATATTCTTTCTTACACTAAATTTTTAACCTTATTAATATTATCTATATATTTATCAATTTTAGATATTTAACCCCAATTTTTTTCCATTCATTTAATAATATTAAAATAAAATGAAGTATATATATCAATAATTCATAAACAAAAAAATAATTCAATAATACATTTAAATAAACAAACATATTATATTAAAACAAACATATTAAATATTTTCTATGTCTAGGCTAAAAGAGGGACAAATGGGACAATGGATTAAGTATGTTGTCCGTAAACACACTTAACCATTTAACTAGGCGCAGAACTTGCCGCCTAATGGGCTCGAACCCAGGAACTTAGGGTTAGTATCCACCTCTTATTGTCGCTAGTCTAGAAGAGAGGATAAAAATAAGACAACGGATTAAGTATGTATCCTGCAAACACACTTAACCATTTAACTAGACGCATAACTTGCCATCTTACGGGCTGAACCCAGAAACTTAGGCTTAGTATCCACATTTTCTTACCGCTAAGCTAGAAGAGAGAATTAAAAATGGGACAACGGATTAAGTATGTAACTCGCAAAGACACTTAACCATTTAATCATGCGCTGAATTAGTCGCCTAACGGGCTCGAACCCAGTATCCACCTATTTTTATCGCTAGTCTAGAAATTCAACTTTTTAACTAACTAATTAATATAAAGTTCAGGTCGAGGGCCGTGGTCGATTTAGATCTTGGCGTGAGTATATAAATATTATATTATATAATCAATCTAATAGTACAAAAATTAATATATTTCAAAAATTAATTTAAAATATACTAAAATAATAATATTTATTATATATATAAGAGTGATTTTTAAATTATTATTCATATAAATGTATACATAAAATTATAATTATAAATCAATAATCTTAACTAATCTTAACTGATAATAATCTTAATTGGTGTAGTGGTTAAAATTTTTATTAGACATAATTAAGACTAAGGTTCAAAATCTACCGTGCAAAATTTTTGTAGTTAAAATATGTGAAGAGATGAGTTACTTGAATGAGATGAAAGTAAATCCCATGAGATGAAAAGTCGATTTAGGGTATTTATAAAAAAAAGTTTATTAATATTAGTGGAGATGGTTGATTTGACCGAAATAAAAATGAAATGTCACAAGATTAAAAATATAGATGGAATGTATAAGTGTGGAATGAGATGGTTTGATTAGTTATAATGAGGAGATATGAGATGTTTTTTTGAGAAAATTACAAGTAAAATTATAGTAAAAACGCTATAGGCGCTAATTGATTGTTATTGTTGTCTGTAATTCAATTTTTGTATCATTGTTAAATCCAGAAATTGTCTAAATTTGATCTTAATCTTTTGTATTTTTTTTCCTCTTTTGGGTTTTTAAAATGAAATGGCACTAAGTTGTTTTCCCCCCAAAAAAAAGTTTGGTTGTATATTATAAAATATACGAGGAGATTTGTTATTTGACCAAAAGTGATGGTAAAAGAGTTTGACACTCAATGAGAAGGGGATTGGTAAAAGAGATTAGTAATATTGGTAGTGATCAATTTGATTGGGGATTAGTGGTGGGCTAAAGTGAGGGTAAAAATGTGGTAGAGGTCAATTGATTGGGGTTAGTGGTGGGTCAAAGTGAGGGTAAAGAAGTTTGACTCTAATGAGAGGTCGATTGGGGGTTGGTAAAAGAGATTAGTAATATTAGTTGATTTGACCAAAGTAAAAGTGCAAAGTCACGAGATTAGAAATATCAATAACATGGATAAGTATGGAATGAGATGGTTTAATTAGTTGAAGTGGTGATAAGAAAAGTTGGATTGTATATTGTAAAATACTTGAGAAGATTGTTTGACCGAAGTGAATGTAAGGTCTTAAAAAAAGAGGTTAATTGAGATTGATGAATATATATTGAATGAGATGGTTGATTATAAGTCGAAATAAAAATAAAGTCACGAGATTAGAGTTCGATTGTGGTGGTGTGTCAAAGTGAGGGTAAAAAAGCTTGATAATGTTAAAGGGTATAAACTTTGTTTATTTATTTTTTTTCTTAGCTTTTGTCCTTGTGTATTAGGCCTTGTTCGGATTGAGGTTTTGAAAAAACTTTAAAATGGAAAAAATGTAATGATTGGTGATGATTTTGAGGAGGTGATGATTATTTTTGGTAAAAAGACTTAAAATGTATTGCTATATATGAATAAAATAAAAAATAATAATTTAAAATATAGGCTATTTTAATATTTTGATTAATGAAATGAGTGATTTGATTGTTGAAAAATAATTGATTAAAAAATTAATTTTAGATGAATTTTTTAAAAACCAAAAAGAACACCGCCTTAATATAATATTATTATAAGACTTTTAGTACAATGAAATGTATGCTTTTTTTTTAATATTTTTGAATCACTCTTACCTTTATATTTTTACTTCATCTATATAAAATTTATTTTAAAATATTATAATAATTTAAAAAATTAAAAACTTAAATAACCTATTTTTTGGGGGAAATTTGAGCAAATGACCCTAAAAACAGGGTGAATTGCATTTGGGTGAGAGTGAATAAATTAAATAGCGCTGGTGACCCCATTTTTTTTCTGACCAAAATGTCCCTATTGCGTCACGCATCCTCAGGTTGCGTGACGCAATTTTTTATTTTTTTATTTTTCAAAAAAATTAATTATGAAATTTTTTGAACGAAAATGCCCCAGTTGCGTCACGCAACCCCAGTTGCGTTATGCAATCGCGTCACGCAACCCCAGTTTTGTCACGCAATCGCGAGACGAAAAAAAATGAAAAAAAAA
The DNA here is from genome assembly GCF_907164915.1 of Impatiens glandulifera. Taxonomy (NCBI): domain Eukaryota; kingdom Viridiplantae; phylum Streptophyta; class Magnoliopsida; order Ericales; family Balsaminaceae; genus Impatiens; species Impatiens glandulifera. Next base: position 28,920,767 of record NC_061863.1, on the reverse strand, counting down.
TAAAATCCGGTTGCGTCACGCAACAGGAGTTGCGTTACGCAATGGTACAATTGTCATTAAAAAAAAGGTCATCAGCGCTATTTAAATTATTCACCCTCACTTTCTTCATTTCACCCTATTTTTAGGGTCATCTTCTCAAATTCCCCTTTTTTTTAACTACAAAGTTTGGACAAAACTGCAAAAATTCTTAAATAATCAAAAGATCAAACAAGCCAATAATTATAATTATTTATTTATTTGATTGATGATAGAAGTAAATGGAATAATAATATATAATTGATGCCATTATATGATAATTAAAAAGAGAGGGCACAACCTTCCCTTTGACCTGTCTCACCAACTCTCATCTAGAAGCATTCAAGGTGTCCCCCACCTCATCCTCTCTCTAGCCAGTCAAAATCATTCAAATATAATAACCTCAACTCTTTCCCAAGGTCGGCTATTATTCCTAACCAATCTAATCTAAAGTCTACTCTAGTCTACTCTTTCCCACGCCCTCTCGCCGGAGAAACCCAAGAATGGGAAGGTCTCCCTGCTGCGAGAAAGCTCACACCAATAAAGGTGCTTGGACCAAAGAAGAAGACGATCGGCTCATCACCTACATCCGAACGCACGGTGAGGGATGCTGGCGTTCGCTCCCAAAAGCCGCCGGCCTCCTCCGTTGCGGCAAGAGTTGTCGGCTCCGTTGGATCAATTATCTCCGACCCGATCTCAAGCGCGGAAATTTCACTCACGAAGAAGACGATATCATCATTAAATTGCACAGCCTCCTCGGCAACAAGTAAAATATTCATTTTTACTTCTTATTTTTTTTCCTATTTCTAATAAAATGCATAACTAAATTACTTTATTATTTTTCTTGTTTGTAGATGGTCGCTAATTGCGGGAAGACTGCCTGGTAGAACGGACAACGAGATAAAGAATTATTGGAATACCCATATTAAAAGGAAGCTTCTGAACAGAGGAATAGACCCGGTTAGCCACCGCTCCATGAACGAGGCGTCGATATCATTGGCGCCGCCGCCGGCTCAATCCCTTGATGAAGAGAAGAAAGAAGAATCGGAAGGAAACCCAGAAGAGAGATGCCCTGACCTAAACCTGGAGCTGAGAATCAGCCTGCCGCTTCAAGACGCAGACCTAATTCTTAAACATAATCAGCAGCAAAAGCAGTCATCTATATCTGCTTATGACTTTTTAGGATTAAGATCAGCGGCTGTTTTCGATTGCAGAGTCTTGGAGATGAAATGAGATGTTTTCTATTTTTCTTAATTCTATAAATTTTACATACCTTCCCTACTATACACTATCCAAAGGAAAATTCTTCATATTTTGCTCTTTTTTCTTTCTCTGCCTTTTATTTTATTTTACAGTAAAAATATTTTTTTTGGGTTTAATTATACAGTATTTTTTTGATTAAGATTTTATTTGAAATGAAAATAGACCTGCATAAAATATGAACCAATTTATATTATCCATGGTAACCAAAAAAAACCCTTAAATTTCAATTTCTATGAAAAGTTCAAATTTTAAGAATTTTAATCTAAATTTTTGTGTCAAAAATTTTATTTTAAAATAATACATTATTTAAAAGATTTGTAATAATTTTTATCGGCGTTTAAAAATAATTACATAATTAATTAAAAAGATTATTTGTTTTAAAACAATGTCCTTAATTGATTTTTAAAAGTTAAAAAAATTACATACATGAACAAACGTATTGGCCAGAGATTTCTTTTAATTCGCAATTTGTTGATACTCGGGAAAAGGCTTTCAAGGTTTATCCTCTGAACCCATTTTAAAAACAGTTTCTACTTATAAAGTTGGCTTTTGAAAAATCGGTTGTAAAACGTTTGAGTTTTATCCAATTATTCTTTCGGTCCTGGTCATGTTTCTTGGTTTTAGCGTTATTTAAAATATTGAAAAAACAATACTTAAATACTGATACATATTGCTGATGATAACTAGGGAGGATTATACCTGAAGAACATCAGTTATTTTTAAATGTATTAGAGTTTAGAAATAAACAACAAATAAGCCTTAGTCAAAATATATTTTTGTGGAAATATCTCAAAAATATTTTGAAATCATTGATTAATTTTTCGGGATGTTTAGAAAATAGTTTGGGGTCTAAAATTATAAAAATAAGTTTGGGATTTGAAAAGTGAAACCAAATAGTCTTTAGGACCATAGTCCCAGGCCTTTGGTTTGTTTTTATAGATCGGGGTCTAAAAAGCCTCGGTCTGGGTGTTAAAGACTCTCGATTCTTGGCTGAGATTACAGGTCTGAATGTATAAACCCATTGGTCCTGGGTTAGCCCTGTGCTAAGTCCCTCGGTCTTGGTTTTGGACCTCCCAGTCATAGGTTATGGATTCTTAGTCCTAGGTCAGACCTCTTGGTTCTAGGTTTTGGAATTCTCGGTCTTGGGTTTGACCTCTCGATCATAGATAAAAATCCTTGGTCGAACATCTCGGTCCTAGCTCAAGTAAATCGGTCGGACCTCTTGGTCCTAGCTCAAGAACATCGGCCAGACCTCTTAGTTATATTGAAATTCTCGATCCTAGACCTCGGTCCTAGGTTCAAATTTCTCAGTCCTAGGTCTCGGTCCGGACCGATGATCATCGGTTGGACCTCTCGGTCCTTAAGAACAAAAAATACAGATTTTGTATTTTTGATTGAAGCTTGGATTCTTCAATCCAAGTGTTTGGGTAGTTTCACAAAACTCCTAGGAACATATTGATAATCATCTTAAGGTATCAATCAACCTGAATGATGATCAAATCGTTCAATACAGTTTGTGATCAAAATTTTGATTTTTGATTTTAAAACTGTTTTAAGGAGAAATGAATTTTCCAATAGCTTACTTATATATCATATACTTGATTGATACCAAACATTAAAACTAGTTGTTCGTTTTAACCAAATCATGAACTCAAAAATTTCAATTATTTTGAAAATTTTGATTTTCATCAAACATGATCGGGATGGATCAAATATGATCCAAATAATTGCCCAACATGATTATAATCATATTGGGATGCTTTCTGAGTTGTGATTCAAGAGAATTAACCTAATAACAACAAATACGTTTTTTTATTTAAAAAATTCAAATTTGGGTTTTTCTATTTTAAATTTATTGATTGTTTTTAACGTTTCCAAAAAGTTTATAAATGATCATATGATCGATTTCCCACCATAAAACATAATAAAAATCAAACATACAAGGTTATGCAATTTGAAATATAAAATTTCTAATTTAAACTACAAATATGAATTAGAGGGTAATTGGAATCTTACCAAGGATTGGAGAACACTCATTGATCCTTATAGAAGCTTTTTGGATGCTTAGATCCAAACTTTAAGACTTTAAACGAAAATCAAAATTTCCAAAAGCTTGAAGCTTTAATGGAGGATTTATTTAAATTTTTTATTTGAAGGTGGAAAGTGGATCTCTTGCCTTCGGATTGATTTAGGGGGCTATTTATAGCCTCCCAAGGTGGGTTGGATGAATCTAGTGGTTTAAATTAGCCAAAATTCATTTATGGTATTTTGGTTGTTCTTCCTCAACTTGGCTGATATATGAGAAATGATTAGATAGAGTGATCATTTCACCTTTTGAATTAACCGAAAAGGTGGATTATCGGCTAAGTTCCAGATTTGGAAAATAAAGGATTGGACTTCATCCTTTTCCTCCCGGCTTCGTGATGAGGAAGATGATTAAAGGCCAAAATGACTTCGTTTTGCGCACGTTTGACGTTCTATCAGCGATCCGTCCAACGTCGTTGGCATTTGGGCGTTCCATTAGAGTTCTTGCTAACAGGCGTTAGCCGATCGGGTGAGATGCGTACACGTGCTCCTTCAACTACAACGGGCTACGTGGGTGTGCCTAGGGCATTCGATGAGAATCCAATGTTGATCCAATAGGCGCGGTTCCGACGGTAAGATTCTTTCTGGATTTCGGCTACAACCGATTACTATTTTATTTTTATTTTAAAACCTTAAGGGTTTGTTTAAAATTGATTTCTTTCACCCTTTTGACATTAATTTTTATTTTTTTTAAAACACAAAATATTAAAAAAAAAAAATATGGCAAATATTTTACCGATTTATTTTATTTTTTATGCATATTTTTAGGGTTAAATAAATAATTATGTGGATGAAATGGGTACCTTAATCATCCTAAATTATTTATTTTAATCCCTGATATTTTTCTAAAATTATTTTAGGATAAAATAAATACCATATTTATCCCAAATATTTTTTTTTTAGACATTTAACTTAATTGATTTGGTTTTAATTATTACAATAATTAGTCTAATTAATTGTTTTAATTGTTTTAATTGGTTTTTGGTAATGAGGTTAATTATTTTGATTTTTTTAATCAAAATTAAATAAAAAATAATTATTCTAATTTTATATACCGATGGTAGATTTTTAGTAGTTACAATCATACATAAATTCATTTTATTTTTAAATTCCTTTTAAAATGAATGTATTTGGTATGACCTATTCCTCTTTTTTTTTTTTTTTTTTTTTTTTTTTTTTTTTTTTTTTTTTTTTTTTTTGTCAGAGTTTGATTAGAATACAATTAGTAGCTTTTTATAAAAATAATTCAATTATTATTATTTTTTTAAATATATATATATTTTTAAATAATTACTTAATGAAAGAGAGGAAATTACTAAACCATTACCTCATTTAAATTTATTTGTTATGATATTATAAAAAGTTAACTTATTTGAAAATAATTAAGATTAATATCTAAAATAATTTATTTAAGAGAATAAATAAAATATATTTTAATAATTTGAATAACTCTAACCTATAAGATCTATACACTCAATACTCAATGTGCTCATGGGTTCGACCCATAGCTTGCAATTTAAAATTAATTCATATTTTGTATTCTCTATTCTATTTAGCGACACTAATGGATGGATATACTAGTTTATTTGGGATTTTGGGTTCGAACATGTTAGACGATTAGTTCTATTCATTTAATTTAATTGATTGAATATATTTGTGAGATATTTGCTTAACTCTCAGGAATTACTCGTATTCCGAAGGAGAAACAAAATCTAGAATTCTAAAAAAATAAAATTCAAAGTAATAAGAATGTGTAAGAACAAGTTGGATTGGATTTTTGTAAAATACTATAATCTGTTACATTAAGTTAAATAAAAAAAATTAATTAAAAGAAAAATAATTATTGAAGAAAAAATACACTTAATTGATTAAAACGATGAATAAAAATAAGTTTAATTAATACGACATAGTTTTAATGATGTGTTCGTGAACAAAATTAAGTTGTGTAAATGTTTATGCGCAAGTACAGCTCATGAAGCGCGAGCAGACGTCTCTCTTTATCAGACGTGTTGGTCTGAAGAAGTGTGAGCAGTCGTCTCTCTTCATCAAACGTGTTGGTCTGAAGAAGCATGAGCATACGTCTCTCTTTTTTTTAGACTCTTTGCTTCAGCAACAGTCTGAAGAAGCGCGAGCATACGTCTCTCTTCATCAGACGCCTTGCTTCAACAGCAGTCTGAAGAAGCGCGAGAAAACGCCTTGCTTTAGCAGCAGTCTAAAGAAGCGCGATCAGACATATTGCTTCAGCAGCAGTCTGAAGAAGTGCGAGCAGACGTCTTGCTTCAGTAGCAGTCTGAAGAAGCGCGAGCATACGCCTTTCTTCAGCAGTCATCTGAAGAAGCGTCTGTTTATCTGCATTGTTCTTCAGCATAGCGAACAACATCGTTCGTTATTAGTAGTCTGCCAAGCCAGCTTAATACGACAAATGTACAAATGCCACGTACACTATTATTCCACTAGCTCTTGTTGTACCTTTCAGTAATCCACGTTCTACCGAATATTCCGTACACTACCAATCCTTTACGTCACAATCCAATGAATATATTCTTCCATACGATCTCGTACATTCGGCGTCCATCTAACGAAAATCTGACACGTATCCAAGAGAGGAATTCGACCGTTGCTACGCTTTAATATAAAAGAGCTAAAGAGTACAACGGAGAATCTCTCTGATCCACACACGAATTACGAATTGAAAAAGCTTTGTGTGTACTCTATCTCTCTAAATTTATTCTGAAATTCACTAAGCTAAGATGAAATATTGTTTACTGTTCTACTTGAGTGTATTTTCAGTATTGTAAGTTGAACAGAATGTTGTCTGTTCAATAAAGTGATAACTAGGAGTTCAGAAACATGTAGTTGTTAAGTCTTGTGTTCTGATCGGGTTTTTGTAGTCTCTATACGAATCAAAATCTTCTAGTGAAAATCCTTCTGAAAACAGAAGAAAGGGTGACGTAGGAGTTTTATCTTTGAACATTCATAAAACTCTTGTGTTATTTAATTTCTTTATCTTCCAGTCTTGCATCCGTCGCTTTAAATTTAGCAAGCATTTCCACACTTGAATTCATTCAAGAGCTTGGAATAATTTGTGAAGAATAGAAACAAATTTTAATCTTTAACATGATTAAAATCGAATTGAAAGTGATAATTAGCTCTACAATATGCAACCCCCTTCTATTGTTAAAGTCGATCCTAACAAGTGGTATCAGAACCAAGTTTTCTATTCTCAAGCATCTTCAGATATCAAAGTCGTTCCTATCCTAAATAAAATCTCAATGTTCTCAAAGGATGACTGTGATGATTGGAAGATCAGAATGCAAGCTCATTTGGCCGTCTAAGATGATGACATGTGGTATGTCATCACTAATGGTCCAATGAAGATCATGAAGGTTAGCACAGCCACAACTTCAACCGAAGGTACTCCTGAGATGAAGGAGAAACCAAGATCTGAGTGGACTACTGAAGAAAAGAGGAAGTCCAACCTCGATAATGTGGTCAAAGACGTTTTTTATAAGACGCTAGACAAGAATATATTCAGTAAGATCAAGTCATGCTCGACTGCCAAACAAATTTGGGAGAAGCTGACTTAGCTGTGTGTGAGAAACGATCAAAACAAAGAAAACAAACTCATGGTTGCCACACAAAAATTCGATAACATCAAGATGCGACCTAATGAGAAAATGACTGAATTCGATGAAAGATTCAGTTGCATTATCATTGAACTCTCCAGTCTGGGAAAGACATATAGCAACAGAGAGGTTGTCCTTAAAGTCATGAGAGCTCTACCCAGAGAATAGGACATATATTTAATATATTTTTTATTAAATATTAATTTAATTTAATTATTTCTCGACATCTTTTAAATAAAAAAAGTTTAATATAATAAACTCAAACGGAAGAATCTCTAAGACCTTGTTTTTTAAATCTAATAATAATCAAACATCATTTTATTAAATATATCATTAATTATATCACTTAATTAATTTATCAACATATCTTATATTTCTTTAAAAAAAATTATTTTATAGTTATATTATAATATATTTCAGTTTATTTTATCAAAATATATCAATCTTCTCAAAATTACCACACATTAACATTTTTTAAATAAACTCACTTTATATAAATAAACTCATACGAGATTATATTCGTTTTTGCTCGTTGAAGTCCAAATAATGTAGATAATAATCAATCACATATATTTGTTTGACCTGTCGAGTTCATAAGCTTGTATTAGTAAAAAAAAAGACCTTCTAGCGATTGGTAAACCAATCGCTATTCACATCCAAACCAATCATTATAAGACTATAGCGATTGGTCATAAACCAATCGCCATCAATCAACATAGGTGTTCTCGTTGTTGCCTTAATTGGCAACGGCGATTGGTGAATGTCCACTCGCAATTTTCCTATGGCCATTGGTTAGTCTACCAATCGCAATTTCTCTTTACTCTATGGCGATTGGTTAGCATACCAATCGCAATTTCCCTTTAGTCTATGGCGATTTCCTTTATAAAAAAAATAATAAAAAATTAGCGATTGGTTAATAAACCAATCGGTACTCCTTTATCGAAAACAAAAAAAATCAATTCTTTTTTATCAATTTCTTCCAATAATAGCAAATGAGTAGATGAGTTAGAAATCCCTGAACTAGAATGTGAATCCACGTGTGTGGCTGGGGAACCTGCAACTGTATCATGCCCAACCACAACCCATAGTAAGTCCATAACTAATCTTCTAATACAACTGGGAACCATCCTGAGCAACACTTACACGACAATAATAATATCACTGTAAATTTGCAAATTTGTGGTGCATGTACATGACAATAACTAAAGAGTTTTACGAATTTTCTCACCATAACAAATATAAAGTATGTCCTCAGATAATAAACTTGTATTTTTTCAGATCTATTTCTATAATATCACCACACGAATCATCCATTTCAACAACATTAAGAAAGAAAGAAAGAAAGAAAGGTCAAACGTCTTAACGTGCGCGTGTGATGTTTGATTGTACATACCTGGCTGAATTTCATGGACAACAACACCAGAATGGATTCACTTCAGGTATGTTGATGATGTTGATGAGAGAAGCAACGATCATCCAAATGGATTCAATCATCTATTAACATTACCTTCAAAGAAAAACGAGATTGTTGCTGAAATTTAGAAATAAATGAGGAAAATGTCTCAACTAACATTGAGTCTGGATTTTGACGATATACCGTCTAATAAATTTATTTGAAAACACTTGTCATTATTATATGATGCTATCTTAGATTTTCAGTCCTAGGTTGTCAAAACTGGGGGACAAAGGAATAGGTTGAACACATGAAAAGGCCAAATAGATTATTTGAAAACATGATACAGATCACTGGAAAAGTGTGCTAGAATATCCATAACTACAACGGTTAAAATGTATTCATCAAACCTGTTTGATTGCTTTTAATAGTTAAGAAACATACAAAGGTTCTGCATCCACATTTCTTCTGATCCTGCCAGAGAGTAAGAAACACAATTAAATTTGATTTCACAACAAGCCAAATTACACTTGTAAATTAAAATACTTCCATAGAGGTGTGTGTGACTTTCGCATTGACTATATTTAAAATAAAGATTTCATTTATAAAAAAAAGGGATAGACCAAAAATCATCTATTACATTAGAGCTCACCAATTGTCCGGAAGCCATTTGCAGTCAACAGTATCCACTGCATGCAGGCTGTAGGCATGCCTTGATTTTGAAGACTGATTCTCAAAACTGTAAGAAGAAATGTTTACACAGTTATCTTTATTTATTTTCTTTATGTAGCTATTTGAGATCGTAACAAATAACTTTGATGGATGAGATCGCCATGGATTATAACCAAGGAACCGGATTTAACTTCAACAGACACAAAATCTTTTTGGTCATACATAGGGGAAGGCTGATCAAAATGTACACCATTCTCATCTCATAAATCTTCTCACAAGACCATCTGTAATTTCAGATGTTAGTATGATTTTTGCTAGTTCTAAAGTTTCACAATAATGAAATTTGTACATGGGTCAAAAAAAGGAATTACTCTTGTGAGATCTAGGAATAGCCCAAAGGAAACCATTTGCGATTGTTGCATCTTCTAGAGCTAACCACAATCATGTGCATGTAGCTGGTTCCTTATAAAGAAAAGAGTTATCCTGATGTGGCACCACTTCACTGAAATTAAATTTTCATTAATATGAATCTCTTTTATGATCAGAATCAAGCATTCGAGAGAGGGTTATTACCTTAAATATATACATTGACTGTATAATAACAGGCCTCTTGTACTATAACGACAATAGAATGCAACGCAATCATTTAAATAGAGAATATTTTGGTGAGGAAATAAAAAAACAATAGCAATGATATGGCTGATATTGTGAATATTTTAAGGTAATAATCTGTCAATCTGAAAATGTAATCTGTGAATTTGACATGCCAGCAATCAACAGACATCACAAAGAGGAAAATTATGGTTGATTGATCTTCCTAAATTGAGAGTTTACAGGAGAAAGTGGAATTATTATGAGCTATTCTCATACTCAAGGTCAATTATATAACATCCATAGAAGAATTTAGCCAGCGATAATCTATTTTCTAGTTATTCTCTAAAGGAAGATGTATGTTTAAGAAAATTGCAAGTTTAATGGTAAATGTATATTTTCAACTAAACCATACAAAGATATCATTTCATTATTCCATGAACCAACCTGTATGATCAGTCCAAAATGGCATTATCTCTAATGAAGATGGCCATATCCAGGTGAACTTAATAGGGAAAAATTATTCTTGGCCAACCTGCAAAACCTATAAAGATCAATTTTAGTGTCATAGTGTCACCAGCAGGCATACAAATTACAGCAATATATTTAACACGATCAATTCAATGTACTCATAGTTGAATCTTAAAAACAATCGATATATGATTTATGTAATAGCTAGTTATTTGACCCATCACTATAGACTAATTACAAAACTGTGATTGGTTTGTTAACCAATTTCTATAAACTCATTAAAAACTATGATTGGTCTAATAACCAATCGCTATATGATTTATGTAATAGCTATTGGTTATTTGACCAATCGTTATAAGTCTATAGCGATTGGTCATCTACCAAACACCGTTTCCTATTAAGGCAAAAACAAGAAGACTTATGCCGATTGAAGGCGATTGGTATATGAGCAATCGTTATAGGCATATAACGATTGGTTTGGAGGTTAATAGAGATTGGTTTACCAATCACTATAAGGTCTTTTTTACTAGTGAACAGAACTCGTTGCAACACAAGTATGCGTCTACTATATATGTAAATACATGCATTCATTCTTTACTAAAATAGACGCAATATGCTTGTCTCCTCTTCGATGTTTGTTTCACACAAAATTGGGTGTTCAATAATGCTTTCCCATCTATTTCGGATTACCAACCATCTTGATTGTGAAATCCACCTTAATCGATTTAAGTTGTGCAATGGAGGTAGAATCACTTTACTAAACAAGTACAAGAAATCGACGAAGAACGAGACAATAGTTCGAGGAGGAGAACTGCCTAGTTTTCTTATCTATTATTTGTCATGATAAATTCAACTTGTGTGATTACTAAAATCATAATTGAAAAGTGAGCATCTATTTCCATTTAAGGGCATGTATGTGCATAGTAATGACTCAAATTGTTACTCTAAATATTAGAACTTTCATTCCTAACCTTATTTCTTGACGTTGTTTAGTGTTCTGGTCACACTCTAGCCAAGAATCTACCCACTAGAGATCTGTTAACAAGTAAATTAGTGAAAACAACAATGGTAAAGAAAGTAGCCAAAAAGAAGTAGCTCAAATGCTAGAAATTCTAGATATAAGGTGTTGGGAAAAATTAAAAAAAGTAAAGAAAAGAGTTAATTAAATGAGAAGTAGTTAACTTGGAATAAAAATAAATAAAAGTTATGTTCTGGAACATTATCTTAACAATATAATTTTGATGATGTTTAAATAGAATAAAGCTAAGTTGTCTATTTGTTTTATGCATGTGCATATATAAGACTATGCTATTTTAGACGTGGTCTAGAGTAGGCTATATTAGACGATAAACGTAGTTAGACGTAGTAGTCTAACTTCTTTAGACAAATTCTAAAGGGAAACGTAGTTAGACGAGGTTGTCTAACTCCTTTAGACGAAGTCTAAAGGGAAACGTAGTTAGATGTGGTAGTCAAACTCCTTTAGAAGAAGTCTAAAGGGAAACGTAGTTAGACGTGGTAGTCTAATTCCTTTAGATGAAGTCTAAAGGGAAACGTAGTTAGACGTGGTAGTCTAACTCCTCTAGACGAAGTCTAAAGGGAAGCGTAGTTAGACGAGGTAGTCTAACTCCTTTACATGAGGTCTAAAGGGAAACATAGTTAGACGTGGTAGTCTAACTTCTTTAGACGAAGTCTAAAGGGAAGCGTAGTTAGACGAGGACGTCTAACTCCTTTAGATGAGGTCTAAAAGGATGTGTAGTTAGACGAGATCGTCTAACTCTTTTAGACGAGGTCTAAAGGGATGCTTAGTTAAACGAGGTCGTCTAACTCCTTTAGACTCGTCTAAAGGGACGAGTAGTTAGACAGGGATGTCTAACTCCTTTAGACGCGGTCTAAAGGAGCACGTCTAATGCATTACTTTAACAGCCGTCTGAAGAAAGCATACGTCTAACAACGATCAACTAGATGTCTACTACTCCTGCTCTACTCACTTTTGTGCAGTCTGACAAGCTAGCTAATATTATCAAATGAATAAACGCAACATACGCGAATATCCTTCCAACTGTCTGTCAAGTACAAGACAATATTAGAGAATATTCGGCGCACTAATTGTTCGATACGACCACTATCCAATTGCTCAGAGTTTGATGTACTCTGGTACTGTGGGCAGCCTTCCAACAGACACATGCCACGTGTCCACAAAGAAGATTCGAACGTTGTTGTCATTCTACTATAAATAGATGCTCAAGGACAACGGACGAATCACTGAAGTACTGAATCACCTAATTATTGTCTTATTACTCGCTTTCTTGGTGATCTTACTTACAATATTACTATTTCTCTTACTAACTTCTTACATCCTTCAAGATCAAGAGAGAAATTGAATTATTGTCTAGCTGTGAGAACATTGTAAGTTGAACAGAGGTTGTTTTGTTCAATAGAGAGTTAGCTAGCTTAGTAAGTTATATTCGATTCAAAGTATTTAGTGGATATCCTTCTGGTTATGGAAGAAGGGGTGACGTAGGATTTTTATCTCCGAACATCCATAAAACTCTGTGTGTTCTTTACTTTCTTCCATTTACATTCGGTCGTTCAAAGCTTTAAATTCGACGAACACTTCCGCACTTGAATCCGTGTCAAGAGTTTGGAGGATTTGTGAAGAATAGAAACATATACTAATCCCTTACAGGTTTATTATCGAAGATTTTATCGTAGCTATTAACAATAGTCAGACCTAGTCTCTATTGGTAGCACTGATTCTATCAAATGGTATCAGAGCCTTGTTTTACATTCTCAAGCACCAAAAGAATCTGAATCATGTTGATGGCCGCTACAACCAAGGTTACCATGTTCTTGAAAGAGAACTATATCGTATGGATGAAGAGAGTCCATGCTCATCTATCTGTCATAGATGATGACATGTGGCTTGTCATCACCGAAGGCCCGATCAAGATTGAGAAAGAAAGATCTGAGTGGACCAGTGAAGACAAGAGGAAGAACAACCTCGACAACATGGACATGGATATTCTGTACAAAACTCTAGATGACAACATGTTCAACTACATCATCTCATGCAACTCTGCTAAAGAAATTTGGGAGAGGTTGACTCAACTCTGTAAAGACAACGAACAAACTAAAGAGAACAAGCTCATGGTTGTCACACAGTAGTTTGAAAACATCAAGATGCGTCCTAGAAAGACAATGTCTGAGTTCGATGGGAGATTTAACAAGATCATCACCACTCTTTCCACTTTGGGCAAGACATACAACAACAGAGAGGTTGCAATCAAAGTCATGCGTGTCTTGCCCAGGAAGTGTGACATCAAGACAATGGTGATGCGGGAGTTCAAAGATCACAACAAGATGGAGCTCTTTGACTTGCTAACCGATCTGAAGGCCTGTGAGTTTGAAATAAACTCTAGGAATGAAGAGGAGTTATCCACATATGTCATTCCAATCAAGGCTCTGATGACTGCTGAGGAGCCACCCGTTGCCACTGAAGTAAAGAAGGATGCACAGCAGCTTAGCGACGCGATGGCTCTCTTTGTGAAGAAATTTGGCAAATTCATGAAGAAGAGCAACTCTAACTCAAACTCTTCAAATAATAACAATGATAATAAGAATAAATCTAAGGCTAATGTAAAATTATTTAACTGTGATAAACTAGGTCATTACAAATCAGAGTGCAGGAAGCCAAAACGTGATGAGAAGAAGAAGGACACAACGAGAAAGAGATGAAGGCTCTCATGGCGGCCCACAACAAAGCTAAGTGGATCCAAAGCGATTCAGATGACTCATCATCCAGAGATAGTGATGATGAAGTGGTTTCTTGCTTCATGGAAAGAGAGGAAGAAGACTCTGAGGTATTTGATTTCTCTTCAGAAGAGTTTACATGAGATGACTTGATTGTTGCAATCAATGACATGGTCATGGAGTACAGAAAGCTGTCAGACTCTCAAAATGAAAAAGGTTGAAATCTGAAATCGATAAACCTATTTTATCTCAAACTTCTGAACCAAAAGTTTTTGAAAACAACATGGTCGAGCTCTTATCTGAAAATGAGAAACTCAAGAAAAAGGTTCAAACAATGTCTTCTGAAAACTAACATCTAACTTATGTGGTCAGTTCTTGGACAAGATCTAAGGAAGCTGTCATACATCAGATTAGTTTGTTAAGGCATTCCGTATGCAAATCTGGTTTAGTATTTGACAATGCTATCCTAGATAAGTCCAATGTAAAGGTAAACTCAGCAACAAATAAGTTTAAACCAATAAACTTTGTCAAAAGGAGTTTAACCGACACATGAACTGATCCAAGTTGTGAAGATCTAACCTTAAAGGATGAGATTATTTATGTTCCTCCAATTGTAAGTTGGCTGAAACTTAGGAAGAAAGCATCCATCAAGTCTGGCATATCAAACCTGACAAGAAGTCAAGGAGTTTTAGACAAAAACCATCCTCTAAGGTTAACAATTCAGCTACTAGCAAGAAGACGTCTACTAAGTCTAAATCATACGCACTAATCACAACACAAAATGGGAAATCTATCAGAATAACTCAAATATGGATTCCTAAGGGACTAATTGACCGAGGACCCAAGTGAATGTGGGTACCAAAAGATATAAATACATTTTTGTATAGGTGATACAGGACAGCTGCATGGAGGAAACTTGGAGCACACTCTTTTGAGACTATGCTCCAGCAGATCAATAAGTGGCACATTTGCTCACAAAAACCACTCCCATTTTTGGGTCTTGAGGACCTCAAATCATTTATTTTTCTTTAAACATGCATAAATTGAGGGGAAATTTAATGTTTAATATGTTTAGACAGATACACACAGACGAAAGCTTCAATCGGTCCAATAGACGAGGTTGTCTAAAGGAAAACGAGTACTTAGACGTATATTTGCTTAAGTAGTTTGTGTTTTTAGGTTGGATAAATGTCTTTGTTTAAAACTAAAGTCGGTTAGACGTCTGAAAGAAAAGCGTAGTTAGACGCCTACATCTAACTAAACACATGTTTGACACGTGTTGTCCAAGCATAATTAGATGTATGCGTCTAATTAGACGTTTTGACGTATGTAAGACAAGCGTAATTAGATGCCTACATCTAACCAGACGCCTATTGAACTTAGACGCTAGAATATGGATAGTAAGTTAAACGTCTAACTACGTGTGACATTAGACGTTTCATCTTCGGACTGATTGAGGACAATTGTCAACTAAGTATGCATTGCCATCTAATTTTCCCGCTCAAATAGTAAAATAGACATTTTCTAAATTCGAATAACTTGAAGACACCTATCTTTCAAGGTTAAAGAAAATGACTAATATATCCTATAAATAACTATTAAGACTTTTGGTAAAAACTCAGTTAATGATGACTACTTTTGGGAAAAGGCGTCCAAAAATTAATTGATGAGTCTTCCTTTTCAAAAAGTGACGGTTAAACATGTGACTTATTAAATTCTATTTAAAGACATCATGCATGTGTTTGGGGTCCTTACGCTTCCTATTTTCTTAGAACACTAAATTTCTCTCTGTCTTCTCTATAAGAAACTTTGGTTTTTTCTGTTCTAATATGTTTCTTACTTTCAAAGATGTTGACAAGAAGGTTTTTCCCTTGCTCACAACACTTTGCAGGTAGAATTTGATTCAGTCTACTCCATCGAACAACAAGACATTGTGGATATGTTTAGATCTCTCGAGTATTTTGGACTCATGAAGTATCTCAACGGTCCCTATACTCTTTATGTAAAAGAGATGCGTGAGTTCTTCAAGACGGGGAATGTGGTTAGAGACTTGATAACGACGACGGAGAACGACAAATCTATCTCCTTCTCTAAATTGATGTTTTCTAAGTTCTTTGAACTGTCGTCTTAGGGTCATACCTTTGACATTGCGATCTCTACTCAAATTATTTCAGAGATGCAGATCGTCTTCTCAAACTCCGGAAGTTGATCAAAATAAACGGGAAGAAGAAGGTCATGAAGCCCCACTTCATTCTTCTGAACGACATTATGGCTAAGGCACTTCAGGGTAGGGAAGGTTCGTTCGACCTATATACCCAAGACAAATTTGACTACATGGTGGTTATATCTAAATGTATGTCGATTAACTAGGCGTCTACCTTGTTCTTAAATCTATGCTAGATGTTGTATTTGAAGAACAAGTAGAGTGCGGGCTTTTCAGTCCAACTCGGCTGGTTCAAGGAGCATCTGGGCGTTCCCATGAGCAGGGGTGAGGCTCTTAACCCCTACCAAATATTCTCTAATATTTCTGTGAAAGGCACTTTAGCAAAGATGAAACTCTCCAAGGAGTTGAATCCTAGTTCCTCTAGCCAACAGACGAGTGGTCAATTGGTCACTCGGTCCAAGCGTCAAGCTACCTCCCACCGCACGACGAGCGCTAAAAGAGCTAGATCCTCTGTCATGGAGTCTACTTCTAGCTCTAACATTCAGAAGAGAGCGCCGAGGAGGGACTTTAGAGCAGTGGACTCCATTACTGAAAGATCAAGACAAGGAAATCCTCCTTTCGCCGCCATCCCTATTTCTTCTTTTTCGCCTTCACCTTTAGCCATCCCGATAAAGAAGCGGGCTAGGCCGTTGTCTCTTGTTGTTGATCAGACGAAGGCGTCCAAGGTCGCTGTTAGGATTGGGATAGCCAAAGGAAACTGGGGGTCTCGCTAGGGACGAATGCTTGCACAACACGCCGGTTGATACTAACTTAGTTGGAAGTTAATATTAGTCTCAATACTTCGCAAGTTTTCATGAACTCTTAAATCGAGTTCAAGTACGGAACTGTTCGTTTCAACTTGAAGCAACACACACACGGATTGGACAACAATAGTAAGGTATGAAGTAAAAAATGAACACAATACAAGATTTATGGATGTTAGGAGATAAAGCTCCTATGTCACCCCTTCTTCTCAAACATTGAGAAGGATATTCACTTATAATATTCACCACAGTTTACAATACGTCGAATAATTGAGGCTTATTTACTGCTCGTTTTCGACTTACAATACTCACTACTCACATAGAATAGATGAACTTGTAATACACTTAAAGCTTTAGACAATATTTGAACAAAGATAGTTTGAGGCTTTTGATTCGGTTCTAAGTTCGGTTGTATCTCTTGCTGTCTTATTGTTATTTTTCTCTTATTTTCAAGTCTCTTAAATAGTGTATGACAACGGTCATATTTCACATCCTCAACGGATACTTGCATGGTAGCCTTTTGTTTCTTAAATCTGATTGGTTGACCAAAAAGGTACAGCAGGGCATTCAATGCGTTTAATACTTCTCAATGAGTAAATCAACAAACATCTTTGTCTTCTAATGATTTAGAGATCTGTATTAGGTTGGCACACATCTGCTCCAAGTGGACTTTTGTTAGATTTATACCAAATTAGGTATCTGAATACTTTTTACATTCTTTTGCTTCCCAAAAAATATTATCAGTCTTGTATTAAAATAGCAATAATACAGACTGTATGTTTGAAGGCTCCCTTCTGTATTGCACTGAAATAGAACATGTCGGCTGCTCTCAAAGTAGATCTTTCTTAGCATAAGACTGGCTTGGTCTCTGATCAGTCAAACTACCGATCATCTTATAGATTGTCTTTGTATAGTGGCTTAGGATTGTACCAAGTAATTTTTTGGACAAACCACCGATTGCGCCATTCTTCTGATATCGGTCAACCAGTCATACTGCCGAAATATGGAAATCGATTTCTCTGCCTAAAGTATAGATGATAACTTTACCGATCATGAAGCTGAGCGGTAAAACCGTTATTCATTGTCGAGTCGATCCTCTACTAGCTCCGATATAAAGATAGCCGAATAAATAGTTTGTTTAGTTGATCCCGGTTTGCACCGTCTTTTCAATATCAGTCGACCGGTCACACAAATAGAAAATAGAAGTCAATTTCTACATTTTCTGCACAAACGATGAATTTGGTTAAGTTCTTTAGATAGTTAATTACTTACTAATTAACTATCTATTTTATCTAAAAAATTCTCCCTTTTTGATTATTTAATTTAAATATTCAAAACTTGTAGTTGTTGGCCGCTTAAGTTTAACTTTGATTCAAAATTTAAGTATGTTAATGTTCAGCCGATTTTTTATTCATAAAATTTTGTTAGTTAATTTCCTTATCAATTTATCCCTTTTTGATCTTTTTTTAGCTTATAAAATTATCAAAACCAGCATTTAGAAATAAAACTTGATCATCAGGTGACATTCCTATAAAGCAAAGTTAGTGAATATAATTGAAAATTTTATTCTCAAAATCATAGCCATAAAGAAAAACATAGTAGGATAGAGATAGGCATATGAGTATGATTTAGTGTCTCCCTTCATCCGGTTTGGCCAGTACTTCATTTATGAAGCCGCGCATAAAATCGGCAGCTGGTTGTCCAGGGATGTAGCCTTCAGGACTTCTTTCCGGTTGGATAGGAACATTGAACTTGGCATTTCTCTCACTTTGAATGGCATTATCAACCGAGCTTCCACCACCTCTACAGATTCTCCGGTTTGATCGAGCACTGTAGGGAACATCTTGTAGCGGTACTGTCGGGAGGGGCTGAGACATTGTTCTGGGCCTACGAGTTAAGGGTTGTTCATCCTCTTCATCTTCCTCAGAGTTTGGTCTTTCAGTGTTTGGAAGAGGATTCACTGGTGTTGTGGTTTCCGGTTGCAAATTCACTACCTCAGACTATTGAGTTATTTTTCTTTTGGCCACTCTAGTTTTCTTGGAAATCAGAGGAGACACAACTTTTTCTTTGTTATTTTGCTCCTGAATTTGTCGTGCCGCTTTCTCATTGGCTAGTTCAACTGCCTTAGACTTGGAATCTTCTTCTTCTTGGAACCGTCGGGCTGCCTCTTCATGCATCCTTAGTTTTTCAGCGTCGACAACACCTTGAGACTTTACTAGGTCAAGGAGCTGTAATGACATAAGTTGAACCGAAGATTGGGTCTAAGAGACTATAGGTTGTATCCGGCTAACATCTTCCTGTACTTGCGCCAATTTGAGGTCGTGGGATTGTGATGATGAAGCACGTTTTTTGAGGATTTCAGTTACTTGAGCTTCCATGGATTCCTGCCATGGAGCTAGAGTCTTTTGGATTAACTCCTCAATGGTAGCTCTTATAAATTCTTCATTAAAGCGTTGCAGTGAGCTAATAGTTCGGGATTGCTCAGGGATTGCCCCATGAGAGTTGACACGGAGATATATTTCAGTCCGGTCGGTCTGTCAATACTATTCTCTCTTGATTTATTTCGGTCAGAGGACTTATCCAATGGAGATTTGTCTGTTTTATCCCTAGAGAGAGACGGATTGGAGATTGCATTGTCCTTCCCTTCTTCATTTTCTGACTTATGGACAGGTGAATTCGGTGAGCCGGGAATGTGTTCTTCTGATTCAATGCAACTTTCTTCTTTGGTTTTGATTCTGTCAAACATTTATCTTTCTATCGATGGAGTCCATGTCGGTTTGGAGGATCGACCGATTTCAAAGCAAGACTTTACGACCTTAGTCTGTCGTATTTCATTTCGGTTGATATGTTCTTCAACTGATATTTCCTCAAGCTTGTATGTGATCGCCATAAGATCCTCCATTACCGTTTTGAGCAGCTTGAGCACAATGTCATCCACTCTTATGGTATCCCCTTTTAAATTTAGATCATCCTCCCTCTTCGCAATAATCGGCAGCAATGCTCTTCGCTTGGCATTTGCTTCGACAATTTTATATCTTGATAGAGCTTCTGGTATAGATGTAGTTCTTGTTAATCCGAAAGCTACCTCCTCTAAGGACAAGAGGGCCGACCATTTCTTTTCTTCTAAAACTTCAAGAAGAACATCTTTGAAACTTATTTCCAGTCTTGCATTTACCCATGCATAAAAGAAGTCGGTGGTCTCAACTGCCTTGTCGTCAAATTCTTTGAGAATACCGGTCACAATGTTCTCCGCTTCTTTCTCGTCTCTATGAAGTCCCGGTGTTTCATTGGAATCTAGGATAATTGTTTTAATTTCTTCCTCATTTAGAATTGGAATATCCCCGGTTTCAGTCTGGACATTTGCCTGATTTTCTTCAGTGGAATGATCAAGGATATTGTTCTCCGGATGACCGGTGTCAGACTCAGTTGAATTCCTGGTTTTGTCTTTCTCCTAATCATTATCGGTCAGTCGATCTTCCTTATGTACAAAATCAGTCCGGTCGATTTCAGCAATTCGACCGGTCTCACCATTATCATTTGTCAGATCGGTTTCAGTGATCCGATTGACCCCAACCACAATATTGTTTATAATATCAGATATTATCGGTTGAGGTTCTAAAACCGTAAGCGCAACCGGTAGTACTGAGGTATCCTTAGGAGCAGTAATAGGAGATGAAATTGGTATATTACCTCAGGTGAAGCGGTTTGTTCAGGAATAGTCACCCCCTTTGTCTTAGATAGACTGACAATGCTGACAGTTGACTCGGCATGAACTTGAAGATTGAGTAGTGAGTCCGCACGGTTTTCTCGAGGGGGAAGTTTAGAGCCGGTTTTAGTGTCTTCACTAGCGGTTTCTTCAATAAGAGGTGTTCTCACAGGTACCTCGAGCACCGGTTCTTTACCCTTGCTAGCTCTAACACAATATTTCTCAATATTACTGGAGTTTATGATTTTGCTATTTTTGAGAGGAATACCTGGACCGGTAGGAATGTTTAGATGACCTAGAATCTTGTCGATCTGCATGGCATAGCCTAAGCACCTGTTGGACTTTGGAGTGACCATTTCGCACAGAATTCCGAAAAGAACATTCCCCCAATTAATTTGGTCGCCTGTCAGAATGTCGCCCATCATGTGGAATTTTGACCGAGTAATATTGTCAAAATTTTCTCCTCTCGCCTGAAGCGCCTTTGAAACAATATCACATAGAACCCTGTATTCGCATCCCAAGGACTTCTTTTTTCCATTAATCTGTACAGACACACCGATGTCTGAGAGAATCATCTGAAGATTGAGAGTTGATGTTTCTGATAGCGCCATGGAAAAATCTCTGCCCTCCGTCGGAAGTTGTAGAGCATTGGCAAACACTCTTTCAGATATAGCAAACTTTACCCGTTTACCTCTGCATTTATAACTTTCTTTAGCTTTGTGGTGTTGAAGAACTCTCAAACCGCCTCCTGATAGAATATTATCGGTCCATCAAGAAAATGCTGCAATCTGGATTCCTTGATAGCCTCCATAACCCCTTGTATCTCGATCGAATCAGAATTGTTGATACAGTCGAAATCAACCTGGACAATATGAGTAAAAAGTGCGTTATCCCTTCCCATGGTGATAGTTTAAAGATGATGAAGAAAACTTTTAGAGAGAGAATAAAATAAGATTATATTTCTAGAAAGAGTGATGATTTGAGATTTCTACAAGTTTGCCTTTCTATAGAATGGAGGTGACGGTTAAGTCACTGAACCATCACACGTAACCGTACAATCCCAGGTTCCCCGAAAATGCAAAAAGGCGTCATTTTAAAAAAATTTCCCTCCCAAAAGAAATTGGCGGTTAAATTAATGATGGTAATTTAATGAGAGTAATGATTAATATGATAAATGATAATTTTTAACAAAACCGACTTATAGTATGAAATGATATTTAATTAATTTTGACTAAGTATTTATTTTATTACTTCTGAGATAGTACATTCGGTTTTATGATGCAAAAACCGGTTGTAGAACAAAATAACCGATTTTCATCACCAAAAATTAAAACAAGTATAACAGTCGCTCGTTCATAGAAATTCATTTGGAGTCACCCTATTGATCCAGCATTCCGCCTTCTACTTGGTAAGAATGTTGGATGGGCTCATAGGGGATCCGGTCCGAAATTGAGATTAAGGGAGAGAAGATAGGTGCTGATCTGGGGAGCATATTCGATCTTCCTTAAAGGGGAGGAGACCATCTGTTTCAGAAAGTCAAAGATGATTGAAGACCAGTTGATCGGATGACCGCAGAATATGGTGATCATCATTCAAAAACTTTCCTTGTGTAGAAGTGGGTTGATTCCTTAGATAGAATAGATCTATTGACTATGTCGTTGAGAATCTAGATGTGGGGACATAGTCTGGACTTGATCCCGTGATTTTCGACTATAATTATTGAGTTTGAAATGAAAAAGGCCATTTCCTGGTTAAGGTTGTTTGGTGATGGAGGGAAATCCGAAAAGCCTTCAGAGGGAAGATTGAAAAACTGAATGAGTGTTTTCTCGTCAATCGTGATGGGTTCTCCTTTCACCCGGGACACGATTGAACCATCTATTACTTCAGCATTACAAAAAACTCATTGACTTCATCTTCAAGGATCATTCGGGATCCTTCAAGAAATTTTCGCAAACCAGAACTCTCAAGATTTTCAAAAACAATCTCTCTAGCTTCATTATCGAGAATGGTTAGGACAGAATCGAAATTGACGATAAGAGATGTGCGAACGGATGTGATATCCATTGTGAGTAGAGAAGAGAGCCTTTAGACTAAGAGAAATGGGTCTGATAGTTTGATGTGGTTTGATCTTGGATTAGTTGCTTATTATATAGAGAGCTTGATGAGGGGCATTTAGGAATACATTGAATGGAGATATCCACCCGTTATGATATGACTTTTCACATTCCCTGAAAGGACAATTTTGGATCTTAGGAAGGAGCTTGTCTTTTGCAAAGAATATCAAGATAAATTTTAGAGTAACTAACCAGTCAAGAGTAACTGACCAGTCAAGATTAATTGACCGGTTTTAAAACGCCAGATTATTTTAGTAACCGAAATTAAGATATATGCAAAGTTTGAGACGACCGATTATGAGAAGTGGTTGCTTCTCCCTGAGAGTGTGCCCGGTTTAGGTGATAAACACATTGAAACTTATGAAGTTTATTATTTTAAAAACCGAAGTTTTACTAAGGCCGAAATTTCTTTAAAAGGATTACATAACCGATTCATGAAACAAAATGATCGGTTCGTTTTACATAGATAAAATTTGATCCTACTTTTACTAGTTTAAGGATCCAGAGTTTGATTCTTTTCTGACTCTAGCTTTTTCAATAAAGTCGATGTATGCATGCAGTCGTTCCTTCGTGAGGAGTTGAGTTGGGTGGAGAGTAGCCCCTCGACCAAAAAAGATGACAATATCAAAGAATAGACTGCATAGTTGGGGGGCATATTCGGTCATCATTTTGTCCAAAGAGATCATCTTCTTCAAATTGTCGAAGATGATCCTTGACCAGTTCATCAGAGTCCCTTCTGTGATGGAAACCATCATTTAGAAGGTTCTTTGGGAATAAGATTGAATAAATTCCTTGCCAAGAACCTTTTTTTCAATGATCTCACTCAGGATTTGAAATTCAGGTTATAGAGACGCTTTTTCTCCATACGTTTCAACCGGATTTAGAGAGTTGGAAAAGTGATGGCGCATTTCATTGATGACTTCATAAGAAAAAGAGAGGTCAAAAAACCCTTCAATATGAAGATCGCAATTTCTTGCTAAATCCATTTCACTGAATAGGAATTGTTGACCTTGAACGGTAGCAATAATAAGATCCTCACAGATTACCCGTGCGGTTCTAAAGAATTCTAGGACAACTTCATTATCAATGAAATACCGATCCTCAAGGAAAGGTCTTAGGCTTGTTGCCTGAAGAGATATGAACATAGCGTAAACTTCATTGTCTTCACAGGATAAAGATGAGTCGAAGTCCACCAGAAGAGTATTGTTTGAGAGAGTAGGATTCATCTTTTGTTTGAAATGGATTGAAATGGAAGTATTCTTAGTGGTTTGGTTCTCACATTGTCGGTATTAGATAAATAAGATAAGGATTTTGCCCATTGGAATGTCTTGAGAGCTGTTTGAGCATATGAGAGTAAGATTTAGGACGGTCAAAGAAGCAAGCTATCTTTTTCATTTCCAAGAATATGATATTTTAGTGAAATGGAAGTCCCCTCTTTGAATAGTGATAGACATAGGTCTTCACGTTGTTTGAGGAAAGACTATTTGCTTTTCATAAGGGAAATATTCATACAGATACTAATTAAACATTGGTCAGCTACTCCATTTTAAAATAGAAATGAGACTACCGAAATTTCCATGTAATGAACCGGTCCGCTATCCATAAAATTAGATTTAATGAGATCGGTTATTTATTTCTGAGGAAAAACCGCTCCCGCTTATAATCAGGAATTTTGTTGGGCGGTAGTTAATCATTCATAAATAATCGATCGGTTTTACCGTTTACTTAAGCAGTTCAGTTTTGTACATTTCTTTCCAGTAGAATGATTTACCGGTTTCAAGAGGGACCAACCATCCTATTTTTATTTGTCTGATGCCTTGTTCCTTTAGATTTATGCACATGAAGGATGAAAATGAGTATTAATAAAACACCAAAGACATGTAATGTTTGAGAAGAAAAGGCTTCTCCCTGAAATCATGTCCGGTTTTTCATGAATGCAAAGGTTAGTTTTCTTTTTGAGTGAGTTTCTCCCTAAATGCATGTCGGTATTCTAAGGGGAAACTTGACTACAATCAGTAAGACCCAAAGTAGTTCTAAAGTAAGAAAACTTAGCTTCTTGTAGTAGTCTGGTAAAGATATCGGTCACTTGTTTCTCGGTGGAGACATATTCCAGTCGGATATATTTCTGCTGCACATGTTCTCGGATAAAATAATGTCTGATATCAATGTGCTTTGTTCTTGAATGCAAAAATGGATTATATGTGATAGCAATAGCACTTGTGTTGTCGCAGAAGATCTGAGATTCCTCAACTGTGTTGCCGAAATCCCTTAGTTGTTGTTGGATCCAGAGGAGTTGAGCACAGCAGCTGTCAGCCGCAAGATACTCCGCCTCTACTGTTGAAGTTGCAAATGCGTATGCTTCTTGTTGTACTAGGATACGAGTCATTCACCTAAGAACTAGCATGTCCCGCTGGTACTTTTTTGATCTATCTTACAGCCTGCATAATCTGCATCAGAGTAGCTTTCCATCCTAAATTTCTTTAATAGCTCATTTGTATACTTGGATTGATTTATGAATGTTCCTCCTTCAATCTGTCTGACCTGGATACCTAAGAAGAAACTCAATTCTCCCATCATGCTCATTTCGAACTTGTCAGTCATCATTTTAGAAAATTTATCACATAACTTTGGATTTGTTGAACCGAAAATGATATCATCTACATAGATCTAAACAATTAGAATGTGTTCATTTTTCTCAAATTTGAATAAGGTCTTGTCTACCGATCTTATGTTAAAATCATGATTGAACAAGAACTTTGTTAGTGTATCATATCACGCTCTAGGAGCCTATTTTAAACCATAAAGAGCTTTATATAACCTATATACATGACTAGTTAAATCGGTATTTTTGAAACCAGACGGCTGCTCAACATATACTTCTTCACTCAGTTCACCATTGAGAAAAGCACTCTTGACATCCATTTGAAAGACTTTGAAATTTTTGAAGGCAACAAATGCAAGAAAGATTCTAATGGCCTCTAGTCTGGAAACAGGGGCAAATGATTCTTCAAAATCAATGCCTTCTTCCTGTTTATATCCTTCGGCCACTAGTCTAGCCTTGTTCTTCGTAACCAAACCGTTTTCATTGATTTTATTTCTAAGCACCCATCTTGTTGTCGTTTAAGGTAACCTCCTCCACTCCTCCGGCCATAGTGCCAAATATTGATGTTCTTGTGATGGAACAAGCTGAAAGACCAACTGTTGAGCCAGTTGGTCAAAATATTGAATGTATTGACAAGGATATATCGTCTTCCTACCTTGACATATCAGTAGTTGTTTTTGCTACTAGTAATATCAATATAACTGCTTAAATAGAGTAGGCAAATGCTCCAACGCCTGCTGCTGTTGTATCTTCCGAACAAGCTCACATTCAGTCGAATGTTGAGATTCTTGTTGTTGAAGAACCACCCGTTAAAAAGGCAACGAGAATAGTAACTGAGCTTCCAGAAGGAGCACTTCAAAAGGTTCTGTCTCCTTATGAAATCTTAAGATCTGTTAGGAGGGGGGCTCCAGACATCACTATCAGAGAACTAGTGTCAACTCCCAAACCAGCCGAAGTTCCTGGAAAGGGAAAAGGTATTGCTGAAAAGATTCCGGAAAAAGTTTCGGAGGCCAACCTTATCTTCAATCTTGTTATGGAACATGTTGAATTGAAAGTTGTTGAGAAGATCGAAGTATTCGATACCTGAATGAATCACATGTTAATCTCCCAATTTGATGAAATCATCTCTGGCGGTGAGATCGAAAAGGAATAGAAGAAGTTAGTAAAGATGGAGAAGAGGGTCCTTAAATGGGCAAAAACAATTGAGGTCCATGACGTACTTAAAAGAAAGGATCTCGTGGTGGCAAATGTAATGGGTCGTGCTCTGTTTCCTCTACTTGAGGCAATAAAAGCAAATTTCAATCCTCTCGACAAGAATGCTCTTTCAGAACAAAATGCACTGAAACGACTTAACTTGATAATGAATGACTATTAATCCACAGTCATCTGATATGTTCATTGCACTGAGTCATCTCGGTCGAGTATTTTTCAAGCCGGTGTAGAGATCAACAGTTCTGATGACATTGATGACATGTCTCCTCTTCAAGGAGAGCCCCTACGAATCATTAGAGCTGAACAGATTATTTCTGAAGATGAGGAGTAGGTTGTTATTTATCTCACTAATCTTTCCAACTTTTCTTTTGAAGAAAAGTGTCTAATGGCCCAGCATTATGTTGAACAACTCTTGTCATGGTTCAACCAGAAATCAACATAGAAGAGGATATAGTAGCTTCTGAAGCTAAACAGACGCCCATTACTCAGAAGTAGACATCTGAAGTGGATCCTCCTACGTCTGAAGTAGAAAAATCACCATTGATTAAGGGGGAACCACTAAAGAATTCTGAACAGACACCAGGTTCACAGGCTGAGGGGGAACCCTTGAAGCAAGATGATCCAAAGAAGACTCTCTCTGTTGAGGGGGGACAATCTGAAAATGTTGAGTCCTCCTCATTCTCTGAAGAAACGCCATTGGAAGAAAGTTCTCCTCCCTCTCCAACTGCTCATCAATCATCTCCTATCAAGACAGTTGCACACATCGTTGAGAACGTTTTTGATCTACCTCTTCATTTTAAAGATATTTCAGAGCGTATTAATCAGGTATGTGCTGAGATCTTAAATGGAAAAGAAAATTCTAGGGATGTATCAAATGCTCCATCTTCCCCTCCAAAATATAAAGAACCAGAGCATTCCTTACAAGTGAACTTGCATGTGAACCCTATTCACACTGCTCCAGCTTGCTCTCAAGTCGTATCTTCTGCTGCTTGTTCATCCGAAGAAGCCTCTCTTGGAGGAGCAAACTTTTGCAATGTAATTATGGATGCGCTGAGTTCTATGCAGTACAACATAATGGACATGTCATCCATATTGGAAAATCTTGAGAAGGGGTCTACATCCAGTAAAGAAGATGTCTCTTCCATTCTTTCCACTCAAAGGGAAACTGAGAAAATATTGAAGCGAAATACATACGAAGTCAACCTCCTCCATACTCAGTACAAGAAGCTGGAAAAGAATTTCTTTCAACGATAGTCGGATCATCATGATGAATCAAAGAATTTCAACCTGGAGCTTCACCAAGAAACCAGGTCCATAATTGAACTTATTTAGTCCTAAGTGATGGAGATGTCTAATTCGTTAAGAAGGGCAGAGGCTGAGCGATTAGAGCAGGCTGACACCATTGCAAGGCAATCTCAAGCTGAAGAAGAAGTTGAAGCTACTGCTGAGAAATAAAGAGCTCTTGTTGATGACAACCCGGATAATGTTAAAAAGGAGGAAGGAAGCAAAATAGGGGGGGTCAACTTTTGCATGAGGAACTCGATCAAAATCTAAACGAAAAGTTGTTGGAGGAGTCAAAGACAATTGTCAACCATAAAGAAGAGGCCAAGGTCGTGGAGGCGACAGAGGAGGTGGCAGTGGAGGCCGTGCGATTAGTTAATTCCAGAACCTCTTAACAATTCCCCAAAGCGGCGCAAATCCAAGAGTAAAAAGGGAAGGACACTAAATCTTTCTCCTTGTGTTTTTCTTTGTTTCGTACTTTAAAACTATGTTGGTGAATTACTTTGATTTTAATCTTATTTGATGGGGATTTATTTTTCTTGATAAAGATGGCATATTTTTAACATCATCAAAAAGGGGGAAATTGTTGGGAAAAATTAAAATAAAGTAAAGAAAAGAGTTAATTAAATGAGAAATAATTAACTTGGAATAAAAATAAACAAAATCTATGTTCTGGACATTATCTTAACAACGTAATTTTGATGATGTTTAAATAGAATAAAGCTAAGTTTTCTATTTGTTTTATGTAGGTGCATATATAAGACTATGCTATTTTAGACGTGGTCTAAAGCAGGCTATATTAGACGACAAACATAGTTAGACATGGTAGTCTAACTCCTTTAGACGAAGTCTAAAGGGAAACGTAGTTAGACGAGGTCATCTAACTCCTTTAGATGAAGTCAAAAGGGAAATGTAGTTAGACGTGATAGTCTAACTCTTTTAGACGAAATCTAAAGGGAAACGTAGTTAGACGTGGTAGTCTAACTCCTTTAGACGAAGTCTAAAGGTCTAACTCCTCTAGACGAAGTCTAAAGGGAAACGTAGTTAGACGTGGTAGTCTAACTCTAAAGGGAAACGTAGTTAGATGTGGTAGTCTAACTCCTTTAGACGAAGTCTAAAGGCAAACTTAATTAGACGTGGTATGTCTAGCTCCTTTAGACGCGGTCTAAAGGAGCACGTCTAATACATTGCTTTAGCAGCCGTCTAATGAAAGAATACGTCTAACCACGATCAACTAGTTGTCTACTACTCCTGCTCCACTCAATTATGTGCAGTCTAACAAGTCAGCTAATGTTATCAAATAAATGAACGCCACGTACGCGAATATCCTTCCAATTGCCTGTCCAGTACAAGACAATATCAGAAGATATTCGGTGCACTAATTGTTCGATACGGCCACTATCCAATTTCTTAGAGTCTTTTGTACTCTTACTATGGGCGGCCTTCCAACGGACACATGCCACGTGTACACAAAGAAGATTCGACCATTGGTGTCCTTCTACTATAAATAGATGCTCAAGGACAACGGACGAATCACTAAAGTACTGAATCACCAAATTATTGTCTTACTACTCTCTTTCTTGGTGATCTTACTTACAATCTTATTCTTGCTCTTACTGACTTCTTACATCCTTCAAGATCAAGAGAGAAATTGAATTGTTGTCTAGTTGTGATAATATTGTAAGTTGAACAGAGGTTGTTCTGTTCAAAAGAGAGTTAGCTAGCTCAGTAAGTTGTATTCGATTCAAAGTATTTAGTGGATATTCTTCCGGTTGTGGAAGAATGGGTGACGTAGGAGTTTTATCTCCGAATATTCATAAAACTCCATGTGTTCTTTACTTTCTGCCATTTAAATTCGGTCGTTCAAATCTTCAAATCCGACGAACACTTCCGCACTTGAATCCGTTTCAAGAGTTTGGAGGATTAACAATAGTTTGACCCTAATCTCTATTGGTAACACCGATCCTATTAGTGTTTGCATTTATGTATTTGAATGTGTCCCTAGACCATGAGGTAGGGTGTTTACATTTATGCATTCAAATGTGTCCCTTGAACATGAGCTAGGGTGTTTACATTTATACATTTAAAAGTGTCCTTAAAACATGAGATATAGTGTTTGCATTTATAATTTGAAAGTGTCCTTAGAATATGAGTTAGCATACATGCATTTGAAAGTGTCCCTAGTTATGATTTAGAGGTTTTGCATGTGTGCGATTAAACAATATTCCTAGTACCAAACTAGGTGGTTTACAAATATGAATTTAAAAATGTCCTTAGTTCTTGAGCTAGGGGCTTTGAAATGCTCAATATTGTCGTCATTCATATCATTGATATTCGTGAATCTCAAGTTGTTCAAGGAGGCTACTTTTCAGAACTAGTTGTCTCAATTCTCCCTTGTGAGGGATTAGTATATGTTTCTATTCTTCACAAATCCTCTAAACTCTTGAAACAGATTCAAGTGCGGAAGTGTTCATCGGATTTGAAGCTTTGAACAACCGAATGTAAAAGACAAAGTAAAAAACATAGTGAGTTTTATGGATGTTTGTAGATAAAACTCCTACGTCACCCCTTCTTCCACAACCGGAAGGATATCCACTAAATACTTTGAATAGAATACAACTCATTAAGCTAGCTAACTTCCCATTGAACAGAACAACCTCTATTCAACTTACAATATTCTCACAACTAGACAATAATTGAATTTCTCTCTTGATCTTGAAGGATGTAAGAAGTCAGTAAGAGCAAGAGCAAGATTGTAAGTAAGGCAGTAAGTTAGGTAATTCGTAAGTGAACAAGTTAACTGAGTGATTCGTCTATTGTCCTTGAGCATCTATTTGTAGTAAAAGGACACCCACGGTCAAATATTCTTTGTGGACGCGTGGCATGTGTCCGTTGGACGATCGCCTATAGTACCATAATACAGTAGCCTTTGAGAAATTGGATAGTGGTCGTACCGAACGGGTAGTGGGTCGAATATCCTCTGATATTGTCTTATACTAAACATTCAGTTGGAAGTATATTCGCATATGTGGCGTTCATTCATTTGATATAATTAGTTGACTTGTTAGACTACACAGAAGTGAGTGGAGCAGAAGTAGGAGATAACTAGTTTATCGTGGTTAGATGTATGCTTTCTTCAGACGACTACTAAAGCAAGGCATTAGACGTGCTCTTTTAGACTGCGTCTAAAGGAGTTAGACTTCCTCGTCTAACTTAGCGTCCCTTTTAGACCTTGTCTAAAGGAGTTAGACGTCCCCGTCTAACTGCGCATCCCTCGTCTAAAGGAGTTAGACATTCCCGTCTAACTACGCATCCCTTTAGACCTCGTCTAAAGAATTTAGACGTCCCCATCTAACTATACAATCCCTTTAGACCGCGTCTAAAGTAGTTAGACTTCCACGTCTAACTACGCATTCCTTTATACATCGTCTAAAGGAGTTAAATGTCTCTGTCTAACTACGCATCCCTTTAGACCTCGTCTAAAGGAGTTACGCGCCCTCGTCTAACTACGCATCCCTTTAGACCGCGTCTAAAGGAGTTAGATGTCCTCGTCTAACTACGTGTCCTTTTAGACCTCGTCTAAAGGAGTTAGAATTCCACGTCTAACTACATTTCATTTTAGACCATATCTAAAGGAGTTAGACTTCCACGTCTAACTATGTTTCCCTTTAGGCCGCGTCTAAAGGATCTAGACGTACCCGTCTAACTACGCTTCCCTTTAGACCGTGTCTAAAGGAGTTAGACTTCCACGTCTAACTACGTTTGACATCTAGGTGATAGAATCGGCGTAATCAATAGAGACGGGGGTCTGGCGATTGATAACGGCTTAGGATAAACGATTTGATATAAATCTTGTTAAAGATTTAGATCACTTTCTATTCTGCACAAACCCTTGAAAACTCTTGAACGATTCAAGTGCGGAAATGTTTGCTTGGGTTTGAAGCTAAGAACCAAGAATGAAAAGATGACAGAAAGAAACAACACAGCAGTTTATTTATGGATGTTCGGAGTTAACTCTCCTACATACCCCCTTCTTCCAACCACTGAAAGGATTCACTAAGCTTTCAACGAATAAAATACAATCGCTAGACTAGCTCTCTATTAAACAGAACAAACTCTGTTCAACTTAAAATATGAATAATATCACTTAGCTAATACAATGCTTCTAACTCTTTCTTGTTTAAAACACTCAGTAAAAGAAAGAAAGCAGCTCTCAATATGACAGTTAAGATATAATAATTTGAATATCGATAGATCGATCGATTCTTCCAATGTCCTTGAGGATCTTTAAATAAGGGGAAGGTACCAACGGTCGAATCTTCCATAATGACACGTGGAGAGCTTCCATTCGAGCGCCTCCATAGTACACAGCAGACTCTGAGTACAAGGATCGTGGCCAAATATTCTTCAAGGATATTCCTGCAAAAACAAGTAGTAGGAAGAATATTTTCTTAGGTGGCATTAATCAATTGGTTGCAACTGGCTATCGTACTGATCTTCATAGGAAAGTGGAGTAGGAGTAGCGTACAGCTAGTTAATCGTGGCTAGGCGGGTGCTAGCTTCAAGCAACTGCTTAAGCCTAGAACTAGACGTATTTCACTTAGACGACCTCATTTAATGAAATTAGACGCCCCCATCTAATATCAGGATTCATTAGACCACCTGGTCTAATGGAATTAGACAACACGTCTAATACCACATCCCCTCAGACTAATCTGAAGAAGTTAGACTGTACGTCTAACTTCCATTAGTTAGACTGCACGTCTAACTATACATCCCTTCAGACTAATCTGAAGGAGTTAGACTACACGTCTAACTCTCACTAGTTAGACTGCACGTCTAACTCCGCTAGTTAGACTGCACGTCTAACTCCGCTAGTTAGACTGCACGTCTAACTCCGCTAGTTAGACTGCACGTCTAACTCAATGCATCTAATGCCAAATCAGTTTAATAAACCTCATTAAGACTAAGTCTAATATAACCTGTTTTCGATACACCTGCAACAAAAACAATTAGACGGCATAGATTGAGTTTTATATACATTCATCATCAAAATTCCAATAGTCAAACTACTTTGACACTTAGTCAAAATAATTTGACCCAACAATTTCCCCCTTTTTGATGATGATGTTATAACCTTTGCATAGATAACAAATTAAACATTCATCATAATAATAAGAAGTAAAACGTGTTCATCCATCTTACATAAAAACTTTTCAAAACCACCAATATTCAGAAACCATGTTTAGAAAGCCAAAATCATAAACTAACAGAAGAGTAGTTTAAGGAGGAGAGATTATTGGCCTTCCCTTTTTACTAGAGGATCAATTGGGAAGCGTGATCCTTCATAGCTGAGATCTTCACCAGTTAGCAGGTTTTGAAACGGAGGAAGACCGTGTCCACCACGACCACTTCCACCATTTCTCCCACCGCGATCGCTGCCAGTACTTCGACCTCCATGATCACTTCCACTACTTCGGCCGTCGCGATCACCACTGTTGCGACCTCCACCTCTTTTAGTTGGACTTGGGTTGTCATCATTGGTTGGCTTTCGCTTAGACCTGATGCCGGTTGCCACATTGTCACCTCTTCTATCTCTAACAGTCTCGCCCTAAGTAATGAGATTCGGCTCTTTCTCAGCATCTTTAGCATTCTCTTCAGCTTGAAATTTCCTTGCAATGGAATCAGCATACTCTAGTCTTTCAGCATTTGTTCTTCTCATGCTGCCTTGAATTTCAACCAACTGATTTTGGACCAAGCCCATTCCTTCCATAACCTCTCTTTGAAGATCAAGATTGATATGTCTCGTACGTGTTTTTCTTCAACGTTTGCTCCAACTCATTGTGAGTTTTAACACAATCAGCAAAGTTCTTCTTGTCCTCCTTCTGGGCCTTCATAATTTTCGTCATATTGGATTGCATAACTGCCATATTCTTCTAGAGCGTTGCTAACAAAGTTGACATAGACTTAACGACCTTTGTTCTATCACTTGAAGATCCTTCATTAGATAAATTCTCTTGCAAATCTGCTGCAACGATTTGAATGGGACTGATGTTGGTATGAACTTGCATGGACTGCTCAGGTTCATCCTTCTCTAATTCACTATCAGATTTATCTTGGTCTTCTTCTTCCAACTCCATCTCTGCCCTGTCAATCCTTTCGAGCAATTTCCTGAATTGTGATAAGGATTGAGAATATTCTCATGTATATTTGCATCATTGATATCGGGAAATGGTAGAGGCTTGAATGTTCGAGCATTTTGATCTTGTTCCCCCTCAGATGAGGAACTCTTCTCAGCTTCTTTGTCTTTTGAGGATTTCCTCTCTGATCTGGCAAACTCAGGCTGACTGACTTCAGCCTCTTTTCTTGAAATGTCTCTATTCTGACAACAGGGGATTCCACCACTTCTTCTTCTTGAGTAATAAGAGCTTGAACAGGCTCTTCAACAACTTCTCTTTCTTTCAAAATAAGAGCTTGAACAGGCTCTTGATCAGCATCATCTTCAAGAGCTTGAGCAGACTCTTAAATAACTTCTTCTTCTTCAATAGGGTTTGATTGAATAGGTTCCTCGGCTTGCTCAATAGAGGGTTGAGCCATTAAACGTTTTTCTTCTGCAGAAAAACTTCCAAGTTCAATCAGATGAGCAGCAGCTTGCTCATCTTTATCTGCAGCGGCATCATCATATATGTTCATTCGTTCATCTTCATCTAAGGAACTACCAAATGGGCTAGCTCCTGAGCAGCTTGCTCCATCAACGTACCGTGTAACCACCGAAACATAATCCTCCATGATCTCATCAAATCTCTTCAAAGATTTTGCCTCTTCTTCAACACCTTTCTCAATAGGATTGAAGTTGGCTCTTCTGGCCTGGATAATAGGAAAGAGAGCTCTTCCTCTCAAGTTTTCTTCCACCAGAACTTTTCTCTTAAGAGCTTCATACACTTCTGAAGTCTTAGCCCACTTCAAGACCCTTTTCTCATTTTTGACGAGCTGCAACCATTGACTGGTTATTCCTTTGCCTTTGATGACCCTGGTGTACTTGATAGACATTCTATTTAGTACCCAAGTATCGAAGATCTCTATCTTTTCAGCAGCAACAGCCTTGGCCTGATCCATCATGAGGTCAACAATACATGTTGCCTCCGAAACTTCTTCATCATGATTCATAGCAACATCCTTTCCTTTTCCGATCACTTCGATGGGCTTTGGAAAGGGTCTTGGTTCCCTAAAGACAATTCCAGCGGATTGTCTTGTAGAACGCATGATTTCATGGGCAGTCAAGGGTTTAACGAAGAGTCCTGGTGTAGGTTCGGCTGGAACTATCTTACCACTCACCAAAGACTCCGTTGGGATAATGTTTGGAACGTGAGGTAGTTCTATTAACATAGAAGTAGCCTTCTCAGGTTCACCATCAGCAACTGAATTAAGAGCAGCACCTTGCTCTAGTTCAGCAAAAATTGTAGAACACCCTGCTACGAGATCAGATTGATGAACAGGAGACTCAACCCTGTCAAGAATTTCAGAAGTTGGACCAATTGGCTCAACAGTTGGCCCGGCAGCAGATTCCTTAACAGGAATAAAATCAGACTTATCCTGTTCCATCTTAGGAACATTAAATTTAGCACTTCGGCTAGGGATTGGGGAGAAGTTACCTTCGATGACGCTTTCATCGATTTAGATGCGCAAGGCGCCTTTGACTTTTCTCCTTTAGAAACAGAGGACCTTGATGATCTCCGCAACTAACTAGAAGCCGAAGACAGGGAGACATAGGAATGGTGGCAAGTTCAACTGGACCTTACCTAACTCTGGAATCAACAATTCCAGAATCCTTCTTCGAGGAGCTTTTAAGGCTGGTAGAACTAGCCTCAGACTCGTTCACAGTTTTGGTATGTTTGGCTCCTGTAGATAGGACAAAAGTCGTTAGATGTTTGGATCGGGTAATAGACCTTCCTACTTTTTGTTGGCTTGAGGCTCCCGAAAGAGACTCTTTGTTGTTCTTCATTATGACTAGGGTGTTAGCGATTGTGAAGACAGTGTACACCTTGGTCGGGTTGATCGGTTCAGAATCCTCCATCGGGACCCCCAAATGCTCCAGCAATCGACTTAGCTGAGCAGCAAAGTTTATGCTCTCCTTGTTCTCCTGGTTGATTGAGAAGAAAAGGTTCTGGAACAGCGTTGAGGCCCAGTTGACCTGAATCCACTTTGAGATGGAAGACATATAGTCAGACCGATCTTGACTGTAGAGATTGAACGACCCAGCCTTCCCTTGAAGCACTTTCACCACTACATCATTTAGCAAAATGAAATGAGGTTTGAGAGCCTTCTTACTCCCATTAAGTCGAATCGTCGAGTCGTCGGCAGAGAAGACCGTCTTCATTTCCTTCGTCACCACCGGTGGCAGATGTCGGTTGAACGTATGCCTTCTGATGGAAGTTCAAAGAACTCCGCATAGACTACTTCGTTGAAGGAGATTTCAGTTCCATTTATGGTTGCTACAATGGAGTCGCCCACCATTGTTGCAGATTTGAAGAACTCCCTCAATTCTTTTTCATGGAAGATGAACGGCCCTCCAAGATACTTTCCCAGACTGGAATATTTAAGGGATCTGAACATTTCGACCACCTCATGCAGATTGAACGTGTATACGGAAGGAAAATCCAACTGCAAAGTACAGTGACCAAGCGTGATTCTCTTGTTTCCCTTTTTTAGAAGAATACGAACAGACACACAAAGAACGAAGATTTTTGAGAGAGAAAATCAGAGAAATCTAGGATTCTTAGAAATCTTGAGTGAGAAAAGGTTTTCAATCTCATGCAAAATTGTCCTTATATAGACTATCAAAATTCATATAGGATAACCGTTGTTTTTCCTAAGGGTATGGCCCATCAATTAATTTTGGACGTCCTTTCCAAAGAGTCATCATTATATTGAGGTTATATTAGTCAATCTCTCTTAACATTGAAAGACATGTGTCTTCATGTTATTCGGAGATAACTGTTTTTATGTTTGAGGGGAGAAAATAGATATCTCCTCACGTGGGATAGTTGTCCTTGATCGGTCTAATACACTGTTAGGATCGGGGACGCCCTTGGAGGACCGGGGTTGATTTTCCGGTTTAGGAAGGGTGGCCGCTTACAACACACACACTACTTGGTGATAGTCCGGTTAGAGACTAAAACCGTTCTCAGCACTGCACAACCTGTCACAGACTCTTGAACCGGTGTTCAAGGGCGGAAGTGTCTATTTCAGGTTGAAGCAACGTTTGCGACTTTAGATGATGTTTAAGAAGGAGGATGTTTAACGAGAGTGAGTGACCGGTTTTGGAAGTATGATTGATTTGCGGTTTACGGTAAGACAGCGGAAAATGAAAGTAAAATGAAAGAGCACAAGACAAAGGAATTTGTTTATGGATGTTCGGAGCAAACCCTCCTATGTCACCCCTTCTTCTCAGGTTATGAGAAGGATCTCCACTAACTCTTTAGAGTTACAATTTACACTTCCGGTCGAGCCCAACTTCGCTACTCGCCGGTTTACACCAAACTCACGCTTTGATGTAATATAACACAACACAATAATCACACACAGGGATTTCCGGTTTTGGGCAAACCGGTTTTAGAATATAACACTGTTTATCTCTCTAGAATTAAATGCTTTGATACTTTATTTTCGTAATCCGTCACTTGCAGAACTGGCATTTAATGAAGACGATTGATCTTCCTTTTATAGCTGAAAGTAGCTAACGGCTACTTTCTTCTCTCACTTCTGGATTGGTTAATCGTCATCACGCCTGTTTGCAGAAGGGTTGCTTGCACGCTTCAACTTCCTCAACACCTGGCGTTCATGCAGGTGACTCTGAGCGGATGATGACATAACCGGTTTTCAGATTGATACACGTGTTGAACATCCGCTTCCGGTCGTCAGCATCGGATCACCAAGGCATCATTGCTTTCCTCCATGCTTCTGATCGGATCTGATCTTCTATTATTCTTTCGAGACACGTTTCTTCCGTCATGGTACGTCACTCTTTGAGATTTGAATTTTCTGACTCTTGAGCTGTACTTTCCGGTTTCTGTGTTTTATGCATTATGATCCGGTTGAAGTATGATTTGTTCTGTTCTTCGTTAGCCGGTTGCTTGAGATAGAAATACCGGTTCCTGTGATCCTTTAACTTGATCACTTGACTCCGGTTTCGTTGAAGTGGTAACGACCATTTTCTGAACACCTGATTTCCGGTTCCGTTTTGTTCAGTACCTGCACATGAAATTTAACTTCTGTTTAGTTTGTCTGGCCGGTTCCAAAAATTAATCTACTTAATTTTTCTATCAATTTCTCCCTTTTTGATTATTTAGAATAAATATTCAAAAATTGTAATGTGTGGCCGGTTCCAAGAAAATTAATCTACTTAATTTTTCTATCAATTTCTCCCTTTTTGATTATTTAGAATAAATATTCAAAAATTGTAATGTGTGGCCGGTTCCAAGAAAATTTCCACTTAATGTGTGGCCGGTTCCAAAAATTTTGTTTTGAGAGAAACGTGATTGGAAAACATGTGTTTGATTTTTGATGTATGTTTTGAAAAATATGAGAAGTAGATGAACTTGTATGTTTTGAGAAACATAGAAAGTATGTTTGAGAAATATAGAAGTTAGCAAAAGTAACCAAGTTCTGAAATACATCAAAAACATAATTGTTCAAACTAATTATGGAAATAGAGTTTAAGGCTTGGATGGTCCCCCCTTGTTTTGCTCTTTTTCAAGCTCTTTGTCCAGACGTTTCCTTGCTTCTTCTATTCTAGCTCTGTGCTCTCTAGCACGTCTGTCAGCATCTATCACCACACCGGCCCACACACTTGAGTGACCGGGGACCTTTTTCCTAAGGTTGAAGTTGGCGCAAGCTGGTTTTGGCGGTGGACGTGGTGGAACAGTCAGAGGTCTGAAGCTTGGGGTTGCAGTGGATTCTTCGGTTGTCCTTCTTTTTCTTCTGTTGAGTTCCTCCAGATCCTCTTCTTCTTCTTCATCAAGCGGTTCCGGTACAATTTCAGTTAACTTGGTCGTCTCATCGACCGGTTGGACTTCTGGTTGATCAGGTATTTCAACCTGATTTTCTGGCTTCCGACGACTAGAAACGTCGTCTTCTTCGGTTTCTTTTGTGATCTCTTGGACCACATTCTGGATGGCTTCTGAAGTATTCAAACCCACTTCGGCTAATACTTCTTCGGCTTGCTTGCTTGGTGACTTGGAGGTTGCAGAGTCAACATTTCTCTCTGCTTCCTCCATTGAATTTGACTT
The DNA here is from genome assembly GCF_907164915.1 of Impatiens glandulifera. NCBI lineage: Eukaryota > Viridiplantae > Streptophyta > Magnoliopsida > Ericales > Balsaminaceae > Impatiens > Impatiens glandulifera. The sequence continues at coordinate 28,881,731 of NC_061863.1, read as the reverse complement.
GTTCTCCTCGCTCCCCGAAGATTCGGTTTGCTTTGGAGAATCAGATGGAATAGGAGTTGGGACAACGGTGTTGATGGGAATTGGCTGGAAGACATCTGCGGTTCGTTCCGGTGGATTGTCCGAGGAGAGCGTTCTCTCGGAGTCCGCCGGTTTCTTTGAGCTCTTCTTCGCTGATACCTTCTTCCTCCTTTTCGGTTCTGGTTGAGCTTCTGCCTCAACCGCTTTTCTGGACGGTTTCCTTTGTCTAGTTTCTTCTTCAACCGGAACCGATGAGCTGGCTCCCTTGGATGACTTTGTTTTTGAGGTTTTTGGCTTGATCGTCTTCTCCGGTTTCTCCGCTACTGACTCAGAGTCAAGAATGTTTGAGATCGGAAGCGGCACGCCTTCACCTAGTTCCACATTAAGGAACTCAAGAATCTTCACGATTTGCATAGCATAGGCCTGCACCCGGCCTTCTTTCTTGATTACCATTTGACAGAACTCTTCGTATAATACGTAACCCCAGTCCACCTTATCGTTGCGAACGATGGCTAACAGCATTCTTAGTTTAAACTTTGTGAGATTATCAAAGTTACCTCCCTTTCCTTGGAGCGATTTGGAGATGACGGTTACCAGCCATTTGTATTCCGGTTTCAACTTGATTTTCCGGCTGTTGTGGAGCACCAGGTCCTGACCTGAAAGGGATACAACCAACCGGGCAGCATTTGATTCTGCGTCGGTTAAGTCGAACTTTAGGTCCGAACCTGTGTTAGGCAGACCGAGAGCCTCCGCAAAAATTTCTTCAGTTATAAGAACCGCCTTCCCGTTGACAGTAGCCGATACTTTTCTCTTCAACAGTGTCGCCGTCGCCAAGAACTCCGTCACCGCCGCCGGGTAGATAGTGAACGGACCAGAGAGAAACTTCTCCAACCCAGAATCTCGAAGGAGTTGAAGAACAGCTTTGTTCTTGTCTTCAGCGTGCTGATCGATGTCTTCAAAATCAACCTGCAACATCCATTGAAACGGGGCTTTGCCTAGATCCATTGATAATTTTTGAGAAAGAGAGATGAAGATTGATGATGATCGGAGAGAGAGAATCTTTGAAGTTCTGGAAATTTTTAGAGAGAGAAAGCGCATGTGTTGAATGGGCTGATTTAAGTTTATATAGATGGCGGTTCCAGGCAGTTTTGAAGATGAACCGTCATTTTGGTGTTTTTGGCGGCAATTTTCCCTCCAAAAGTTACTGCCGTAACTTTCGGCGGTAAAGGCTGATTTTGATGGGCGGTAAATTTTGAAAGGTAAAACCATGGGCGGTTATGATTTTTCAGATTTTCATTTTTGCCTGAAATTCCGGTTTCTATTGATACTTTGTTAACCGGAAGCTAGTTAAGTTAACTTTAATTTTGAGTATGAGTTTGAGAAACCGGAATGAAATAATGGTGTTGAAAAATCGAAAACTAAAATATTTCATTAATGTAGGAGAGGAGAGACATATGAGCGGTTCTGGTCGTACAACAAAATGACCAGAAACCGGAAAATAGAATAAAGAAAGAGGTTTATTCGGTGAACCATCCTCCCTCCAGCCTTCTTTCGTACCACTTGTCGATGGTGTTCTGAGGAGACCGTTCCTTGATCCTACACATACACTTATAGATCATGTCTATAGTGATGGTGTTGAAAGATCCAACCGGAACACCTTTTCCAAGGTTGCGACGTTTGGACATGAGGAATCGGGTGATCTGAGGGGCGTAGCTGATCTTTCCCCTCTTACCGGTCATAAGCAGCTTCAGCTTATTGAATAGATAGGATGACCAGTTGATATCGGTTTCTCGGATGATGGCTATCATAATGTCGAATGCCTCCCGGCTGTAGTTTTGGTTGGGCATTCGGCCTATGATAGACCGTTGGACCAAGTCTTGAAAGACTTGATAATGGGGAGCGAGGTCTTCTTTCTTCCCAAAGTCCTTGACAGGAGCGTAGGAAGAAGAGAAGATCTTGAAGAAGATTTCCTTAGCCGGTAGATGCGGCGTTGGAAAGTCGGAGAAACCTTCCGTTGGAAGGTGAAAGAATGTGGCGAATTCCTCCTCAGAGAACTGGAGGAATTGGCCATCGATGATGGTGCGAATGCTGCCATCATCCAGAACGTGACCGTTGTTGAAGAATTCGCACACCTCATCCACGAGAATGAGGTCCGAACCCTTAAGGAAACCTTTCAGGCCAGAAGCTATGATGTGTTCAAAGATGCATTCATAGTAAGAACTGTGCTTGATGTCCTCAAAGTCGATGATCAGAGTGTTTCTAATTTCAGTAGACATGATGAAGAGGGAATGAGGGAGACTTAGGAGAGTTCTTAAGCTTTTGAATTCTTAGAGAGAGGAATGCTTGAAGGCGTGAGTTGAAAGATGGAGGTTGAACCCCTTTTATAGCCTGGAGTGTATGGGGGCATTTAATGCTGAGATTTGAAAATCTAGCCGTTTTATGCTTAGGTATTAATGATTTTGTGGTTTTCCAAGGGAATAAAAGCAAGTCTTGTCAAATCAAGTCAGGCATGCTTTTGAAGTTTATATTTTCAAGGATATAATGATATATTTTGATACGACGCATTGAATGTTGTAGATTTTGACTTGGAAAAGGAATGAAATCTTTTTCATTAATTGAAGTACAAAAACCGGTAGTACATTAAAAGTACCGGTTTTGTAAGGAAAGGAAAGAAGAAACGAAAGACAAGTTTATATATTTGACGATTCAGCTGTTTGAGCGGTTGAAGCTTCAGCCGCTTGAATCTTTCTAGCCTTGATCGCTTCCCACCGGTCGATCATCTCCTGCACTCGTTCTTTGGTGAGCACGTGCCTTGGATGCAGAGTGACGAAAGCTCCGGTGTGAATCTCCAGACTTGCGCAGAAACCGCTCAGCTGAGGAGCGTATCCGGTTTTGTTGGAGAGAATCATCCTCTTCAGGTTGCTGAAGATGATCCAGGACCAGTTGACCGGTGTCCCAACCGTTACCGCTATCATCATCTCGAAGACCCTCTGAGTGTAGTAGTAACTTTTCTCTCTGCATAACACAGATTTTCCCAGAATCTCGCAAAGAATCTGGTACTTGTGAGAAAGTTGACTTTTAGCACCCCAGGGCTTAACCGGGATGTTAGATCCAGAAAACCGGCGACACATCTCTTCCATTGTCACCGATGAATACGTTAGGTCGGTTACCCCTTCATTGAGTAAACCGCAGTAGACAGCGAAATCCGTCTCGCTGAAAAGGAATTTTTGGCCGTAAACCTGTGCAACGAGTATCTCTCGGTGCACTTCTTTCACGGTTTCGAACAGTTCTTCGACCACAAGGTAGTCGATGATAAATCTGTTCTCAAGAAAACTCCTTAGCCCACTTCTTTCAATGGCTAAGAACATCTCCTTGACCTCATGATCCTCATACTGATAGATTGATTCAAAATCTGCCAGTAAGATCTTCTTGGCTAAAGGGTTGGAGTTCATGTTTGTTTGTGAAAGAGAAAGGATGGTTTTATCTCAAGGATGATTCTTGTGAATAGTGAACTTGTGATGTTTTGACAAAGATTAAGCATGGTTTATATAGCCCGTGAATTCGGCTTGGTATTAAATGAAGTTAAGCATGCCTGATGATGTCATTGCCTATTAAATAGACTTAACTTGTTGAAGTAACTAATGGTTATTTCCAAGGTAAATCTAATAATTACTAAGATAGCAATGATGAAAAATATCTATTGACAAGATGTAAGTTTCCCTCTCTTGATGATGGACACATGTCGTCATCTTGATTGAGGTAGACTTGTTTTTAATTAATCACAGGCTTCATTTATCAAAGCATGCACGAACACTCGGTTGTTCATCTCAGGTTAACCGGAAAAATTCATTTCATCAGATCAGAGTGCATGCGTACTAAGCGGTTTTCCATGACCGGTTTTAGTAGAATATTTCCGTTTATGAAGAATAGTTGATTGATATCAACAATTGTTCAATTTTGGATTTATCTTATCTATTTCAACCTGGTTATTTCAACCCCATAGTAAACACACATTTGATTTGAAATTTGAAGTAGTCGGGCATAACTGGAGACTTCCTCCCGGTTAGCATGTTTGATTTTATTAATAGCCTATTAAATTGAGAAGCTTTAGCTTCTCCCTGAACACATATTCCGATTTTACATGCATCATGATTATATCAATTGATTTAAATTAGTAAGACCCAAAATATTTCGAAAATGTGAAAACTTAGCTTCCTGTAGCGGTTTCGTGAAGATGTCCGCTACTTGTTGCTCGGTCGACACATATTCCAGCCGGATGTGTTTCTCCTGAACATGCTCCCGGATGAAATGATGTCGAATGTCGATATGCTTCGTTCTTGAGTGCAACACCGGATTGTATGTAATCGTTATGGCGCTGGTGTTGTCACAGAAGATTGGAGATTCCTTTGCCTCTATTCCGAAGTCCCTGAGTTGCTGTTGAATCCAGAGGAGTTGTGCACAGCAGCTTCCAGCCGCTAAGTACTCCGCCTCTGCGGTTGACGTTGCAACGGATGTTTGTTTCTTGCTGCTACAGGTAACTAACCGGTCACCCAGAAACTGACAGGTTCCACTTGTACTCTTTCTGTCGATTTTGCATCCCGCGTAATCGGCATCGGAGTAGCTTATTAGATTGAAGCTCGAGTCTTTTGGATACCAGAGTCCCACTTCTTGAGTTCCCTTCAGATATTTTAAGATTCTCTTAGCCGCCGTATAATGAGATTGCTTTGGATTTGCTTGAAACCTCTCGCATACTCCAACCGCAAACAGAATATCAGGTCGGCTAGCTGTGAGATACAACAGTGATCCGATCATTCCTCGATATGCTGTGATGTCAACCGCTTGACCATCATCATCTTTGTCCAGCTTCACGGAAGGACTCATTGGCGTAGCCGCTTCGGCACAAGTATCCATCCCAAATCTCTTCAGCAATTCGGCTGTATACTTCGGTTGGCTGATAAAGATTCCGGCTTCCAACTGCTTAACCTGAAGTCCTAGAAAGAAACTCATTTCCCCCATCATACTCATTTGAAATCTATCAGTCATCATTTTCGAAAATTTGTCACATAACTTTGGATCGGTTGACCCGAATATGATGTCATCAACATAAATTTGAACAAGTAAAATTTGCTCCTTTCTTTCAAACTTAAAGAGAGTTTTGTCTACCGAACCGATTGTGAATTTGTGATCAAAAAGAAATTGAGTCAAAGTATCGTACCAAGCTCTTGGAGCTTGTTTCAAACCGTAAAGGGCCTTATTCAGCCGGTAAACGTGATTTTCATGTTCTGAATTTTTAAAGCCTGGAGGTTGATTAACATACACCTCTTCATTTACTTTACCATTTAGAAAAGCGCTTTTTACATCCATTTGATAAACTTTAAACTTTTTGAAAGCTGCATATGCTAAAAATATTCTAATGGCCTCAAGTCTAGCTACAGGTGCGAATGATTCTTCAAAATCAATGCCTTCTTCCTGCTTATAGCCTTGAGCCACTAACCGGGCTTTGTTCCTCGTAACTAAACCGTTTTCATCGAGTTTATTTCTGAATACCCATCGTGTGCCTATAACCGGTTTATTTTTCGGTCTAGGAACTAGGTACCAGACTTTATTTCTCTCAAACTCGTTTAATTCCTCTTGCATTGCCAAGATCCAATCTGGATCTGACAGTGCTTCATCCACCTTTTTCGGCTCAATTTGTGATATGAAAGCAGAATTTCCATAGTGATCCAAATTTTGTTGCCTAGTTCGGATGGGTGAGGATATGTTACCTATTACTAGTTCAAGAGGATGATTTTTGTTCCTTCTAAGGTTAATCCGAGACGTGTCTACCAAGCTTTCGGCTGGCTGATCAAGGTTAGACTGATCGGTAGGTTGAACAGAGTCAGACCGACCGATTTCTTCAGTAGAAACTGAAGCGTCAACTTTCTGCGGTAAAGCAGCTTGATCAGGTTGAATTTCAACATCAACCGCTTGGTCCTTGACAAAGCGTCTAAAAACCGGAACCTCGTCTTCATCATCAGAATAAATATTGAAATTTTCCATTCTGTTGTGAAGGTCGAAGGGTAATGCAGTGTTTCGCTCAACCGATTCATCGAAAACAACGTGTGCGGTTTCTTCAACTGTTAAAGTCCTAGTATTATATACTCGGTATGCTTTACTCACAGCTGAATATCCCAACATTATTCCCTCATCGGATTTAGCATCAAAAGCGGTCAAGTACTTCTTGCCGTTATTATGAACAAAGCATTTACTACCGAAAATTCGAAAATACCGTACATTTGGAATTTTATCGAAATAGATCTCAAAAGGAGTTTTTGAAAATCGTTTAGTTACTAGAGATCGATTTTGTGTATAGCAAGCGGTGTTGATAGCTTCAGCCCAAAACTTTTGAGCTATACCCGAATCGGCTATCATTGACCTTGCGGCTTCCTTGAGAGTTCGGTTTCTTCTCTCAGCCAGGCCGTTTTGTTGAGGAGTTCTGGCACTAGACAACTCGTGCCTAATACCGAAATCATCAAGAAAAGTAGTTAAATTGCTATTAATGAATTCAGTTCCTCTATCACTTCTAATTTTGTTTACTCGAATAGATTTTTCATTTTGTATTCTCAAAATCAGTTTAATCAAGTTTGAAGCAGCTTGATTTTTAGAAGCTAGGAAAGTAACCCAAGTAAATTTAGAGTAATCGTCAATAACTACCATGGTGTAATGCATGCCTCCTAAGCTCGTTACTCTAACCGGACCGAACAAGTCCATATGCAGCAGTTCTAAACATCTTTCAGATTGATAGTTTCCTTTACTTTTAAAAGATGATTTCACTTGTTTTCCCATTTGACATGCAGCACATACTTTATTTTTTGAAAATTTAACATTTGGAAAGCCGTGAACCAGTTCCTTGGAACAAATAAAGTTAATCGTTTTGAAGTTCAAGTGATTTAACCGTTTATGCCAAAGCCAGTTTGGATCATTTCCGGCTATCATACACACAGGTTTTTCGAAATCAGTTTTCCAGTTTACTTTGTAGATATTTCCTATCCGGTTACCGGTTAACAAAATGTCATCATTTTGGTTTTTGACTAAACATGAGTTTTTATGAAATTCAACCTTATAGCCCACATCACACATCTGGCTTATGCTTAGTAAATTAAAGCTTAGTTTTTCTACCAATAACACATTATTTATGGATAGTTCACCATGGACAATCTTACCCTTGCCCACGGTTTTACCTTTTGAGTTATCCCCAAATGTGATGAATGCTCCGGTTTCGTACTTGATGTCGGTCAGTAGCTCCTTGTTTCCGGTCATGTGCCTTGAGCATCCACTGTCCAAGTACCATTCAGAATTCTTCAGCCGATTGCTCCTCCTAACCTGCATCAGAAAATTATTTACAACTTTTTGGTACCCACATTCAGTTGGGTCCATGGTTGATTAGTCCCTTTGGGATCCAGACTTGAATTAGTCGGATCACTTTCCCGGTTGCAGTTTTGATAGTATTTGGCTTAACTTCTTGGCCGTTGCTCAAGAATGCCTTATGTGGTGATGGACTTCTTCGATGTCGGTTTTTATTATTTTTATTTGGTTTCCGGTTGGCTTTCTTTCTCTCAGGATGAAGCCATTTTTCAGATTCGTTGGGACCTACGTACTTAAGCGTTTCTTCCGGTTTTAGGTCATTTTCTGTTTGTGAGCTTTTGATAAATTTTATAAACGGAAGGTTATTTTTCGTTAGTTTCATCCCGTTAGATTGTTTTGTTTCATTTTGTTTACTTGGATCATAGCCGATACCATATCTACATTTCGGATGTCGTTTATAATTACACATTTGTTTCACTGCTTGACGTGATCTCTCCCACGCAGCCGTAACGTACATTGCTCGTTCATCAGTTTCCATTTCCGGTTGAACTGTCTTCTCGTCATCCGAGAATAGTTCATCCGGTTCATGTGTTTTGATCTCATATGTTTTATCATTCTCATCATTTATTTGTTCGTTTTTAGTTTCTACAGATGCTGGCATATACGCAGATATATTTCTGAACTCAGCAACCATTTGGTTGAGTGCAGAAATTAGATCTTCCTTAGTAAATTCATCAGAAGAGAAATCAAATACCTCTTCGTCGTTTGCCATGAAGCATGTTACTTTCTCTTCACCATCTTCATCGTCGGAATATGCCCACTCACTTCCACCGTCTGATGCAATGAGAGCTTTTTGGATCTCCTTTCCTTCATCAGCACGTTGATCATCATTTCTTCGGTAGTCGTTTCGTTGGTTATTGTTGTTTCCCCGATAGTTGTTTCCTTGATACCGGTTGCCTTGATAGTTATTCCCTTGATAATTTCCTTGATAATTTCCCTCCGGTTTTCTATCATCTCTTCTTGGTTTTCTACATTCCGACCTGAAATGTCCAAAACCATCACAGTTATAACATCTTTTGTTTGATTTATCTACATAGTTATAATTAAAGTCATTGTTAGATGGTGGCTGGCTCTTCTTCATGAATTTTCCGAATTTCTGGGCTAGCATCGCCATCACATCATCGGTTATTTGATCGGTATTTTTGACTGGAGCCGGTGCGGTTGATACTGGAGCCGCCGGTTCCACCGATGTGACTAAAGCTCTTGTTGCGGTTGATGTAGATGTTTCATCTTCAATCCGAGAATTGATCTCGAATTCGTAGGCTTTCAAGTCCTCAAATACATCATGCAATTTCATTTGCCCAAGGGTGCTGGACTCCCTCATCACCATGGTCTTGATGTCCCACGTGCTCGGCAAGGATCTTAGAGCTTTGATTATCACTTCTCGGTTGTCGTACTTCTTTCCGAGTGTCTGAAGCTCGCTTACTACGCTGGTGAACCGGTTGCTAAATTCTTTCATGTTTTCTCCCGGTTTCATCCTTATGTTCTCATACTTCTGCGTAGCCACCAAGATTTTATTTTCCTTGGTTCTTTCGTTTCCCTCGTGGATCTGGATGATCGTTTCCCAGGCTTCCTTCGCATTTTCGCACTCTGATATTTTGTTCAAAGTGTTGTTATCTATGGCTTTATAGATGTGCCTCATGCAATGGTTGTCCAGGTTGCTTCTTCTCCGATCTTCACTCGTCCACTGGCTTTCCTCCTTGTTAATCTTGATCGGTCCTTCTTTCAGGACTCGGCTCATCTCATCATCTAATGTTATCAGATGTAGATACATCTGCTTCTTCCAACTGCTAAATGCTTCGCTGTTTAGCATTGGCGGTTTGTCGCTGTGAGTCATGCTTCCCACCATTTTGATTGCTTGAGTGCTGAGAACCTCGCTCTGATACCACTTGTTAAGATCGGGGACGCCCTTGGAGGACCGGGGTTGATTTTCCGGTTTAGGAAGGGTGGCCGCTTACAACACACACACTACTTGGTGATAGTCCGGTTAGAGACTAAAACCGTTCTCAGCACTGCACAACCTGTCACAGACTCTTGAACCGGTGTTCAAGGGCGGAAGTGTCTATTTCAGGTTGAAGCAACGTTTGCGACTTTAGATGATGTTTAAGAAGGAGGATGTTTAACGAGAGTGAGTGACCGGTTTTGGAAGTATGATTGATTTGCGGTTTGCGGTAAGACAGCGGAAAATGAAAGTAAAATGAAAGAGCACAAGACAAAGGAATTTGTTTATGGATGTTCGGAGCAAACCCTCCTACGTCACCCCTTCTTCTCAGGTTATGAGAAGGATCTCCACTAACTCTTTAGAGTTACAATTTACACTTCCGGTCGAGCCCAACTTCGCTACTCGCCGGTTTACACCAAACTCACGCTTTGATGTAATATAACACAACACAATAATCACACACAGGGATTTCCGGTTTTGGGCAAACCGGTTTTAGAATATAACACTGTTTATCTCTCTAGAATTAAATGCTTTGATACTTTATTTTCGTAATCCGTCACTTGCAGAACTGGCATTTAATGAAGACGATTGATCTTCCTTTTATAGCTGAAAGTAGCTAACGGCTACTTTCTTCTCTCACTTCTGGATTGGTTAATCGTCATCACGCCTGTTTGCAGAAGGGTTGCTTGCACGCTTCAACTTCCTCAACACCTGGCGTTCATGCAGGTGACTCTGAGCGGATGATGACATAACCGGTTTTCAGATTGATACACGTGTTGAACATCCGCTTCCGGTCGTCAGCATCGGATCACCAAGGCATCATTGCTTTCCTCCATGCTTCTGATCGGATCTGATCTTCTATTATTCTTTCGAGACACGTTTCTTCCGTCATGGTACGTCACTCTTTGAGATTTGAATTTTCTGACTCTTGAGCTGTACTTTCCGGTTTCTGTGTTTTATGCATTATGATCCGGTTGAAGTATGATTTGTTCTGTTCTTCGTTAGCCGGTTGCTTGAGATAGAAATACCGGTTCCTGTGATCCTTTAACTTGATCACTTGACTCCGGTTTCGTTGAAGTGGTAACGACCATTTTCTGAACACCTGATTTCCGGTTCCGTTTTGTTCAGTACCTGCACATGAAATTTAACTTCTGTTTAGTTTGTCTGGCCGGTTCCAAAAATTAATCTACTTAATTTTTCTATCAATTTCTCCCTTTTTGATTATTTAGAATAAATATTCAAAAATTGTAATGTGTGGCCGGTTCCAAGAAAATTAATCTACTTAATTTTTCTATCATACACACGTAGTTAGACGTTTTTCTTACTTCACCCATCTATGAAAACTAAACGTCTATTAGACGCATGGGTCTATTAGACGCAAGCGTCTAATCACGTGTCATATATATATACGTCTAATGTCTATTAGACGTGTACGGCTAATGTCTATTAGACGTGTACGTCTAATTACGCATGAGCAGCACGTATTAGACGTGTGTTTGGTTAGACGTGAGCATCCACTTGCTCTTGATGTAAAAACGTCTAACGTTTATTAGACGTGTACGTCTAACCGTGCAGGTTTTAAACCAAGACATATAGACTTAGATGCATAGAGTGTGAGCAAAAATACGTCTAAGTACATGCCTCTTCCTTTAGACGACCTCGTCTAATAGACCGATTAAGGCCTTTCGTCTGAGTGTATCTTTATTTTCAAAATAATTTCTTCCTCTCATTTTGTGCATGTACAAAATGAATAAACAAATATTTTGAGGTCCTTAGGACCAAAAGTATTTTTAATACAAAAACAAAGAAAAATATTTAGTCTTCTGGAATGGCAAAGGCCGTTGTTGATCTTCTAAGATATATACTCAAAAGAGTATTTTCCTTGCTTCCTTCATGCAGCCCTGCATCACCTACATAAGAAACTATTTACAAACTTTGGTACCCATATTCAATTGGGTCATCGATCAATTAGTCCCTTAGGAATCCATATCTGAGATATTCTAATGGATTTCTCATTTTGTGTTGTGATTAATGCCTATGATTTTAACTTAGCAGACGACCTCCTGCTAGCCATTGATCCCTTAGCTTTTGAAGATGACTTTCTTTTAAAACTCCTTGACTTTGAGTCAGGTTTTACATTGTCAGACTTGTTAGCTGCTTCTAACTTATTTTTCAGCCAGCTAACAGTCGGCGGAACATAAATTATTTCATTCTTGAAAACTACTTTTTCATGAATAGGATCAGATTCAATATCAGTCAGACTTCCTTTAACAAAGTTTATTGGCTTAAGCTTGTTATTCGATGAGTTTGACTTTTTGCACGACAGGTTTGAGTCATCGCCATCAAATCCTAGACCGGATTTAGATCCATCAGATTTTAACATGCTGATCTGATATTTGACAGCTTCTCCAGACCTTGTCCATGCACTGACAACATAGTTTAACCTCTTGTTTTCAGCGGAAATAGTTTGAATCTGTTCTTTGAGCATCTCATTCTCAGATAAGATCTCTACAAATTTCTTTTCAAAAACATTTGATTCAAAAATTTGAGATAAAACTGGTTGAGACACTTCAGGTGATGATTTTGTTTTATTTAGGGATTCTGCTAGCTTTCTGTACTCTATGACTATGTTATCTAGTGCAGCTACCAGTTGTTCCCTTGAAAACTTTTCAGAAGAGAAGTCAAATACCTCAGTTTCTTGAGTCTCTTCTCCATCTTCTCTTTCCATGAATCAAGCCACTTCTTTGTCATCACTATCACTAGATAAGAAGTAAGAGTCACGAATGCTTCGTTTGTTTTTCCCGTTTCCTGCTATAAGAGCCTTTAGCTCTTTTTCATCATCCTCCGTATCTTCACACTTAGGCTTCTGACATTCCGATTGGTAATGACCTGTAATGCCACAGTTATAACATTTAACATTAGCCTTGGATTTCGTATTATCATTGGAATTTGAAGAGCTTGAGTTAGAGTTGTTCTTCTTCATGAAGTCGCCAAACTTCTTCATGAAGAGAGATACGGCATCGCTGCTCAGTTGTTGCGTCGTCATCTTCACATCAGAAGCTACTGGTGGCTCTTCAGAAGTCACCAACGCTTTGGCAATGATAATGGTTGTGGATTGATCTTCTTCAATCCTACAGTTCAGCTCGAACTCGTAGGCCTGAGATCAGAAAACAGGCTGAAGAGAGAGATCTTGTTGAGATCTTTGGATTCTCTCATAGCCATCTTCTTTATGTCCCATTCCCTCGAGAGAGCACGCATGACCTTAATAGAAAGCTCCCTGTTGCTATAGGTCTTTCCAAGGATAGTTAAGGAGGACACAATCTGGATGAATCTGGTGTCGAACTCGTTCATTGTTTCACCAGGACGCATCTTGAAACTGTCAAACTGTTGAGTGGCAACCATGATCTTGTTTTCCTTGGTTTGCTCATTTCCCTCACACAGTTGGGTGAGTCTGTCCCAGACCTCTTTAGAAGTATCACACTCAGTAATGTAGTTGAACATGTTGTCATCGAGAGATCTGTACAGAACATCAAGAACCATGTTGTTGAGGTTGTTCTTCCTCTTGTCTTCACTGGTCCATTCGGATTTCTCCTTATTGATCTTGATAGGACCATCTGTGATGACACTCCACATGTCGTCATGGAGAGAAGATAAATGAGCACGAACTCTCTTCTTCCATATGATATAGTTTTCCCTAGAGAAAGTGGGAATAGCGGTTGCACTGGCATCTTTAATTATGGTCGACATTCTTGGAAAAGCTTGAGAATAGAAACAGAGTTTTGATACCAATTGATAGGATCGGCGTAATCAATAGAGACGGGGGTCGGGCGATTAATAACAGCTTAGGACAAACGATTTGATAGAGATCTTGTTAAGGATTTAGATCACTTTCTATTCTGCACAAACCCTTGCAAACTCTTGAACGATTCAAGTGCAAAAATGTTTGCTTGGGTTTGAAGCTAAGAACCAAGAATAAAAAGATGACAGAAAGAAACAACACAGCAGTTTGTTTATGGATGTTCGGAGTTAACTCTCCTACGCCAACCCTTATTCCAACCACTGGAAGGATTCACTAAGTTTTCAACGAATCAAATACAATCGCACGACTAGCTCTCTGTTGAACTGAACAGACTCTATTCAACTTACAATATGAAGAATATCACCCAGTTAATACAATGCTTTGATTCTAACTCTTTCTTGTTTAAAACACTCAGTAAAAGCAAGAAAGCAGCTCTCAATATGACAGTTAAGATAGAATAATCTGAATATCGATAGATCGATCGATTCTTCCGTTGTCCTTGAGGATCTTTAAATAAGGGGCAGGTACCAACGGTCGAATCTTCCATAATGACACGTGACGAGCTTCCATTGGAGCGCCTCCATAGTACACAGCAGACTCTGGGCACAAGGATCGTGGCCGTACTAATGTGGTAGTGCGCCAAATATTCTTCAAGGATATTCCTGCAAAAACAAGTAGTGGTAAGAATATTTGCTTACGTGGCATTAATCAATTGGTTGCAACTGGCTGTCGTACTGATCTTCACAGGAAAGTGGAGCAGGAATAGCGTACAGCTAGTTGATCGTGGGTAGGCGGGTGCTAGCTTCAAGCAACTGCTTAAACCTAGCATTAGACGTATTTCACTTAGACAACCTTGTCAGGATTCATTAGACCACCTAGTCTAATGGAATTAGACAGCACGTCTAATACCACATCCCCTCAGACTAATCTAAAGGAGTTAGACTGTACGTCTAACTTCCATTAGTTAGACTGCACGTCTAACAATACATCCCTTCAGACTAATCTTAAGGAGTTAGACTACACGTCTAACTCTCACTAGTTAGACTGCACGTCTAACTCCGCTAGTTAGACTACACGTCTAACTCCGCTAGTTAGAATGCACGTCTAACTCCGCTAGTTAGACTACACGTCTAACTCTGCTAGTTAGAATGCATGTCTAACTCCGCTAGTTAGACTGCACGTCTAACTCCGCTAGTTAGACTGCACGTCTAACTCCGCTAGTTAGACTGCACGTCTAACTCCGTTACTTAGACTGCATGTCTAACTCCGCTAGTTAGACTGCACGTCTAACTAAATGCATCTAATGCCAAATCAGTCTAATGAACCTCATTAAGACTAAGTCTAATATAACATGTTTTCGATACACCTGCACCAAAAACAATTAGACGCTGTAGATTGAGTTTTATATACATTCATCATCAAAATTCCAATAGTCAAACTACTTTGACACATAGTCAAAATAATTTGATCTAACACTAGGATAGTCTGCTTTTGACCACGTCTAAAGTAGCATAGTCTTATATATGCATCTGCATAAAACAAACAAACAACTTGGCTTTATTCACAACTAAGTTTTAACAGAGATCATCAAAATAAAGTCAGCATAGTTTTTATTTATTTCTATTTCAAGTTAATTATTTCTCACTTAATTAACTGTTTTCTTTACTTTGTTTTAATATTTTCCAACAAACACCTTAGATAATGTTCTAGTGACACATTTGAAAGCATAAATGCAAACACCCTAGATCATAAACTAGGGACACTTTCAAATGCATAAATGCAAGACTTCTAGTTCATGTTCTATGGATACTTTCAAATGCATAAATATAAACACCTTAGCTCATATTCTATTGACACATTCAAATGCATAAATGCAAACAATATAGCTAATGTTCTAGGGACTCTTTTGAATGTATATACCAAACACCCTAGCTCATGAACTATGGACACTTTCAAATACATAAATGCAAACACTCTAGCTTATATTCTAGGAACACATTCGAATGCATAAATGTAAACACCCTAGCTCATGTACAACTAAGACACATTCGAATGCATTGACTACCCTTACAGCTAAGACACAAATTCTCGAGGGTGTAAAAATCAACCCCCTCATAATTCAACAATAGGTGAAATCAAGCCTAGGAGAAATGGATAATTATCAACAACGCGGTGTCTAGTCCAATCTAATATGAACCGTTACAAAAATATATCAAGGATGCAGAATACCCGTCATATTTCAGAATGAAGGAAAGACGGGAACTACAACAATATGCCACAAATTTTATGATAAAGACATGTAAACTATATTGATGATCTTTTGATGGGAAGAATATGATGTGTGTGGATCAAAGAGAGTCTACTAAAATAAGCGACATCACATTAACGAAATAGCCCTACCAAGAAAATCTTCGAGCTCGAATACTATTGGCAATACTTAGAGCAAGAATGTGTAACTTGTGTCAAAAGTTTCCAGCAATGCCAAATATATACCAATTTGAAATACACACCAGCCTCGTTGCTTTACAATATGACATTCATATGGCCTTTCTCAACATGATGTATCAACGTTATTGGGAAAATATACCCACGTGTATTCGACGACCATGAGATTATCTCGGTTGATATTGATTACTTCACGAAATGGGTTGAAGCTACCTCCAATAAGGTGCTCAAATCTCCCCATGTGTATAATTTTATCTAGAATAATATAATTAGTAGGCATGGAGTTCCACATCCAATTATCTCCAAAAATGGTTGGTACTTCTAAGTGGAAGTCCTTAAGGTGTGAAAAAATTTAAGATTAAACATCACAAGTCTTTGCCTTATCGACCATAGACCAAATGGGTAGTCATAGCGGCAAACAAAAGCGTGATCATAATCCTTAAAAAGATAACACAAGCGTATAAATATTGGCATATAAGTTTCCATATGCTTGATGGGGATATTGAATGACTACTCGGACCTCTACATGTGAAACAAATTGAGATTAAACTTCCAACCTTAAGAATACTTTTTGAAAGCCACGTCATAGAAGAAGACTAGATTAAGTCGAGATATGATCTATTGAAACTCATGGAACCAAAAGGTTGAATGTCATTTGCAAAAACTAAGCCTATCAAATTGGAATGACAAACTCCTTCATAAAAAAGGTCAGGCTAAGAAATAGTAGTCAAGAAAACCAAAGAGTTGTTAGATCCAAGAGAAAAATATTAGTCAAAACGGGAGGGACCTTATCTAATCTAAAAGGTTAATTAGGGAATGTAGTACGATTGTCCACACACGATGGAGATGAGTTTGTTGTTCCCTTCAACTTAGATGCTCTCAAGAGATATTTTTTCTTAGTCGTTAAACACACCCCATTTTTACACCCCAAAATTAAAAATAAAATACCCTGTCAAATATGATGATCATACTTAATTATTGGACTCAGAGAACAAAAGTTATAAAAACTTTTCAAAATGACTTGAAATTACCCTTAACAAGCGGTCAAAACACCAATTTTCAAAAATATTCAAAATTTCATTGACCCAATACCTTCAGAATGACCGTTTGGAAAATCATGAATTTTGAGTATAATATTGTTATTGAACAAAATGTACAAAACACCTATTTTAGGATTGTTGTTGTACCCAAATACTAATTTTCATAACAAATCAGAATTTAAAAGACTAGATACGTTCAGATTAATTAATTTGAAAAATTATCAATTTTAATATTAATATTGTTCTTTGTAATTTTGTGTAAAGGGCTTTCAAAAGGGCAAAACATTCAAAAACCGAGTCAAACTAGGCATGTCAAGAAATTGTCAATGGGAATCAACGCAAAACTCTTGCATTCCCAAACCATTCAAATGAAAGAGTGATGTCACCATGTTGTCAGCGCGCACTTCATTTGAAAATGTCCAATTTCCCTTTGTTATGGAATTTTTAAGTTGAAGGAAGAACAACAAAGATCTTTAACTTAAAAAATTTACTCAAATCGCTATACCATATGGTTTTGGATGATCTTGGATAATTTGGAGATCTTGAATAGTCCTCTACAAGGCCTGTTTAATCTTGATTCGAATCGAAACTCTTAATCCCTTGAAACCAGTGGTAGAATATGATGTAATCAGATTAGGATCAAACCGAACACACCAACGGTTAAAAATTCATAATATAAGTCACAAGGCTTCACAATTGGATTACTAACTATGGTTGGAAATCTATGATGCAACCCAATTGAATAGCATCGATCCCGAGTCTCCAATCGATGGAAAAGGTGGTCTACGCTGCTCAACAATATGATACAAATACTCCCGCTTCAATATTAGAACAAACTAAAGCTTGGTGTGACTTCATAAATTCATATCTTTTTATTCCCTCGATCATTTAGTGAGCAAAGAAAAAATCTTTGAGTTGGCTTTTTATTGACAATAAATAGCACTCATGGCTCGATCTATAGCCCATGTTAGGTCGCCCATTAGCCAAACTGAATATATTAAGGCCAATTGTGTTCCATCGAGAATTACATGGACCTGCTGCATGTCTTGTACTTCATGGAAAAGAAAAAATATTTAGATAACTTCAATACCTTTCCAATACACCTTGACTCATCCTAATAGATGATCAAAGCCAAAATTTATAGCTCTTGGAAGTCTGGGTAGAAATAGGAAGACTAAACCCGAGACCAAGAAAAAGTGTGAAGTTTAAAAATGTATAACTTGTCCTACACTTAACTATTTGACCTGATTCAAAGTAGAGAATGTAGCCTGGTCGGTTATCTACAAGACTAAACTTAGCCAAAACTTGACTGAGAAGAAAAATAGGTCAGTTTAACTCATTTAATGAGTTACTAGTTTATAAATCAAAAATTCTAAAGTTTCTCTTAACCTAAGGGTATATAAGGATCAATCCTCATTCATTTGAGTCACAACTAGACATTTGTAAGGTTTTACCAATTACACTTAGAGAGACTACCAAAGAAAGCTCAAGTGACCAATTGAAGAACACTCCCAAGGAGATTCCGACAAGAAATTATATGGCGCTCTTCTAGGTAGGTTTCTTTCATTGCTTCCTCACTTGTATAGTTCACATTTAGTGGGGAATGTATACATTGACATTGAAATGATATTTAACCTATTTAATATTGAATTGGTTAATTTATCAATTTGTTGATTTTTGAATTACTTAATGAAATGTTTATCCTTATATGCTAGAAGTTAGGTTAGTATTTGATAAGATCGGCTTTATCGATAGAGACGGGGGTCTGGCTATTGATGAAGGCTTATGAAAAACGGTTTGAAAGAAATCTTGTTAGGGATTTAATTTGCTTTCTATTCTATGCAAACCCTTGTAAACATTTGAAACAGAATCAAGGCGGAATTGTTTACTTAGGTTTGAAGCTCAAGATGAGAAATGTGAAGATGACAGAAATGAAAAGACACAGTAGTTTGTTTTTGGATGTTCGGAGCAAACTCTCCTACGTCACCCCTTCTTCCAACCACCGGAAGGATTCACTATAATATGATTCGAATCAAAATACAGTTTGTACATACTTAGCTCACTATTGAACAGAACACACTCTATTCAATTTACAGGATGAAGAATATCACTCAGCTAAAGGTGTTTTTGATTCTAGCTCTCTCTTGATTCACACACACTACAATCAGGAAAGCAGCTCACGGCTTGAATATTCAAAGGATCAATTACAGAGTAATTTCAGTAAGCAAGATGATTGAGAGAGTAGTCGGCCGAGAGTTCGGGAGTTCATGAGTTCATGAGATTGTCCGTTGTCCTTGAGATATGAAAAATAATGGGCAGAGACTAACGGTCGAATCTTCAGAATGATACGTGGCACTCTTCCATTGGAAAGCCTTCATAGTACACAACATGTTCTGAGCATAGGGATCGTGGTCGTACACCAACTGGTAGTGCGCCGAATATTCCATCAGAGATGTACCTGCAAAACAAATAATATGAGGGAAATTCTCTTACGTTGTATTCGTTGGTTGGTTGCGTATAGCTATCGTACTGATCTTCACTAGAGTACAACTATAGCACGTGGGTAGGCGGGTGCTAGCTTCAAGCATACTACTTTAGCATAGCATTAGACGTATTTCAATTATATGACCTCGTCTAATGAAATCAAAGGTCCCCGTCTAAGAGAAGAATCCATTAGACCACCTGGTCTAATGGGATTAGACTTACATCTAATTACAATCACTTCAGACTAATCTGAAGGAGTTAGACTACACGTCTAACTTTCACCAATCAGACTTCACGTCTAATGTTTTACAAACCATTAGACTGCACGTCTAACTCCACGAGTTAGACTACGCGTCTAATTCCGGTTCTACTTCAGACTTGTCTGAAGGAGTTAGACTACACGTCTAACTTTCAGGTTCCATTAGACTGCGCGTCTAACTCCACGAGTTAGACTGCACGTCTAATTACGGTTCTACTTCAAACTTGTCTAAAAGAGTTAGACTACACGTCTAACTTTCACAATACATTAGACTACACGTCTAATTACGAGTTCCATTAGAATGCACGTCTAACTCCGCGAGTTAGACTACACGTCTAATTACGGTTCTACTTCAGACTTGTTTGAAGGAGTTAGACTACACGTCTAACTTTCACAATACATTAGACTACACGTCTAATTACGAGTTCCATTAGACTGCATGTCTAACTCCGAGTTCATTAGACTGCACGTCTAACTCCACGAGTTAGACTGCACGTCTAATTCCGAATTCATTAGACTACATGTTTAACTCCATGAGTTAGACTGCACGTCTAATTCCGAATTCATTAGACTGCACGTCTAACTCCACGAGTTAGACTGCATGTCTAATTCCGAATTCATTAGACTGCACGTCTAACTCCATGAGTTAGACTGCACGTCTAACTCCACGAGTTAGACTACACGTCTAATTCCGAATTCATTAGAATGCGTGTCTAATTATGTGCATCTAATGCCAAATCGGTCTAATGAACCTCATTAGAACCAAGTCTCATGAAATTTAATTTCGATACACCTGCATCAAAACGCATAAATCATTTTATCATCAAAATCCTAGTAGTCAAACTATTTCAACACTTAGTCAAAATAATTTTACCCAACAGTATTGATTGAGTCTAAACTATGAAGAGGCTAGGTCAAGACTAGCCTCAATTACAACCTCAATTGGCAATGTCGAGTCCTTCAGATCCCGTCGCCATAGAGGAAATTGTCGAGCATTTCTTCGAGTGAGTTCTAAAACACCTCTATTTCTTGGAGAAGGCTCGTTCGAAGTTCATAGATGCAAGGAGAGTAACATCGAAAGTACATCGAAGAAAAAGACGCGAAAGAAGACGAACATCGAATGAAGTTCACAAATATTTTCCAATCCGTAGAGGATTTCTCATTCGATTCTTCTCCTTTCCGTTCTAATGAAATTAGGTTCTTATTACTAATTCTTAGTGCGTTGTGAGGTCCTAAAGTGATGAACTCTATGTCTTGAGACAACCGGGGAAGTCCGATGGTATTTCTGATATTTCCCCTTCGATGAACCTAAATCATTGTTCATGATGTTCTGCACCTTGGTGTGATCTTGAAGTGACGAACTCCATAGCTTGAGGCAACAATGGGGCCAGGAGAAACGCCTCTTAGGAAATTCAAATTCTCAATCTTTAATTAGAGAAAGGCTTTATTCTCCACTACTGGATTCTCCATGCATCTGAATGAGTGATAGGCAACGACGATGGCGAGTCCCATAGGACATCTATAGCAAACGATGTGCAGGGAATCTACCTGCAATAGCTATGGCCTTGGAAATCGGCGATGGAGAAAGGAATCATGCGGAAGAGGAAGACGATGAATTGTCATAGCAGCTTTCAAGCTTTCTTCTTTTTCTGAATTCTTGATCTCCTCTTAAATGTTCAAATTGGCCCTCAAGGTTTCTATTCTTTTAAAATTCTACTGGAACTTTAATTATGAATAAATTAATTTGAAATTAAATTATCCCTTGAACTTTATGCCAATGTGCAATTTGGCCCATTGATTCTTTCAACGTCGACTTTTAACACCAAACTTCTAATTTCAAATTATTTTGAATAATTTGAAATTTTTTTATCCTTGGACTATTTGTTCATGTCCAAATCAACCTTTGAACTATATATATGTCATTGGGCTTGTTTGGTTCCTTTTACACCGAATAGCCTTGTTTAATCAAATGGAGCCTTTAAATTATTTTAGAAAAATTCAAAAAATTTAGATAGAGACTGTCCTTTGGAAATTTGCATTGGACATGGTGCTACGGTCCTTTCATAATGTGTAACCATGCACCGAACCATTAATCCACGAATGCTCTAATTTTCTTTTTTTTAGTTTTTTTTCCTTACTTGGCCCGTACAGGTTCCAGATTAGTACGTGTTCAAAAATGTAATAATTCAGTTGACTTTAAGAGTCGTCACTTTAGTTTAAAAAAAAAAAAAAAAAAAAAAAAAAAAAAAAAAAGAGTATTCACGGATTAAGGGTCGGGTACATGGTTACGCGCGAGGAAAGGGCCGCAATAGATATGTCATATGCACCAAGCTCGTGGGATAGTCTCTACTAAATATAATTGGCCATTTGTTTGTAAAGGTATATTACACGTTTGCATTCTGAGTTTACAATTCTTTTGATTGTGTATGCCTTAACTTTGTCTATAATCCAGAAGGAATAATCATATCTCTAATTAGATTCTAATAAAGGTTGGCATTGAGCCAATAGAATTCTCTTGATTTTCATTTATCACATCTTAAGTCTATTTTAACAAGATACCATATAATTAGTGCAAGGGTGATTCTGACTCTCGTTAGGTTTTCCTAAACTTAAAGAAGATGAAATAGAACCTCGAATGCACTTCTTGGGCACACATGTGAACCACAATGTGAACTATCGCATTTGCCAATTTGCTTGTAGGTATAGACGTGAATCCTTGCATGCAAATGACGACACCAATATACTAAAATGTGGATGGAGAAATGAATAGGGGAATTGGATCCCCAAAGTACACAATAACTGAAATCAATAATTTTCCCAAAGATTTAGAAAATCTCTAGAGTTCTTGTGCATGTCGAACATATATTTAGAAACACTTCACACTCGATTACAAAACTTCTCGAGGTTTTAAGACATCCGATATGACTCCTAAAACGAGTGTTTTTTCGAAAATGTTCCAAAAATTCTTAAAATTTCCAAAGAGGTTAAAAATATTTTAATGAGTCTACTGCGATAATTTCATAATTTTTCGGGCTACGAAGCTCAAGATATGAGCATTCCAATATAAGTCGTTTTTCAAACGACCCCAAATTTATGCAAAAATAATATTTTTATTGAAAATAATATTTTTAACCATTCCTGAATTTTTGAAATTTTTTTAAAATCATTTAGTGGCTCTAATTGAAGAAACAAGGTTGTTTGGTATAAAAGTAACGAAACAAGCTTTAAAAAATTTCCCAAAAATTAGAAATTAAAACTTTATATCCAAAATTGGATGAATATAAAGTTGGAGGGTTGATTTGGACGTTAGCAATAGTCTAGAGATCAAATTATCGTTTTGAAGTGAAGAAGATCAAGATCTCTCCTGTGGTAAATTATCAAGGACACGATGAAACAAGTAAGATTTAAGACTATATCTTAAACGATGCACTGTTTCAAGTTGAACATTTATTTGTCTTTTTATGCAACAATATTCTTTCTTGCTTTTCATAAAGAAAACTGAGTGAAAACTCTTTTATAATCAAAGTTAGCCTAATTGAACTCATTTTGGTTGCTCATCTCATTTTATGAGAGGACCTGCGATGAGTGTCTAGAAAAGTGGTAGTGCGATATTTTTAGGTTATCGAATCGCTTCGCTCATTTGTTTCAATCTTTTGGTGCAATTAGGAAACTCTTGGTTTTGTAGACCGGAAAGAGTAGATTGAGGTCGGGAAAGAGGAACTTATAGATTATTAATCTCGATATATCATTTTAAATGGGATGAATAAACACTTGAATCCGTTAATAATAGGGTGGACGGGTGATGATTTTTCATTGACAAGAATCAACCATTTTTTTAATTCAAAGGTGTTTCTCTACCATCTTCATTAAAGAATTGTATTTGATAGCCAATTAACCATGAAACTACATCCCATAGATAGGTCACTCATACATAAAAATTCAATTAAATATGAGGGAAATCTTACACCCTTGTAAAGATTAAGAATCAAATATTTTCATTTTGATTTCTCATGTCTCGTAACTTATTTTACTCCCGAATCTCATAAAATAACAAAGATTGAACTCTCCTCGGAGGTTGTCTCGTAAAAAAATAAAAAAAATATAAATAAAAAATAAGGCTCAATTTAGGGTAGTTTTGATTTTTAAGAATCATCACTTGTTTTTTTTCATGAAAACCGAGAAATAATGATATTGCGTCAGCATGCGCAAATAAAGATATTTCAACTAAGTTCGATGTTTAGTAACACATAAGAAAGACATCGGTGATACGTCTTTCGTGCTCGTATTACGAGTCTCCACTCTAAGTCTCCCCGAGACTTAATCTTTCGTCTAAAATTATTACCTTTATACTCCCACCTATGAGAGGGAATAGACAAACATTTTGTAGCAGAGGATTTCACCTCGCATTTTGTAACATGTGATTCAAATGAAAATGAAAGGATAGCAAGTGTACTCACAACAAAAGCTAAATTCGAACAAATACTTAAAATTATAATTTCGAGATCAATTTTCAAATAAAGATATGCGGGATTTTCATTTTATTATATTTTATAGATTATTATTTGTATTTACAAGAGAAAGATGAAAAAAAAAAGGAAAATCAAACATGTCTTAAGAGCCGTGATTGCTTAGAAAAAGACTATGTCCTTCGTTTTCTCGGTCACAGGGCAAGCTCGCTCGGTCACTTGCCTCAACCGCGTCGGTCAGTAGGCAGACTGGGGCATATTTTTCTGGTCAATCAAAAAATGGGATGGCTTGGTCGTTTAAAGTGCAATTTAGGAAAACTTTTGTGAAGAAAATCTATAGACAAATGTGTTATCTACTCACGGTCTAAAATTTAGTTCATTTAAAGGTATACACAATTTACAATTGATCATCAATGTTTGTCCAAATTCAACTTTTCAATGTTTCAAAAATTTCTTAAATCATTTGGATTTAATTTTTTACACAAGTTAGAAAAATATGACCAATAATCATTCTAAGTAATATTTACAACATCAAATTAAGTTGACGAGCTATAATCTAACATAATCCAATACGCTCATTTGAAACACATAGTAGGCAAAAAAAAAAAAGTTATTAAAATCTCAAATAAACTAATAAATAATATGTGGAAAAAAAACTAATTAAACCAATAAATTAACTAAAGTGGTGACAGTGAACTAAACCACAAAAATTGGAGATATTTTTTGCAACTCTGAAAAAGTTTGCAGCAAAGTTAAGCCACAGTATATTACACAATGAGATAGATTATGAAAAGAAATCCAATACATTAAACTAATAAATAATATAAATCTATATGGTGTTCATCAAAATTCTGACTAAAGAGTTTAGCTCATCATTATTCATCATCGGAGTCGCCAAATGTTATTTTTGTAGCTTTCGGAGCATTTGGGCCAATCTCTTTAAAATGCGCTCCATAGAGTTTTGATTCCTGCATTTCAATCATTTGGAATTTAATGAATGCAATCAATTAAAGTTCTCAACACAAACATAAAACAAGGATGACCGGATCAAATATTTGTCCTAACATCATTAACACATAACATTTTTAATTCAGCATTCACAAGAAAATGAAATTAGGAGTGAGGACCACCTAATCCATCCCCATCCCCATCTCAAGGGAAAATACATCATACATATATAAAAGGGAATTTAAACCTAAAAGTATCTTTGGGGATTTCAAAGTTAATTTCCCACTACATCCATCCATTTTATGTGAACCTTTGGTATTTGCCACTACTACCCTTCAAAAAATTTAGACTTTAGGTAGTTTATATATATATTTTTAATATATAAAAAGAAGGGTATTTTAGTAATTTTGTTGATGATTTGAAAGATTTTATTTAAAAAGCAATTGAAAAATGGATAATAAGTTATTTAAATTAATCATTCATGAAACTAAGGCCTAGATAAAGTAACATAAACAAAACAAAGAAGGAAAAGAAAAACAATGAGATATGGTGTTTACTGCAAATTTAAGACTGGAAGAGGGAAAAAGAATAAGAGAATGCATACCTTCTTCTTGACATGAGTACCAAAATTTAGAAGAGCATCTGGCACTACTTGGCTAGCCTCCCTGAGAATATTTACTAATTCGCCAGCCAAAGCCTGAAATGATTAACCATATTACTTGTTCAAAAAGCATCATAAAAAAATATAAGGGACTCAAGATCATTCAAGAAAGAATGTGGCAAATTACCTTGTTTTCCTTCATAAAAAATGTGTGGGCCACACCCTTCTTACCAGCACGTCCTGTCCTTCCAATTCTATGCACATAATCCTCAGTTGTTAAGGGGAAACTATAATTTATTACAACTTCAACATCTGGAATGTCTAATCCTCGAGCTGCCACATCTGTTGCTATCTGCAAATGCAAATCTGATTAACTATCTAAACTATTTATTCCAGGGGATGAAAGTAACGTGGAAAATGGGATCCTTGTGACCATGTAATCATTCCTTCTCAGCCAATTCTACATAGTTCTTTCCATTGTCTAAACTTGAATCAAGGAATAACCAACTCAGATCAATTTCCATGCAGCCCCATTTGGAAACACTTATTATTTTGTATTTGTATCTGGATAAGTTTTCCAATACAGAAATGTTTGCAAACTAAAGTCACACATTCAAAACTTTATTTTTTAATCTGAATACAGATTGAAATACAAAAACAGTAAGTGTTTATATTTGTCATTTGATTTGTCCATTGAAAATTCTCAGATAAAATACAGATTAACTAGTTTTATTAAAGCTAGGAAGAATTAAGAAGTACATCATATTTGATTATAAGGATATTTATTTCCTAATAATACTCAGGCATATATAAAACCATAATCATTTGTGTAAAATATACTCCAGACAAGGAATATATTATAATTATAGGGGGAAAATGCAAATTTTGCATCAATATTTCATTTAGAGAATCAAAAACCAAAATCACCCTTAAAACTATCTGATTGTTTTCATTAAAATTTATCTGCAATTCTAGTAAGATAGTGCATATTTAAGTTTTGAAATTCATACATAAAATATTTATACTTGGGATGCTACATGTTTATAGGATAGGCATGCATTTTTTTTATTTGGAATACTATCCTGAAAAATCTAGATTTCTAATGTTTGTCAAAAATCACAATGATTAGAAAATAAACTTTTTTCATGATCTAGAGAATAGTTTAAATTTTGATCTTGAAAAAAAAAATCTTTATAACAGATGAAGCCAAAAGTCAAACTATAATATGGATCATAATCAAGAAAATAATTTGGATCATGATTCAAGAAAATTCTTATACCAAACGAAAAACAAATCATATCTTGTGACAGATTGTGATAAAAAATGTTGGTCTTCAATTAGTAGGAGAGCAAACTTGTTCCAATTAAAATAGTTCATGAAATATATGCTTTTTCATAATGATAAATGGAGCTAGAACAATTGATTTGCTTGAGAGTATTAATATCTAGCATTATCCATAAAATGGTCTGTCACAAATTAGACAAGATATTAACTTCAAAATGAAGAGTTAAGAAAGGAAAAGTACAACATTATGCTTGACTATTGAAGATGGTGATAATGAGCTTGCATGAAAAAATATGTAAAAACAAGGTCTTCTTTTTACATAAAAAAAAATATTAACCTATGTCCACCAGCCATGGGTAATTTATGTTACATGCTTGACAAACCTAGTTAAAGTAACTGCTTAAGTACTAATAATAATTTGTATCAGCAAATTGCAAAGAGTGTATGTTGAACTTACTGTGAATAATAATTGCTTCAATCATGGATATCAACATTAACAAATCCAATAGCTTCTTGTTATCAACATTTTTTAGTGGAACCAGCATGATAATATAACTGTGGAAAAAATACATACCAACAAAGGACAGGTTGCTTCTTTGAATAAATGTAGCGCTTCAGTGCGAGCATGTTGGGCTTTGTCACCATGTATTGAAACTGATTTCCATCCCCTGGAACTCAATGAAACAAACATATTATTTATGTTTTTCCATTAGAACATCAAAAACATATTATAAATTTAAGATAGAGAGAGAAAGAGAACATCAGACATTTAAAATCAGTAAATTCACCTTCTCTGAAGCATATTTTCCACTCGTGAAGCTTCCTTCTTGTACAAGACAAAAACCAGAACTCGGTTTCTAATAAAAACATTGGAATAAAAATAAGACCATGTTCACACAGAAGGAAAAATAACTAGCTCAAACTCAAAGAAGATGTCAAAATCAGGAAACTTGGGGACGATGGATTTTATGTGAACGACATAAATTTCTGTTTCCTTTTGAACAAAGCTCAAAAGTTGTATTAATGCCTCCATATCATTGAAAAACATGACAGCGTGAATTTGTAAATAGCATATACAAAAGAGATATAGCGATACTTTTACATGGCTAAACTAACAGTGTACAAACATAGTGGCCCCATTTTGGAATACTTACTGTTTTTGTTCCTGTATCAAGATATTTCCAAATGTTTCAGTATCTAGAAACAACGGGTTCCAGAAACAGAAATTTCCAAATGGAGTCACTAGACTTGTCTTTTTTTTAACAATGATATCAAAAATATTTAAAAGGAAAAGAAACATTAAGCTTAAGAAATGATACCTTTGGGACTTGTGGTACTTTTCAAGTAAACTGAGGAGACGCTCATCACGAGCTCTATCTTCCAAAACCTACAAAGTAAAAAAAATTAAAATAAACATCTAGTAAAGTTTTCAGTTTAACATGGTCAACAAACCAATGGATGACCAACTAATAAGGATACCTCAACAATCTGCATGACATCATGATTGGCAGCCAAATCTTCTGAACCAACCACCACCTAAGGTTGAACATATTTTCTGGTTTAAGGAGAATCCCCAAGTTCTAGGTAATAGTTATGAAAGATGATAAATACTTGTACCTTAACCGGATTAGCATCCATAAATTCTTGAGCTAATTGATGGACTATTTGAGGCCATGTAGCACTAAACATAACTACCTGGCGCGCTGTATGTAACAAGAATGTCAGATTTCATGAATGATTTCACATGTTTACAACTAATGATTTCTCAGCCACTTAAAAGACACAATACAAATCATGCCCCACCATTGTTCTTCAACAAGATCATGTCAGCAATTAAGAATGCAAAGAAAATCATACATTAATGGATAACTCAGTTGCTAACACAAACACAACATGTTACTGTGACTCATTAATGAATAACTCAGTTGCTAACACAAACACAACATGTTACTGTGACTTTCAACTCCAAACCTGTGTTTGGCATGAAGGACAACACTATGGAGGCGGTATAATAATTCCAACAACTATTTCAAAAGTTGTACCTACTACTATTTTATTTTCTTATTTCTACTACATACTACCAATATAAAAAATTTATATACCCAGTATCCCTATTTACCAAACAAATTTAGCCTATATCACTAGCATTTTCGCATATGCCTATACAATTTATACCTTGTATGGTTAACCCTATTCTTGTACCCCCTTACCAAATGGGGTTTGTCTCCAAACATTTAGATAAATTGAATAGAATAGATTTAAATATTAGGAGCAACATCTTTCCAGAAACTTATAAACCCAAAATAAAGTGTCAAACAAAGAAGGCAGATTCTATCCATAATAACTATCTTATATCTGATTCAATCAGATGCAAGAAATTTTCAAACTAATAGATACATTGTGGATGTTCTTGCAATATGATTACTTAAATACAAAAATGGAGAAGAAGATGAAAAAAAGCAAAAAGAATAACTTGGAACATACCAGTGCAGGTCTGGCTCAAGATTGAACGCACCTCTGGCTCAAATCCCATGTCAAGCATGCGATCAGCTTCATCTAGAACCTGGAAAGATAATGTCAGCCCAAAATAACTAGTCTTAACCCTCATCTTGTAGTCTATAAAGAGGAAAATTGACTTTCAGCCAGATCAGCTGTCAACCAATATCATTCATCCTTCAACAAACTATGTGATACTGTTATTTATTTACAGCTTGAGTGGATTGAAGTCTTAACCATACAACCTAAAATAACTAAAATCCATATCCATGGTTCAAAGTATAAAAGGCATGATTTCATTGGGCATACCATACAACCCATCCTATGAATATTTTGAAAGCTACATCAATTTATTAATCTGCATAATATTTGATATAAACCACAAGGAATATCAATAGTATGGGTACAAAACATAGTTGTAAGCACCTTACAAAGTCCTCCTGTCTTTTGCCCATGTTTATCAAAAATTGGAATTCAATTATTTGTCTTCATAAAGAGTGAGTTTGCGGTATTGTAGGTATATTTATAAAATTTCGTTATTATTTAATTAATCAACCAATACAATCCAAATAAAGATATGTATAATAGTAAATAGTGCAAAGCAAAAAGACAACATGTCTTAAAATATAGACAGACAGAATACACATTTAGACATAAAAAAGTGATATACTCACAACAAAATTGACTTCGTTTAGGCAGCACACTCCCATCTCAATCAAGTCCCTCAGGCGTCCAGGAGTTCCAATAACAATATCCTTTGGGATAAAAAATGAAAGAAAAAAATATATGTCAGGAAGTAATATATAAGCATTCTGAGCAAGATATCAATGATCTCAATATTCGAATTTTTGCATGGAATTTCAAGAACTAACTACATAATTTCCTAGAACAATTTCCAAAAACCTTAAATTATATGGACTGTCTATTCAATCAATAGAACAAAAGATGTCTAAAAATAGAGAAATCTTCCTTCACATGATTTTATTATATTTCAAACAACCGATCAATAAACGGATCAATATATAGATATTCCAACTGCAGCTTCTAAGAATAGTGTAATAATATATCAAAGACCAGAATTTTTAAGGAGATAACACTGCAATTTAAACAGACATATATATAGTATAGGGGGCATCAATTTCAGCATGATCACCTCAAACACATATTACTGCAAAGTAAAAATTCATGAAACACAATATTGCCAGAACAAGATTACACCATAAATTTGCATAGATTTTTTTTTAGAACAACATCCCACCGCCATGACCTCCGACTTCAATCAAAGTGTTATAGGATCGAACTTGAGACCCCGGCCTCTTAGTTTAAGACTCGTAAACTTGCATAGATTATTAATGTATTCTTAGCAGAGAAAAATGGTATTCTATATAGAAAGTGATGCATGTTAGATTGTATTTAGGGTTTTTAAGTGAGTGGGACTTTGCTAGTGCAATTGGAATTTTATTAAAATTATTATAAATAGTGCAATTTTGTATTGCAATAGGCATATATGAAAATATTGATGTTAATCTCTCTCTCATCTTCCAGCCGTTTTGGGCATTTACATTCTCATCTAATGAATATTTCTTCATTTTTTCTCATCTTACAGCTGATTCTAAAAAACCCTAATTTCTACAAGGTATCAAAAAGTATAATAAAATCAATTAAGAACTATGCCAAATTTAAAAGAGAAAGAAAACAATCTTACAACACCAGACTTCAGAGAAGATATCTGGGGTCCCTTGGAAGTTCCTCCATAAATACAAACTGATTTAACACCACAATGCCGTCCAGCATCAGACAGGACATCTGAGATCTGAAATGATAATTCAGGCAGTTGGATGAGCATGGCAGTGTGCAAAGCGGTAAGATTTCAAAACTAAAATACTTATAATAAACAGGCATAACATTTTTTCTATGCAAAGACATCAGCATGTAATTTGTCCAATTCAACTTATCGTTAATATTCCCTTTACCAGTCGCACTTATATCCATTCATAATGATATTCTTTCCTCAACATCTACACACTTGTTTCAAATATAATTTTCAAAACCCACAAGTTATGAAAATTTGAATCTCGGGTAATATTTTTTACAATGGAGCCCTTATAAAGTATGTTATCAGTTGTTGATTTGTAATGCATTGGGCATAATAAACAAAATAAGCAAACATATATTCGCAATGCAATGCCCGGATCATGCTAACAATATATTATATCATTGAAATGACCAATAACTATCTCAAGGGGACTTCTATAATCTCAAATCTTTTTCATGTAAATTGACACAAAAACTTCACCCAAATAGCAAGCATTAAACAGATATTAAGCAATAACTAATCAATGAATTACTAACCACTTTTTCAAATAATTTAACATATGATTAACAGCTTACCTGTTGAGCCAGCTCCCTCGTTGGTGATAATACAAGACAAAGAGGATTAATCTTTTTAGATGTTTGATTCTTCCTCTTGTGAAGAATATGAATAATAGCCGGCACTCCAAATGCCAAAGTCTTACCTGATCAGTAAACAAAACATCAAATTAACATATAACGAGATAACCAACAAAGGAAGATATACTAATCAAAAGCGCATAAATACCTGATCCTGTTTTAGCAATACCAATAAAATCTCGGCCATTCAATAAGAAAGGCCAAGCCTGGGATTGAATTGGTGAGGGTCTATCAAAAGTCTTGCAGCATTCAAGCACATCCTTTGGAAGTCCAGATTCTGCAAAAGATTTCAACGCAGTATACTTCGTATCTGATATACTCTTGCCGGATACAACTATATTACCATCACTGCGTCTCTCCTCTTCCCCAGTTATCTCTTTGATCTTAGGAGCAACGAGCTCCCCACTTAAGCTCGTGCCTTCACTCTTCTCCTCGGAACTTTTCTTATTTTTCTTTTTCTTCCCAACCTCAACTGAAGCATTAAGATTTCCAGTTTCCAATTCTTCAGTTATAGACTCGGATTCTCTGTCTCTTTTGTGCTTGTTCTTCTTTTTACTCACCTTAGTAATCTCTTCGGACCCAGTGGTTAACTCTTCCCCTCCATTATCTGCCTTTTTCTTCTTCTTATTCACAGATTTTGGGAGAGTTTGAACTTCTTCAAATTCCAGTACCTGTGCTTCTTCTAATCTCTTGCCCATTCCTAAAGTAACGATTTGATTGAAAGGAGAATTGGGAATGCTTCAGCTCTTGCTTTGATAGAGTTTGCTCTTGTTCGGGGAGAGAGTTGTGCGGGGAGGGAGGTATATTAGTATATATATTGGGTTCTAGGGTTTAAAAAACTATGACCTAAATATTGGAAATATTACCAATTTACCCTGCATTTACAGAAGATATTCATATATACCCTCTAACAGAATAACATACGGCAATTATCCTCCAACTTATATGCAATTTATGATTCAAAAATCAATAAAACCGTCAAATTCTTTTTTTTTTATTCAAAACCTTTTTTTGATTTCAAAACTATTTTATATATATATATAAAAGAATGATGTTTAATTTCGATTTTTATTGGTTTGTTAAAGTTATATATATATAAATATAAATAAAAGAATTTATATATATCGGTTTCTAGGTTGACTTTATAGATAAAATTGAAATGAATAAATTTAAAAAATAATATTAAAAATAATATATATAAATCTTGAATTTACAACCTAACATGATAAAGTATACACTTTAACCAATTATACAATTAAGATTTTATATTTTAATTACAATATCAAATTTTATTGATAAAATTGAAATGAATAAATTTAAAATATAATATTAGAAATGATATATATAAATCTTGAATTTGCAATCGAACATGGTAAAGTATACACTTTAACCAATTATGCAATTAAGATTTTATATTTTAATTACAATATCAAATTTTATAAATATGTAAAATTGTTAACAATATAAATTTAATATTTTACTTATCAAATTTTATAAATACGTGACATTGTTAACTATATAAGTAATCTATATAATGATTTTGCTGGATTGAGAATTATGTTTAATATTAATATATATATTAGAGTAAATAAATATTTACATCAATTTATAAATTGACCTATCTAATTGCTAGCAAGGATTTAGGGTTGCAATAGAACTTTAAGACCGTGACTTTTGTGAAAAGTTTGGATTGGTCCTAAATTTTGCTTGCAAGAGTTGATGGAGATGGAAATCCTAAAGTGAATGAAAAGATGATATTCCACCTATTGTTAAGTGACATGTGGCAAGTGAGGATAAGGGAGTATTTTTATATCTAGAGACATATTAAATGTTTGACTTTTTAAATAATAAAATATTAAAAATAAAATAAAACATGGTAGCTGATTGATGTCCTGTTCTTCGGTCGTGACTTTTTTTAAAAATTTAAGAAATAGAAAAATGAAATGATGGGTAATGATTTTAAGAAGGTAATATTAAAAAAATATTGATATATATAAATAAAATAAAAAATAATAATTTAAAATAAAAGATATTTTTGTATTTTAGTTAATAAAATTAATAATGTGATTGATGAAAAGTGATTGATTGGAAAATTAATTTGGTAAATATTAAAATAAAAATATTTACTTAACAAGCCTTATTTAGGATTTTTTTTTATCTAGGATTTTTTTTAAATATCTTGTTGGATAAAAAAATTGAGTTATTTATTAAAATATTATTTTGTATTTAAAATTTAAATTTAATAAAAAAAAACTAACTATGTTTTAAGCGATTTAATGATTAATATTTATTACTAATTTTTTTATTTTATCAACAAAATCAATGATATTTGTTAGAAGTAATTAATCAAAAATATAATTTTTTTCATTCATTTTTAAATAAATGATGGGACAAAAAAGAGTTTTTTGAAAATTTAAAAATAAAATATTATTTTTTTAATTATTTAAATAATCAAAACTAATGAAACATCAAATCACATTTTGCCAAAAAAAAAATAATAATTTTCACCCTCAAAATTATCACAATTTATTATTTTATTTTTTATAACTTTTTATAAAAAAAATCATCAAACACTTCTAAAGTTTGTTCGGATAAGGCCATAATAATATTATATGAAATATTTGTTGGGATCACAAATTAATTGTCACTTGCTTTACAACAAAATGATCAAATATGGTAGTAACTGTCAGCTTGATTAAGACGATGAAAGATAAGTTATAGAAATTTAGAGAGGGAGGATGGGAGAAACATTTGGACGACGTCAACACATTTTGTAGTCGGCATATGATCCCAATACCGAATATGGAAAAATATGAGAACTCGTAGTCGAAGCAGACGTAATGGACAAATGATTACTAATTTTCATCACTATCGTGTTGAAAGTTTTGTGAGGTATTAATTTTCATCACTCGTGGTCAAATAATCTATTGAATTTTATTGTTTTATAATAGCATTTTTTATTCGTTTTTTTATAATAGGTTCTTGATACAATGATTCAAGAGATGAGCAATCGTTTTTCGGAATCAACTACGGAGGTACTTACTTGCATTGTTTGTTTAGATCCAAATGACTCGTTTTCTCAATTTGATATTGGTAAGATACTCTACCTTGCTGAACTTTATCTAGAGAATTTTTCGGTAACTGACCGTATAGTACTTGAGAACCAACTTCAGACTTACATTTAAAATGTACCAAATAAATTTTCTACACTAGTGAAAAAGCGTTCAAAACCGAGAGTATAATCTCTCGGTAATGACCCTATATCTCTCGGTATAGACCTAATACCGAAAGTTTGGGTAACTCACGACATTCGTCGGTATTGCCACTTTCGGTAATATAATTAGGTGTTTACCAAGAGATATTGTAAATTTATCGGTTTAGATACCAGAAAACTCTCGATTTTGACCTTTCAATAAAAAACGAGAGTTATTTGAAAAACTCTCGGTTTTTCCCTTTCAAGGAAAACCGAAAGTTTTCCAAAAAACTCTCGGTTTTTCCGTTTAAAATAAACTTGAGAGGTATATGGAAAACTCTTGGTTTTTCCCTTTCAAGAAAAATCGAAAGCTTTCCAAATAACTCTCGGTTTTTCTTAAAGTAAAAAAACCGAGAGTTTTCCAAATAACTATTGGTTTTCCTTGAAAGTCAAAAACTAAGAGTTTTCTTTATAACTCTCAGTTTTTCTAGAAATGAAAAAATCGAGAGTTTCCTTTTAACTTTCGATATTACCCCTATAAAATGTACAAAATATGCCGATTATTTTATGCGCAACCAACACCAAAACATGTTCAGCCAAACCAATATATATACAAATAACATTCATAAACCAAATGACCATTATCATTCAAAAATTCTAATTCAAACCAATCATCCAAACAACCTGTTGTTAGATAAAATTAGACCGGTTCACATAACCTAACTTAAATAAACCTTCCATGCATGAACAAGGAACCGGACCGGACAAACAAATAAACCGGCTAAGAAAACTAGCCGGTCAAGTCACTAAACCGACCAGGAACACTTGGAACATGACCGCACAAAGAAAAGAATCGGCCAAAGCTTAAAACCGGAATCATTAGACAGCCGATCAGCCACAAGGCAGAGGAATAACCGGAAAGTTGTCCGGTTAAACCCTCACACCGAAAGCCATCCGGTTAAAGTCAAATGACCGACCAAGTACAAGAAGACAATTCGGGTATCTGTTGAGAATGATACCAAAGGAACAGACTGAACACTTCCATATCCATACAAGTCTGAGGAAAGTCTGCAGGCTGCAGAAGACAGTCCTACAGGATCTTTCCACTTCGGGATAAGTCAGAAAGGAGATCTTCCAAGTACAGACAACTGTCTAACAGACAGTGTCCACATTGAGTAAAAGATAAACCTAGCAGGTTTGTCTTACACACCGGAAGAACAGACTGCCAGGTCTGAGATTGACCGCCAGGTCTGAGGTTGACCATCAGGTCTGAAAAGATGACCGCAGGGCCTGAATCACTGAACCTCTGCACCTCTGCTCAGCCAATCAGATTCAAGGAAGTGAAATATGACCGTTGGCATATTTCATCTATAAAAAGGGGCAGTTGAAGAAGAGTAAATGCGGGACAAGCGGGACACAGTGAA
Source organism: Impatiens glandulifera (assembly GCF_907164915.1). Classification (NCBI taxonomy): domain Eukaryota; kingdom Viridiplantae; phylum Streptophyta; class Magnoliopsida; order Ericales; family Balsaminaceae; genus Impatiens; species Impatiens glandulifera. The sequence continues at coordinate 28,845,477 of NC_061863.1, read as the reverse complement.
CAATTAATTTACAAGTGATAAGATTGTGTTCTCTCTCTAGAAAAGGCCTAAGTGCTAAAGTTGAAGTTTGTGTTTACAATTTCGGTGTAAATTGTAAGAGTGTTATCAAGCAGGAAATAAGTCTTGATCGGATTGTACTTGTATTCCTTAGTGAATATCCTTCTCGCGGTTTCGAGAGGAAGGGGTGACGTAGGAGTTTTATCTCCGAACATCCATAAAACTTGTCTTGTCATTTACTTTCTGTCGGTTCCACTATCTAACCGATCCGTACCGCTCTAACCTACTTAACTCTATCCAAGCCGAATCACCAGGTTACCGAAACCGACCCATCATTCTCTTTAACCTTTATCATCCGAAACCGGTTCTGCCTATCACACAAGTGTGTTGCTTCAACCTGAAACAAACCTCTTTCGCACTTGAACCTAGTTCAAGGGTTTGTGACAATTTGTGTAGTATTGAAACCCTAGTGTTAATCTCTAACCGGATTAACCACCACCCTTTGAGTGAAACCCGCTAACCGGCTCAACCCCTGTCCTCCAGCGGCTACCTAGATCCTAACAATTGGTATCAGAGCGGTTAGTTTCAATACTCAAGCAAACATGTCTTTCGATAGGCCTCCAATGCTAGAAGGTGATGACTTTGCCAACTGGAAGGCACGCATGCACCTACACTTAATCACCTTGGATGATGAAATGGAGTCCATTCTGACCGAAGGACCGATATTTATTGATAAGGATAGAAAGGAATGGACAGCTGAAGACAGGAGAAGAAACAACCTGGATAATCATGCTAGAAACCGGATCTCCAACAGTGTGGATAGAAACACATACTGCAAGATCAGAGACTGTAAAACCGCGAAGGAGACATGGAACACGGTTATTCAGATCTTTGAGGGAAATGAAAGAACAAAGGAAAATAAGGTAATGGTAGCTACTCAGAAGTTTGAAAGCATCAAAATGAAACCTGGAGAAACAATGAAGGAGTACAGTGACCGGTTCACTGGTGTGTTAGATGAGCTAGCAACTCTTGGCAAGATGTATGACAACAAAGAGGTCGTCATGAAAGCTTTGAGATCTCTTCCAAGTGCATGGGACATAAAGACAATGGTAATGAGGGAATCAAAAAGCCTACGTAAGATGAAACTACACGATGTATTCGAAGATCTTAAGGCATATGAGTTCGAAATGAGATCTAGGACTAAACAAGAAGTCTCGGCCTCAACATCAACCAGAGCACTAATCACATCTACAGAACCGGCTGCACCTGCACCGGCACCTACACCTGCACATGCACCGATCAGAACCGCCGAACAATTCACCGAGGATGCCATGGCTATGCTTGCACAGAAATTTGGGAGGTTCATGAAAAGAAGCCAACCGACAAATAACTACTATGGTGATAAATCCAATGTAAGATGTTATAACTGCAACTGTTTGAGACACTTCAAGTGGGAATGCAGAAAACCAAGGAGGGATGACCGGAAACCGGATTACCAAAATAACCGAAACAATTATCAACAAACCGGTGAAGGGAGTGAGATTCAGAAAGCACTGATAGCCGATGATGGAGGAAGTCTATGGGCTCACAGTGACAGTGATGATGAACTCACATGTCTCATGGCAAATGAGGAACAAGTATTTGACTCTCCTTGTGAAGAATTTACTAAAGATGAGTTATATAATGCATTAAATGACATGGTAGAAGAGTATAAGAACCTATTAGCCATGTTACCTAAGCAAATCAACATTAGAACCGATCCTATAGTACCCATCCCGATAGAACCAGAGGTACTTGTTGTAACCGAGCCAGAGGTCATAGAACCTAATGAAATCCCTAGCATAGAAACCGAGTTAGAACCTGAACCACCAATTAGTACCGAACAGTCTAGTGAACCAGCTAGAGAACTGACCGAAGAAGAAAATGCCCGACTCTAGTATAAGATGGCCGCATATAAAAGATCTAGTGATATAGTAAAGAAAATGTGTAGTCATTACAGACATCCCTTTTGCAAGATCGGCCTAGGATACATAAAGGATAGCTCCAAAGACCAAAAACCCGTAGAGAAAGTAAGGTTTACAAGGAGTAACCTTCCTCTTATAAGATTCCTTAAAAGCTCCCTGACCGCTGAAGAAGAGTTGACCGCATACTATAGGGAAGAAAAGCTAAAATACGATTATGTTGGTCCAACTAACTCTGAGAAATGGCTTGACCCTGAGAAAAGAAAAGCCGACATTCTCAAAAGTAGGAAAGCTAATCGTCAACCGCATAGGTCAAACCAAAGATCACCCTCATTTAAGACCTTCGTAGAAAAACCGAGATACCCAAAGCCGAGTGCCAAAAGGACGGTTAAAACCTTAGCAAAGAAGGATGTCCGGTTTGTCAAGGTTTGGATACCCAAGGGACTAATCGCATGTGGACCCAAGTGAATGTGGGTACCAAGTAGTTGTAAATATGTACTTTTTGCAGGATTTAAAGAAACGGCTAGGAAACTCTAAATGGTACTTGGATAGCGGTTGCTCCAGGCACATGACCAGAAACAACAACCTGCTAACTGACATCAGAATAGAAACCGGTGCTCTAATTACCTTCGGTGATAATTCAAAAGGTAGAACTGTGGGCAAGGGTAAGATTGTCCATGGTAATTTAACTATTGATAACGTACTCCTAGTTGAAAACCTACGTTTTAACTTGCTAAGTATTAGTCAAATATGTGATGCTGGATACACTGTAGAATTTCTTAAACATGCATGCCTAGTTAAGAATTCTCAAGGCATTATACTGCTAACCGGAAATAGGTTAGGTAATATTTACAAGGTAGACTGGAAAACTAAGGTAGAACACCCTATATGCATGATAGCTAAGACTGATCAAACCTGGTTATGGCATAAAAGACTAAATCATCTAAACATGAAGACATTGAATTACATTCGCGGTAAAAAGCTAGTAGAAGGTATCCCTGACATAGTATTTAACAAAGATAAGGTTTGTTCAGCATGTCAAATGGGTAAACAGACTAAGTCAACCTTTAAGAGTAAAGGAAATATCCAATCTAGCCGATGCTTAGATCTTCTTCACATGGATTTATTTGGACCGATTCAGGTTGTTAGCTTAGGAGGAATGCTGTACACCATGGTACTTATTGATGATTACTCTAGGTTTACACGGGTAATATTTTTACCATCTAAAAGTGAAACCGCATCAAACCTGATCATACTCCTTAAACGTTTGCAAAATGAAAAATCAACTCGCATTAATAGCATTAGAAGTGATCGAGGTACCGAATTTACCAATAGTACTTTAACCGCATTTCTTGATGAATCCGGCATTAGACACGAGTTGTCTAGTGCTAGGACTCCTCAACAAAATGGCCTGGCCGAGAGAAGAAACCGGACTCTCAAGGAAGCCGTACGGTCCATGATAGCCGATTCGGGCATTGCTCAGAAATTTTGGGCTGAGGCTATCAACACGGCATGTTATACACAAAACCGGTCTTTGATTAACAAGTTTCATAACAAAACACCATATGAGGTTTATTTTAATAGGGTTCCCAATCTTAAGTACCTCAAGATTTTTGGTTGTAAATGCTACATTCATATAAATGGTAAAACATATCTTTCTGCTTTCGATGCAAAAATCGATACTGGAATCATGCTAGGTTACTCGGTAGTGAGTAAGGCATATAGAGTGTATAACAATAGAACTTTAACCATGGAGGAAACACTTCACGTTGTTTTCGATGAATCGGTTGAAAGTAATACTGCATCATGCTTTGATCTACACAACAGATTGGAAAACAACAATATCCATTCTGATAGTGAAGATGAGACACCGGTCTTCAGGCGGTTTGTCCATGACCAGATGGGTAATATTGAAACCCAGCCAGATCAAGCTGTCCCACGACAGGAAGCTGACACTTCGGTCCAATCCGAGGAAGTCGGTCGGTCTGACAATCCTGTTCAGCCTACTGACACGTCTAGCCTTGATCAAATAAACGGTAATCTGGTAGACATCCCTGAACCTAACTTCAAAAGGAACACCAAACATCCTCCTGAGCAAATTATAGGTGATCCTTCAGAACCTGTTCGAACTAGGGGTCAACTAATTGAGGAATACCTTAATTCCGCCTTTATATCCCAGATTGAGCAAAAAAGAATAGATGAAGCATTGTCAGATCCGGATTGGATCTTGGGAATGCAAGAAGAGCTAAACCAGTTCGAGAGTAATAAAGTCTGGTACCTAGTCCCTAGACCGAAAGATCATCCGGTCATAGGAACAAGATAGGTATTTAGAAACAAACTCAATGAGGACGGTTTGGTCACAAGGAACAAAGACAGATTAGTGGCACAAGGTTACAAACAGGAAGAAGGCATTGATTTTGAAGAATCATTTGCCCCTGTAGCTAGGATTGAGGCCATTAGGATTTTTCTAGCCTTTGCTACTTTCAAAAACTTTAAGGTTTTTCAAATGGATGTTAAAAGTGCATTCTTGAACGGTGACCTACGTGAGGAGGTATATGTTGAACAACTACCCGGTTTCAAAAGTGCTGAATTTCCAAACCATGTATACCGGCTAAACAAAGCTTTATACGGTCTAAAGCAAGCACATAGAGCCTGGTATGACACACTAACCGCATTCTTGATCGCACATGATTTCACGACTGGTTCGGTAGATAAAACGTTGTTCAAATTTGAAAAGAAGGAACATATCCTACTTGTTCAAATCTATGTAGATGATATGATTTTCGGTTCAACCGATCCTAAATTGTGTGATAAATTTTCAAAACTGATGACTAACAAGTTTGAAATGAGTATGATGGGAGAATTAAGTTTCTTCTTAGGTCTTCAGGTCAAGCAACTAGAAGAAGGAACCTTCATTAGCCAACCTAAGTACACCAAGGAGCTTCTAAAGAAGTTTGGGATGGACACATGCTCCTCAGCGGCTACTCCAATGAGCTCATCGGTTAAATTGGACAAGGATGATGAGGGTCAATCGGTAGACCAGATAGCTTATCGGGGCATCATCGGTTCTCTCTTATACCTAACAGCGAGTAGACCGTACATTCTATTTGCAGTCGGTGTGTGTGGGAGATTCCAAGCAAATCCAAAACAATCCCACTACATAGTCGCAAAGAGGATATTAAAGTACCTAAAGGGCACACCTGATGTCGGCCTGTGGTATCCAAAGGACTCGTCCTTTAATCTAACAAGTTATTCAGATGCAGACTATGCAGGTTGTAAGATTGACAGAAAAAGCACCAGCGGAACATGTCAGTTCCTAGGTGACCGACTTATTTCATAGCATAGCAAGAAACAGACATTGGTGGCCACGTCAACCGCAGAAGCTGAGTACCTGGCGGCCGGAAGTTGTTGTTCACGAAGCCCTGGGCCGAACCTTCGTCTTAAAACCACGAGCTCAGCTACAAAAGCTAACCATACGGATCCGGAAGATTACGGAAAGGTTCGAAGAGGTAACAACGGAGGATACCTTAACACCCTTGGTGTTAGAAAGACTTGAGAAAGCGAGAGGGGAACTCGTTGAAGAAATAGAGCGACTGGAGGTGATGTACAGACAAAGAGAAATACCGCACTATACACCTTCACAGATCGATAAAAGTCAACATCACGGTCCAACTCCTTCAAGGGCGAATCCGGCAACAAATGAAACGGATGAAGGGACGGAGAACCCCCCTACAGCGCAACAACAAACTGAACAAACCGGGGCTTCCGAACCGGGCGTTACAAAAGAATGGGTCAAGAGTCTTCTTCAAGAGTTTGCAGATTCAACGGTTCACCCGTTAGAGGAGAAGATGCAGAGAACCGTAGGCCAGGCACTCCGGTTTGCCAACAACACAAAGCGTTATCTGTTAAGGGCAGATGACCGGTTCTCACAACTCGAAGATGATCACCAGGAAGAAGCGGTTCTGCACAGCAACCACCTTCGGCAAACCATGATTTTGGAAGATAAGACCTCCGAGATAGAAGAGAGCTTCGACCGGCTTGAAAGAGAGACCGAAGCAAGACTGACAGAGGTTACTGAGGATCTGGTCGGCACAACGCTTGGAAGGGTATCCGAACTTGAAAAGAAGAATGCGGGTCTCGAGGCCGACCTCAAGGCGCTCACCGCACAAGTTGCCGAACTACTCAAGGCTAAGATAAATGCAGATGCTGCGGTTGTGGAAGCCAATGCCCGGGCGGCTCAGGAAGTCCAGAATGCGCTGGACGACGAAGCAAGAAAAAAGAAGGAGCCTCCACAGCTCACCAAAGAGGAACTATCCGAGCGCGAACGAAGGGCAATGGCTAAGTTTCCGGGTCTTGTAGAAACGGTAGCCGCTCAGCAACGAGAGGATGAAGAGCGGTTAAACAATGAAAGACAGAGACTCGCTAACTTTGTAAAAGCTAACGAGAAGAAAAAGGCGGCCTCTTCCGTTTCGGTTCCGACAAAGCGAAAAAGGGAACCCTCAAAGAAGGTTCAAGTGGCCGAGCTGCTGAATGAGGTCACTACACGGTTATTGAGAGTATACCGGAGCAGGCTACTCACGCCGAAGAAGAGGATGAAGTGCACATACAGCGGCGGTCTACAAGACAACGAGTCTCCGAATCGGCCAGTCGACCGCAATCGGTGAAGAAAAAGCGGAACAAGGATCTGATGGCCAGCTATGACTTCTCGGACTCGGAATAGGGGCTCCCTTTCTCTTAACTATGCCTGTCTTAATATTTCTATATGTTACTTTCTATTTTCGGTTATCTATATATATAAAGTTATTTTTGAAACCGGCCTACACTTGCACTTCTACATGGATTTGATAATTTTAAGTAAAATAATCAAAAAAGGAGAAATTGATAAGATAAAAGATAAGACTTTTCCAAAAAATTTCTCAATCTTTTTCCAAATTTTTCGAAAAATTCCCCTAAGTCAGTTTCAAAAATCCGGTCAAAGAAAGAACCGGCCTACGTTTGCAAACTTACATGGTTTTGATAATTTTAAGTAAAATAATCAAAAAGGGAGAAATTGTTAGATAAAATTAGACCGGTTCACATAACCTAACTTAAATAAACCTTTCATGCAGGAACAAGGAACCGGACCGGACAAACAAATAAACCGGCTAAGAAAACTAGCCGGTCAAGTCACTAAACCGACCAGGAACACTTGGAACATGAGCGCACAAAGAAAGGATCGGCCAAAGCTTAAAACCGGAATCATTAGACAGCCGATCAGCCACAAGGCAGAGGAATAACCGGAAAGCTGTCCGGTTAAACCCTCACACCGAAAGCCATCCGGTTAAAGTCAAATGACCGACCAAGTACAAGAAGACAATTCGGGTATCTGTTAAGAATGATACCAATGGAACAGACTGAACACTTCCATATCCATACAAGTCTGAGGAAAGTCTGCAGGCTGCAGAAGACAGTCCTACAGGATCTTTCCACTTCGGGATAAGTCAGAAAGGAGATCTTCCAAGTACAGACAACTGTCTAACAGACAGTGTCCACATTGAGTAAAAGACAAACCTAACAGGTTTGTCTTACACACCAGAAGAACAGACTGCCAGGTCTGAGATTGACCGCCAGGTCTGAGGTTGACCATCAGGTCTGAAAAGATGACCGTAGGGCCTGAATCACTGAATCACTGAACCTCTGCACCTCTGCTCAGACAATCAGATTCAAGGAAGTGAAATATGACCGTTGACATATTTCATCTATAAAAAAGGGCAGTTGAAGAAGAGTAAATGCGGGACAAGCGGGACAAGCGGGACAAGCGGGACATAGTGAACAATTAATTTACAAGTGATAAGATTGTGTTCTCTCTCTAGAAAAGGCCTAAGTGCTAAAGTTGAAGTTTGTGTTTACAATTTCGGTGTAAATTGTAAGAGTGTTATCAAGCAGGAAATAAGTCTTGATCGGATTGTACTTGTATTCCTTAGTGAATATCCTTCTCGCGGTTTCGAGAGGAAGGGGTGACGTAGGAGTTTTATCTCCGAACATCCATAAAACTTGTCTTGTCATTTACTTTCTGTCGGTTCCACTATCTAACCGATCCGTACCGCTCTAACCTACTTAACTCTATCCAAGCCGAATCACCAGGTTACCGAAACCGACCCATCATTCTCTTTAACCTTCATCATCCGAAACCGGTTCTGCCTATCACACAAGTGTGCTGCTTCAACCTAAAACAAACCTCTTCCGCACTTGAACCTATTCAAGGGTTTGTGACAGTTTGTGTAGTATTGAAACCCCGGTGTTAATCTCTAACCGGATTAACCACCACCCTTTGAGTGAAACCCGCTAACCGGCTCAACCCCGGTCCTCCAACGGCTACCTAGATCCTAACATCTGTTATCAGTCGAATCAAAACGTACTTGTTATCAGTCAAAACAAAATGCACTACTAATCAAAACGTACCCAAACAAAACGTACAACTAACTAGAATTAGCTAGTGGGGGAGGGGTTGATAATGTTTCAGTAATATATCCATTTTTTCTTCATATTTCTCCATTCTTTTCCACATTTCTATCTTTTCCGCCTCGATTTCACTCACCCATCTACTCTCCCTTTTAGCTCTTTCTACATCCCTCATTTTCATTTCACTAATCGTTTCATCTTTTTCTACATCCCTCTTTTTCTAAATCCTCCATTGTCATCGCCATATTTCTCACATCTTCCTCTAGTTTTTCATTCTCCTCCAACAACCTATCAGTAGATCATTGAGAATTGTTGCCACTCCGACAATCCTCTCGAAAGTGTGTGAGCGAGACGCATGGTTCCATACCGATTATTGTCCTATGTATTTGGCGTCTGAACACTCTCTCCATCAACTCGAAGTAAGATATATCTGGTTCGTTACTTCTTACTTCCTCCATCTCAACATGTAAATTTGAAATAAATTTTCATTTATATAATAAATAAACTAGGTATATGTAATTTATTTAAATTCAATTAACTTACAATTTTCTCTTACGCTCGTTCGTCTGGGATTGGGTTGGGGTTTTCTTTCATAGGTTTTAAGGTACGGGTCCTCTTGAAAACTTCAACGATAGAGGGGATCTATCTTATTTCAAAAGTCTGTTGAAATAAATGATTTATAAAATTAATAACATTCTTTATATATTAAGTTATTAGAATTAATGTACATACCAACTCTTCTTCCACTTGAGAAAACGGTCTACTTCTAGTATGATGTGGAAATTTCAGCCTATTCCTGTTAACAATATTGGTACGTTTGTATCTCTGTATTTGAAATAAAAAATAAAGTTAGAATAATTGATATCAGATTTTATTTGAATTATGAAACTGTACCTTAAATTTATCCATGAAGTAATGGTTCCGACATACGAACTCCCAATCACCTCGATCGTAGTCTCGTAGGGGATAAACGAGTACTGCCGTCTCGTCTCCTTCATGAATGCAGATATAATGTCTGTTCAAATTAGAGCGCCACCTATCCCATATCTGTTTGGCGTGTGCCAATCCGATCGCTCGATATTGATCAATAGAACCATTAGTACACTCGAACGGATCTTAAAAAATAAATAATTCAAATGTTATAAAAAAAATGTTGAATGATTAATTTATAATTAAGTAATTATCACCGTCATAGCAAGCCAAAGTGAATCCAATTGGTCAGCACTTAATGCCTTCAACTTCAGTAGACGTTGTGAAATGGATGAGGGGTCCCGTACCATCGACCCCAAATGTCTAGACCACATTTTTCTTCCATCGCCGCCATAAGGCCTCCCATCTACCTCTCTAAAAGTCAGAGCAATCTTCGTCCCCGGTGGCCTCCTAAATAGATATTCTTGGTCTTCCTCCGTTTCTTGCATGCAGAAGATTCTTCAAAATTATCAAATTTATAATTATATGTCAATCAATACAAACAATAACTAAGTGTAAACATGTTACTTGTCGATGATGGGTCGGGAGTGGAATGGTGCTCATGATCCTCCTCGTCATCCTCCTCGTGAGCCTCCTCGTGGTCCTCCTCCTCATCCCCCATTGAGGCAAACGTACTCTCAATAAACTCTTCAGCCTCAACATCATCCTCGTCATGTGTATCACGTGTTGGGGCAGTAATATCTAACGGGTCCACGGCTAATGGTGCATCTCTAGAAGACTCTCCTCGGATCCTTAGGAGATCTTCATGTGCAAGTAGGTTCTGGTATGGTCTAGACAGTTTGTTGGGTGTTTTCCTCATACTCTTTCAAGTGGTTTTAGGACCTTCAGACATCCTTAATGCATACCATTAATAAATTGGAGAATAATTGAAATAAAGTAGTAATAAGAAAGAATATAAAGTAAAAACATAAATCTACCTAATTAATCTGAACTATATATTTGTAAACCATGGATTTATTTTTATCATAATCTTCCAATCGGGTCGTGTTGACATATCAGGGGCATATAATATTTGTTTTGTTTGACTCGCCAATATATACGGGTCTTGACTTTGGGTTTTCAAAATTCGGTTTACATTTATACTTACGAAGCCATATTTATCCACTTTCACTCCTAGTTCCCCCGAGTGTGTATCAAACTATTTATACTTGAATAAGACAACTCATTTGTGAGAAAAGTATTATAATTGGATTATATCCGTTAAAACTCCATAGTATGACATAATATCTGACCCGTTGTACCCTTCAACAACCACTCAACTATTTTTAGTGGTCAAACCTTCGTCATGTTTTTCTGTACAGAATTTGTATCTGTTTACTTTACACTAAACATACATACATGAGTACATACTTGGACCTTCGACTAAGATCTTGAGGTCTCTTTATATGTCGTTATTTTCTACTAATTGAATGACCTATATATATACATTCCTGAAATTTATTCGTTAAAATAAAAATAAAGTTACTAGATATGGTTTTGAATCTACTCACTATATGCTTAAAATAAGTGACATATGTTTCTCCACGGGACTCATTGTTATTGCAATACTACATATAAACACTGTAAATAGATTGAATATTAAATAACATACTTTTTAATGCTAATTAATAATACGTACTATAACAACAACATATTTAATCTTACATGTAAAAAAGGTTCTGCTTTGGGACAATTTTTCAAAATGTATGAATGAGTTGTCACTCGATCGCTATAATCCAAGTTGTATATTTTTCTGTTGGATAGGTCTTCCAACGATGAAAATATTGAAATGTCCGAGATTTCAGTTTGTGTTTGTTCTTGGTCTTCTTCCTCCATATACCTAGCACATAAACTAATACTCTCATTTGCAAGATAGCTCTCGCTTATTGAGGCTTCAGGGTGGTTTTTATTTCGTAAATATCTTTTCATTGTACACATGTAATGTTCTAACGGATACATCGATCGATACTAGATAGGTCCCCAAGCAAAGCCTTATATGACAAGTGAACCGGGAGATGCATCATGATGTCGAAGATTGACGATGGAAAAATCATTTCAAATTTGCAAAGTGTTGTTATAATATCCATGTATAATTGTTCGAGGTCCACTGTAATCAACTCTTTGGAGCACAACAACCGAAAGAACCGAGAAAAATTTACTATAGCATCATACACATTATTTGGAAGTAATCCACGGGTTGCTAAAGGAATAAGATGTTACAATAAAATGTGGCAATCATGACTCTTTAATCTTATAATCTTTTTCTCTTCCAATTTTACAAAACCTCCGATATTTGAGCAAAAACCATCAGACAACTTAATATCTTTCAAGAAATTACAAAGACATTTTTTTATGATTAGAGGTCAAAGTGAAAGGAGTTTCTATATAATGAACCACTCCATCATTTATAGGATGTAACCATTGTTTTATGCCTAAGAGTTGTAAGTCATTACGGCTTTAAGACCATCCTTAGTCTTCTCTTTCACATTTATTATTGTTCCTAACGCGCTATCACAAATACTTTTCTCAATATGCATCACATCCAAATTATGTCTTAATAATAGTGATTTCCAATAAGGAAAACGGATGAAAATGCTAAGTTTGGTCCAATTGTCTCCCCGTGTTTCATGATATATATATCTTGATTTTCTTGCTCTGATCCGTAGTAAGAATTGTGCCTTCTAAGTCTCGTGCTTGCTCGTAACTTTCTTTCCCCGTTAACAATTTAGAGGGCTCTCTATAATCTGTTCGATCATCAAACGACTCTTTATCCCTTCTGTATTTGTGCTTTGGTGGAAGGAAGTGTCTGTGACCCATGTAACATTATCTGGAACCATTAACTAATCGAAGAGATACAGTGTTGTTGTTACAATAAGGACAAGCAAATTTCCCTTTCATACTCTAGCTTGACAAATTCGTGTACGTTGGAAAGTCGTTAATGGTTCATAGCAACGCCGCTCACATGTTAAAGTATTGCAATGTGTGTACATCTAACGTTCTCACACCAGTTTGCCACAGTTCAGTCAACTCGTCGATTAATGGCTAGAGAAATATTTCAATTGCATCTCCCGGACTCTTTGGATCTGGAATTAACATAGATAGAATGAAATTGCTAGAATCCATGCAAGTAGTGGGTGACACATTATAAGGAACGAGAATAACCGACCATACACTATATGACTTTTTCCTATTAGCAAATGGTTGAAACCCATCGCTTGATAAATTATTCTTACGTTTCAAGAGTCCGACGCGAAATCTTTATAATTTTCATCAAACGTTTTCTAAGTTAATGAATCAGCCGGATGTCTCAACGTATCACTATCAACTCATCCTTCTTTGTGCCATCTCATCATTGGAGTAGTTTTTGAGGACATGTATAGTCTTTGTAGTCTTGGTATTAGAGGGAAATATCTTAACACCTTAGTTGGCATGAATTTCCCATTTTGCTTCTTTCGAACTGCCCCACTTGTATGGTCGACTTTTCATCTTGAAAGGCTACAAACTCTACAAGACTCTACATTTTTGTCGTCCTTCCAAAATAGCATACAAATATTCTTACATGCGTCTATCTTCTCATACTTAAGCCCATAATCTGTAATAATTTTTTTACATTCGTAGTATGAGTTTATCAATTGAACGTCCATCGATAATATGTCATCTTTAAGCATACGCAACAACCTATCGAACGAAGCATTTGTCCATTGATTGACATTCTTTATGTGAAATAGTTTCAGTAGTGCTGATGATTTCGTTATTCGAGCACCTTCATACAATGACCGTTTAGAATCATCAAGCAATTTATAAAATCTCTGCGCATCCTCGCCTAGTTCATGGTTGTTCGGGCCATCATTAACGTTGGAGAACATATCGTTTATAAAATCGTGCATACAACGTTCTTCATTGACCTCTTCATTGACTGCATTATTCATCTCCGTTTTAGGATCGTTGAATTCTGGCATGACATCCTCCGATTGACCATCATCATCATCATCATTAACCATGTTAGTAGTAAGTCTATTTTCTCCATGAAAATACTAGAATTTGTAATGAAGATTTATTCCATAAATGATGAGGTGAGTCTTCACATCGTCTATAAAAATAGACTTTGTGTTCAAGCATTTCACGCAAGGACATTTCACTGTTTGTCATCTTATTCTAACTACAAACTCGAGGAATTTGTCAACACATTCCTCGTAATCTGGATGATCTCGACGTTAGGTCATCCAAGTTTTATCGGGTACTTCCATCTTTCTAATAAGATGAAAAACAACCCACATTATTATTTATTTAACTTTATCTAAATTAATTAGGTTTACATTTATCTTACATAATTCTAACTAAATATAACATAAATCAAACTCAATATATAACATATTAACCATAAATCAAACTCAATATAACCAAATATCAATCATTTATAGAATATCCAACCTAATCAAACATCAATCAAACCAAATATCCATTAATCTAACCAAATATACATTTATATAACCAAAATATAACATAAATGAAACTCAATATAAACCAATTTTTAACATTAATCAAACCTAATCAAACATCAATCAAACCAAATATTCATTAATCTAGCCAAATATTCATTAATTTAACCAAATCAACCTAATATAAAACATATAACCTAATCTAACATATTAACATATATCTAACATATAACCAAATATGTAACATATTAACATATATCTAATATAATCTAACTTAAACTAACATTAATCAAACCAAATCTAATATTTATCAAACCAAATCTAACATAAATCATATCTAATCAAACATAAATCAAACCAATAACCTATTCATACATATATTAAACATAATCTAACATAATCATACATATATCAAACAAAATATAATATAACCTAAATCAAATTAAATAATCATAAATCTAACCTAATCAAAACCTAATATAACCTAAATCAAATTAAATAATCACAAATCTAACCTTTAAATGCAGGAGCTTCAATCAGATGGCGGCGGAAGGAGACGGTTTAGTCTTCAATCGACGCGGCGATGGTAGGAGGCGACTTCAGTCTTCAATCCGCGACGGCTTCAGTCTTCAATCGGCGGCGTCAGTCTTCAATCGGCGGCAACAACGTATTCAATCCGATGGCGGCGACGTCTTCAGTCGGATGGCGGTAGTCGTCTTCAGTCGCGGGCGGGCGGCGTAGGCAGAAATAATCGGGAGAGAGAAGGCGAAGCAGAAAGAATCGCGAAGAAAGAAGTTTTTTTTTTTAAATTTAAACAGGTCAATACCGAAAGTTGTATGGAAACTTTCAGTTTTGATCATTTGATTAATTCCGAGAGTTTTCATATAACTCTCGGTTTTGATCAAACTCATAATTCCGAGAGATTTATACATATCTCTCAGTTTTGATTATTTTAGATTTTGAGAGATTTAGACACATCTCTCGGTTTTGATAGATGTACAATTAATTTTAAATAGATAAAACCGAGAGATTTGTGTATATCTCTCGGTTTTGATGATTATTACCTGTTAGGATCGGGGACGCCCTTGGAGGACCGGGGGTGTTTCCGGTTTTCAGGAAGGGTGGCTGCTTACACAACACACACTACTTTGGTGATAGTCCGGTTAAAGACTATAACCGTTCTCAGCACTGCACAAACTGTCACAGACTCTTGAACCGGGTTCAAGGGCGGAAATGTCTGTTTCAGGTTGAAGCAACGAATGCGACTTTAGATGATGTTTAAGAAGGAGTCGGTTTTATGAATGTGAGTGACCGGTTTTAGGAGTATGATTAGTTTGAGGTTAGGCTAAGTAGTAAAAGTAAAGGAAAGAACACGAGTCAAGGATTTGTTTATGGATGTTCGGAGCAAACCCTCCTACGTCACCCCTTCTTCTCAGGTTATGAGAAGGATCTCCACTAACTCTTTAGAGTTACAACAACACTGCCGGTCGAGCCCAACTTCGCTACTCGCCGGTTACACCAAACTCACTATTTGATGTAATACAAAAACTCAACACAACAACACACAAAACTTCCGGTTTTAGACACACCGGTTTTGGAATAAAACAGTTTATCTCTCTAGAACTTAATGCTTTTCGTAATCCGTGACTTTTCAACTGTGTTCGTAACTTGCATTAAATGAAGACGTTTGATCTTCCTTTTATAGCTGAAAGTAGCCAACGGTTACTTTCTCCTCTCTCCTGCGGATTGGTCGATCATCATCACGCCTGCTGCAGAAAGGTTGCTTGCACGCTTCATTTTCCTTAACACTTGGCAGTCATGCAGGCAGCTCTGAGCAGAAGATGACGAAACCGGTTTTCAGATTTGGACACGTGTTGGGCATGCACCTCCGGTTGTCAACTTCGGATCAATAAAGCATCATTGCTTTCCTCGCATGCTTCTGATCGGATCCGATCCTTCTTTTATTCTTTCAAGACACGTTTCTTCCGTCATGGTACGTCACTCTTGAAGTTTGAATCTTCTGACTTTTGTTCTGAATCATCCGGTTTTTGTGTCTTGTGTAGTATGATCCGGTTGGTGTGTAAGTTTCTGTCTTGGCTAACCGGTCGCTTGAGAAAGTGAAAACCGGTTCCTCTGATCTTTAGCTTGATCACTTGAAACTGGTTTCTTTGAAGTATAGTAGCAACCGGTTTTGATACGCTAACCGGTTCATACGGTTTTAATCTGTACCTGCACATGAAGGTCAATACCTGTTTAGTTCGTGTGGCCGGTTCCAAAAATTAACTTAATTAATTTTTCTATCAATTTCTCCCTTTTTGATTATTTAGAATAAATATTCAAAAATTGTAATGTGTGGCCGGTTCCAAAATTAATCTACTTAATTTTTCTATCAATTTCTCCCTTTTTGATTATTTAGAATAAATATTCAAAACTTGTAATGAGTGGCCGGTTTAAAATTAATCTACTTAATTTTTCTATCAATTTCTCCCTTTTTGATTATTTAGAATAAATATTCAAAACTTGTAATGAGTGGCCGGTTTGAAAAACATGTGTTCGATTGTTTTTGAGGAAGATGTTTCAAAAGCATGAGTTTGATTGTTTTGAAGAAAATGTTTCAAAAACATGAGTTTGATTGTTTTGAAGAAAATGTTTCAAAAGCATGAGTTTGATTGTTTTGACAAATATGTGAGAACCTATCAGAAAAAGCAAAGTAACCAAGTTCTGAAACATAGTAAAACATAATTGTTTGAAATAAATAGAGGAAGAGTTTTAGGGCTTGGATGGTCCCCCTTGTGAGTCTCCTTTTCCAGGTCTTTCTCCAACTGTCTTCTCTCTTCTTCTTGTCTTGCTTTCCACTCTCTATCACGTCTTTCGGCATCAATCAGCACTCCGGCCCATACACTTGAGTGGTCGGTACCCCTATTCCTGAACCCAAAGTTGGTGCAGACCGGTTTTGGTGGTGGAGGCGGTGGAGCATTATAGGGTCTGAAGCTTGGAGTTGAGGGAGATCCTGCGGTTGCCCTTCTCTTTCGCCGGTTAAGTTCCTCAGCATCTTCTTCTTCTTCTTCATCAAGCGGTTGCGCATTTGTCACGACCGGTACAACTGCTCTTTGTTCCGCCCGCTTGATCACGTTCTTGACTGCGCTTCGCTTCTTCTTGTTCCTTGTATCCATTGAGTGGGACGATTGAACCAGTGGAAGTTCCTTGATGTTGGCCTGTTCTTCCTCGTTGCATTGTTGGGCAAGCGCGAAGTCTTTGTCTTCAATCTCCTTCTGTAACCGTTCCCTTTCTATCTCTTCCTCTTGTAATTTCTTTGCGGTTTCAGCATCTGTT
This sequence comes from Impatiens glandulifera, assembly GCF_907164915.1. NCBI lineage: Eukaryota > Viridiplantae > Streptophyta > Magnoliopsida > Ericales > Balsaminaceae > Impatiens > Impatiens glandulifera. Next base: position 28,828,337 of record NC_061863.1, on the reverse strand, counting down.
TCGATTTGTGTTTGAGTTGTAGTGACTTGAATCTTGGACATTTCCCCGATCTGAATGGCCATTGCTTGCAGCATGTCCAATAATGGAGCGGTTGCGGTTTGGACGGACTCTGTGATCAAGGCTTTCACTGTTGTCTTCATGGCCGTATCCATCATTGACTTTAGAGAGTTTGACAGGTTGGCCTCAGCCGTTGTGATTCTTTCGTCGGTTGTGGCTTTAAAATTTCCAAGGCATGAATCAACAGTTTCAGCCACCGCTTGCTTAATCTGATCAATTTCCGGAGCTTTGACCGGTTGAGAAGATTCTTGATCCAAATGTTCAGAGGTTCCGGATGTCTCACCACTCATAAAGAATGGTTTGCTTTGATATAATTCGGCATTGTTGAGTTGGCGTTGGCAACCTTTCCTCCACTGCGTGTCAAAGCGATCAAGATTTTGCACAAGCTGTTCTCGTACCGCAATAAACCGTTCGGCCATCCTCATTTCAATTGGGTTTAGCGTCGATCCTTGGGTTTCTTGAAAGGCATTCTCCACTGCCTGTAGCCGTGCATTTTCAAGGATAACTGCTGCTTTGCTAAAAGCCGGTTGAATGAGGTTTGTGTTAGCTAGCTGAAGTGCCTTCTCTTCTAGCTTGACGAGCCTATCCCAGAGCTTATTACCATTTAGACTTGGAACCGTATCGGATAACTTGGTTTCGCATCTAAGCTTCACCCACAAGATGTATGGAGCTAACGCATCACTCGCACCTTTGTTCATGTCTTGAATAAGTTCCTCGAAGATCTCATTTTCTTGCTCTGCGGTGAAGATGACTTCGTCTCCGGTTATGGCTTCTTGTTGATGATCGGTTTGCAGCGTGCCCGTTCCGGTTACCGTTGTATCTTCAATTAGAATCCCTTTGCCCTTGTTTACTTGAGTGGAACCTTCAGGTGTTGTGGCCGGTTGGATTTTTGAGGCTGTCTTCCCTCCTGCGGAACCGGAAGGTTCCTGTTCTTCATAATTTCCCTCCTGAGCCGGAGGTGTGATCTCTGTTGTATTGGTCGTCTCATCGACCGGTTGTGCTTCATTCTGATCAGGTATCACAACCTGATCTACTGGCTTCCGACGACTTGAAACATCGTCCTCTTCGGTTTCCTTTGTGATCTCTTGGACCACATTATCAATTGCTACTGAGGTATTCAAGCCCACATCGGCCAATACCTCTCCAACTCGTTTACTCGGTGACTTGGAGGTTTCAGAGTGAATGCTTACCTCTGCTTCCTCCTTGGAGATTGACTTGTTCTCCTTGCTCCCCGAAGATTCGGTTTGCCTTGGAGAGTGGGATGGAACGGGAACGGGAATAACTGTGTTGATGGGAATGAGTTGAAAGACATCTGCGGTTTTTTCCGGTGGATTGTCTTAGGAAAGCGTTTTCTCGGAGTCTGCCGGTTTCTTTGAGCTCTTCTTCGCAGCTACCTTCTTCCTCCTCTTCGGTTCTGGTGGAACTTCGGCTTCGACCGCCTTTCTTGATGGTTTCTTCTGTCTAGTTTCTTCTTCAGCCGGACCCGAGGAACTGGCTCCCTTGGACGATTTTGTCCTTGAGGATTTAGGTTTTATCGTCTTCTCCGGTTTTTCGATCATGGACTCAGAGTCAAGAATGGTGGAGATCGGAAACGGTTTGCCTTCACCTAGTTCCACGTTGAGGAATTCAAGAATTTTAACGATTTGCATAGCAAAGGCCTGCACCCGGCCATCTTTCTTTATCACCATTTGACAGAATTCTTCGTAAATAACGTATCCCCAGTCCACCTTGTCACCTCGGACAATGGCCAACAACATTCTAAGTTTGAATTTCGTGAGGTTGTCGAAATTACCTCCCCTTCCCTGGATTGACCGGGCGATGACAGTCAACAACCATCTATATTCCGGTTTTAGCTTACTTCTCCGGCTGGAGTGGATCACCAGATCTTGATCCGAAAAAGAAACCACCAACCGGGCAGCATTTGATTATTACCGAAAGATTTAAATATATTTTTCGATATTACCACTTGATAAATTGTTAAATTAATTGGTTTTCCACTTTCTAATAACCTTGAACAACATTAATTTAACACATTTGATATTCTTAAAACATTACACAATCCCAATACATCATTACAATCAAACTTTACACACAACTTTATTATCATCAAACACAAACATACATATATACTTCTTTATATTATCAAACACAATCATATACATTTATAACATTAACCACATTCTTTATTCTTAAAAAATAATACACACTTAATGTGTGCTTAAGAGTTTAGACAAAATATCAAAAATAAAATAAAATAGGGAATGAATACCGGAAGTAAATTAATTAACATTCGGTACCTACATTCAAAAACGAGAGATTTTCAAATATCTCTCGGTCCTGACTTTAAACAGAATGTTTTTGGGAGGGTCAAAAGTGAAGGTTTTCCAATAAACCTTCACAATTACCCCCTTTCCAACATTTAAAATTTTTTCCAATTTTTTTTAGAAAGGGTCAAAAGCGAAGGTTTTCTAATAAACCTTTGCAATTACCCCTTCCCAACACTTAGAATTATTTCCAATTTTTTTTAGTAAGGCTCAAAAGCGAAGGTTTTCCAATAAACCGTCGCAATTACCCTTTTCCAACACTTAGAATTTTTTAAATTTTTTTAGGAAGGATCAAAAGCGAAGGTTTTCCAATAAACCTGTGCAATTACCCCTTCCCAACACTTATAATTTTTTCCATTTTTTTAGAAAGGCTCAAAAGCGAAGGTTTCCAATCAACCTTGGCAATTACCCTTTCCTAACACTTATAATTTTTTAAACTTTTTTTAGGAAGGCTCAAAAGTGAAGGTTTTCCAATAAACCTTTGCAATTTCCCATTCCCAACAATTAGAATTTTTTCCAATTTTTTTTAGGAAGGCTCAAAAGCGAAGGTTTTCCAATAAACCTTCGCAATTACACCTTCCCAACACTTAAATTTTTTTCCAAAATTCCAAAATTTTCAGGAAGGCTCAAAAGCGAAGGTTTTCCAATAAACCTTCGCAATTACCCCTCCCCAACACTTAAAAATTTTCTAATTTTTTTAGGAAGGCTCAAAATCGAAGGTTTTCCAATAAACCTTCGAAATTACCCCTTCCCAACACTTAAATTTTTTTTTAATTTTTTTAGGAAGGCTGAAAAGCGAAGGTTTTCCAATAAATCTCCGCAGTTACCCATTCTCAATACTTAGAATTTTTTCCAATTTTTTTAGTAAGGGTGAAAAACGAAGGTTTTCAAATAAATTTTCGCAATTACCCCTTCCCAACACTTAAATGTTTTCAATTATTTTAGGAAAGTTCAAAAGCGAAGGTTTTCAAATAAACCTTCGCAATTACCCCTTCCCAACACTTAAAATTTTTTTCAATTTATTTTAGGAAAGGTCAAAAGCGAAGGTTTTCAAATAAACCTTCGCAATTACCCCTTCCTAACACTTAGAATTTTTTCAATTTGTTAGGAAATGTCAAAAGCGAAGATTTTTAAATAAACCTTCACAATTACCCCTTCCTAATTTTTTTTTTGATTTTTTTGGGCAGGTCAAAACCGATGGTTTATTGGAAAACCTTCGCAATTACCAATTTATGGAAAGTTAAAACCGAGGGTTCTTTGAATAACCTTCGCAATTACCCTACACTTATAATTTTTTCCATTTTTTTGACAAGAGTATAAATTGAAAATGTTCAATTAATTTCTCAAATAAAGGCAAACCAATACATATAGAAAAACATTCATAAACCACATTCATTAACCAAAAGATAATTATAATTCATAATTCTAAACAAAAGTCAAAACGTACCAAATTATCTAAAACATGTTATCAGTCGAACAAAAACGTTTACACAATTAATTATCAAATACTTTAATCTAGTTAGTAGTAGGGGGAAGAGGGGGAGTTGATTCTGCCTCATGAAAGAAAAAATTTGTTGTTCAAGATTCTCCAATATTTGCGTCATTTGCACTCTCTCCGCTTTGATTTCACTAATCAATTGGGCTCTTTCCGTATTCCTCAATTGAATTTGCTCCAATGCCAATGTCAGGTGTCTTGTATCCTCCTCACATTTAACGTCAGTAGTAGTCATTGGGTCCGTCACGACAGACACTGGGTCAGAATTTGATTGTGCTAGCAAGTTCTAAAAACACGGGTGTAGTCTCTTTGGTGTTTTCCGCATACACTTCCAATTAATACTCATCATGAATGCAATTCATTAATAAATTAAGTTTTCATTTCCCTATTCTTCATATATATATATATATAACATTTATGAATCTAAACAAACACATATGAATTTAACCAAAAATTCAAATAAAAATCTAACATGAATCAACAAATCAACCTAAATATACACCTAATATAACATTAATGAACCTAATCTAAATTGAATCCATCAATATATACCTAATTAACATTAATAAATCTAATCTAACATGAATCCAACAAATCAACCTAAATATACACCTAATCTAACATGAATAATCCTATTCTAACATTAATCCAACAAAATCAACCTAAATATACATCTAATATAACATTAATAACTCTAATCTAACATTATTAATAAACATCATCTAAATAATCTAACATTAATTAACCCTAAATATATAACATCTAACCCATATATAATTAACCTTGAAATAGGCAGAGGCGCGGCGACGGGAGTCTTCCAAGCGGCGGCGACGTCTTGGAAGATGCAGATCTTCGAGCAGCTGGGCGGTGCAAGCGGGGGGAGAGAGAAAGGGAAAGAAAGTGGGCGAAAAGAAGAAGAAAAAAGTAGGATTTTTTCAATTTATAAAGTTCATTACCAAAAGTTTTCATAAACCTTTCGCAATTAGCAACACTTAGATTTTTTTAATTTTTTAGGAATGGTCAAAACCGAAGGTTTATTAGAAAACCTTCGCAATTACCAATTTGGGGGAAAGTTAAAATCGAAGGTTTTCTAATAAACCTTCGCAATTACCCCTTCCCAACATTTAGAATTATTCTTGTTTTTTAGGAAAGTTCAAAACCAAAGGTTTATTACAAAACCTTCGCAATTACCAATTTGGGGAAAGTTAAAACCAAAGGTTTTCTAATAAACCTTCGCAATTACTCCATTTCCAACACTTAGAATTATTTTTGGTTTTTTGGAAAGAGTCAAAATCGACGGTATTTTGGGAAACTTTCGGTAAACCCTCCTATCACCGAAGGTTTTACACACCACTCGGAATCTATTTTTAATAACGAAAGTTTTCATCCTCTCGGGACTAATACCGAGAGTTATATAGATCTCGGTAAACTCTGTAGGTAAAGGTCCTTTTTTTACTAGTGTTATGATTCGAGATTTGGGAAGTCTTGCTAAGAAGATGGTTGAAACTGGAAAACATAGAGTTTTTATATTGGTATGTCGGTTAAATGAGTTAGCATTGGTTTTACCTGTTACGACTGCTTCTGTTGAAAGGGTTTTTTCTGCGATGACAATTATCAAAACTGATTTACATAATAGAATGGGTGATGAGTGGATGAACAACAGTTTGGTAGTATACATTGAGAAGGAGATTTTTACCACAATTGAAAATGAACAAATTTTACAACATTTTCAACAAATGAACACCTGAATAACTCAATTGTCTACGTTTGCTTGTACGTTTAGTAGTAGTTGAACTGTAAGGGGATAAATATTTTATCAGTATCAGCGTGATTTTGTATCTTTATTATTATCATTATTAACTATACTTTTATTTTTGATATAAGTGTTGTATAGTAAAAAATATAAAACTTGATAAATTTTGTAGCACCCATTGAAATCTGGTTTTATATTCGCCACTAAACCTATCCATAAAATTGAAATGATTAAATTTATGGAAAATTAGTCCTCCAATTACTCTAATCACTTATTTTTAGTCTTTATATTATTTTTTAAAATAAATTGTCACTCAAACTTTTAGAAAGGGTCACCAATGACCCTTCTGTCAATTTTTTCGTTAAATATAACCACTCAAACTAAACGCACTCCAACTATTTTAATCGTTGACTTTTGACCCTCCAACTATTTTGATTATTGTCTTTTGACCCTCTAACTATTATGATTATTAACTTTTAGTTGAAAAAGATTTGATTCTTCCCTACCGAGACAATGTATCATCATTCCAATTTTTATTTCATTCCTGAAAAGCCATTATTAAATTATTTATAATATTGATAAAAATATATTGATAAAGATTAGACTAATGGGAGAGTCACTTAGTAATTTATTCTATAAAAAAATTATTGTGACAAGAGAAAATATAAATATATGTAATGCATATAAATATATATTATGAATATATATATATATATATATATATATATTAATGAAAATAGTGCATTAATTATTTTATTTTTAACTTTATTTTATAAATAAATAAATAACATATAAATATAAATAAATAACATATAAATATAAATATGTATATTAAATATGGAATTTTATAGATATATAATATTAAGAGTGTGAGAGAAATAATTTATATATATATATTATATATATATAAATATGATACATTAAAAAATAAATGATGAGAGAATATATATTTTTAATTGTGGTGAGAAATAGATAATTATTTTATTAAATATGAAATGTCAAGGTTAGAGGGTCAAAAGTTTTTGTTAGAGCCTTTATATTTAACAAACAAATTGACATAAGAGTTAAGGTTTAGAGTTTAGGGTTTGTGACTCATTCTAAAAGTTTGGTCAATTTGTTTAAAAAATAATATAAGGGCGAAAAGTAAGCCATTAGAGTAATTAGAGGATCACCTAAGTGATTTACCCTTACATTTATAAAATAAAATACAAAATGTTATATATAAGTCTCAAACTTGTAACCTAACAATCTAAGTACAACACTTTAACTAGCTATATTATTAAAACTTTATATTTTAAATTTAACATCAAATTTGATGAACGTGTGACATTATTAACCATATGAGTTTAACATTTAATCAACTAATATATATATACATATAAATGCTTAATTTTAATTTTTCTTGGTTTGCCGGTCAAAAGTTGTGGTTAATTTGGATATATTTGTGAGAGTAATTGAATACATGAGTCGGTTTGTGAATTGACTCACCCATAAATTTGAAACGATTAAAATTAAATATATATATATATATATTGATGCTTATTTTCAATTTTTCTTGGATTGTCGGGTAAAAATTGTGATTAATTTGGATATATATGTGAGATTAAATGGATATTTGGGACGGCTTGTGGGTTGACCCACCCAAAAATTTGAAACGATTAAATTTAAAAATATATAGATAGATAGAAAATGATGTTTAATTTCAATATTTCTTGGTTTGCCGGGTCGAAAACTGTGGTTAATTTGGATATGTATGAGGGAGTAATGAATATTTGGATCATTTTGTGGGTTCATCCATCCATAAATTTAAACCATTAAATTAACAATGTTATATACAAGTCTTGATCTTGCAACAATCACAAATGGTTAAATAGTTAAAATTAACATTTCAAATCGAGAATATGGTTCGAATCTCACTTAGTGCGAATTGTAGAGTGTGTATTATATATGTTAGAATAAATGGATAATTGAATCAATTTATGGGTTGACCTATCCATAAATTTGAAACAATTAAATTAAAAAAATAAAACTAAAAATGTTATATATAATTCTCAAACTTACAACTAAAAAATGTAAGTACTTATTAATTAACAATTATTAAATATATATACATATAATTATAAATTAAATTCAACAATCACGAGTAGTTAAATGATTAACATTACAAACTCGAGAACAGGGTTCGAGTCACACTTGATGCGAATTTTAGAGTTTATATTATAAAGATTAAAATAATATCTTTGAAGAAGGATAAGATATGATGGGAATATGTGAATTAAATTTAGAATTAGAGAGACGAAGGAATGGTGGTCACTTAGTGCGAATTTTAGAGTGTGTGAATTTAGAGTGTGTATTATAAAGATTATAATGATATCCTTAAAGAAGGATAAGATATGATGTAATTTGTGAATTTGAATTAAAGGAATGAAATAATGGTGATTCAAATGTCGTTAATAATGAAATTCTTAAAATGATAAGATATGATGGTATATGTGAATTCGAATTAGAATGATGAAGGTTTGAATGTAATTAATATTGTAATCTTTGAATTAAGGGTGTAAGCGGTTCGGTTTGGTCGGTTATTGATCAAAATGCACATCCAAACTGTTGAGGTCGGTTTACTAAATTTGAAACCGTTGATTTAGTCGGTTTGAACGGTTTAAAAAACGATTTAGTCGGTTTATTCGGTTTATTCGGTATAAAAACACAATTAACAAATCTACATAAATAGTTATAAAAAATCACTTAAAATTTGTTACTAGACTATAAAATCTTCAAAATAATGACTTAAAAGTCTCAAAATCTATTAAAAACTACATAAATATATGGCATTGAACAATTCAAATTCAAAATCAAATCCACTCCTCTACTAAAATATTAAAATAGAAAAGAGTAAATTTGTTTTTTCTTCATATTTTAGAATAAAACAAGTTCTAGAATATAAGTAAACATATATATATATATATATATATATATATATATGAGATTTTGAGTATATAAATATAAGGAAGACCATCGAATCTAAAGTCAAGTGGAGAAGGTTACCTAAACAATGGTCGAACTAAACTCTAAAGAGTTTTCTTCAATTTTTCTAAGCTTAGAGTTGACCTAATAATCAAAAATCAAAATATATATCTTTTACTCAATTCCGAAGATGAATGATGAACTTAAAGTCTTAAACAACAATGAAAATGGATAATCGAAGTTTTTATTCTTACCTTTAGTCATTATTATTCTCGATTTTGTCTTTAATTCTTAAAAAATAGAAACTGGAGCTTTGAATATGAGGGTTAAAAGCTAGCTTTAGAGAGTTATTCGGTAGAGAAAATGTGTGAATAGAGATTAACATTGTAATAATGTAACGTTAAAGATGAATGATGAATTCAACCATTTTTAGTATAAAGCTTTTTTTGAAACTAATGAGAGAAATAATTAATTACTAAATCAATGAAAAAATGGTATAATTGTAAATAAAAAAGAATATAAGCAACTTGAGCAGTTGAGCTTGCAGGTTGCAGCGGCCAGCGGATAAGACTGGGCAGGCTGGCATTGAAAAGTGAAGAGTCTGAAGCATCATTTACTTAAACGGATCCCTTTTGCTCTCTATTTGAAGCAAGTCCTCTACCAGTAAGGTGGGATTCTTCATTTCTAGCAGCTCTCAAAAGACTTTATATATTAATATACAGAGGAAAATGAATAACGTAATCGTATTATATAAAATCAGTATATTCGGGTTCGGTCGGTAAACCGACGAATTATGATACCGCAAACCGACCAACCGAATTGTATAGCTCGGTTTAGTCAAATCAAAACAGATTTGAACTCGGTTTAAGTAGTTTGGTTTGATATTTGGTTTGGTTTGAACGGTTTCGGTCCGATTTGAACGATTTGATCGGTTTTCTTACACCCTTACATTGAATAAATATATGTATTTGGTAGTGTAAAATTCTTCGTGAACATATGATTCTTCCTAGATTAAATATATTTTTATCATCTTTTAATATATCATTTTATGTCTATTTTATTATTAGTTTTGACAAATGTATAAAGATAATTTGAAATGTCAATTATGTATATATGAGTTCAACATTTTACCTCATACATTCTATCTACATATTTATAATTTATATAATTAATTAAATTATTCATTCATTTTATATTTATTTGTTATTTATTAAAATGATTAATACATTATCTATACATATTTATAATTTATATAAATAATTATATTTTTTCTATTTAGATTAAAATACTTTTTACGTTATATTCTCTACATATTTATAATTTATATAATTAATATTTTTATTCTATCTTTATTTGTTATTCAATATACTATTAATAAATTATATCTACATATTTATTATTTATATAATTAATAAATAAAAATTATTCATTCTATATTTTATTTGGTATTTATTAAAATAATTATATATATATATATATATATATATATATATATATTGTATCCCAAACTTGCTTAATAATACATTCATATTTGTTTCTATTGTTTACATGTATAGTAGTACTTCAAAAGTTAGTTAGTACTTCAAAAGTCATTAATAGTGCTAAACTTGAAGTCACAATGTTCGCTACAACGTAATTTTAAAAGGCATAAACTAATTTGTCTTTTGTTTGGTATGTATAATTATTTATTTTATACGGATATATGAATTAGTTGTTAAATAGATTAAAAACTCTTTAAATTAATAATTATTAATTTATCGATAAATTAATAATTATTAATTAATCGATAAATTAATAACTCTCTAATTTAATAAATTTTTCCGATCCCAACATTATTAATTTAAAGAGTTTGTACTATAATAGACACGACTAGAGTGTATTTAAAAACATTGATTTAGACTAGGTTGGACTATTTTAGAGTCGACACCTAATTTATTACTCGGGAAATTAGGAAAGAAAAATATTTCACGTCTTCAAACGCGCTTTAGAGATTTTGTTCTTAATTCGAAGCTTGGTTACAAGTGAGAAAGAGTCTTTATGCTATGTCTCACGTGCCTGTCATATAATGGTCATAACGATTTCTACTTTAATCTAGGAATTTCACAATATGTGACTGTCATATCGCTCCGAAGTTTTAGTCTCATTATGAAGAGTTCGCTGCAAATTCAGGAAACTTCAAGTTCGACATGGGTCATGTTGACAGATTCATGACTTTTTAGAATACCGTAGATATCATCTATATCTCTATGAACCTGAAGTAGAAGTACTGAGTCCTGTGCCAGGTACATCTACAAGATTGGTGCATCAATGTATATGATTACAAATATGGACTTTTCAAAAAGGATCAATATTACAAGTTAATGAAACCACTATGTGAAATGCTTCAATATTTGCTTGAACAGGAAATGACCCATGTTGACAAGTCTAGGTATCCACAATTCAAATTGGAAAGTCTGCCATATGTTGTAATACCACACCCAACAGTCCCAAAGACAATCAAGAGTGGAGACTATGGTGTTTTTACAATTATGTATATGTGTTGGGTCATATTATTTTGACTAACGTTATTTTAATAATGTATTAGTAAAACTTTGATTAAGAATGAAGCTAAGTCGTCTAATTGTTTTTGTACAGGTGCATCAAAAAGATGCTAAGTTAGACTTAGTTTGAAACAGACTAATTAGACGTGTTGTTAGTTAGACGTGCAGTCTAACAAATACATAGTTAGACGTGTTGCTAGTTAGACGTGCAGTCTAACAAATACGTAGTTAGACGTACATTCTAATAGATACGTAGTTAGACGTGCACGTCTAACAAATACGTAGTTAGACGTGCAGTCTAATAGATACATAGTTAGACGTGCAATCTAACAGATACGTAGTTAGACGTGCAGTCTAACAGATACGTAGTTAGACGTGCAGTCTAACTACATTAGACTTGGTGGTCTAATGGATCTCGCTATTAGACGTTGTCGTCTAACTTCCTTAGACTTGGCCGTCTAATGGAGTGCATCTAATGCCTTGCTTCAGCAGCTGCTTGAAGTTAGTATTCGTCTACCCACGATCAACTAGATGTACGCTACTCCTACTTCATTCATCTGTGCAAACCGGTACAACAACTATTTGTATCCAATGAATGAATTCCACGTACGCGAATATTCCTCCCACTACTTTTTCAGTAAAGGACAGTTCCTAAAGAATATCTAGCACACTACTAGTTTGGTACGACCACGATCTTTGTGCATAGAGCCTACTGTACTCTTGTACTATGGAGGTTTTCCAAATATGTGTTTGCCACGTGTCCATCTAGAAGATTCGACCGTTGGTTTCTGTCTTCTATATATAGATCCTCAAGGACAACGGTCGACGTACCAGAGAGAGTAACAAGTTTTTACAAGCGTACCAGACTTACTGATTTCACAAGCCTTACTTGCTATCAATCTTATACTCTTGCACTTTGTGATTTGTACATCTTCAAGTTCAAGAGAGAATCAAAATCTGTCTAGCTGAGAAATAGTCTTAATCATATTGTAAGTTGAATAGAGCTTGTTTTTGTTCAACAGTTAGCTAGCCAGTAAACTGTATTTGATTCAAAGAAGTATACTGAATCCTTCTGGTGGTTGGAAGAATGGATGACGTAGGAGAGTTTACTCCAAACATCCATAAACAACTTGCTGTGTCTTTTACATTATGTCTTTCCTTCTCTCATTGATTCTTAGCTTCAAACCTAAGCAAACATTTCCGCACTTGAATCGCTTCAAGAGTTTGCAAGGGTTTGTGAAGAATAAAAAGTGATATTAATCCCTAATAGGATTTATATCAAATCGTTTTCCAAAAGTTGTCATCAATAGTTAGACCCTCGTCTTTATTGATTACATAGATCCTATCAATTGGTATCAAAGCCTTGTTTCTATTCTCACGTTATCTCCAAGAATGTCGATCATATCCAAAGATGTCAGTGCTACCGCAATCCATACGTTCTCAAAAGAAAACTATATTGTGTGGAAGAAGAGAGTCTGTTCTCATCTTTCCTCTCTTCATGATGACATGTGGAGTGTTATCACAGATGGTCCCATCAAGATCGAAAATGAGAAATCCGAATGGACCAGCGAAGATAAGAGGAGAAACAACCTCAACAACATGGCATTGGATGTCCTGTATAGGTCTCTTGATGACAGCATGTTCAATTACATCATCGAGTGTGAAACTGCCAAGGAGATCTAGGAAAGACTCACTCTATTGTGTGAGGACAATGAGCAAACTAAAGAGAACAAAATCATGGTTACCACTCAACAGTTCGACAGCTTCAAAATGCGTCCTGGAGAAATAATGACTGAGTTTGACGCAAGGTTCAGCAAGGTTATCTCCACTCTATCCATTCTTGGAAAGACGTACATCAATAGGAAGATTGCTATCAAGTTCATGCGAGCTTTACCAAGAGAGTGGAACATAAAGACAATGGCAATGAGGGAATCCATAGACCTCAACAAGATCAGGCTCTTCGATTTTTTTGTTTATCTCAAGGCCTATGAGTTCGAGCTGAATTCAAGGATTGAAGAAGATCAACCCTCATCCACCATCATTACTAAAGCCTTGGTGACTGTAGAAGAGCCACCAATAGCCCCTGATGTGAAGACAACTGCTCAATAGCTCAGTAGCGATGCTATGTCTCTCTTCGTGAAGAAGTTTGACAACTTCATGAAGAAGAGCAATTCTAACTCAAGCTCCTCAAATACCAATGACAATAATAAATCTAAAGCTAATGTTAAGTGTTTTAACTATGGTATTTTAGGTCATTACCAATCGGAATGTCGAAAGCCGAAGCGCGATGAGAAGAAGAAGGACGAAGAAAAGGAGTTGAAGGCTCTCTTGGCAGGCTATGGGAAGAACAAACGGAACTATAGTGATTCTGATTCATCATCCAGCGAAAGTGATGATGACGAGGTTGCTTGTTTCATGGCAAGAGAAGAAGAAGAAGCTTAGGAATCTAAGGTATTTGACTTCTCTTCTGAAAATTTTTCAAGAGAAGAACTGGTAGCTGCACTAAATGACATGGTCATAGAGTACAGAAAGCTATTAGAATCCTAGAATGAAATAAAATCTTCCTCTGATGTGTCTCAACCTATTTTATCTCAAACTCTAGAATCAAACATTCTTGAAAATGGAAAGGTCGAGATCTCATCTGAGAATTTGATGCTCAAAGAACAGATACAAATTCTCTCTTCTGAAAAGAAAAGGTTAAACTATATTGTTATCACTTGGACAAGGTATAGAGAAGCTGTCAAATATCAAATCAGTCTGTTGAAACCTCCTGGATCCAAATCCGGTTTAGGATTTGATAGCAATGACCCAAACCAATCCTATAAAAAGTTAAACTCAGCAACTAACAAGCTTAAGCCAATAAGTTTTGTCAAAGGGACTCTAACTGATACTGAAACTAATCTAATCCATGAGGAGTTAGCTTTGAAGGATGAAATAACTTATGTTCCGCCGACTGTTAGCTGGCAAAAAAATAAGTTAGATGTAGACATCAAGTCTGGCTATCTAAAACATAACTCAAAGTCAAGGAGTTTTAAAAGAAAATCATCCTCTAAAGCTAAGGGATCAGTGGCTAGCAGGAAAACGTCTGTTAAGTCTAACTCATACGCATTAATCACAACACAAAATGAGAAATCCATAAAAATAACTCAAATATGGATTCCTAAGGGACTGATTGATCGAGAACCCAAGTGAATGTGGGTACCAAAGTTTGTAAATATTTTCTTGTGTAGGTGATACAGGGAAGCTGCAGGAAGGAAGCTTGGAGCATACTCTTCTGAGTACATGCTCTAAAAGATCAACAGTGACACTTGCCACTCCTAAGGACTAAGGGTTTTTTGTCTTAAAATATTTTTGGTCCTAAGGACCTCAAAATATTTATTTATTCATTTTGTACATGCATAAATTGAGAGGGAAATTTATTGTATAAATAAAGATGCACACAGGCTAAAGCTTTAATCGGTCTATTAGACGAGGTCATCTAAAAGAAAAAGCAAGTACTTAGACGTATTCTTACTTACACACTCTATGTCTGAGTTAAATTGTCTTGGTTAAATAACCTGCGCGGTTAGACGTTGAAGTCTAATAGACGTTTAGACGTTTATAAGACAAGAGCAAGTGGACGCTCACGTCTAACCAAATACACATCTGATACATGTTGTTCATGCGTAATTAGACGTCGACGTCTAATAGACATTTAGACATCTATAAGACACGTGATTAGACGCCTGCGTCTAATAGACTCATGCGTCTAATAGGCGCTTAGATCATATGGATTATAGAAGTAAGAAAAACGTCTAACTACGTGTGCTATTAGACGCTTTTTTTCAAAAACTGATCAAGAACAGCTGTCCTCTATGCGGTATCATCTAATTTTCCCGCTCAAACATTAAAACAGTCACTTTCAAATAAAATGAAGACACGTGTCTTTCAAGTTAAAAGAGAGAGACTGATACACCCCTAAATTAATGATGACTTTCTATAAGAAAAGACGTCTAACATTAATTAGTGGGTCATACCTTTATGAAAAGTGACGGTTAAGCCATGCGACTCTCTTAAGTCTATTTAAGGACATATTGCATGCGATTGAAACCTTTACGCTCATAAATCTATCAAGAACCCTAGCTTTTTCTAAACTTCTCTCTTAAGAATTTTGTTCATCTTAAGTCTGTTCATCTTCTCTCAAATGGCTAACAAAAATATTGCCTTTGATCACTACACTCTGCAGGTAAACTTCGCCTCGGTGTATTCTTTCGATCAATAGGAAGTGGTGGACATGTTTCGATCCTTGGAGTATTCTGGCCTCGGAAAGTATCTCGGCGGTCCGTTTATATTTTACGAGAAGGAAATTCGGGAGTTCTTTAAATCAGTGACCATGGTTGGTGATTCCATCTTTACAACAATGAACGAAACGACCATTTCATTTGATGAGGCGTCTTATGTAGAGTTATTTGAACTTCCATCGGAGGGCCACACTTTTAATCTTCATCTTCCAGCGAAAACCATCACGGAAATGAAGATTGCTTTTTCGGCCGACGGTTCGGAAATCAGGCTGAATGGAAGTAAGAAAGTGCTCAAACCCCATTTCATTCTTTTAAACGATATTGTTGTGAAGGCTCTTCAAGGAAGAGCAGGTCCATTTCATCTCAATAGTCAAGACCGATTCGACTATATGACGGTTATCTCAAAAGGTATTCAAGTCAACTGAGCTTCTATGCTCTTTTCTAATCTGTGTGGGTCGATTGATTCTAAGAACAAGGAGAGTGTGGGATTTGCTGCCCAACTCAGTCGATTTCTGGAACATTTGGGGGTTCCTATGGGAGAAGGAGAGGCTATTCACACTAGCCATGTGTTCAACATCTTTACAGTTGCCAACACCCTCGTAAGAAAGAAGAACTCAAATGAGTCATTCTCTGGCGCGTCTAGCCAACAGACGAGTGGCAAATATGTCACACGTTCCAAGAAACCAGCAACCTCTATTCTCTCTACGGGGGCTAAAAGAGCAAGAACTATTAACGAATCGAAGGCTAGTTCTAATAGCCAAAAGAGTTCTTCAAAGAAAGATTCTGGAGTGGTTGACTCTAGAGAAAAGCAAGGTCCCTTTTCACTTACAGCCATCCCAATGTCTCCGCTTTCTCCATCCGCTAGCCAGTTGAAAAAGCTGGTAAAGTCTTCCGTTTCGAAAGGTGATAAGTTAAAGGCGCCTAGGGCGTCTAAATCATCCAAAGCTCCCTCGAAGGTAACTCCTCCTTCTTCTATGGCTAAAGTGCCTACTTTTAGTGTTCCTATATTGGAACAACTTATATCCGCTTCTGTTCCTGTGTTGGAACATGTTGATGGGCCAACTATTGAGCTAGTTGGTCCAAATGTTCAAAGTATTGACAGGATTCAGTCTCCTGTCCGTCCAAATGATCATATAGCTGCTGAAGCTATTGTTACTGCCGAAACAGAACAGGGTGCTATTCCTACCCCTGTTGTTGTAGTAATGTCTGAACATGCTCCCAATCTGTCAAATGTCGAGCCACTAGTAACTAGAAGTGTTCAAGAGAAGTCCATTGTCACAGGAAAAAGAATCCAGTCTAACGTCTTATCCGAGCATTTTTCCAAGCCCTTAACACCTCACGAAATCATGTGAGACACCAGGGGAGCTGCTGACATATCTATCAGTGAACCAAGGCCAATTCCTAAACTTGTTGAGGTTATTGGAAAGGACAAGGCTATCGCAACCGAATCTAATGAGGAAGTTTTTGAAGCAACATGCATTGTCAATCTAATGATGGATCAAGCCAATGCGAAAGCATCTGCGAAAATTAACATATTTGATACCTGAGTTATGAACAAAATGGACAATAAATATGATCAAATTATTAAAGGAAAAGGTGTCAACGAAAAGTGGTTGAAGCTGGTCAACGTGGAGAAACGAGTCTTGAAGTGGGCTAAAACCTTTGAGGTCTATGAAGCTCTCAAGAGGAAAGAACAAGTAGAAGCCAATATCAGAGGTCGAGCTCTTTTTCTTATGTTCGAAGCAAGAAAATCAAATTTTAATCCGATAGAAAGAAATGCTGCTGCAGAACAAAAGACATTAAAAAGACTTGATCAAATCATGCAAAACTATAGCTTAACTGTTCTCAGATTTGTTCACGATACCAACTGTTCAAGGTTGAATCCATTTTATAATCCATCAGATGAAGACGAGCCGATGCAAATCTCTAAGGATAATAATTTGATTTTACCGATGCTCAACTTATTGAACTGGGGAATGTTTATGTTGAAGAAAAATGCCTTCTGGCTCAGCCCCATATTGATCAGACTCAGGATCCCGTTCAACCTGATCCAATCATGGAAGAAGAGGAGAATAATGCTGAATTCATTCAACCTCCTGTTCTACAGGAATCAGAAGTATTGGAAACTCATGGTCTAGAGGCAGAAAAATCTCTAGAGAAAGAGACAGAGGCTGATCAGCCTATTGAAGCACAATCTGAGGGGGAACCCTTGAAAGAAGACGAATCTTATAAGAGTCCTTCCGCTGAGGTGGAACAAGACAACAATAATAATTTGTTAGGAGGACTACCATTATCACAGTGCTTAATTCCCTGCTCACCATCTCCTCGATCCTCTCCTGAAATAACAGCTGCGAATATTTTTGAAAAAGTTGTTGATCTACATCTTCATTCCGAAGGACCTTTAAACAGATTCATAAGGTGTGTGAAGACATTCTTAGAGATCAAGAGAAGTCCATGGATGAATCTGAAACAGATGAACTAGAGCACTCTGTGTAGGCTCATAATCATGTTAGTCCCATTAGAACTACTCCAGCCAGCCCTCCAGAGATGTCATCTGCTGAAGAAATCCCTCGTGAAAGTGGAAAGTTGTTAATCTTTATGTCAGAAATGATTCATTCTCTTCACAAGAATATGTTGGACATGTAGTCCAGAATGTCAAAACTCGAGAAGGGTCATAATTCAAACAAGAAAGAATTTTCTTCTTTTCTTGCAACTCAGAAAGAATTGGAGAAGACCATGAAGAGAAACACTTACGAAATCAACATCGTCAACACTACTTATTCCAAATTTGAAAAGAACTTCTTCAAAACACAGTCGGAAAAGTTTGAGGAAGAAAGGGAATTCAACCTGAATCTTCATCAGGAAATTATATCTAGAATGAATCTTGTTCAAGGTCAAATGGTTGAGATGACCAATTGCACGAACAGAGCCGATATTGAACGTATGGAACAAGTCGACTCCTTTGCAAGATCAGTTCAAGCAATGGAAGATGCTGAAGCTGCCGCTGAGAAAGAGAAAAGTCTTATTGGCATTGATGTTGATAATGTTGAAAAGGGGGAAGGTAGCTCAAGAGGAGGTGACATTAGTTCTAAAAACAGTAGCTTAAGAGGAGGTGCTTGGACAGGAACCAGATTAAAAAGAAAAGCTATTGAGGAAGGAAGTTGCAGAGCTGCCAAAAGAGGTGGAGGTCGCGGTAGTGACCGAGGTGGTGGAAGTGGTGGAAGGGGTGGTCGTGCTCCCAATGGTGGTCGTGCTCTCGTTCCTCAATTTCGTAATCTCCTGAGTGGTGAAGGGTTCGTTGATCCAAACGTGAAAAGAGAAGGACAATAATCTATTTTCTTTTAAATTATCTTTTGTTGGTTTTTAAACTTGTTTTTAGAATTTGGTTTTTGGAACTTACACTTGAAGTTTGTGAACTAATGTCATTCTTATTTTAATTTAATGGGTGGTTGTCTTGTCTTATTAATTGTGCAAAATTTTAACATTATCAAAAAGGGGGAAATTGTTGGGTCAAATTATTTTGACTAACGTTATTTTAATGATGTATTAGTAAAATTTTGATTAAGAATGAAGCTAAACCGTCTAATTGTTTTTGTGTAGGTGCATCAAAAATATGCTAAGTTAGACTTGGTTTGAAATAGGCTAATTAGACGTGTTGCTAGTTAGACGTGCAGTCTAACAGATACGTAGTTAGATGTGCATTCTAACAGATACGTAGTTAGACGTGCAGTCTAACAGATACGTAGTTAGACGTGCAGTCTAACAGATACATAGTTAGACGTGCAGTCTAATAGATACATAGTTAAACATGCAGTCTAACAGATACGTAGTTAGACGTGCAATATAACAGATACGTAGTTAGACGTGCAGTATAACAGATACGCAGTTAGACGTGCAGTCTAACTCCATTAGACTTGGTGGTCTAATGGATCTCGCTATTAGACGTTGGCGTCTAACTTCCTTAGACTTTGCAGTCTAATGGAGTACGTCTAATGCCTCACTTCAGCAGTTGCTTGAAGTTAGCATCCGTCTACCCACGATCAACTAGCTGTACGCTACTCCTACTCCACTCATCTGTGCAGACCGGTACGCCAGCTATTTGTATCCAATGAATGAATGCCATGTACGTGAATATTCCTCCCACTACTTGTTTTGTAAGGACAGTTCCAGAAGAATATTCGGTGCACTACCAGTTCGGTACAGCCACGATCCTTGTGCACAGAGCCTGCTATACTCTTGTACTATGGAGGCTTTCTAATGGGCGCTTTCCACATGTCCATTTAGAAGATTCGACCGTTGGTGTCTGTCTTCTATATATAGATCCTCAAGGAAAATGGTCGACGTACCAAAGAGAGTAACAAGTTTTTACAAGCGTACCAGACTTATTGATTTCACAAGCCTTACTTGCTATCAATCTTATACTCTTGCACTTTCTGATTTGTACATCTTCAAGTTCAAGAGAGAATCAAAATCTATCTAGCTGAGAAATAGTCTTAATCATATTGTAAGTTGAATAGAGCATGTTCTGTTCAACAATTAGCTAGCCAGTAAACTGTATTTGATTCAAAAAGTATAGTGAATCCTTTCGGTGGTTGAAAGAAGGGGTGACGTAGGAGAGTTTGCTCCGAACATCCATAAACAACTTGTTGTGTCTTTTACATTCTGTCTTTCATTCTCTAATTGGTTCTTAGTTTCAAACCTGAGCAAACGTTTCCGTACTTGAATCGCTTCAAGAGTTTGCAAGGGTTTGTGAAGAATAGAAAGTGATATTAATCTCTAATAGGATTTTTATCAAACCGTTTTCCAGAAGTTGTCATCAATAGTTAGACCCTCGTCTCTATTGATTACACTGATCCTATCAATATGGAGTACCTTACTGCCTCAATGGATGTATTAGATGTGATCATAGAAAACATGATTTTTCGGAGAAATAAATGGGCAGTAAGGTTATTTCATCAAATAATAGACCCGTAGGTATTGGATATTCAGTTGAAAGCACTCTTCTACTCGATCTTCCTAGTTGAAAGGACCTTTTTACTTGATCCATGTAAGAATTTGTTATATACATGTTTTTAAACAGTTTACCATTTGATCAGTTGTCATTTCTAGGTGTTTAACAACATGGCTTAACATATCAATGTGTTACAGGCTTGTTATAGAATGCTCATCTGTGGACAGTCACCGGAGATGAAAGAACTGAAGATACTGCTTGACATGGTTTAACAATCATATATGGGCAAAAAGAACTGAAGAAATTGATGTCTATTTTTATAGTCATATTTTCTTTCTTAAGTTTGAATACAAATTGATGTATATAATGCTATGCTACAAGGACATTTTTGATTGAGTATATAATGTATAATGAAGTCTATTAATATTAATGTAGTCTATTAACATTTTTAAAGAAGTATATAAGTCTATTAACATTAATAATTAAGATAACATTAATGTAGTCTATTAACATTAATGATTGAAGTATATAATGTAGTCTATTAACTATAACATTAATTAGCAAAGGGCACTAATTTGTTACAATAATGAGCAAAGTGCACTAATTTCTTCAGTAATATACACTTTGCATCGACGCAAATTGCAATTGCGCCGACGCAAATTTTAATTGCGCCAACGCAAAATGAAATTTGCGTTGACAAGAAATTTGCATTGGCAAGTGCACAATGTATCTACAAATGCAATTTGCGTGGACTCTCACTATTAAACCTTGTCCAACACATAACCTTCAAACAACAAAATATCACTATCTATTATAAGCCATTAGAAGACACCCATAACTAGAAGCCTATTTTAATATCACAAACAAAATAGGAGAACAAGACAATTTTCACACCACAAACAAAACACCAAAAAAAGGGATAACAATCAAGAAACCTATATAATAGTAGAAAAAGGCAATTTAAATATCCAACAATCATTTTTCAAGCATCAACCCTAACACTCTCTTAATTTATTTGTTTGATTAATCGTTACATACCTAACACTCTCTTAATATAATCTAACACAATTTGATCAAGAAATATCATTCTATAATGCCAAAGGTTGTGTACTACATTGTGATGGTCTTTAAGTAGATGGTGCATGCATCACTATTGAGCATGTTGCTTGTTATGGCCTAGACCGCCACATGAGCTGCACTGTCTTCGTTCCTTATGAGACTCACTTTGTAATGCGATCAATTGATTACATTCTTTAACATTGCGTAGCACTCATAGGGAACCAATTTCTAGGAACGGGAAACAGCCAGGGCATTCGTACAAGGAAGACCGAATACATTAAATACCCTACAAGTACAAGTTCGAGCTTTTAAGTCAACTTGAAAATCAAATTCACCGTCATTCACATGAAACTAGAATTGGTTAAGCGGATTAACGTTGTAGAATCTAGCCTTCTCGGTTTTCTCACGTAAGAACTTTTCATAATATGGAGATAAACGTTCTGTGTGGTTAGAAGTTTTTTCTCTTCTTTGATGAAACCATTCTTATATTGTGAATCTTAAATAGCCAACTAATGTTGTTATGAGATATTTTCTAGCATTCCTGCTCCGACTATTAAAGCTCTTTGTGTAATTGCTTGTCTTTTGATTGTACCGCAAACCGCGAAAAAGACATGACTCTATCTCTCCAGTCCAATTTATTCCAAATATTCGAGGGTCTTTAGTCTTGATCTTGTCAAAATATAGATGAAACTTTGACACGGTGTATGCGTGAGAAGTCAAATCAAACTCAACGTGGCAGTTATTAGTTTTAAATTTGACCATAATATTTATTTTGATGTGGTATGTAAATTCACCGTGATGTGCTTCTAGAAAAATCGCGGACAAGGCATTGACAATACTTGGGTGTCTATCGGATACGAAGACGAAATCTGACACTAATCTAATTGTCACTCTTAGTTGTTGCAGGAAATATGTCAAAGAGTTATTATTCTCCGAATCAATGATGTAAGTTATTATTCTCCACTTATAGTTCTTACCTAGATATTTCACAAACCAAAGATCTTTTGTTGACTTCTCCACTTTGAGGACAAAATGATTGACCATCACATGTCTATGCAACCTTAATTGAAGTTCTTTTTTGTTATAAAAACGTACCCACTTCCAATCCGCATTCAAAGGTTAATTGAGCAGGTGTTTCAACCTCGAGTGGTTCATATGAACCAAACCACTCAGTATGGCTGGATATTTTCCTGGTATGAGTAGATTTTTTCTTGATATGACCTACTCTGGTACTAGCAACCAATTCATTAGCCCCTGACTCGGACGCAATTATGTGCCTTGTTCTCCTTCTTCTGCATGGTTTAACAATATGTCATTTTGACTTGGGAAGACATCTTGCTACTCAAATATGTCATTTTGATTTGGGAAGACATCTTGCTGCTCAATATGTCATTTTCCTGGTCAAATATTGAGAATACATCACGATTACATTATGGAATCACCTTTCTTGGTATTTTGTTTTCTTGAGTTGAAGGTAGTGATTTCTCTATTAAAGAGACGCACAATGGACTGCGATGATGGGGAGTGAAGTCGAAATTTCTTTTAAATAGAATGTCACATCCCTATATAGCTTGATAACAACAAGAAGAACATTTAACATACCCATATTATACTTCACTTTGACCACTAAATCATATATTAATTTGTCCACACCAATAACATCATAGACGATGTCAAATAATTCATCATATGTATAATTTGGGGGTAAATTCATACCTTGACATGAGCCTGAGACAAAAGAACTAACACTATCATCAACTTTCCACTCTCTATCATAGAGGACAAAAATACTCACAAATATATTGTGATTTGCAATTGATAAAAATTCACAGTAGTAAGTGGAAAGTACAAAGTGCAGTTTGCTAACTGTACATTGCGCTGAAGTTTGCACCGACGCAAGCCAAAACTGCAGTTTGCCGACACAAAGTGCAGTTTGCGCCGATGCAAAGTGCAACAAAGTGAGCAAAGTGCAGTTTACACCGATTCAAAGTGCGCAAAGTGTATCTTGCGTCGACGCAAACTGTAGTTTGTGTCGACGCAAGATGCGCAAGATACACTTTGCGATCCCAATTGATTAATAACAAGTGTTTTCAGCTAAAACAAAACACTATCTAACTTACCCATTGATTCAGCGTTTGTTGGAGATCTAGTTTGATGGTACAGTCGGGGGCTACAGTTCTGCGTAGATGCAATAAAGTCGTCGGGGGATAGAAGGCCCAATAATAGACGTTAGGAGGGGAATTAGAAGTAGGCGCTGCTTTGCTTGGGATAGATGTGTCGTTGGGGTATAGTAGAGACGAGGAGTCTCGCCTTTGCTAAGGGAGAAAGAAGAGAATAAAAGAAAAGAGAAGAAGAGAAAAAAGAAAGAAAAATGATTAGGGGTATTTACATTTTTTGAGAAGAGAAAAATTTATTTTTGCAAATAACATTGTAGGCCTGATAACTTATTATGAGGGTATTTGATCGAATTTCCTTTTGCAAATGGGCGACATTATACATTCACAAGCCGGACTAAGTAGGACTATAAGCGGCCATTTGTGACTTTGTTAGTTCTCGGTCGCTCTCCCTTTTCTGCTCGCACTTCCTTTCCCGCTCGCGCTCCCGTTCTCGGTCGCGTTCCTGCCTCATCTCCGATCTCCTATTTCATCTCTTCTATTTCAAATTCTCAGGTATTACTCAAACACCTTTTAATATATGTTCAGTAGCGACATGTATCATCAGTATCAGTTTGATCTGGATACATAGGGTTTTGCTTTTGCACTGTTAATGAACGACGAAATGAAATAGAAGACTGTAGGCAATTTACCTCTAATTTCATGTATGTATTATTGTTTTCACAGTAGATAATATTTAAATACAGCTAGAAGTAATATGGACAAATCGATCAATCGATTGGTTAAACAGCTAGCAGCTAGCTAGCTAGGTCTTTTAAGTTGACCATGAGGAGGAGGTAGCTGCGTCTGGTTGAAGAAAGCAGCCATCCTTCCATATCATAGACAAAGACAACAGAGCCTGATCCATCAACTGCAAGGTTCAAGTTAGCACTATATATAGGCCAGATCCACGCCTGAAAACGAAAACACATCAAATCGACATAATACAATGGCTTCGTTCAACTTTCGATATCTTCTACTTCCGGTGGCTTTTGTGTTCATATACATCCAGGTAATCTGCTGCTCTCTCTAAACAGTCAATCAATTTATTCATGTATCTCATATTCTGCACAACAGTTAAAATTTTCAAATAAATAATTTCCTTGTTTCTTCCATCCCTTCGATCTTTCAATTGTCTAATGTTCTCTTCAGTATCATTCCTTCATTTGCAAATCTTATAATATTATCATGACCAACATTCAATTGCTTTTACATTTTTAATTATACCTGGTGCTTTAGACTGAATGTTTTCTCATGTTTTATTCAGATGCGGCTTTTCGTTACACAATCAGAATTCGCTGATAGACTTGCTAATGCTGTAAGTATAACCATTTTCCTCTCAACTTTTTAAGCCTTCCATTTTCTTTAGCCTAAATACACATGCCATTATGTGAAGGCTTCTTGTTAGTTAATATGTTGATTAGTTTCAAGATATAATTCAAAAGATTATAGTGAAATGCTTGTTTGTTGTGGTGTGTGTGGCTGTTTGATTTTAGATTCTCAGATCAAATTGTGTGTCATGGTTTATAGATGAAAGTACTTCACAGATAAATCACATCAAATTAAGGTGATCACGGATGTGCTGGTTCAACTATTTGGTTAAATACCAATTGGCCTTAATAAATCTTTGTGCACTTATCAAAACTCTATACCCTGTTCAATACATGACGAATTAGATGTAGTATCAGTTATATGGTCAGTTTGTCATTTTTTTTATATCTGACCCATACATCAACAAATTCACATTCCACATGTTTGTGGACTATCTTCACAAAGGATTAATTAACAGAAATCAAGTCCAAAAATACCAACAAAACAACAACTTCAAATAGTAATAGATGATAATTATTGAAATTAAAGTTTTCTACTTGAATAAATGTATCAGCAGGTAATCAATAATTGGAGACAAAAAGTTTTCCAACAAACATCCCATGGTAACTGAGGAACAATACCAAGTCTAAATTTCTTCATATTCAAATCGGAAACAAACAAACAAAATGTATTAAAAAGTCCGCATTTAACAAATTAGATGTGCTAAAAACATATATGATCAAATGTTACATTCTTCAATAGTTTCAAGTTCGTTTATATGTGCAAAAATATATCCGTCCATGATAAATATTAATATATTCCGAACGCATTTAATTTTTAGTACAAACTAGGGGTGATCGTGGGTCGGATTGATTCAATTTGAACTCTAGACCCTGACCCTACATCTTGCGGATCAAATGATTTTTGAGTTGTACGCAAACATCAAACCCCAACTTTTGTTATTCAGTTATTGAATAGTCAAACTACTATTCAGTAACAGTGACTCTCTCCAATATAACTTTTCTTACTATGTTTCTCGCTGACAGTATCTCTTCATACATGTGATCCTGTTATTGTGTGATACCCTCACTAACCTACTTATGGCTACCACTAGTTCTGGTGATGACAATAGTCTTCATGTGCCTCATCCCCTTTGTGGAGGTGGATATGCTGTTTCCTATTGAAGAACATTAAATAATAACATCTTCTAGTATTTTGTTTGTTTCAGGGGAACTGTTTCATATGGTTAGGCATTTATTCTGCTTAATTATTGGACAATAAATTTGCTGAACATTCCAAACTTTTGGTATAGGAAGATGTTTACAAAATTGAAATTTCTATATTTTATTTGATGTTTGAATTTGAATGGAGAGATATTCATTCCATGTAATATTCTCAGGAGTGTTATTTAGGCAATGTATAATCAACAAAATTCTCCTTGTCTTTTATTTTTATTTTTTATTTCCATGCCAGTTATCAGCTTCCATATGTTGTGGATGCTTTATCTTGCAGCGTCTTTTATAAGGAAAATTTTATGATGAAGAGTGATCTTGTTGTAATAACAGGTGGAATCTGAAAATCATTGTACAAGTCAAATGCGATTGTTAATTGATCAAATAAGCATGCAGCAAGGGCGATTAATAGCCCTAGAAGGTGTGGAACTTTCTCTCTATGCTATGCTTTGAAACTTTAATACATACCTCCTGTCGGTCTCTCCTATTTTGTTTCATGGTTACTACCATTCTATCAATGAGGATATGCTTCAATTTCAGAAGAAAAGAAACGCCAGCTGAAGGAGTGTCAGCAACTAAGGACTCTTGTTCAAGATCTAGAAAGTACGTTCTCTTGATATTAATGATTTTGAATCTCCTGTTTTATTTTTATCAGTACTAGCATTATGAAACTTTCTATAGAAGCTGTCACATACTATGATAATGGACATAACCCTAAAACCCAAGAATATTATTTTGTATGGTAATTAGAATTTGTTAGTCGGCTTCGTTTGGTTATAAGATTGTAATGTTCCTACAGTAAAATTCAGGTTATACCTTGACCAAAGGTATAAACATGTATACCCCTTCGCCCCCAGTATAAACATATACCTTTTTTTATACATCAAATCAAACAACAATAAATATACAACTTATAAACATTATACCTCCTTACAGTTTATACCCCATATAACTTGTAAATCCTACCCAATGGACCCATAGTAAGGTATGTTAAATGAAAAGAAAATGTCAGTTTTTTCTCATCTCTCTCGTATCCTTCTATATTTCTTCTGCATTATCAACCCTTTCTAGTTTCTTCCATAGTTTATTTGGTATGTAACAGAATCTACCTTAGAACATAAATGTTGGACCATCTAAAATAGCTCTTGATTGAAAATTGATTATAGTGGCGATAAAGCATCAAATCCCATTTTGCTTGGAACCATTATTACAAATGAAGTACCAAATGCCCACACAGAAATTTATTAACTTTCAACTTTGCAACTTTTCAATTTGAAAAACTTACAATTTCCCAATTTTAGCATTCTGATGTCTTTGTTAGCACACTAAGGGGCTATTTAATATAACTGAAAATTAAGGTACAACTAATCACCAATACTTAAGTACTGAATATATTAAATCAATTAGTATATAATATTATGAAAAATATTGTGTAGGTCTAATTTAAGAAAATCGCAACAAATCCCGTCTCCTAGCTAGCGGCAACAAGAGATGGATATCCCCAGCCTCCTTAAGAGGTCCTGGGTTCGAGCCCGTCAGGCGCAGAATGCCTGGTTAAATGATTAAGTGTGTTTGCGGGCTATGTTCTTAACACTCTTGTGGCCACATTTTTTTTCCCAAAAAAAGTAAATTGCAAAAAATTAAGTGTTCAACATAAGTAAAGTTGAGTTGACTTAAAATTTTGCACTTATGTTCATGCCTACTTAAAAAATTATTAGATTCACATCAAACCAACTTAATTGAAAAACTACAGAATATGTAGGTTTGATAACTTCAGTTATCACATATTCTGAAGATATTTAATCTTCTTAAATAAGCTGGTTTCATAACTGAATTTAATAAATCATTTAATTTTATAAGTTGAACTTAAAATATGTTTTGGATTAAAGTTAAATTAACTTTACATGATGTTGAACACCTACTTTGTTGTTTTACTTAAAATTAGACCCTTAATTTATTTTTATAACATTTTTTACTTATTCACTTAATATATTCAATACTTAATTTATAGTGTTTAGCATTGTCGTTTGCTCAAACAGTCCCTAAGTGATAAGTCAAGCCATCAAAACGTAGCTTAAATATTAAGTTGATGCTTTAATACCAATAATAATTCCGTCAATCCACAATTATGAAACCTGTACACTAATATTTATTTTGTTTTGATCAAGTTGAAAAGATTTGCACTTGTTCCCATCTTGGCACACGTGGCATCCCATTCAAACACATTTTCTGTCTTAGTAAATCACTCTAATATTTTCTACTGCCTCAAAAATCTCCTACAAGTGCGTGTAACAGGTGTCTTAGTCTATTAACACAGGTCACCTTAGTGATGCAAACCCTTAAATTGAGTTTGTTGAATCTTATAAAGAAAGGGAATGCTAGGAGAATTTCTTGAGAAGTGGAAGATTGAGAGAGTTTCTAGAGAGAGCCTTAGAACCACTATTTTTTTATTAAGACTAAATTGACTTCTTTACAATAGGGTCTCCCCCTTATTAATAGATGTTATTACATGTATTCAAACAATATTTATTTATTTAATAAAATATAACATGTCTAGTTATTTACTTCCAGACGACGTTCATCTGTTTATTAATTGACTCTACAGAGGCACCCTTCCCTGGCCTTTAGGTCTTAATTCGTGAACACATATTTCAGCCCTCCATTCTTGGGTTTCATTTAGAGAACCATAATTCGTATCACATAGTTACCCAAGATAGTACTTACTAGGTAGTGAAAACTCCCACAAAAACTACATATTGATAAACATTTAAAAGTTTTTCCCAACCAATATTAGACGCTACAAGTCTAAGATGGTCATGCAGGAGTAATATATACTCTAGGGAAATTGCCTAAATTTACAACACCCATTTATAGAGTTCACTATAGTCTATCACTCTAACTGGGGGTCCACAATGCTTACTTGATGTCCAAGCATCACTAATCACTCTAACTGCAGAAGATCAGCATGAAGCCTAACATGATAGGTTTATTGGTTTGATCATGTTGAATGTGCAGAACATCTTCATTCTTGTTATAATTGTACTGCAAATAGATGTTTGAGGGGAGTTTAGCTCACTTCAGTTATCGGGCTAGGCATGTGTATGAGTTTCTAACTAATTTAGTAACAAGTGAGCCTGGTCTCCCTTGGGCATATCCGCGTTTTGCTGAACTACATTAGCCGATACATTTGTCTGGAAAACTGGAGTTAAGGTTTGTCATCGCTTATACAAGTTCAATGAGCTTGGTCATAATAATGAAAAACTGGCTAACAAAACAAATATTACTCTAAATGATTTGATCCAACAGCCTTATGTGCATGCATCCAACAAGAAATATGTTTAATGAATGCAGATGAACTTGCAACATATCATATCAACATGAGCTTAATCTAGTGTATGATTAATGAAATATGTCAGGAGAAGAAACTGGTGAATAGTGTATTATTCTTGAAATGTAGGGCATGCTATTTAGATATTAAAATAATCTTTATCATTATGATAATTGTTTGGAACATCTTGTTTTATGTTGCCAAAGAAAAGTGAATGCTTGCTAATATCTTTTCTAGGAGTGTTCTTTTCCAAAACTTGTAGTCCTAAAATGGCATTTTTGACACTTGACTTTTGGACCATTCTGTGTCTGCGGTGTTTATGGTTTCAGAGAAAGGTCTGGATGCAAGGATTAGCAAAACACAGGTTGGCAGTATATACTTTCCTGTCATTCCCTTTATTAATAGTTCTCTTACGCTTATATTTGTATCAATCCTTGAGTTTATTAGGTGCCTGTGGCAGCAGTTGTTGTCATGGCTTGTAATCGTGCTGATTACCTGGAAAGGACTATCGAATCTGTCCTGAAGTATGTTACATTCTTATGGTGTTATTCCAACCCTTGATTAGGTAGTGCTGTTATGATGGACGTTGATAATTTTACTGACATTGTACCAGATACCAAAGCTCCATTGCTTCAAAGTATCCTCTTTTTGTCTCTCAGGTAATAGCTCTTGTAGGATACTTCAAAGACTTTTGGGTGCTCACTCTCATAACCATTAAGAAGAAAAAAAGGTAGTTAATGTTAGCGTTCTTTGTTTTTCTTCCTTTTCTTTGTAGGATGGAGAAGATTCTGGTGTTAGAACCAAGGCCTTAAGTTACAAGCAATTAACCTATATGCAGGTAATTTGTTCTTGGCTGTGTAATGTGGTTTATTTTTATTTCTAATATCTTGTGCATCAGTTCATGAGAAATTGAGCTTATTGTCTGTCTTTGGTGGTAAGAACTTGTATGGGAATTCTTTCAACCCGAGTATGGCCTTCTTTGGAATCCCTTCTCCCAAAGAGCACTAGTTATCTAAATATTTTTTAATTTCAAAATACACTTCTCAAACTAATGTCTCTCAGAAAAATTACCCAAAACCAACAAGGCCTATAAGTTTGAGATGTGGGATATGCCTTATACATAATAAGATCATTATGATCATGTCATTATAGACATTTCTATTCCTAGCTTGTATATATATTTTGTAACGCCCCGAACTCGGGTACCGTTACCTATGAGAAAAATAGACTACAAATACCCGAGCAAACCACTGAGCCTCCACATCCCAAGCCCAAAAGGTATATATAGTCTATTAGACTCACTTTTATAAGAAATCCATATTTATTATGATTTCTCGACGTGAGACATCACAATCTTCCCAACTTAGTCACACGATGTCCTCATCGCGTTCCCATTCATAGTCCCCGACTAGGACTTTAGAAGCGACCCACGTGGCACTTTGTTCCTACCACCGGATCGGCTCTGATACCACGTGTAACGCCCTGAACCCAGACACCGTTACTCATGAGGAAAATAAACTACAAATATCTCCGAGCAAATCACTAAGCCACCACAGCAGCTCAAAAGATACATATGAATATATCTATAGTTATTAGCCTCACTCTTATAAGGAATCTATATTTACTTTGATTTCTCACATTACATATTTTATGTAATCTTTTATGATAGTGTAATGACATTTTTTTGTTTATAACATCATATAATCCATCATATTTTATGTCATACCTTGTGATTTGTACAAAGGCTAATGGAAGGTTCCATAAAACCTTTTTTCGTAAATACCCTTAATCTTGATGTGGAAAGTGAGTTTGAAGGATTATGTTAAAAGATGCCCACTTTGAAATTGGATCTTTCGGGTGTGTTTGAAAGCATAAAGATGATTTACAAAAAAAGCGGATGAAAGGAAAAACGAAAGCCATTACTGCAGTTGCTAGTCGAACTTTATGAGCTTTACGTCATTGATTTTCTTCTACCCGGCATTGCTTATGGAATAACATTTTTAGGAGAACCTTCCCAAATAATTGAAGGGTGCTAGAGCTCTCATTGCCTAGGAGGGCATGTATGGAATTTTCCACTTCTGCACCTTGTTCACCAATTTACAGGAAAATAACGATCTCGATTTTGATGCATATAGATCTAGTGTTGAGATGAGAAATGGATTGATTTTCTA
Organism: Impatiens glandulifera; assembly: GCF_907164915.1. NCBI lineage: Eukaryota > Viridiplantae > Streptophyta > Magnoliopsida > Ericales > Balsaminaceae > Impatiens > Impatiens glandulifera. Next base: position 28,796,719 of record NC_061863.1, on the reverse strand, counting down.
GAATTGCATTGATAGGTGAAGAGAGATAAAATAGACTCTATCAATAACTTTCAGCAGAACTACTTCTAACGAGTCTTCCCTTTTCTATCTTTTACCCAAAGAAGGAAGCAAGCTTCAGAAAATTGCTTCCCTTTTCTTTGTACTCTTTCTTCAGAAGCTAAGAGAATGTTCTTTAATGTCAGCTAGTAGTACTACTGGCCTTGAGTTTCATGTGTTCTGGACATACCTAATAAAATTCTGGTTTATGATTTGTTCAAGGTTTGTTCTAAGAGCCACTTTTAGTTACTCAGTCAGCTTGGAAAACTAATCTCTTTGCAGCATCTGGATTTTGAACCAGTACAAACTGACAGGCCTGGAGAATTAATTGCATACTACAAGATTGCACGTATGGATGGATATCTTACATTTATCTTTGGGTTCCATTTTTCTGTTTAGATTAACATGTCTGACTTTTGTTCAAATTCTGATAATAGGTCATTATAAATGGGCATTAGATAAATTATTCTACAACCACAACTTCAGCAGAGTCATAATACTTGAAGGTGAGCTGGTCAAGTTTCAAGCTATCTTTAGTTTGTGTTCTCATATTTCTTGCTTTGAGATATTATTTAGAACATTTCAATATTGACCTGAGCATTTCACTAAAAGCTTCTTTGAATTTAGATGACATGGATATTGCTCCAGATTTTTTTGATTATTTTGAGGCAGCAGCAGCACTACTTGATAAGGATAAGTAAGTTGTCTGTTTGAAAATCTTCTTCTGTTCCTTCTTTTGCAATTTCATGTTCACAATACAAGAGGTTTTGAAATGTATGTTTTGCTTTCTTAATTCTGAACTATAATAGATCAATCATGGCTGTATCTTCATGGAATGACAATGGACAGAAGCAGTTTGTGTCAGATCCTTGTAAGTTTGTCAACTCTCTGATATACCTTGAACTAGAATTAGGTATATATCTTGAAATTACATGAATAAGAGAACTAGAATTTGAGGACGAAGAGAAGATAGAGCTATTAGCAAGTTAAAGAGCAATTGAATTAATGGAGGGGAGAGAGAACCCTAACCGCTACGGTGAATACAATGGGGATGAGAGAGAAAATCTCTGATAAGAGAATCCAACTAATTTTCATTTCATAACTATTCTTAACAACTAATATTATATTTATACTACTATATCAATAACTGCAACTTCCACCATAGTGTATTAGCCCTAATACCCTTTCCCCTTTTATCACTCTCTTATAGAAGAATCTAATGGGGGCTGTTCAAGTCATTATGAGGTCTAGAGTAATAGCATAATCTCTCATTTATAGCATTAATATATGGTCACATGTCTTTCTTTGTCAAATAGTAGCAATTTGTTTTGATAAGAGTAAGACTAATCTGGGTAGTGTGTACAATGTAAAAGTGGTTCCTCTCACACATATGTTGTGTACATGATAAGCACTTCTCTAACTGCATATGATAATAACTAGTTCATTGTGATGATTTGAAAGATCTTAATTTCTTAAACCTGTAGTTCGACTATATATTGGCTGAAAGCTAATATTACAACATCTAGTGAGCTGGGATAAACAATTATCAGGTCTTTTATGCTCTTTAAACTTGACTAAACACAACAATGTCTAGAACCTCCACTTTGATGCACCTGTTGCTTTTTTGGTTTCTAAAATGGCATTTTGCTTCTTTAAGTTACGTCCATTTTATTTTTCACATTCCAGTTAATTCAGAAAGAACTGTTCTTTTTGGACAAGTTACTAGGTATTTCATGTGATTACATGTTGTTTGTCGGATTACTACTACAAAATTTGGATTTATTTCTCCTTAAAATAGAAAAGAATGAAGAAAAAAGCTGGTTTCTCATGTATGTGATATTTTTGCAGACATGCTTTACCGTTCAGATTTTTTTCCTGGACTTGGATGGATGCTTACTAAATCTACTTGGGATGAGTTATCACCAAAATGGCCAAAAGCATATCCTTTATTGAGTTAATTTTTTTCTTTTTTCTCAAAACAGAATTATTTGTCTGATTACATGTTGATTAAGTGTTTTTTTTGGAAAATGGCCTAGTGTCGTTTTATTGAAAATAAAATCCCAAAGTGTCTTTACAAGGTTACACACAAACAATAACAGCAAAGCAAACTGAAAATTGCATAAACTGAAAATTTCTATCTAGAAAACAAAAATGAGCAGTTTCTCACATTTTCAGTTTATTGAGTTCTATTTGAGGTATTTTAACTGGAAATTGTTTTTATGATTCCCCACTACTTGCCTTTTGGTTTTGGGAAAAGCATATATTCATTGGTGTAATGAGGTATGTTCTGTTTTTATTCATGGTTCCTTGACAACATTTTCACTTACTGGGATGATTGGTTGAGATTAAAGGAGAATCACAAAGGTAGACAGTTCATCCGTCCAGAGGTTTGCAGAACTTATAACTTTGGCGAGCATGTAAGTTATAGACTTCTCTTTTTATTAACTATTCAAGGCATACTTGCAATACATAGTCCTTTTATAATTTGCTTGGAAAATCTAAAACAACTTACTGAAGTAAGAAACAATAAATATAAAATTTTCTTTTTATTCTTGATATCAATTACTTCAAGAATACAAGTAGTGGACCTTTATTTTCATGCTCTTTTATACTTTGTGAAGATAATATCAAAGGTGAGAGAGCAAGTTTGCTGACAAACAAATTCTGTTTAAATATTGTATTGATAGATACTTTGTCCATAGACAGACATTGTTAAATGATTGTTATTTACAAGAAAGGAAATGAATTATACTACAAATCAAATAAAATTATCTACTAAATCATCTATCAATTAGTCGGCAATCAATTCTTCCCCAATGTTATTGTAGCAGTAATAATCCATTTCTGGTTTGCTGAATTTTTGGGAAGATATTTTCTACCATATTTACACCCACATCAGTAATCTTCTTTATAGATTGTAATAAAGAAAGGATAACTTGATTTGTACTACAAAGATGTATACATAAGCTTAACATATAAAAGAAATTTTATTATTTGCTTATATATTCAAGCTTTTTTTTTGCTCAGAAAGTTGGATGACAAACATAGATTGTAATTCATTTGTAACAAATTTGAAATTTCACTGTTTAAGAATAAATATAATTATTTAATTTGTTTGTACCTATGTTTTGAGGAAATGTGATTTGAAATAATTATCATGATAAAACTTTACATATGCTTGGGAGCAAATTATATGTAAATTATGATTCCTCATTCAATTACATATCTTAGGTGAATTGAATAGTAATTGGCTAGTTAGTGTTAGTATTAGTATTAGTATTTTAACACATTTTGATAGTACTTATTTAATATCATATTATGTTATATAATAATTGAGTTCCTTTTACATATATTTTCTTTCATTTTTCTGTAAGAATATATTAATATTTTTATTTATATTCAATTTGTTAAAAAAAGTTATATTTTCTTTATTATCTCACCAGTTTTTTTTCTTTTTCATTCTTCCTTTTTTTATAAATAATATAAAAATCACAAACTTAGATTAAATTAACTTATTGGTCCTATCTGGCTTCATAACATTTGCTCATATATGTGTTACATTGATTTCCTTGCAGGGTTCTAGTATGGGTCAGTTCTTCAAGCAGTATCTTGAACCAATTAAGCTGAATGATGTCCAGGCATGAACTATTTTCTTCTGGATTCATATATGTACATATATATATACGTATGTATATTAGAAAAGAACTATATATATATATATATATATATATATTTTTTTTTTTCTTTTATTAAAAAAGGGTAATTTTTCTTTTTTTAAAAAAGGGTAATTTTTCTTATAGGTGAATTGGAATTCATTGGATCTCAGCTACATGACAAAGGTAAACAACACTATTTATACTAAATGATGTTAACTATTTTACCTTTCATTTCCTTTTCTTATCTTTATTATGTTTATAATGCATGTTTATTTTTCAGGAAAACCATGTGAAGCATTTTGCAGCCATGGTTAAAAAAGCTAAACCCATTCATGGAGCCGATGCCATTTTAAAGACAAATAACATTAATGGTGATGTAAGGATTCGGTACAATGACCAAGACGATTTTGAATCCATTGCTCGTGAATTTGGGATTTTCCAGGAGTGGAAGGTAAACTAACTTGTCCACATAACCTTTATTTTTATTTAATTTTAATTGCCATTTCTTTGAGCAAAAAGATAAATAGAAAGAAAAAAAAGGGGTGTTTGGCTTTTCAAATGCACAAATGAAGTTGATTTGAAGATCTAAAGGACTTTTTGAAGTTCATTTTATTAGCCTCAACTGATCTATTATATATAAGCATGTTGTTGAATTGAATTTAAATCCCCAGGATGGTGTACCAAGAACTGGATACCTTGGAGTTGTTGTTTTCCGATACAAAGCTTCTAGACGTGTTTTCCTTGTTGGGCCACAATCATTGGAGCTGCTTGGGATTGAGCAAGCTATCTAATACTTTTGATTTAGAATTAGCCATTAAACTAAATTGAACCGAACCCATCATCAGGCAGGTGCTATACGAGTGGAACATATACTTGAAAAAAAAGGGGTTCTTCTTCTTGGTTGGTGAGACCAAATTGTGATGGTAGGTATAAATTATTTATAAAGGTACACCAGTTTTGTTTTTCAAATTAGGAGTACAAAATTTAATCTGATTAATCATTCATACATTTTATACCCAAGTTTGTTGGAAAATAACAATGTGTTGAGTTTTAAAGCAATTGTGAGACATGTGTTCGGAGATATTTGAGTAGTCATAATAAATGATCCACCTCCTTTTTGGAGGAGGATATACCTTGGCCCTTTTAATCATATAATTAAACATTAATTTTTTGTCAAAATAATTTCGATGAGATAATCTTTTGCATTGGGATTCTGACTAATTAATCCCTTATTGCAGAACTGAATATTGAGGTTAGATATTAATAGGAGTTGGTACATATATTATTTTTACCAAAGTGGGTATAATATGGTGATTGGAGAAGATGTCAATAGATTTTAGTTTACAAAAATGCTTAAAGAATACAAATTTAGATGATATCAGGCCTTGGTAAGTTTAAATTATATTGCACTTGTATATACTAAGTGTTGTTTTATTAAACAGTAAAACAAGACAAACATTCATTAGAACTCGCAACATTTCCCATGTATATTATGTAAGACATTTTTTTGGTTTGAACTATGACTTACCGTTTTTTCTTCTATTTTTTGCTTTGTTAATCTACTTCCTCAATCTTGTTAGATATTATGATACTTATAAGACATTTTTCTTTGACATGAGATATTTTTTATTTTATTTTTAAATCATTGTAAGAAATGTATTTTTATTACATCATATGTTCATTTGTGGGTCTACAAAGTTATCTAAAGTGAGAAGAATCTTGCATTCAAAACTAAAGATATGAGTAAATTGAAGTTAGAGATCAAGGACCTATTCGCATCTTAAATTAAAAACAAAAAAGTATAACATAAATAATTAATAACATAAACAATGTCTACCAAACAAGATTTTATGGTAAAAAAACTTTATGATTATTAAATATTTGTGACAGATAAAATTTTAGATGGTTAGAGGAATTATAGGCCACTGCATCAAGTGAAAGTGACAGATAAATTGGATCTTGTATGATTTTCAAATCATTATACATATGCATGTTGCCAAAAAGAAGATAAACTTATTGTCCTTCATAAACTTTGATAGATATAACTAGTTCATTACTTGCACTTTTTATGTTTTTAAGGTAGAGTAGAAGGAAAAGTCTGAAATATGACGACATCCAACAATATATATCATTAATAAAGTTAGGAAGATTTTAGTGGGATGCAAAACATATAAAAATATAATTTTTTTTTATAATATGCCTTCAATGTTTAAAATTTTTAAATAAATAACTAATAATATATTAAAACAAAAATTAAACACTCTCATTTCATATTTTATTCACTTCAACAATAAATTTTTCACAAATCTCATCACATAGTTTGTTTTCCAATGAACCTCTCATCTTGTGACCTTACACTTTCACTTTGGTTAAATAAAAATTTTCGAACATTACCAATATCTTTTTTAACCTCACTTTAACCCATCAATGCTTAATCGACTTTTCATCTCGTGACCTTAAGATTCTCAGACTGACCAATCATCTCATTCCATATTTATATACCAATTCAAATCGAATTTTTCATCTCATGACCTTAACTTTCACTTCGGTCAAATAACTAATCCTCTCGCATATTTTAACCACCAATATCAATTTCTTTCCCAATCGATCTTTATCTCATTACCTTACATTCACTTCGACTAATTAAAAATCATCTTATTCCATATTTATCCACCAATCAAAATCGACATCTATTCTTTTGAAGACCTTACTTTCAATTCATCAAACAACTCATTTTCTCACATATTTTTATCATATACGACCCGACATTCTTATCCTCACTTCGGCTAATCATACATCTCATTCCACATTTAATAACCCCAATTGACCTCTCATCTTGTTACCTTACTTTCATTTTGACTAATTAACCATCTCATTCCACATTTATCCATCAATTCACAATCAACCTCTCATCTTAAAACCTTGCTTTCACTTCGTAAAACAACTCATCTTATAACATATTTTATAATAATACAACCCGACCTTTATCCTCAATTTGGTTAAACATTCATCTCATTCCACATTTATCCACCCCAATAATCGACCTCTTATATGTGACCTTATATTTTCACTTCAATCAATCAACCATCTCGAACATCACATATCTCTTTTACTCTTCACTTTGGTCACCAATCCCCAACCGACCTCTTACCTCGTGACCCATCTCCTCACATATGTTACAATATACAATCTGACTTTTTTTATCCTCACTTTGAATAACTAACCATCTCATTCCATATTTATGCACACCCTATTCAACCTATCATATTGTGTGACCTTACACAATTTCATTTCGGTCAAATCAACCATCTCCAAGGTTATCAATCTCTTTTACCTTTACTTTGACCTATCAATTCCCCAATCGACCTATCATAGTGTGACCTTACTTATATCGATTAACATAAACAATCTCATTCCACATTTTTTATTCCACTAATCTCAGTCGACCTCTCATCTCGACTTTACTTTCATTTAGGTCAAACAATACATCTTCTTATATATTTACAATAAACAACCCGACTTACTTATCCTCGCATCGATTGACCAACTCACATCTCATACCATGACCTTAAACTTTCACTTTGGTACATTACCAATCTCTTTTACTCTCACTTTGGCCCATCAATCCCCAATCGACCCCTTATCATGTGTCATACTCACTTCGACTAACCAACCATCTCATTCTATATTTTTATCCACCTCAATTGACCTCTAATTTTGTGACCTTACACTTTTACTTCGGTCAAATTAGCAAATAACAAATCATCTCCTTCCATATCGTGAATATCATTTACCCAACCACCAATTTCATCGCATATTTTAATCATCCATCACAATCGAACTCTAATTTTGTGAATGTCATTTACTCACCCATCAATTTTATCACCAATTTTAACAAAAATATCATTTGCATCCAACCATCTCCTCACTTCAATAAACCAATGTTTTTATTTCACATATTAACCATAAATGTGTGCCTCACGAGATTTGAACCATGGTCTTTATTATGTAGCATGAACATTTAAATCACTTGACCACTTAAGATTGTTGATATAATTTTGTGTATTAATATAATTTACATAATTAACAATTAAAAAATACTTATATATAATATTTGTATTTTTTAAATATTTAATAAATACTTATTATTTTAATATATTTAAATTAAATTTTTATTTTTAAAATTTATTAATTTTTTCACTAAGGTTTATTATATATATATATATATATATATATATATATATATATATATATATATATATATATATATATAAATGAATTATTATTATACTATTAATGTTGATTTTTATTATTGTTTTAAATAAATTTTGAATTATTAATTAATTTATTTAGATTTATTATTCAAATAAAAAATAAAGAAATGTGTCAATTAACTAAACTCTATTTTCACTCTCATATATATATATATATATATATATATATATATGAATATATATTCCTTAAAAATCTAACCACCAATCTCAATCACAGTTTCACACGACTCGTATCTTCCAACAAACCAACCATCAATCTCAATTGACCTCAAATCTTGTGACCTCATAATATTTTGTTACAAACCTCTATCTCTCAACAAACCACAATCCAATCACACTTTAACACGTCTTATCTCTAAGAAAACAAACCACCAATCACAATTGACATTTAGCATCGTGACTTTATACTTTGGTCAATCAAATATTTGATTCATATTTTGTAACCACTTTTAATTGTTACCAACCTATTATTCCTCAACAAACCATATCTTAATCTTGGTTAAAGTGTTGTATTTATTTTGTTAGGTTGCAAATTCGAACACACATATAACATTTTTAATTTTATTTTTAACCGTTTTAAGTTTATGAGCGAATCAACTACAATCCGACCCAAGTATCCGTTTACTTTCACATATATATTCAAATAAACCATATCTCTGGACTCGACAATCCAAAAACTTTAAAATTTAGTATTATTATATATATATATATTTAGTTAGTTAAAAAGTTGCACTTATATTATTAAGAATGTCTCACGTTCATTAAATTTGGTGTTTACTTTAATATATAAAGTCTTATTAGGCTAGTTGGTTAAATTATTGTACTTGTTTTATTAGGTTGCATGTTCGAAACATACATATAACATTTTTAATTTAATTTTTAACCATTTTAAGTTATGGACGGGTCAACCCATAATCCGATCCAAGTATCCATTTACTCTCACATATATATCCAAATTAATCACAACTCTTGAGCCGAAATTCTGGATACTTTGAAATTAAGCATTATTATATATATAGATTAGTTAGTTAAAAAATTGAACTTTTATTGTTAAGAATGTCCACACTCATAAAATTTAGTGTTGAATTTAAAATATAAAGTCTTATTAGCCTAATTGGTTAAATAGTTATATCTGTTTTGTTAGGTTGCAAGTTTGAAACATACATATAACATTTTAAATTTTATTTTTAACCTTTTTAAGTTAATGTACGGGTCAACCACAATCCGACCCAAGTATCTTTTTACTCTCACATATATATTCAAATTAACCACAACTCTCGACCCATCAATCTGAACACTTTGAAATTAAACATTATTATATATACAGATTAGTTAGTTTAAAAATTGAAATTATATTATTAAGAATGACTCACATTCATCAAATTTTGTGTTGAATTTAAAATATAAATTCTTATTAGCCTGTTTGGTTAAATGGCTGTACTTGTTTTGTTAGGTTAAGTTTGAAACATACATATATCATTTTTAATTTATTTTTAACTGTTTTAAGTTGATGGGCAGATCAACTCAAAAACCAATTTAAGTGTCCATTTTCTTTTTTATATATATATCCAAATTAACCACAACTCACGACCCGAAAATCTAGATACTTTGAAATTAATCATTATTATATATAGATTTCTCTAGGTCCTTCGGTCTTTTGATTTTAGGATTTAGGGTTTAGAGTTTTTCCTTCCCACACCAACTGACTGTCCTTCTTTCAAGTTTCAGCTAGCTTGAAGTTGGGTTTACATAAATCATTTCATTATTTGAAGTTAAATCATCATAGCTTGGATCAGTTCCTTTATCATTTAAACTACATTTAACAAAACTCATTGTCTTAAACTTGTCTTTCGTTGAGTTTAACTTTTTACAAGACTTGTCTGGAATAGCATTGTCAAATCCTAAACCGAATTTGCATTCGGCAGGCCTCAACTTACTTATATGATGTCTGACTTCATCTCCAGACCTCATCCATGAACTAACTACATAAATCAACTGTTGATTTTCAGACGAAAGTGTTTGAATATTTTCCTTGAGCTTCTCATTCTCAGATGAGAGCTTAGCCACTTTGTTTTCAAAATCTTTTGGTTCAAAATTTTGATATGAAAAAGAGTTATCAGTTTCATATTTCAATCTCATTCATTGAAAGAGTCTAACAACTTCTTGTACTCAATTCAGCAGTTAAGTCATCTCTTATAAATTCTTCAAAGAAGAAATCAAATACCTCAGATTTTTTCTCATCCGTGAAGCAAGTATCAACTTTATCATCACTATCGCTGGATGATGAGTCGTCTGAATCGTTATCGGCCCATTTTCTCTTGCTTTCAGCAGCCATCAAAGCCTTTTGTTCTTTTTGGTTCTCCTATATTTGGTCATTGCCCTCACACAGTTGGATCAACTTTTCCCAAATTTCTTTAATAAAGGAGCACGACTTGATCTTACTAAAATATTATTGTCTAGCGACTTGAACAAAATATTTTTGGCAACATTAACTAGGTTATTCATCTTCTTTTCTCCAGTCGTCCATTTGCATCTTGGCTTTTTAATTTTTATCGGTCCATCAGTGATAACATACCACATGTCGTCGTCTTGTGAGGCCAGATGCACCTCCATGTGAATCTTCCAATCAACATATTATTCAATGCAAAACATGGGGGGCTCATTGATGAAAGACATGATGATATTCAAATGCTTTAAAATAGAAACAACTTGCTCTGATACCACTTGATGGGATCGGGATTGCCGAAGGAGACGGGGTCTCACAACGTTGAACATTTACACACACACTGTTTGATAATAACCCTGTTAGAGGTTGATTATCTCATTTCTACTCTATGAAAATCGTCACAAACTCTTAACAAAGTCAAGTACGGAATTGTTTGATTCAAATTGAAGGAATACAAAAGGATTAAGATAATGCGAAAAAAAAGACACAAGAGATGTTTAAGGATGTTCAGAGTAAACTCTCATACTTCACCCCTTCTTCTCAAACCTTTTAGAAGGATATTCACTAAAAGATTTGGTTTGATTGCAACACGTATACAAACCCATTCGAACAACCAGGACTTAGTTACTATCTGTTTTCGAGCTCCTAACACACTTACTCTGTTGAACAGAAACATATTCTTCCAACTTATAATGCTAACCAACTCACATAGAATAGCTAGTATTGTAATACACTTTTAACACTCTAGCACACTTGTAAACTTTAAGGATTGAGATCTTGAGAGAGTAGTGAGAGCAATGGTGTTTTTGCTTGTAAAACTGATGAAGTTGATAAAGCTTATTCAACATGTATAAAGCAAATTGTCCCATGCCTTCTTACGTAGGCAAGTTGCAACGGGCAAAATTTGCTTCACCAACGGATATATCTTTTTTAGAGGACACCAGTCCTAATTTGATTAGTCGAGTTCCAAGAGAGTACATCATGGAGAATCCTCTTTTGATCTTATCCATACTTTTATGATAGTGAGCCAAAAATTCATTAATAAAGCCTGTTGTACAAAGAGCGTTCATTGTAAAGGATTTGAATAATCTTGGTATATGGCATTTTCTTTATGTCTGATCAAGTAGAAGAAAACATTTATTTAGATTCCACATTTGATTAATTACCGGACGCCTCATTTAATACCGGAATAAATAATCGACCGAAGTCCAAATACCGACTTTTGGTACAAATCAATATTTTGGACATATCGGCATTCTAGACATTTCGGTATTTTAGAGTGCTTCTGGTTTTTTATAATGAAGGATGCGTCTACGGGGCAATTTTGGTATTTTTCTCAGCCCGATGCACGCAACTTCCCTGAAATAATAAAACGAACCCTGGTCATCCATGTGACAGGCAGGAGTACTAACCACTGTACTACAATACCTTATTGTTATCTTTAAAATTATTAATATACTTGATATGACTTAACAATTATATATAATTTCACTTATATTTATCATTTAAATTAGTTTTATTCATTCATTCTCAAGACCATTTCATATATAACAATTTCTCTCTTTTTAATTATTTAAACTAAATATTCAAAACTTGGTAATTTTATAATTATTGGCTAATTCTCCTAAGTTAATTAACTAATTTAATTTTACAGAATAAGAATTGACTACTGAAATTATAGAAATGATGGGTCTGATGGGTGTTAAAGTTGAGAACCAAGATTCAGATCTGGCATACGGTAAGAAAACAGGGGCTTCAATTGAGGAAAATCTTGCTGTTAACGGTAAAAATTTGTAGAGTATTGAAAAAGTTGAAAAAATGGGTCGAAGTTAGAAACTGAATAAATCAGAATTATTATCGGGTCTGGAATTGATGCCGCTTAGGGTCAAGATATGGAATTACAATGCAAGAATGCAGGCTTAGCTTATGGGAAGACTCAGGAGTCCTTGACAAGTTCAGATGCTAAAACCAGGACCGATATAACTCTCGGTCCTTCAACAGATATTATAAGACCATATGCTGAGAATTATGGATCCAGGCTTGAAAATGTGACAGTCGAAATTAATACAAGGTCTAAGTCTGAAGCTATTATGGATCATAACATGGGAACAAAAGGTGAACATGCTGGTTCAGCACATGGGAAAGTTAAGGGGTCTACAACAAAGCCAAATACATAAATCAAGACCGAGGAATCCATAAAACTCAGTCTTCATACAACTGGAAACGCTAAAAACCCTAGTCTAAAATCTAGAATTGATCATAATGACAGGTCAAATTACAAAATCATGGGTCCAATAGATAAACCAAACAAAAAGAAATCAGTTGCTAACATAAACTCTTAAATTGAGGCTGAATTTGACTCCGATGTTAGCACTGAATTTGTTGAAGTCATCATATGCAACTTGAAATACCATAAATCCATAACAAGAACACCACATGGAAAAATTAAAATAAGAGTTGATGCTGGAAAGATGAGTCTAAACTCAAAATTGAGTAAATCAAAGTCAGCCAAGAATCCAAAGAAAAATTCAAGCTCAAATGAGAGGAAACATGCCAAGAAGGCAAACTCAAATGCTAAATTCAATTCTCGTGGAACCAAAACACCTCCAGCAAAGCCAAAACCGGAACCTATCTATTTGGAAGCCTTCTCCCCACTAGCAGTCCTTGAACCTAAAGCAAAAATCCACTAAAGTAATCTCGGTCATGAAGAGCCTCCTACTAAAGGTCAAGAAATTGCTAATCAAGGAAATAATAAGGAACCAGATGATGACATTCTAAAGTGGATAGGTAGGGCTGAGGCTAATGGAATTCGGGCCATAAAAGAGTAAGATGGACTAATTAACCTAACCGAACAAGAAGGGACAATAATACTGATGCGATTCCAAAAGTCACCACAACCCCTGTTGCTGATTGTAGTAAAAACAATAGTATTGTTGGTGATATTCTTTCAAACAATACTGCAATTCCTCCTGCTTGGTCAATGAAGAAAAATGAGATTACAAATGTGGCAGGACTTATGAATCAATTAAGGAAGCTATTTCTCCAAATCAAGAAGCAGAAAATTACCATGGAGAAAATGATTAATTGAGCATCCAATTCAATAATCACTATCAAAAGGATTGTTATAAATTCAACAAAGATCAATATGATGAAACAATCCCATGGTCGATCATTACCATGAGGGAGATCTCAAAATGCAGTAAAACGACAATGTATATTATCCGAAATAATCCCAATAAGACATGGTAAAACGACCAGGTCTGGGGCAACACACATTTGGATTTGTTTTCAACACACATGAAAACTTTCTGATCTTTCTGGTTCTTGTTGGTTTGAAAGTTTCGACCATAAATCTGAATTAGCTTCTTCCAGATTTCTTTAGCAGAGGAGCAGGACTTGATCTCGTAGAATATGTTCATGTTGATCGATTGATACAGAATATTTTTGGCCATATTGTCCAAGTTGTTGGTCATCTTATCTTCAGTTGTCCACTCACATCTTGGCTTCGAAATTTTTATGAGACCATCGATAATGACGCTCCACATATCAATATCAATAGTCGTAGTTATCTCTCGAAAGGAGAGGAATCTCGCTAATGATAAACATGATTCAGGTTCTTGATGCTTGAGAGTAGAAAATAGAGCTCTGATACCAATTGATAGGATTGGTGTAATCAATAGAGACGGGGGTCTAGCTATTGATGACAACTTCGTACAAAAACGGTTTGATAGAAATCCTGTTAGGGATTTAAATAACTTTCTATTCTTCACAAACCCTTGAAAACTCTTAAACGATTCAAGTGCGGAAACATTTGCTCAGGTTTGAAGCTAAGAATTAAAGAAGGAGAAGATGACGAAATGTGAATGACACAAATAGCTGTTTATGGATGTTCGGAGCAAAACTCTCCTACGTCACCCCTTCTTCCAACCACCGGAAGGATTCACTATACTTTTCTTAGAACCAAATACAGTTGCACGGATAGCTCACTGTTAAACAGAATAGACTCTGTTCAACTTACAATATATTGAAGAATATCACTCAGCCAGACAATACTTTGATTCTATCTTTCTCTTGATGTACACACAGTAAAGCAAGAAAGCAATTCGTGAGTTTGTGAGTTTAGTAGTTCGTTCGTGTATTAGCTTGTATGTTCGCGTGTGTGTCCGGCGCTTCGTCCGTTGTCCTTGAGGATCCTTAAATAGAGAGCAGGTACCAACAGTCGAATCTTATATAATGACACGTGGCGAATACCCATTGGAGAGCCTCAACTATCAATTAATATTAATCATGAAAATGCACTGTTAATATTAGACGTATAGAATAAAGTTATCAGAAATTTTAGTCACTCTTTAAATATTTAGAGACACCTATCTTAAATCTATTTGAGAAATGACTGGTTTATTTTTGGCAGGAAAAGTACATAAACATATACAATGATAAATGACAGCTGTCCCGATAGCCAGAAGTTGAAAAGTCTAAGTGCACAAGTAGTTAGACGTTTAAACTGCTTTCCACATTCTTCACTTCTAATTGGAAAATCCATCTATTAGACGTTAACGTCTAATCAAGCTTGTCTTATAAACGTCTAACGTCTATTAGACGTAGACGTCTAACTATGCATGAACAAAACGTACTAGACATGTGTCATGTTAGACGTGAGCTTCCAATTTCTCTTGTCTTAAAAACGTCTAACGTCTATTAGACGCATTCATCTAACCGCACATGTTAATTAACCAATACATGAGTTCCCAAAAGAAGACAAAAACTGCTTGAGCAGACATACATCTAAGTAGTTATTCTTCTTAAACTTCTAGTCCATTGGACGTATTGAGACCCCTGTCTTCTTGTTTGTCCAGTTACATTCCAACAATATGTTCCCCCTCAGTTTATGCACATAATAAAATCATTCAAGATCAACAAGTCCTAAAATATTTCTAAAGTGAGAAAACTTAGTCTCGGGTAGAGGCTTCGTGAAGATGTCTGTAGTTTGTTGATCTGTTTGGATGTATTCAAGACAAATCTGCTTCTAATTGACATGCTCTCGGATGAAGTGATGTCTGATTTCGATGTGCTTTGTCCGAGAGTGCAAAACTGGATTATAGGTGATTGCGATAACACTAGTGTTGTCGCAGAAAATTGGAGATTCTTCAGCCTCAATCCCATAGTCCCTAAGCTATTGTTGAACCCACAAGAGCTGTGAACAACAACTACCAGCAGCAAGGTACTCTGTAGACGTCTGCTTCTTGCTGAACCATGAGATAAGACAATCTCTAAGGAACTGGAAAGTTTCACTCGTGCTCTTTCTATCAATTTTGTACCCTGCATAATCTGCATCTGAAAAACTAGTTAAATTGAAACTGGAATCCTTCGGATACCACAGTCCCACATTTTGAGTTCCCTTCAAATATTTCAGAATGCGTTTAACAGTAGTAAAGTTAGAGAGTTTAAGATTAGCCTGAAATCTTCCACAGACACCAACAACAAATTGGATGTCTAGCCTACTGGCAGTAACATAGAGAAATGACCAGATGAGACCTCTATAGGCTGTGACATCTACACATTGACCACCATCATCTTTGTCTAGCTTACTAGAGGAGCTCATTGGAGTGGCTGCAGCAGAGCAGTTATCCATCCCGAACTTCTTCAATAACTCTTTGGTATACTTGGCCTGATTGATGAAGGTTCCTTTCTCCAGCTAACGAACTTGAAGACCGAGGAAGAAAATTAATTCTCCCATTATGCTCATTTCAAATCTGTCTTGCATCATCTTGGCAAATTTCTCACACAATTTGAGGTTATTTGATCCAAATATAATATCATCAATATAGATTTGAACAAACAGAATGTGAGAATCTTTAGTGAATCTAAACAATGTTTTATCCACAATTCCAATAACAAAATCATGATCAAACAGAAATTCAGTCAAGGTGTCATACCAATCTCTAAGAGCTTGTTTTAAACCATATAAAGCTTTGTCAAGTTTGAAAACATGATTTGGTAAAGTGTGATCTACAAAACCAGGAGGTTGTTCAACATAGACATCTTCATTTAATTTACCATTTAAAAATGTACTTTTCCAATCCATTTGAAAAACTTTAAAATTCTTAAATGATGCATAAGCTAGAAAAATTCTAATTGCCTCAAGTTTTGCTACGGGTGCAAAAGACTCATCAAAGTTGATGCCTTCCTCATGTCTGTATCCTTGAGCAACTAAACGGGCTTTGTTTCTAATAAGTAAGCCATCTTCACTGAGCTTGTTTCTAAAGACCCATCTTGTTCTAATGACTGACTGATTTGTCGGTCTAGGAGTTAGATGCCACACTTTATTTCTCACAAATTGGTTTAACTCCTCCTGCATTGCATTGATCCAATCTGGATCAACCACTACTTCACCAATCTTCTTGGGTTCAATTTGAGAAATAAAGACATAATTGGCCATTTCATCCATCAATTGACGTTTGGTCCTACGAGGAGAGTTAGGATTCCTGATGATCAATTCTGGTAGATGATTTTTGTTCCATCTGAAGTTGGATCCAAAGGGATTGGTCGTCTGACCAGGTGATTTCGCGACGTCTGAACTTTCAATAGTTTATTGAATAGAAGTTTGTACGTCTGGTTGGATTTCAACTGGATCGCACAAAAAAATCCGTTTATCTAGAGCTTCATCCTCACCTACAAACTCAAGACTCGTCGCTTCTAATCTGTTAGCGAGGTCAATGGGATCGATGTAGTTACTATCAACAGACTCATCAAAGACGACATGAAGGGATTCCTCAACAGTTTATATTATGTTGTTATATACTCTATAAGCCTTACTTACTAAGGAATATCCCAGCATGTATCTAACATCTGCTTTAGCATCAAAAGCGGTCATATAAACCTTTCCATTGTTATGGATAAACCATTTACACCCGAATACTTTAAAGTACAGAACTGTGGGAATTCTCCTGTAATACAGTTCATAGGGAGTAATAGGATCGGCTTTATCGATAGAGACGGGGGTCTGGCTATTGATGAAGGCTTATGAAAAACGATTTGAAATAAATCTTGTTAGGGATTTAATTCGCTTTCTATTCTACGCAAACCTTTGTAAACACTTGAAACAGATTCAAGGCGGAATTGTTTACTTAGGTTTAAAGCTCAAAATGAAGAATGAAAATATGACATAAATGAAAGAACACAACAATTTGTTTATGGATGTTCGGAGAAACTCTCATACGTCACCCCTTTTTCCAACCACCAGAAGGATTCACTATAATATGATTCGAATCAAATACAGTTTGCACACACTTAGCTGACTATTGAACAGAACACACTCTGTTCAAATTACAAGATGAAGAATACCACTCAGCTAACGGTGTTTTTGATTCACACAATACAATCATGAAAGCAACTTCACAGTATGAATATTCAAAAGCTTGATTTCTCTCTCTAAAAATATCAGCAAGCAAGATAATCGATTAACTCTCTGTAAAATCTGGCAATTCGTGAAAATTCGATGCTCCGTCCGTTGTCCTTAGGATTTGATAATACTGGGTAGAGACCAACGGTCGAATCTTTTAGAATGATATGTGACACTCTTCCATTGGAAAGCCTCCATTGTACACAGCAGGTTCTGAGCACAAGGATCGTGGCCGTACACCAACTGGTAGTGCGCCGAATATTCTATCAGAGATGTACCTGCAAAATAAGTAATATGAGGGAAATTCTCTTACGTGGCATTCATTGGTTGGTTTCATATAGCTGTCGTACTAATCTTCACTAGAAAGTGGAGCAGGAGTAGAGTACAGCTATAGCACGTGGGTAGACGGGTGCTAGCATCAAGCATACTGCTTAAGCTTAGCATTAAACGTATTTCAATTAGACAACCTCGTCTAATGAAATCAAACATCCCCGTCTAAGAGCATAATCCATTATACCTCCTTGTCTAATGGGATTAGAATTACGTCTAATTACAATCACTTCAGACTAATCTGAAGGAGTCAGACTTAAGTCTAACTTTCACCAATTAGACTACACGTCTAATTGTTACAAACCATTAGACTGCACGTCTAACTCCACTGAGTTAGACTGCACGTCTAATTCTAGTACTACCTCAGACTAATCTGAAGGAGTTAGACTTACGTCTAATTTTTACTAATTAGACTACACGTCTAATTGTTACAAACCATTAGACTGCACGTCTAACCCCACTGAGTTAGACTGCACGTCTAATTCCGGTTCTACCTCAGACTTGTCTGAAGGAGTTAGACTTACGTCTAACTTTCACAATCCAATAGACTACACGTCTAACTCCACGAGTTAGACTGCACGTCTAATTCCGTATACATTAGACTGCACGTCTAACTCCACTGAGTAAGACTGCACGTCTAATTCCGTATACATTAGACTGCACGTCTAACTCCACTGAGTTAGACTGCACGTCTAATTCCGTATACATTAGACTGCACGTCTAACTCCACTGAGTTAGACTGCACGTCTAATTCCGTATACATTAGACTGCACGTCTAACTCCACTGAGTTAGACTGCACGTCTAGTTCCATATACATTAGACTGCACGTCTAACTCCACTGAGTTAGACTGCACGTCTAATTCCGTATACATTACACTGCACGTCTAACTCCACTGAGTTAGACTGCACGTCTAATTCCGTATATATTAGACTACACGTCTAACTCCACTGAGTTAGACTGCACGTCTAACTCCACTGAGTTAGACTGCACGTCTAATTCCGTATACATTAGACTGCACATCTAACTCCAGTGAGTTAGACTGCACGTCTAATTCCATAAATATATTACATTGCACGTCTAACTCCATTGAGTTAGACTGCACGTCTAATTTCGGAATCTATCAGACTACACGTCTAACTTCACGAGTTAGACTGCACGTCTAATTCTGTGCATCTAATACCAAAATCAGCCTAATGAGCCTCATTAGAGCCAAGTCTCATGAAATGTGATTTCGATACACCTGCATCAAAGCACATAAATCATTTCATCATCAAAATCCCAATGGTTAAATTATTTCAACACTTAGTCAAAATAATTTGACCCAACAATTTCCCCCTTTTTGATGAAGAAATTTAAAACCTGCATATATATACCAAAATATGCATTCATCATATAAATAAGCAAAACCTTGTTCACTTACATCATACTTCACAAACTTCCAACACCAATATTCAAAACATCATCAAAGAAACATTGTTTGAAAGACTTAAACATAGTAGTAGAAAAGAAATTATTATTCTTCCCTTTTTACTCGAGGATCGGTTGGGCTTATGTCTTGACCGGTTAACATGTTGAGAAAAGGAGGAAGACTACGACCACCACGACCGCTTCCACTTGATCTACCACCACGATCACCTCCACTGGCACAACCTCTTTGATCAAAAACAGATTACCTACCACGACCACCACCATTGCTTCGGCCTCCACGATCACCACCGCTTCGACCTCCGCCTCTTTTGGTTGCCCTAGGATTTTCATTGTTGTTTGGCGCTCGTCTAGATCTAGTGCCGGTTGACATACCGTCACTTCTTCTGCTTGACTCGCCTTGGGTGATTCGAGGTTGATCTCTTTCAGCATCGGCTTTCGCATTCTCTTTTGCTTGAAACTTTCTTGCAATAGAGTCAACAAATTCCAGTCGTTCACCATCATTTCTTCTTAAACATCCTTGGATTTCCACCATCTGGTTCTTCATCAAGTTGAGTTAATCCAAAGTCTCCCTATGACGATCATCATTGATGTGCCTTTCAAGGTCCATCATTTCAGATTGACGACTGTAGAGCTTCTTTTCAAAATTGGAGAAGTTTAAATTTGAGACGTGACTCTCATACGTGTTCTTCTTCAGAGTATTATCCAACTCAATAAGAACTTTGATGACTTCAGAAAAATTCTTTCTTTCTTCTTTCTGGGTGTTCAAAGCTTTTATCATGTTTGATCCCATTGAAACCACGTTCTTCTGGAGAGATGAGAGCACATAAGTCATAGACTTTAAAAGCTTAATACCGTCAGCAGAGGATTCTTCGTTAGATGAGTTCTCTTGAGACTCTGCTGCCATGCTTTGAATGGGTTCAAAATGGGTATGAATCTGCATGGATTGCTCCGGTTGATCCTTCTCAGCTTCATTCCCAGCTTCATTATGCTCTTCTTCTAACAATTCCCTTTCCACTCTTTGAAATATTTCATACAGATCTCTAGAGTAGTAAAGAGGATTGTTGATATTTTCATGTACACTTCCCGCAATGATATTCGGGAATGTAAGGGGCCTTGCATAACTAGTATATTGATCTTGTTCCTCCTCAGATGAGGAACTCTCTCTTTCAGCATCTTTGTCTTTGGAGGGTTCCCCCTCAGATCTGATAATCTCTGGCTGAGTTACATCAGCCACCTTCTCTTGGGCTTCCTCTGTTCTTACAATAGGGGATATCACAACATTTTCATCATTAGGAGCTTGAGCAGACTCCTCAATAACAACTTCTTCAACCACTTCTTTTTCATGCGTTAGAAGAGCTTATTCAGGCTCTTGAACAAATACTTCTTCTTCTTCAATGTGAGGATTCTCTAGAACAGGTTGATCTAAAATACGTCTTTCTTCAGCAGAAAGATTCCCAAATTCGATCAAGAGAGCAGCATCTAGCTCATCTGCATCATCATTAACATCAATGATATCCATCGATTTGTCATCATCAAAAGGATTTGCTGTAGAGCAATTAGCGCCATGAACGTATCGGGTAACAACCGAGACGTAATTATCCATGATGTCGTCTAGTCTCTTCAACACTTTCACTTCTACTTCAAAGCCTTTCTCAACAGGGTTAAAATTATCCTTTATGGCTTCAAGAATTGGGAATAATGCTCTTCCACTTAAGCACGCTTCAACAAGATCCTTTCTCTTCAGGGCTTCAGCCACATCTAACGTTTTAGCCCACTTGAGAGCCTTTTTCTCATTGGCTACACGTTTCTTCCATTCACGGATTATAGCAGAATTTGATAGGGCTTCATTGTACTTGGCAGACAATCTTTCCAGGGACCATGATTTAAAAATTTCAATCTTTTCAGCCGTAATTGCTTTGACTTGATCTAACACGAGGTCAACAATACTTGTTGCCTCCGATACCTCTTCATTAACTGGAGCTTAAATGTTCTTACCTTTTCCAACAACCTCGACGGGTTTTGGAGCAAGTCTAGGTTCACTAAAAACAATTCCGCACGACAGCCTTGCGGAACTCATCAACTCGTACGCCGATTGGGGTTTCTTACACAGCTTAGCAGGGAGCTTTACACGAGTAACTTTCCCGACTACTAAGGAATCCTTTTCAGCAGATTTACCAGCAATAAGGGTAAGAACTGCACCTTGTTCTGGTTGAGCAATATCTGTAGCACCCGTGGCTACTTGATCGAGTTGAACAACAAGAGATTCAACCCTGTTAACATTTTCAATATTTGGACCGACTGACTCAACAACAGGCCCTTCAGCAGATTCTCTTACAGGAGAAAAAACAGATTCATCTTGTTCCATCATAGGAACATTAAACTTAGGCACATCGGCCAAAGGTCTATAGGAGGTTACCTTCATTGATTTAGACGCGCGGGGCGCCTTCGTCTTCTTTTCCTTTGAGACATAGAATCTCGAGGGCTTTCTCAGGATAGTCGTCGGCGAAGACAGAGAGGACATGGGAGTAGCAACAAGTACACCTGGACCTTGCCTGATTCTTGAATCGACTGATTCAGAATCCTTCTTTGTGGAGCTTTTCAGACTAGAGGAACTGGCCTCCGATTCATTCACAGTCTTTAATCTCTTTGCCCCCGTTGATATAACAGAAGCAAACGACTGTCTGGATCGAGTAGAAGGCTTACCACCTGTTTGATAACTAGATGCACCAGAGGCAGATTCCATATTGTTTTTCATCCTCATCAGGGTGCTAGCAGCTGTAAGGGCAGAGAATACCCTTGGAGTGTTGATCTGCTCAGGTTCACCCACAGGAACACCCAAATGCTCCATCAATCGACTCAGTTGAGCCGCATACGTTATGCTTTCCTTGTTTGCCTAGTAGATAGAAAAGCAAAGGTTCTGGAAAAGAGTAGAAGCCCAGTTTACCTGGATTTCTTTTGAGATGGCGCACATATAGTCGAAGCGATCTTGACTATAGAGATGGAAGGAACCAGACTTCCCTTGGAGTGCTTTTGCTATCACATCATTCAGCAAAATAAAGTGAGGTTTGAGGACCTTCTTGTTTCCATTTACATGGATCATAGAGCCATCGACAGAAAATGCCTTCTTCATCTCTTGCATAATGTCTAATGAAAGAATCATGTCGAACGTGTGCCCCTCCGTCGGAAGTTCAAAGAACTCCGCATATGGAGTTTCATCGAAAGATATTTCCACGCTGTTGACGGTTGCTACGATGGATTCGCCCACCATTGTTGCAGATTTGAAAAACTCGCGAACTTCTTTTTCATAGAATATTAATGGACCACCGAGATACTTCCTCAACCCAGAATACTCTAGGGTTCTGAACATATCCACTACTTCCGGCTGATTGAAAGTATAGACCGATGGAAAATCCACCTCAGTCTCCTGAGTGATTTCTTCATCTTCTCTAGTCATGAAGCAGGCCACTTCTTCTTCATCACTTTCACTGGATGAGAAGTAGGAACCACAATTGCTTCGTTTGTTATTCCCGTCACCTGCCATAAGAGCCTTCAACTCCTTTTCATCATCCTTGACATCTTCACGTTTCGGCTTCCGGCATTCCGATGCATAATGACCATTAATACCACAGTTAAAACAAGTAACATTAGCTTTAGATTTTTTATTGTCATCAGAATTTGAAGAGTTTGAGTTAGAGTTGCTCTTCTTCATGAAGTCGCCAAACTTCTTCACAAAGAGAGACATGACGTCACTGCTCAGCTGCTGAGCTTCCATCTTCACATCCGGAGCGGTTGGTGGCTCTTCAGCAGTCACCAGCGTCTTGGCAATGATAACAGATGTGGGTTGATCTTATTCCATCCTACAATTCAGCTCGAACTCATAGGCCTTGAGATCAGCAAAGAGATCAAAGAGAGAGATCTTGTTAAGATCTTTGGATTCTCTCATTGACATCGTCTTTATGTCTTGTTCTCTTGGAAGAGCATGCATGACCTTGATAGCAAGCTCACGGTTGCTATAAGTCTTGCCTAAGATGGACAAGGATGAGACAATCTTGCCGAATCTGGTGTCAAAATCGTTCATTATTTCAACAGGACGCATCTTGAAGCTATCAAACTGCTGAGTGGCAACCATGATCTTGTTTTCCTTGGTTTGCTCGTTGCTTTCACACAGTTGGGTGAGTCTGTCCCAGACCCCTTTGGCAGTATCGCATTCGATAATGTAGTTGAACATGCTGTCATCGAGAGATCTGTACAGAACATCAAGGGCCATATTGTTGAGGTTGTTCTGCCTCTTTTCATCAACGGTCCAGTCATCTTTCTCCTTATCAATCTTGATAGGACCTTCTGTCACAACACTCCACATGTCGTCATGAAGAGAAAAGAGATGAGCATGAACTCTTTTCTTCCATACAATGTAGTTTTCTCGAGAGAAGGTTGGAATGGCTGTAGCACTGGCATCTTTGGTTATGGTCGACATTTTTCAGGAGAAGCTTGAGAATAGAAACAGGGCTCTGATATCAATTGATAGGATCGACTTTATCGATAGAGACGGGGGTCTGGATATTGATGAAGCGATTTGAAATAAATCTTGTTAGGGATTTAATTCGCTTTCTATTCTACGCAAACCTTTGTAAACACTTGAAACAGATTCAAGGCGGAATGTTCATTCTTTAGGATTCACTTTATGTGCATATGCATTGCATTGTAATGTATTATAATCTGGAAACCCTCACCTCTTTCTTTTTGCAACAGTCCACGACTGCAACGTTCGACACATCCCCTCCTTAAAAGAGAGATCAATAAACCAGATGTTTTATACGCCACTAGATGGACAAAGAACTCCTAGTACCCGAAGTGGTTTCTACGACCGAGTTCGGGGAAATGAAGGCAGTTTTATAACATGTAACGGAGAAACTCGCGTTGATCACATCTTCTTTAGCTAATTAGTAAATTATGTCTACATCTCAAAACATACCTTCTCTTCTCGATTTCCTATTCAGGATATCCCGATTATGTTCACTCCATTAACCCTTGTCCTACTGATTAACAAGCTCATGAAGAAGTCTCTCTCTACGAAGACTATGAAGAGGATATCGTCCTAACTACACGGTTACAAAATGAGGAGGTAATCAACCCCCCCGGGACCACAAGAAAAACAAATTCCATCAGCATATTAACCACCGCTAATGGAATATGAACGTCAAATGGCTCAAGTTCAAGCCAAGCATAGGACATGTCAAACATTGATCTAAAGATCATAGGACATAACATACCTTCATATCCTAAAGCAAAGCCAGTAAAGCAAAATCTTAGACGAATGAAAGAGGAAGTCGTGAATAAAATCCGAGAAGAAGTCCGAAAGCAACTCAAAGCTGGATTTCTCAAGGTAGTGGAATATCCTACTTAGATAGATGACGTAGTCCCCATCCTAAAGAGAGAAAGAAAACTACGCGTGTGTAGATTACCGGGATCTAAATAAGGCCAACTTTAAAGATCACTTCCTGCTACCACACATCGATGTACTAGTCGACCATACTACCGATCATGAATTGTTGTCATTCATGGATAGATTTTCAGGATACAAACAAATCTTGTTAATCCCGCAAGATAAGGAAAATACCACGTTTATAACATAAGTATGAACCTTCTATTATATGGTCATGCCTTTTGGTCTTAAGAACGTGGGAGACACCTAATAAAGGGCAGCCACCATGGTCCTTCACGACATGATCCACAAAGAAGTGTAAGTATATGTCGACAACATGATTGTCAAATCAATGGATCGAGAATGACATGTCATAAACCTAAAAAAGTTGCTACAACAAATCAGGAAATATCAGCTAAGACTCAACCCAAAAAAATGTACCTTCGGAGTTACAACTATTAAAATGCATGGCTTCCTAATCACACATATGGGCATCGAAGCCAATCGCTCTAAGATTGAAGAAATTATGGCTATGTCGATCCCTCAAAACGAAAGAGAGGTCCGCGAGTTTTGGGGTAAAATCCAATCTATTAACCAATTCATCAATAAGCTTACTAAGACACGTGATCCGCTGTTTAAGCTACTAATAAATACCAAAAATGTATACGGGATGAAGATTGTCAATAAGAATTTGACATAATCAAGGATTATTAAAAATCCCCTCTCATACTCATGCCGCCAATAATCGATATTCCTCTCACCCTATACCTTACTGTAACAGACACAACCATGAATAGCCTGTTAGCTCAAGAAAATGAGGAGAAACTTGAAACGGATTATACTATATCAGTAAGATGATAACTGTGTTTGAACTTAATTACACTCCAACTGAGAAAATTTGTTGGGACTTGACATGGGTCACCAAGAGGTTGAGACACTACATGCAAGACCACCCTATCAAGTTGGTATCAAGATTAGACCCGATCCACTTCTTGTTAAACTAAACCCTTCTGTCACCAAGTATAGAGAAATGGATGATGATGTTATCCTAATATGACATAGTCTACACGGTACATAAGTTTATCAAAAGAAGCGTTGTTGCAGACTTCCTTCCTAACCAACCCATCATTATTGAGTTAGAAGACGAACTCGAATTCCCCGACGAGGGAATCATGAGTATAACATCATACACATGGAAACTGATATTTAACAGAGCTTCCGAAAAGTAGTGTTAAGGAATTGAGATTTTGTTAGTTGACCCAAAAGGGACGTACAACCTAATACTCATAAAAATCAAATATCCCGTCACCAATAACGTGGCCGAATACGAGGCATGTCTCTCAGGTCTCAAATTGGCATATGAAAAAGGGGAAACTAAGCTAGAAGTCGTTGGCGACTCTAACTTGGTTATATCCCAAGACAATGGCATGTGGCAAGTGGAAGGGGAAAACATGAAACCCTAACACTCCCACTTAACCAAAATCATGAACAAATTCAATAAAGTATCCTTTGTTCATGTTCCATGAAGCCAAAAACGATTCGCGGATGCCCTAACTTCTTTGGAAGCCATGACTCAAATTTCGGATGGAATTAATGTCAAACCACTGAAAATTCGACAAAAGCAAGAACCTACTTTTTAATCAGGAGCAGTCACTTCTTGTGACAGTGATGCAAAACCCTGGTACTATACTCTCTAGAAGTACATTAAGTATGGAGAATATCCCTCCCATTTATGAGCTAAGAAACGACGTGTTTTGCGCCAGTATTCCACCAACTACGCTTGGATCGCCAAAAAGCTTTACCGTGAATCTTTTGACGGTCAAAACATGCTTTACATAGAAAATCCTGAATCCAAGAGGATCATGGAAGAAGAACATGTAGGGTCATGTGGCCCACACATGAATGGAATGGCTTTATCCAAGAAAATGCTTCGTTTAAGATATTATTGGCAAAACCTCGAACAAGAATGTGTGAATTATGTAAGGATCTATCATTAGTGTCAAATCTATACTAACCTAAAGCATATCGGCCTCACTCCTTTAATACATGACATCCCCTTAGCCATTTTCTACATGGAGTATCGACGTAATCATGAAAATCTATCCCCACACGTCAAATGGACACAAGTTCATACTTGTCGTCATAGACTACTTCACCATATGGATTGAAGTAGCCTCCTTACAAGGTCTCAAGTGGCAAAGTTCTTCCGAACTAGCATTATCACTAGATATAGAGTTCCTCACATTTGGATTTCAAGTTATGGTATGCACTTCTAAGGAAAAGTGTTGCAACTATTCGATAAATTCAAGATCAAGCATCACAATTCATCACCCTATAGACCCCAAACCAATGGTGCGATCGAAGCGGAAAACAAAAAGGTGGTTAGGGTCATCAAGAAGATGACCATCACGTATAAGGACTGGAATGATAAGTTGACATACGCCTTATGGAGATATCATACAAACGCTAGAACTTCAATGGGCAAAACTCCCTACTATTTGGTTTACTACATGGACAAAGTACAACTCATCGAAATCGAGATTCCAACTCTAAGAATACTGTTAGATCATAATTAAGTTATGAATTCACCTTGTTTTTATTATAATTGTTAAGTCATATCAAGTATATTAATAATTTTAAAGATAACAACAAGGTATTATAGTACAGTGGTAAGTAATCCCGTCTGTCACACGTGTGACTAGGGTTCGAATCTCACCAGGTGTAAATAATAATTGAAGTTTTATTATTTCAGGAAAACGACTGAGTGGTTAGATAAATGAGAACTTCGTCTGGTTGTGCACGTACGGCTCGGCTGGATGTCTAAAATACCAAAGTTATAAGAAACCGGAAGCGCCTCCTAAAATACCAAAATTGCCACGTAGGCGCATCCGACAATATCGATGTAATAAAAAATCAGAAGAGCCTCCTTAATTACCGAAATTGCCATGTAGGTGCATTCGACAATACCGAAGTTATGAAAAACCGGAAGTGCCTCCTAAATACCGAAATTGCCACGTAGGCGCATCCAGAAATACCGAAGTAATAAAAAATGGAAGAACCTCCTAAAATACCGAAATTACCACGTAGGCGCATCCAGAAATACCAAAGTAATAAATAACGGAAGTGCCTCTTAAAATACCAAAATTGCCACGTATGCGCATTCGGCAATACCGAAGTTATGAAAAACCAGAAGCGCCTTTTAAATATCGAAATTTCCACTTAGGTGCATTCGGGAAAACCGAAGTCCAAAGTACCGAAATGAATAGTTCTGTCCACTATTCAGTACACCACAATCTCAGAAATATTCTCTAATTATTCTCTGATGTACTATCCTGGCACACATCCAACGGAAGGAAGACACATGTCCATTGAAGAAGATATGACCGTTGCTTCGCCTTGGATATAAAAGAAGATCAAAGAAAAATAGAAAGCAGACTTAATGCTCCAAAGTTCTCTTGTTAATTAAAAACTCTCTCTCTACAAATATATATTAAAGCTTTGCCATAACATTTTCTATGAGAGATAGTTCATACAAAGTATTATATTAATCCTTTCATCTGTGTGATTTTTATAAGTTAAATAGATAGTATATATTCAACATGTGTTGTGTGTGCTAGGAATTTAGAAACAGGCAGTGTAGAGGTGTTATTTAAATCAAATCTTCTAGTGGATTTGTGTAGAGGTGTTATTTAAATAAAATCTTCTAATGGAATCCTTCTCGAGGTCGAGAAGAAGGAGTGACGTAGGAGAATTTTCCCCGAACATCCATAAAAACCTTGTGTCTTGTGTTCTTTACTTTCTGAATCTTCTAACCCCTTATCTGTCGCTTCAAGTCTAAACAAATAGTTCCGCACTTGACTTCGTTCAAGTGTTTGTGAAGACTTGTGAAGATTAGAAACATATATTAATTTCTAACAGAGTTAATATCAAACGAAAGTTTTTCACAGTTAATCATACTTGGCCAACCCCCTACTATTGTTGACTCATTTCCTAACAAATACTCTTAGAAAGCCACGTCATAAAAGAAGACTAGCTTAAGTATCGATATGACCAACTAACGTTAATGGATGACAAAAGGTTAAATGCTCTATGTAAAACCCAAGCCTACCGAAAATGCATGTCAGACACCTTCAATAGGAAAGTCAAACCTAGAAATCTCAAAGAAGGTGATATAGTTCTCTAACGAACCGGTAACTACTAGAACCTATGAGCAAGTTTCAACTCCAATGGGAAGAACCCTTCCTACTTAAGAAAATATTCTCTAGAGGAGTTATCTACCTATCTAATATAGAAGGCGAAGAGTTCATTGCGCCAAGAAATCTCGATGCGCTTAAAAGATATTTTGTATAATATCAAGCATGCGTAGAATAGTTTAAAGCTCGACATTGAAAGAAACTTATTTCAACAGAATCCAATCCCAAGTTTTTTGTAACTTACAACATGGACAGAGGACTCAAGTCCAAACTAAGGAGACTTAATTCTTCTTAGTGCAAAAAAAGAAAGGAGAGAAGATACATAGACATCCTATATATTTGCGGTCTTGGTCTCACTTACATAAATAAAATCCCCATTTCCGTCCTCAAGAAAAAGAAAATATTTTGAGAAAGGAAGAAAACATTGATATAATCCTAGACTCGATGTTTCGAATTTTATGAAACAAGTAGGGACAAAGAAAAGAACATCACTTCCTTTCGAGTGATATTTTCAGCAATAAAACTAAGGATTTCACAATAACTCGTATTCAAGAGATATCAGACATAATCTCTTTTTCGTTTGTAAGGATTATCTTGAGAGCAACCCAACATAGAAGGTTTTTGAAGAAAAAAAATCTAAAAAAATCCCATAAAAGAGAGGCCTAGAGCCCCAAATTGAGAAAGAACACCTCATCATTATTTTTATTAAAAAATGAGAGGTTTAAAACTCATTGTTTGGGAAGAAAAATTATTGAAAAATGGAAATGTCAAAAAGAGAACCGAAATAAACTTTGAAAATCTCTAAAACAATTTGAAAAATGTTCCTATGTTGGTTGAGGTATTGAAATCACCATCTGTGCTCACTCATACTCTAGTCATGATTGTTACGTCAAGAGTAAAATGTACCAATTATACCAGATATACCCCAAGAACAAAAAAAGAAAATGGCTCAAGTGTTTGAGGTATTGAAAACACCATTCGTTGCCTACCCAGACTCTAGTCTTGATTGTTATGGCAAGAATAATGATGTACCGATTCTACCAGATATACCCGTGAACCGACAAAAGAAAAAATAAAATGGAAAATGAAAACCCAAAGCAGAAAAGTTGATAAAACCTCTCCTAACTGCGATTAGTTGAACTTTTAAGAAATGCGGTTTAGGGCCGAGCAACCAAAAAATAAGTTGCACTCTTTTATCAAAATATCAAGGTATTGACCACCTTCCTCGAGGGTTATGGTTATGGATAATCGTTTGTACACGAGATCGAATTTATAACTGATATCTAAAAAATTGGAGAAAAGAAGTCTTATTCCTTGATGAAAGAAAAATCATCACAAATGACAAAAAAGTTGTTCAAAGCCTAGCCCCAAATATGTTTTATATTCGAAAACGTCATGATTCATTCCAAAGAGTCAAGGTTCATTCCAATCTCAAAAAAGAAAAGAGATAAACAATAATAGGAACTGGGGAAACCAAAAAAATGTTTTTTTATCCAAAAATATGAGTCATTTGTCCATAAATAAGACCTTAAAAACACTGATTGATTTTAAAATTAATTGTAAAGGTCATTTTGGAAAAGAAATGGGAAACAAGGATTCTGTTGAAATATTCCCTTAAAAGGCATGGAGCCACGATTGATACTACAAAAGAAAAATAAGCAAAATCGTGTATTCTAAACCCTATCTATTGATAGATACGTGAGATCATTCGTACAAGATCCTATTTTAAACCTAACTATCATTAGGTATCCAAAACCCTATCTGTTGATAGGTGCGATAGATTATTTTTATACAATTCCACTAAAACCATAATTGTAGTTAGGTATATAAATTCTATCTATTGATAGATACGTGATATTGTTTGTAAACGATTCTGTTCTAAACCCTAATTCTCATTAGGTATCCAAAACCCTATCTATTGATAGGTGCGATAGATCGTTTTTATAAGATTCCACTAAAAACCACAATTGTAGTTAAGTAGTTAAACCCTATCTAATGATAGGTAAGAGAAAACGTTTGTACATGATTCCGTCAAAAATCTTGTTTGTTAACAAGCATGGAAATCATTTGTAAGATGATCCGTTAACAATCTTGTATGTCGACAAGGACCTAATATTATACGTACATAATCTAGTTAAAACCATATCTATTGATAGGTGTGCTAATAGTTCATACATGATTCCGATTGTAAACCATATATGTCCATAGGTCGAGACATCATTTGTATATAATTCCGTTATAAATCCAATGTATTGATAGATGCACTAATCGTTCGTACACGATTCCACTTGTAAACCCTATTTATCGATAGGTCGAGACATCATTTTTATATGATTTCGTTAGAAGCCCTATATTTCGATTGGTGCGCTAGTTATTTTTACACAATTATGTCTATAAACCCTATATGTTGATAAGTCGAGACATTATTTGTATATGATTTCGTTAAAACCCATTCTATTGATAGGTACGTTAATCGTTCATACACGATTCCGCTTGTAAACCCTATTTGTCGATAGGTTGAGATATCATTTTTATATGATTTCTTTAAAAACTCAATTTATGGATATGTACGTGAGATCGTTCGTACACGATCCCATTCTAAACCCTAATTGACATTAAGTATCCAAAACCCTATCAGTTGATAGGTACGTTAATCGTTTGTACACGATTCCGTCTAAGAACCCTATTGTTGATAGGTCGAGACATCGTTCGTACACGACTCCGTAATTAAACTTTGTTTGTTGATAAGTCGAGAGGTCGTTCATACACGACTCCGTAATTAAAACCTATTTATTAATAGATCGAGACGTTGTTTGTACAGTACTCTGTAATAACAACATATTTGTTAATATGTCAAGACGTCGTTTGTACACGACTCCGTGAAAAACTATATCTCTCGATATGTCGAGACATCGTTTATATACGATTCACCCTATCTCTCGATAGGTACTTCTCTCGCAATATCATTACAATCAATTATCTCAAATAAATACATTATCTCTTAAAAAGGTAATCAAGTAAACCCTATATCTCAATAGGTACTCTATCGAAAACCCTATCCCTTGATAGGTCCTCGAACAAAACCCTATTCCTCGATAGGTAACCAAATCCTATTGCTCGATAGGTATCCAAGACATGTTTGTCAATAAGAATAGTGATCATTCGTACATGATCCTGTCCAAATCCTATCTCTCGATAGGTATCCTGATAAAGTCACGTTATTCGATAAATGTTATGTTCCCAATTCACAACAACACGAAAGCCTATATGTTGATAGCACCACGATCGTTTATACATGATCTTTCTCAACCTAACTTGTGGGTGATTTTCACATAAAGCTTGTTAACTCTTGTGATAAATATTGACGGTACCATGATCATATATACATGATCGAACGATAGTAAGACCCATAGGAGATTTGTCAACTTCCTCACCAAGACTTATCTATTGATAATCTCATGATCATATGTTAATGATCACCCTAAAAATATTACTTGTTAGTATCCTATATGAAACGTTACTAAAACTTTCATGTTCTCTAGCATATCCCATGACATGAACCCTTAGCCATTTGTACATGACTAAAACTTGAATAATTTGTTGATATTCATGCTAGATAGTAATTGATGTTTCAATACCTAAGATTATTATTATACCATGGATTTTATGGGTACTTTGTTATGTTCTATAAAACAAATTTCTAAAAAGTATCCTTATTAGGATAATCATCAAAGAAAGATCCCTACATCAACGCTTGGAAGAACCTCAACGAACTCCTATAGACAACATCACCAGGTCACTCCAATAATCAGCACGCTACAAGTTCCATCTTTTTAAACCCCCTTATTATAAATTGGACTAGATAATATAGTGTTAAATTTCATACTCGAATCAAGGTTTTCAATAACCAATTTGTTATATTCAAATTCGATTCGAGATGAGCAATCTGTAAACACTAAAAATCTACACACATTTTATAAAAATAAAAAAATATTTTGATTTCTTTTTGAATAAATAAAATTAAAATAATTAATCCCATGTCAAAAATCCAATTAAAATAATTAATTAGGCTAATTATTATGATACTTAAAGCCTAATTATTTAAGAAAAGTTGTCAAAATAATAAAATAAAATTATTTGGGGTAAATGTTGTACTCATTTATCTTAAAATATTTTTTTTTAAAAATCGGGGATTAAATGAATAATTTGTACCTCATTTCATCCCCCAAATTTATTTATTTAACTCTAAAATATGCAAAAAAAAAAAAAAAAAATTGGTAAAATATTTGCTAAATTCATTTTAATATTTTGTGTATTTAATAAGATCAAAATTAAAGATAAAAGGGTAAAAGAAAATTCAATTTCAAACAAACCCTTAAGGTTTTAAATAAAAATAAATAAAATTCGCAATCCAATGTGGATGAAATTATGAGAATCGACTGCAGTAGAATCGCGTCCATCAGATGGACGTTGGATTCTCATCCAACGCCCAAAAGCAAGCCGCATAGCCCGTTGTAACAGAAGGACGCGCGCACACACGAGGCACTGAATCCACTAACTAGACGTTAGCCTCGTCAGCCACAATGCTAACGAAACGTCCATATGTTGACGGAATGCCAAACGCGGACAAAACGACGTTGTTTTGTCGTCCGATCACCTTCTTCATTGCGCCGCAACGAAGATAGGATGAAGATTCGTCTTCGATTTTCCAACTTGAAACTTAGTCGATAGTCAACCAATTCAGATGATTAAAGGTTAAAATGATTACCCTACCATGGTGATTATTTCTGATTCATCCATATATCTCCAAGTTGACTCAAGAACAACCAAAACATCATTAATGACTTTTGGATGATTCAGTCCACTTGAAGCCTTCATCGACTCAGGGATAGTATAAATACACCCCCTGAGTCATTCTGAATCCAATGAACCAACTCACCACCTTCAAATCAAAGAAAATAAAAAAATCCGCCAGTAAAGCTTCAAGCTCTCGAATTTTTTGAATTTTCTATTTGAGGCATAAAGTTTGGATCTGAGCATCTCAAAAGTTTCCCTAAGGATCAATGAGTGTTCTCAAATCGTTGTTTAGATTTCAATCACCATCTAATTCATATTTACTATTTGAATTTGAAATTTTATATTTCAAATTGCATAAGCTTGTATGCTTGCTGTTTATGGTGTTTTATTGTTGAATATTGATCCTATGATCATTTAGAAACTATCTAAATAAGATAAAACCAATCAATCGGTCTTAAAAACAAAAACTCAAATTTGAATTTTTAAAATCCAAAAATCGGGTTTGCTGTTCTTGGGCTAATTCTGTTGAATCACAGCCCATAAAGTATCCCACCATGATTGTAATGATGTTGGGCAACTGTTTGGATCATGTTTGATTTATCCCGATCATGTTGGATCAAAATAAAAAAAAAATAAAAATTTAAAAATAATTGAAAATTTTGAGTTATTGATTTGGTCAAAACAAATAGCTAGTGTTCATGTTTTGGTACCAATCAAGTATATGAGAGGTAAGGAAGCTATTTGATAGCTCATTTATCCTCAAAACAACCTTCAAATAAAAAAATCATTTTTTATCTCAAATTATTTTGAACGATTTGATCATCATCCAAGTTTATGGATACCTTGAGATGATGATCAACATGTTCTTGAGAGCTTTTTGAAGCTACCCAAACCCTTAGATCAAAATCCAAGCTAAAATAAACTAATTTAAAAACCTGCACTTTTGTGTTCTTGAGGACCGAGACTTGTTATCGAGAAGTCCGACCGAGGATCCTCAGTCTAGACCAAAACCTATGACTAAGAAATTCAAACTTAGGACCGAGAATATTAACATGACCGAGAGGTCCGACCGGTTTTCTTGAACTAGGATCGAGAAATCCGACTAAGGATTTTCCACCAGGACCGAGAATTCCAGGACCTAGAAGTCCAAACCTAAGACCGAGGAATCTTAGCCTAGAACCGAGAGGTCCAAACCTAAAACTAAGGAATCTCGATCTAGGACCGAGAATTCTTAAACCTGGGACCGAGGGACTAAGTCTAGAGCTAACCTAAGATCGTGAGGTTCATACACCTCGACCGAGAAACCTTGCACCGGACTAACCTAGTACCGATGAGTTTATACACCCAGACTAGTAATCTCAGCCAAGGGACGAGAATCCTTAGCACCCAGACCGATGGTCTTTGGACCCCGACCGATAAAACCGAATTCAAGTCTTATGACTCCGGTCATAAGTCCTGTTTGGTTCCACTTTTCAAAATTCAAAATTATTTTTTGTAATTTTGGGACCCTAAATTATTTTCTAAATTTTTTGAAAAATTAGAAAATAATTTAACTAAGGCTTGTTTGGTGTTTATTTCTAAACCCTGACTTCTTTAAAAATAACTGATGTTCTTTAGATATTTCCCTCCCTAATCAACGTCATCGATAACATGTACTAACATTTAAATATTATTATTTCAATATTTTAAATAACGCTAAAACCTAGAAGCATGATTAGGACTAGAAAAATAATTGATAAAAATAAAATGTTATACAAACTGATTTTCTAAAGTCAACTTTTTATGTACAAACCGCTTTTAAAAAGGGTAAGGAGGATGCAACGTGAAAGTCCTTTTCGGAGTATCACCAAACTACGAACATAAAGAAACTACGGCCAATATGTTTGTATACGTATAGGGCTGTTCAACCGGTCGGTTAACCGGTTAACCGGTTAACCAATTCCGATTAAGTCTATTTTACCACTTATTTTACAAACCGGTTAACCAACCAGTATTAATAACGGTTTTACCGGTTTTAGTTTTACTAATTCCGATCCGTTCTGTTTGGTTAATCGGCTTAACCGCGAATTAATAATTTAATTTTCTAAATTAAGTATTAAACTTTTTAAATGATTTTTTTTTTTGAAAATCATTAATTGCGCCGTACTGTTATTCTCATTTTTTTTTATCTAATATAATATATTATAATAATATTTCATTTATATATTTATTAATATGTTTTAATATATTATTTTTTTAATAATATAATATATTTTAAAAGTTTCCAATTTTAAAATAGCTAATTAATATATATTATTAAATATTATTTATAATATATCTAATATTTACAAAAATAACAAAAATAAATATATATGATTAAATTATTACCGTTTAACTGGTAAAAAAAGGTTAACCGAAACAGTTAAAATCGGTAAGCTACCGGTTCGGTTATGGGTGTTTTTGCACAACCCTATATTCGTATACCACTTTTATTAATTTAAAAAATCAAATGGTGAATCTGTTTTAAACTAAATAATCTTTTAAATTAATTATTTTTAAATAATTTAAATTATTGGTTTTTTAAAAATCAAATTCTAATTTAATTATCGTAAATTCCCCGAATTATTTAAAATTGAACCATAAATTAATTATTTTTAATTAAATTCAAAAGAAGTTAGGAATTAATGAAATCTTTTAAAATAATTTTTATTTTAAACGAATTTTTTTAAGAGACAAATTGTTCTGAATCTCAAGCCTTTCATGAAATATAAAATTTGAACATTTGAAGTGTTTTTTTTAGGAGGTTACATAATTTTAATTTTTATGTACTTTAGATACTATTTAGTATATAAAATTTCATTTAAATGTTTTAATTTGTAAATTAGATTTTTTTTTTTTTTTTTATATTTCCTCCTTTTATTTAAATTAATAAAAAAATATATCCAAAAAATGAAAATATTATCAACCTTTTTTGTTTGGTGTATGTTATTGTTTGAAATTTGGATATGAGGATGTAAGGAAACTTACCCCGCCACGGCAGAGAGTGTAGTCGTGAAGGTTGCGTCTGTAGAAGTAGAAGAATTGTGTGGCTATCAATCACCAAGCGGGTTTCTCATTCCTTCCTTCCTTCCTTCATCAACAACGATCAATCTTCTCTCTTTCTCCACCCGTGATTCAGATGGCTTTGTTTCGCCCATTTCTCTGCGGAGCTACTACTTTTTCCCATACAACCTTCCTCCATTACAATCATCCAACAACTACTAATTCTACAGTCACACGATCACCGCCATTGAGAAAACCCATTGTGTACTCACAACCCAATAAGCGATTCACAAATCGCAACAACGCACTAGCTGAAATTACTGGATCAGATCCCGTCCAAGTGAAACTAGAAGAAGAAGAAGAAAAAGAAGAAAAAGGACCCGTCTTCTACAACTGGACGGAAGAATGGTACCCTCTCTATCTTACTGCGAATATCCCTGACGATGCCCCCCTTGGTCTCACTGTTTACGATGTAAACCTAGTCCTGTTTCGAGACGGCAATGGTCAGCTCAGATGCTACGAAGATCGCTGCCCACATAGGTAACTAACTATATCCAAGATTTTGATTGATGAATAGAAATGGTTTATCTGCTTACCCTTTGTTAATCAATCACCGGAGAGTTTGCTATAACTGGATCAAGTTCAGAATGGAGATAGATAAATCTGTGCTGCATTTATTAATGAATGACAGTCAATTATTTTATAAGAAAGACAACAAACAAACTCAAGGCACTTCAGTCACTTGAGATTATGTAGTCTTGAGTAAGTATTCATACCTCATTCTTTGCACATAAGACATATGATTTTCACATTTCTCTTCTGTTTTCATTCACCATTGCGAATACTTTTGCATTTCATTCGTACAAGGTCTTATCGAAAACTGCTGTTTAAAGAGCATTTTAGGAATACTTGAGTACAGACTCATATCTTTGGGTTCCATGATACTTCATTTGGTTTTTTCTCTGCTTTCACACTCTATGCCACCTTAGGATCATCATATCTTTTCATAACTTTCTTCAATAATGACAGAGAATAGGTGATGATGTGTATCTTCCTCCTTGTTCCAATATAAACGGCACAAAATGTCTTCTAAACGCAAAATATTGTGACTCTGTAAATGTAAAGGGTCCATGTATAGAATGAAAATGAGGTCGGTTAAATGTAACGATTAAAGCATGAGAGTTTTACAAAGCAAAATTTTGACATGAAAAAAAGAAAATCAAATAAATTTATCTAATGCGAAGTTCTTTCATAATAGCATTGAAGTCCCCAACTGAGTTAGCCAAACCTTAGTCCAAGTCATGAGATTTGTCGATGTAAATAGTTCGAAATAGAATAACACAAACAAAGAAAAAAAACAAAATTCTTCTGCATAATCAAATCAATATTAAGTAGAAATTTATTTGATTGAAATCATATATAGCTTCTGACATGAGAATTCTTGCATACTTCTTTAGGTTAGCCAAGCTCTCTGAAGGCCAGCTAGTGGATGGAAGAATAGAGTGCCTCTATCATGGCTGGCAATTTGAAGGCGAAGACGGGAAATGTGTAAAGATTCCTCAGGTTGGTTTGTCATGTCCAAGCCATCAGAGAATTAAACTATCCATATAATTCTGATCAATTTCTTTTTCCCTGTCTTGATTGATTAGCTTCCAACCAATGCTAAGATTCCTCAATCAGCTTGTGTTAGAACATATCAAGTTAAAGATTCTCAAGGAGTAGTCTGGGTATGGATGTCAAATAAGACGCCTCCAAATCCAAATAAACTCCCTTGGTTTGAAAATTTTGCCCGTCCAGGTTTTCAAGACATATCCACTATCCACGAACTCCCCTATGATCATTCCATACTCCTCGAGAATCTGATGGACCCCGCCCATGTCCCAATTTCCCACGACCGAACCGATTGGACTGCGAAAAGAGAAGACGCTCAACCTTTGCTATTCGAAGTTATTGAGAGGACCAATCGAGGTTTTGCAGGCCTATGGGGAAGAGAAAAAGACGGATCCAAGCCAAATTTTCTAAGGTTCGAAGCTCCTTGTGTTCTCCAAAACAACCGCGAAATTGTGGAGAAGAACGGAGAAGAGAAAAACTACTTTTCGGGTCTATTTCTATGTAGACCAACCGGGCAAGGTAAATCAATGTTGATTGTTCGGTTTGGTAGCACGAAACGATCGCCCATCTTAAAGCTATTCCCGAAATGGTACTTACACCAAAATGCTTGTAAGGTATTTGAGCAAGATATGGGTTTTCTTTCATCTCAAAATGAGGTTCTTCTGAAAGAAAAGGTCCCGACTAAAGAATTATATATTAACTTAAGATCATCGGATACATGGGTGTTTGAGTATCGAAAATGGATGGATAAAGTTGGGCATGGAATGCCTTATTACTTTGGGCATGGATCCATATCACTTCCCAAACAGCCAGCAGTGATAGAGCATGCCCCAGCTGGTTTACTCGCCAATGTTTCGGCTACTATGCCGGCCAAAGGAGGAATTGGAACAATGCATTCACCAAATGTCGTAAACAGATATTTTCGACATGTTATTCATTGTAAAGGATGCCAAAGTGTGGTGAAATCATTTGAAGTTTGGAAAAATGCACTTTCGATGATCGCACTTGTATCAACCGCACTAGCTATTATGGTCTCTGGACGACAGTGGAAGGCTGTACTATTGGTCGCTACTTCTTTGTGTTTGATGGGAGCTTATGCATGCTCCTATGCAATTGCAATGAATACGACGAATTTCATTAGAACACACAGAAGATTGTAATGAAGTCTTGAAAAGTTTGTAATAAAGGTTCTTAAAAGAAGGTAAAATAGTGTTTTGGTTAAAAAGTATGTTATATTAGATGTCACTGATACCAGTTATTTTCTTCTTCTTTTATTATACCTAGAAAAAGAGTGGAGTCGTGAGAGAGCATGTCTCATTTTTATTATTAAGTTGACCTAGGAATCATGCCGGTTCTACCCATGTATGTCAAGTCGATTATAGTTCATGTTGAGCCCATTAACCTTATATACAAACATAACACTACCTGTAGAGTTGAGAGAAAGTATGTATGTTGTTCTAAGAGTCCATTAACCTAGATGATTCTCCACATCGTGTTCCAAGTTCCAACATACAAGTGTATGCTTGAGTTTGGCTTCTGCCAAATTTATTTTTGAGGCCTTGCTTCTCTTTGATCTGTTCTCTTTTTGCTTTTATAGATCGGGTGTAGATTTGTTTGCTGAATAGGCTTTTTAGTTGCGTTGATTTGTTTACAGATATGTGAATCTGCATGTCGTATTAAACACATGTAAATCTTGTTCGACTTTAATTTGTTGGGTGCTTTTCTTTTGTTCTTCATTATATGTGTTATCTCCACAGCATCTTTCTGGATCTCCCCCAAACTATTGCTATTTTTCTTGATTACTTTGTGGACTTTAGTTAAGCGATGACCTTTGAGTCACTATTAAATTTAGAGGTAATCATTTATCTAAAACTTGAACTCTACTCGCATTGTCTTTCCAACTCATAACATTTGTCTTCATCTCCTCTTCACTCTAGGGATAATAACCAATATCACAACATTTTCAAATATCAATCATAACACAAATCAGGAAAAAACCCTCTAATTGAACCCAATGATGATTAACCTTTTTCATTTACTAATTCGAACCACATTATCATACGAAGCCAACAAATTAAAAAAAGTATATTTATGTACGTATACGACATTAAAACAAATAGATAAATAAATAAATGGACAAGGTAGAAGTGAAACCTATCATTTATCATATTTGTGGTTTTTGAAACCTTCAACAGGAGAATAACAGGGTTCAACCCGATGAGAAAATGTATTTTTCAAAACAGAACGCTTTCCCAATTAACTGAGTATAAGAGATGAGCAAAACATAATGAAATCAAAATGACAATGTAAGACAAGATTTAACGTGGAGAACCTCTTTTCAAATTTAGAGTAAAAATCACGGGATCAGTCAGACCACTTAACAATCTACTATCATTAACAAGGTTACAAACATGGGTTCACTCTAGATATAAACTAGAGTCATTAATCAATTGTGTTAGGATCGGTGTCGACTATAGAGACGGGGTCTGACTATAGTTAACAACTTTCAACTTTCGATTCGATGTTAAGCCTGTGAGGGATTACGATCTGTTTCTATTCTTTACAAATCTTTGTAAGATCTTGAACAGATTCAAGTGCGAAATGTGTTTTCTAGATTTGTAGCGTCAGATGAAAGATTGCAAAGAGCGGAAAGAAAAAAATAATACATGGAGTATTTATGGATTTTCGAAGATAAAAAACTTCTACGTCACCCATTCTTCCTTAACAGGAAGGAAATTCAATAGAAAGGTTTTATTTGTATAACGCCTACACAAACCAGTTAGAAACCCAGGACTTAACACACTGCCTATTCTGAACTCCTAGCACACACACTATTGACCATAATACCCTTTGTTCAATTTACCCACACAAGGTAACTACAAAAAATTATAAATGATACCAGGTTATCTCAATAGCATACACTTGTGCAAAGTAAGTGAGAGAAAAGTTTTTGAACGAATTCAAGCGTCGGATGAAAGTATGCAAAGAGCGGAAAGGAAATAACACAAGGAGTTTTTATGGATTTTTAGAGATAAAAACTCATACGTCGCCCTTTTTTCTCTACCATGAAAATATTCACTAGAAGTCTTTTATTTGTATAGCGCCTACACAAATCTAGTCAGAAACCCAAGACTTAACACACGGCTTGTTCTGAACTCCTAGCACACACAATATTGAACATAACACCCTTTGTTAAACTTACCCACACAAGGTAATTACAACAAATTATAAATGATACTGGGTTATCTCAATAGCATATACTTGTGCAAAGTAAGTGAGAGAAAATCTGATTAACTTGATACACTTGATCGACTTCAGAGAGCAAGAATAAGAGAGTCTAGAGAACGAAGAAATCAGCCTCAACCTTTGTGTTTTGCTGCTCTATTTATATTGAAGACTCAGAAACAATCGAATCTTCATCTTGGACACGTGTCCTCTTTCCGTTGGATGTAAGCCATGATGTAAATATTGTTCTCTTTCCGATGGATGTACGTCATGATGTACTAGATAGTACAACATAAATATATTCACGTGAACTGGAATATTTGAATTATGGCGTACGTGGAAATCGTTTATATGTTGACATTAGACAACTGTCGAATTTGATTTATAAATACATAGCCAGCTGCTGTCTAGAGGACTTTACTGCAAGTTGTCTCCATCTTCTTAGACGTCCATCTGATGAAGTTAGACGACGTCTAATTGCGCACTTCTTAGTTATACGACATCTACTCGTGCTTCTTTGACTTTGAGACGTTTGCTCAATTCCCTTTGACTTTGAGCTGTGCCTGAAATAATAAAACTACAATTATTAATTTGCACCTAATGAGATTCGAACCCGGATCACCCGCAAGATAGTCAAGAGTACTTACCATTCCACCACTTAAGATGTTGATATCTAAGTATATATTTATATAATTTATATGACTAACAATTATATATATATACTTAGTTTTATCCATTCATTATCAAAACCATTTCACCAATCATCAATCATCAAAATCAAGTATGTTAATTATCCTAAATCAATTAATACCTTCATATAACAAATTGCATAAATATCACACAATAATCTTAGCAAATAACAATAAAGAGCGGAAAGAGTAAGATCAACCAACCTTATCATTTCTGCAACTAGAACACAGATCTTCACCGTTTAGAACGTAGCCACAGAAATAATCAACAAGATGTCAACATTTGAAGTCGATCAAACGGTGCAAACTCCGACAAACGAAATCTTCTCCAGCTGCTACCTCAAACTCTTGAATATTTTTTTTGCTCTAATCTCTCTCTTGTTGTTTTTTAAAAACCAGTTAACCTAAACTGGAAAAAATAATGTTCCTTCACATTATATATCGTGGGACTAAAAAAAGCCGACATCAAATTGGGTTTCTCTAACTAGGAGGACAAAACCCAATAAACTCCCCTGACCGACTAGTTGGATGGTAATATCAACCCGATAATCGAGCGACATAACTCAAATTTGTTTCGTGACAACACCTTTGTCAACATATCTGATCCATTATCATCTACATGAATCTTTTCAGGTTCTAACATCTTCTCATCCAAAGCATCACAAATCCAATGATAATGAACTTCAATGTGTTTTGACTTTGAATGAAATGAAGAATTCTTGGCAAGATGAATTGCACTTTGATTATCACAAAATAAGACGTACCTTCTTGTTTCAACTCAAGTTCCATTGTGAATTTTTTCAAGCATAATAACTCTTTTATTGCCTCAACTGCACCTATAAGTTCAACTTCAATAATAGAAAGAGCAATACACTTTTGTAATTTAGATTGCCAAACCACAACTCCCCCGAAAAAATCACCATATATACTGAAGAAGATTTTTGATTATCCATGTTTTCGGACATATCCGAATTAGTATATCCAATTAACATAGGCTTATCACATCCCAAAGTTAGTTGAAGATTCGTCGTTCCCCGAAGATATCTCATAATCCACTTCACGACTTCCCAGTGATGTCTTCCCGGATTTGATAAATATCTACTTATGTTATTTAAGGATGTCTTATTATCATCTTCTAGAAGAATCAGACTTCTTGTAAAATCATGTTCATGGAAGTTAAATATACCACTCCGATAGACTCGACCTTGAAAGTCAAATCGATAACCATCGTAAGCATTCGCCATATTGATAATAGTTTGTTCATAACGAGACCGTTGAACATTTTTAAACAATATTTCCACTAATTCGCTGAACTTATATATGGGTTGAATCTTCTCTAAATTCATGTAACACTCTTTAAGTAACTTGGGGCCTATTAGGAGAAAGTCCAGATAGAGAACACTGGGGTAAATTTATGGACCAGGGCTTGTATGGGTTTAGGTGTTGGCTCCTCCGGCTCTTCAACTGAGAGTGATACAAATTGTCCCACTAAGTAACTCCACTTTTGATTGATAAAATTGCCCACCTTTCGCATTAATCAACTTGAACTCGCCTGCACTCTTACTTCCTTTAAGTTGGAAGAGTTGGCCCTGGTAATTAACCGTCATTACCATTTGTTTATAGTCCAATGCAATGTGATTGGGCTCAAGTCTCGTATTCAATCGACGTCCAATACCAAGTCGTAGCCACCTAGACGAAGGATGATCACATTAGCTTTGAACTCCTTGCCTTGCATCTGCCAAGTGAATTGTCGACACTTGTAGAAGCTGTACATTTTACCTCCATTTGCAATAGTGACAGCCAACGGAGATGTCTCTTGTATCGTGCAACCTAATTGAGTCGTAGTACCCTCGTCGAGGAAACTATGGGCCACTATCAATAAGGATAGTGATAGGTTGTGCTCTTATTTTACGACAGTAGGTACGATTGCTTCCATTACTAACCAGAAAAACACCAAATTCTCCTTTAGGAGCTTCAACTGCGGTATAGATAGAAGGAGATGGTACGGAAAAACCTTTTGTATAAAGTTTGAAATTGTGAATTGAAGTAGAGTAGGCTCGACTGGACCTCTTTCTTCATATGGCCCAAAAAAGCAAAATCGCAAACACTAACATTTCCACGAGCGGGAAGTGCGCTGGAAAAAAGACTTAGGAGATCCGCTTTCTTAGAAGAGCTTATGAATAATAAGAATAAGTAGAATAAGCTAGCTGATACAAAAGTGATCTTAGTAATCGCTAAAAAAATAAGGGTCAATCCAAAATTGGGGAAGAATATGGTCC
Organism: Impatiens glandulifera; assembly: GCF_907164915.1. NCBI lineage: Eukaryota > Viridiplantae > Streptophyta > Magnoliopsida > Ericales > Balsaminaceae > Impatiens > Impatiens glandulifera. Next base: position 28,751,908 of record NC_061863.1, on the reverse strand, counting down.
TTGGGTTCCCTTTATTGGAACTATGTTTCTATTTCTTGTTTGTTGGAATTTATTGAATCGAAAGTTCAATCCTCAAAGAGAAGAGATAGAAAGACCCGGGCAGGCATTAGATGCTTGAACATTCACTTCGTTCAGTCTTAATATTTAGGCTTCCTGCTTCAATAGAAGATTTCAATCTTTTTGACTTTACTTAATAAAGATTCAGCTCGAGTAAAGGAAGGTTTTTATAGTCTTTATCTAGTCAATCAAGTAGCTTTCCTTCGATTACGCTTTTGCAGTAGCATAGTTTCTCCTTGATGCCCGCAGCTCAATCTATGAAGTCCAATACAACCTAAAGCTCAATTGAAGAGTTTCTTCGGTGGAGAGAAAGAACTTGATTAGCTACTAGTTACTAGGATCGTTCAAATAGTAAGTAAGCAATGCGTACTTCTTTTCTAGTCTAGTGGATCTGCGTAGTGCTTTAATGGCATTTTCATTTGAGAAAGGGTTACTGTAGATGATGTTGATATATGTGAGAGCTTTCATTCAAAAATGGAGAAAGGGAAAGACCAAGAAGTGTTTCCAAATAGGGCCTTTGTTTGAAATTCAATTCGAGCGGAGAAGCAACAATATAATAAGATATTTGCTACTACATACATTAAGGAGTAGTATTTTCAAAGAAAATGGATTGATGTTTATTGATCTGCGTCAACGAGGAGATGGGGTTACGGCGTCAGGTCTTCTTTATAGGCTAGGGTGATTCTTTCTAACTTGGTTAAAAAAGGTTAGCTTATCTGGAGCTCTTCAACATTCACCAAACCAACAACGTGCGCTATATCAGGTCTAGTACAAATCATAGCATACATAAGGCTACCAACTGCTGAAGAATATGGAATGTTCTTCATAAAAAACTTCTCATCATCTATAGAAAGACAACTAGTATGACTAATCTTAAAGTGTGAAGCTACAAGAACTTTCTTAATGTACAACTCTTATGACAAATGCAACTTTCTGTTATCCTGATCAAGGATAATTCGAATCCCAAAAATTTGACGTGCTGGGCCCAAATCTTTCATGGCAAATGACTTACTCAAAGTCTCTTTTAACTCACTTATTTTAGAAATATTTCTTCCAACAATAAACATATCAACTACATAGATCAGAAGAATAATATAATCATCAGTAGAGAATTTTCGCACAAAAACGCAATGGTCAGTCTTGTTCATCTTGTACCCATGTTCAATCATAACTGAACTGAACTTTTGATACCATTATTGTGGTGTTTATTATAAACCGTAAAGACTCTTCACTAACTTGCAAACATAGGCTTCTTTCAGTTTGTCTTGAAAAACCTTTGGTTGCTCCACATATATCTCTTCTTCTAAATTTCCATGAAGAAATGTTGTTTTCACCTCCATTTGTTCAACCTCTAGACTAAGACTAACGACTAAACCACATGAGCAAAGATCTCACCAAAGTTGATAGGATCGGCGACACCAATAGAGACGGGGGTCTGGCTATTGATGACGACTTCGGATAAACGGTTTGATAGAAATCCTGTTAGGGATTAATATCTATTTCTATTCTTCGCAAATCCTTCGAAGTCTTGAAACAGATTCAAGTGCGGAAATGTTCGTCGGATTTGAAGTTTTGAACCAATGAAAGATGAATAATAGAATGTAAAGAATACAGAAAGTTGTTTATGGATGTTCGGAGCAAACTCTCCTACGTCACCCCTTCTTCCAACCACTGGAAGGATTTCACTATACTTCTTTGAATCAAATACAGTTCACTAATCTATCTAACTCTCTGTTGAATAAAACAACCTTTGTTCAACTTACAACACTGAAGTTTTCTCACAGAAAAGACATCATGTAATTACAATGTATTCACAGCTAGATGATAAGTGAGATGTTTAATTTCTAGAACTTTCTTGCATTATATGAATGAAGCAGCTCTCTCTTATATATTCTTCCAGCAATTTGTCCGTTGTCTTAGGCAGCAATTTATTCTTGAAAAGCTTCAACGGTCAAATCATTCTTTTGGACACATGTCATCTTTCCGTTGGATGTACTATCTATGAGGTACTGGGTAGTACAGCAGGAAAGATTCTTGAGATCGTGATAGTACATTGCAGTACAGGCAATTTGAAGTATGGAAAACGTGGAAGTTATTCATTTGATGAGCTTTGCTGCCAGCTGTCTATAGAACTCAGCTGCCAACTGTCTGGAAGAGCATCTGCCTTTAGATGCCCAACCTCTAGACGTCTACTTCCTTCATATGCCATCTACTTATCTTAAATGCCCATCTAATCATCATAGCCGTCAATTTAATCAACTGATCATCTTAAACATTCATCTTCTTAGACACCTCATCTTGACCGTCCATCTGCTTAGACGCCCCCATCTGATCATCTTGGCCGTCCATCTGTTTAGACGCCCCAATCTGATCATCTTGGCCGTCCATCTGCTTAGACGCCCCAATCTGATCATCATGACCGTCCATCTGCTTAGACGCCCCCATCTGATCATCTTAGCCGTCCATCTACTTAGACGCCCCCATCTAACAGTCTATTAGACGCCCTAATCTAACAGTCTATTAAACGCCCATCTCAGCCGTCCATCTGATTAGACGCCCACGTCTAACTACATGTCGACTTTGAGTCACGCATTGACTTTGATCTATGTCTGTAAATTAACAAAAATCCAATTATTAATTATGCATCTGGTAGACCTGTTGACTTTGAGTCGCGCATTGACTTTGAGCTATGCCTGTAAATTAACAAAAATCTAATTATTAATTATGAATCTAGTGAGATTTGAACTCAAGTCACAAACATAACAGACAGGTGTACTTACCACTACACCACAGACTATGTTGATATCTAAATATATATTTCTATATTTGATATGACTAACAATTATTGAACTTAATTTTATCCCTTTATTATCAAAAATCATTTTATCAATCATTAAATCAAAATTGTTAAGTTATTTTAAATCAATTAAAAATCTTAACCCAACAATTTCTCTCTTTTTGATTATTTAAGCTAAATTATCAAAACCAGTTTAAACATTTAAAAATCTTAACCCAACAATTTCTCCTTTTGTGATTATTTAAACTAAATTATCAAAACCAGTTTAAACATTAAAAATCTTTACCCAACAATTTCTCTCTTTTTGATTATTTAAACTAAATTATCAAAACAAGGTAAGTTCATGATTTAAATATAATCTAGGCATTATCGTAATCTAACAATCCTAAAAATATTTCTAAGGTAAGAAAACTTAGACTCGAGAAGTGGCTTTGTGAAGATTCCAGCCACTTCAGGCTGTTGAATGTCATATGCTATGTTCAAGCAGCCGGCTGTCCAGATGCCGTCTTGCTCTTCCAAGCTGTTTTCCTATTTTACCTGCATTTAAAGACAATACATCTGGTTTCCAATTTTCTTTGGGTCCATGACTTATTAGTCCCTTGGGAATCCATACTTTGATTATTTTTATGGATTTCCCATGTTGCGTTGTGATCGGTGCGTATGATTTAGGCTTAGCAAATGTCTTCCTGCTATCAGCTGCACTGTTAATCTTAGAGAATGGTTTTTGTCTAAAACTCTTTGACTTCCTGTCAATTTTTAATATGCCAGACTTACAGGGTGCTTCCATCTTAAGTTTCAGCCAGCTAATAGTTGGCGGAACATAATTAATCTCATCCTTTAAGGTTATCTCATCACAGCTTGTGTTAGGATCGGGATCGCCCTTAGAGGATCGGGGTCTAAAGGGTGAACGCTTGACAACACAACACACACAATGGTAATAGTCTGGTTAGAGACTAAAACCGTTTTTTAAGACTGCACAAGCTGTCACAAACCTCTTGAACTGGATTCAAGTGCGGAAATGGTTTGTCTCAGCTTGAAGCAACACACACAGTTCGGTTTGGAGGTTATTTAGAGGGAGATATCGGTTTAAGGAGAAAACCGGTTAAGTTTAGGAAGATATTAGTTATTTTAGCTCGGTTTAGATGTTTTGGTTAAGTTTAAGTGAGTAAACCGGAATATGAAAGTAAAGAACACGAGACAGGATTTTATGGATGTTCGGAGTTTAATCTCCTACGTCACCCCTTCTTCTAACACAGTGAGAAGGATATTCACTAAGGAATATTACACGACCACAACACACAATCCGAACGAGTCTTATTTACTGTTCGTCGGTTACACCACTCACAATGATGTAATACAATACTTTTACTCAATTGTAAAATACAAACACAATACAAAAACACTTTCGGGAATTTCAATCATTGTTCGAGGTGGTACATAAGATCTTTTGTTGTTAATTATCTCTTGTATATGCTTTTTGTAGTGATCTCACACGTATGTATGTTTGGCACCATGAGCTTCTATTTATATGAAAATATGACAACGATCATAATTTTCTCTCTCTGTCAGATTGGTCATATGAAGCCGTGCCGGTCAGGTTTAGAGAATTGCGTGCACGCTTTGTTATTTCGGACACTTGGCGGTCATGCACTTAGACCGATTTACATTTTGGACACATGGAATACATGCACCAGGTCTGCCGCCTGAATCAGATGTTGCTTGTAGAGTTGGATAAACAGTTCATCATTGTTTTTGTTGCATGCTTCTGATCCGGATCTTTTCTTCTTATATATTTCCGAGAGATCTTTATATCATCATATTATGTCATCTTCTCAGATTAATCACTTTTAAAAGTTATCCGTTTGAGCATTATGATTTTAAATAACGAATAAGTCAACCAGATGAATCATCCGAATGATGACACTTTTACTAGCCGGTCCAGTTGAAGGAGTTCAGCCGGTTTCACAAACTATAACCGGATCATTGAGTCATGTACTTCAGCCGGTATGATGAGGCTTGATCTGTACCTGCACAGGAAGATTGAGACAAATTAAGTTCTTTGGCCAGTTAAAATTAACTTCCTTAGTTTTTCTAACAATTTCTCCCTTTTTGATTATTTAGAATAAATATTCAAAACTTGTAATGTATGGCCGGTTTAAAAATTAACTTCTTTAATTTTTCTAATAATTTATCCCTTTTTGATTATTTAGAATAAATATTCAAAACTTGTAATGTATGGCCGGTTTAAAAATTAACTTCTTAATTTTTGCCGGTTGAAAAATTAAGTTGATTTGACCGAGTTTTGAAAAATGTTTTAGCAATTTCTCCCTTTTTGATACTTTTCAAAGAAATGTTTCAAAATATGTTGTTTTTAATATGCGCCTGATTAACCAAGCTGTTTGAAAGATTTGATTTTTCAAAAACCAACTGCATAAACTATGAGAAATTAAACTAAGAGTTGAGGTGATAGGTTCATAAGTTCAAAACAGAAATAGAGTTAATAAGTAAACTATGGGTCGGATGATCTTCCATTTTCCTTTTCCTTGAGCTTTTTCTCCTGCTCGGCTTTCCATTCTTGTTCCCTTTGGTCCGCATCCATGCACCATCCGGTTAAGAGGCTTGTTCTTCTGGAAGGGAAGCGTTTGAAGTTGAAGGACCCACCTGCCGGTCTAGGTGGTCGAAGTGGGGGAGAAATTGATGTTCCCTGACTTGTCGATAGAGCGGATGAGGTTATAACAACTTTCTTATTCCTTGGTTGTAGAGGAACTTCATCCTCTTCTTCTTCATCGACGAGTGGACCTTGAAGACCACTTTGTTCTACCCGGGACATTAATTCGACAATTTTCTTTCTATTAGCCTTTTACCATGTCACCATTCCTTCAGCTTGAACCGGTTCGGTTTCTTTTTGTTTCGCCTTTTCTGCCTTATCAAATTCCTGGGCTATTCTGAAGTCCTTGTCTTCTAGTTCTTTTCTCAATGTTTCTTGTTTTTCCTCTTCGGCTTGGAGTCGGAGGGCTGCTTCTACATCGGATCAGATCTGTGCTTGAGTGTCAACCGCTTTTAGTTTAGTCAGTTCCTCAATCTGAGCTGCCATAAGTTGCATCATTTCTAACAGCGGAGCGGTTGATGACTCAACTGTTGCCTTAACCGATTCAATTAATTCAGCCTTGAGGGTAATGGTTCTAGCTTCCGTGACATTGTGCCATTCGTTCATTGAGGTGGTGACAGCATTATCAATGATACCCTTGATGTTGTCGGAGATGCATTCAAATTCCTAACTTCGTTGAGTAACCGACATTGCCTTTTTAGATTCCTCTTGACTGGTTGAATTCTCATCATTGGAGACAAAGTGAGAAGTAGACTTACTTGGGGAGATGTGGCTATCGGCTTTCTCTTCATTTGGCTGCGGTTGAGTTTCTTCTTGCCGGTCCCTTGTAGTTTTGGAGGATTCACCGATTTTAAAGATTGGCTTACTCTGGTAGTCTTCCGGATGCAAAAGACAATCTTTGCATTTTTCTTTCGATTCTTCCTCCAACCGTTGGATGTTGAGAAGAGTGTCATTTTTCACCTTGCTGAACCGTTCAAGCATTATCTTTTCAACCTCGGTTGAGTTCTTTTGAACGTTTTTGAATGCTTCATTCAACGCTTTCAGCTTAGCATATTCATCGACCAGATCTCCTCTTGCCAGGACCATTGAGACGATATCGGCTTTCGCAAGATCGAATACTTCCTTCTCTATTACTAACAGTTCAGACCAGTATTTATTTTCGGTAAAGTCGGGAAGCATGTGTGAGAATTTTGTTTCACTTTTGATTCTGCACCAAAAGTGATAAGGGCGGGATAGTTCTTCGACCGCCTCATCTAGATGAATGAGTAGTTGCTGAAACATGGCGTCTATTTCTTATTCAGAAACCGGAACAACTGATTCCGGTAAGACTTCGAGTTGCTCTAGTCCCTGAAGAATTGGACCGGTTGAACCATTCTAAGAGTCGTTAACTCCTTGCACCAGAGGATCATCCTTAGTCAAATCTTGTTCTCTAGCACCCGGATTTGAGCCTTCCGGCGTGGTAGTTTGGGGAACTGGCTCCTCTTGAGCCAGTTTTGGGTTAGATCCGGTTGGGATAGAGTCTCCCACAGCCGGACCGGATGTACTCCTTTCTTCATTATTACCCTCTTGCACCGGAGGGATTTCAGTTTTAGCATTTGCCGTTTCTTCGACCAGATTGTTTTTAACTTGATCAGTTGCACCAACCTGACCAGTTTCTTCAAGGACACTTGTCACCTCGTCTTCAGTAGCATGAGTGACATCTTGCACCACATTGTTTATGGCTTCCAAAATTCTTAGCCTGACACTCTCTATCGTATTCCTAATAGATTTAGAGTGAACAGAGTGGGTACTAACCTCTTTAGATGGAGGAGGGGATGAAAAGACCGGAACCGGAATGTCAATGTTTAGTGGAGTGGGGTGTAGGAGTGGATCAGATAACCGGGGAACGTGTTCGGATGAAGTTCTCTGAGAGTCAAGAGACTTGCTAGTTGCCTTCTTCGCAGCAGGCTTTTTGGCTTTCTGAGCCGGTCTCTTGAGTCTTTCTTTCTTCTCTTGGGCTCCGGTTTGTTTGGCCTTACCCTTCAGTTCGACTTCTTTGGAACCATCTCCTTCCGGGGCAGCCGACTCGGCCTCCTTAGAAGCCCTAGACCTTGGAATTCTTTCCTTGGCCGGTTTGACAATCCGGGTCTGTACACTCTCAACATTCATAATTTTACAGTTGGAGAGAGGTGTACCTTCACTGATTTGGATCTTTAGGTGTTGTAGAATTTCCCGATCGGCATGGCATAAGCTTGCACACGATCTTTTGTTTTGGTAACCACTTCGCATAGTCGCTCGAATAATACACATCCCCAATCGATTTTTTCACTACGGACTATACCCATCATCATCTCGAGTTTCAGCCGGGTCATGTTGTCAAAGTTTCCCTCTTTTCCTTGTAGTGATTTGGAGACGATATCTAAGAGCCACCAGAACTCTGGCTTTAATTTCTTCTTCCGGCTGGTGTGATTTACCAGGTCACCTACATCCTTCAAAATTGCTTGCCGGACCACCGTAGAGTCGACTTCTGATAAACCGGTCCGGAAGTCCCTTCCGACATTTCGTAAGCCGAGAGCTTCAGCAAACAGCTCCTCGGTAATCTCAAAGGTGGTGCCGCACACGGTGTTAGTGATGGTTCGTTTCGTCAAACTTGCCTGGCTGAAGAACTCCAGGACTTCATTCTGATGAAGAACAAACAAACCAGATAGGAAAGTCTCCAGTCCAGATTCCCTCAAAGATCCGATCAAAGCCTTATACTCACTAGTTCCATTTTCGTCGATATCTTTGAAGTCGACCTTCAAGATGTAAGTGAAGAGTTCGTTATCTCGTCCCATGGTGATTGATAGATATTTCTAAGAAGATCTTGAGAGATAAGAATGCAGAAATACTTTGGAATTTCTAGAGAGAGAGAGCGTGAATGAATAATGATTCAACTTCTGATTTATATAGGAGGCGGTTTCTTGACGGTTAAAAAACTGAACCGTCACTTAGTTCCTAGTTGTTTACTATCAGTAAGTCCTAAGATATTTCTGAAGTAAGAGAACTTAGCTTCCTGTAGCGGTTTAGTGAATATGTTAGCCACTAGTTGTTCGGTTGAGACATACTCTAGCCGAATGTGTTTTTGCTGCACATGCTCCTAGATGAAATGATGTCTTATGTCAATGTGCTTAGTTCTTGAGTGCAACAACGGATTGTATGTGATTGCTATTGTGCTTGTGTTGTCACAGAAAATTGGAGATTCTTCGGCAGTTACACCGAAATCCCTGAGTTGCTGTTGGATCCAGAGAAGTTGTGCACAACAACTTCCGGCTGCTAGGTACTCCGCCTCTGCGGTTGAAGTTGCAACTGAAGTTTGCTTTTTGTTGTACCATGAGACAAGCCGGTCTCTTAGAAACTGACAAGTTCCACTTGTACTTTTTCGATCGATTTTACAGCCTGCATAGTGTGCATTACAATAACTTATTAGATTAAAACTAGAGTCTTTTGGGTACCATAATCCCACGTCTTGAGTTCTTTTCAGATATTTTAGAATCCTTTTAGCAGCGTTATAATGTGATTACTTTGGATTGGCTTGAAATCTCCCGCATACTCCGACCGCGAACAAGATGTCCGGTCGGCTGACTGTTAAGTAGAGTAGTGAACCGATGATTCCTCGATATGCTGTTATGTCTACTACTTGACCGTCCTCGTCTTTATCTAACTTCACAAATGAACTCATCGGAGTAGCCGCCTCGACACATATGTCCATTCCGAATTTCTTCAACAGTTCGGCTGTGTATATTGGCTGGCTTATGAAAGTTCTGGTTTCAATCTGCTTGACCTGAAAACCTAAAAAGAAACACAATTCTCCCATCATGCTCATTTGAAATTCATCAGTCATCATTTTTGAGAATTTATCACATAATTTTGGATCGATTGATTCGAAAATAATATCATCAACATATATTTGAACAAGTAATATGTGTTCCTTTTTCTAAAATTTGAAAAGAGTTTTATCCACCAAACCTATTGTAAATTTGTGATCAAATAGAAATGCGGTTACTGTGTCGTATCAAGCTCTTGGAGCCTATTTGAAACCGTAAAGAGCTTTGTTTAGCCGGTAAACATAATTCATTTGTTCTGGACTTTTGAAACCTGGAGGTTGTTCGACATACACCTCTTCATTTTTTTACCATTCAGAAAGGCACTTTTAACATCCATTTGAAAAACTTTGAAATTTTTGAAAGCCGCAAATGCGAAAAATATTCTAATGGCCTCAAGTCTAACCATAGGAGCAAATGATTCTTCGAAATCAATGCCTTCTTCCTGTTTGTAACCTTGAGCCACTAGCGGACTTTGTTCCTCGTAACTAAACCGTCTTCATTGAGTTTATTTCTGAACACACATCTTGTTTCTATGATCGATTTATGTTTCAGTCTTGGAACTAGGTACCAGACTTTATTTCTCTCAAACTCGTTTAGTTCCTCTTACATTGCTAAAATCCAAACGGGATCTAGCAAAGCTTCATCCACATTTTTCTTCTCAATTTGTGATATGAAAGCTGAGTTTTCATATTGTTCCAAATTTTGTCGTCTAGTTCGGACGGGTGATGAGATGTTACCTATTACTAGTTCAAGAGGATGATTTTTATTCCTTCTGAGGTTTATTCGGGATGTGTCTTCTAAGCGTCTGGTTGACTGATCAAGGTTAGACGGATCGGTAGGCTGAACAGAGTCAGACTAACCGACTTCCTCAGTGGAAACTGAGGCGTCAACTTTCTACGGTAAAGCAGCTTGATCAGGCTGAGGTTCAGCATCAACCGCTTGATCATTGACAAACCGTCTATAGACCGGAACCTCATCTTTATCATAATAATAGATATTGAAATTTTCCATTCTGTTGTGAAGGTCGAAGGGTACTGCAGTGTTTCGTTCAACCGATTCATCAAAAACAACATAAGATGTTTCTTCAACCGTTAAAGTTCTAGTATTGTAAACTCTATATGCTTTATTTACGGCTGAATAGCCCAACATTATTCTTTCATCAGATTTTGCATCAAACGCGGTCAAATAACTTTTGCCGTTGATGTGAACATAACACTTACAGCCAAAGATCCTAAGATACCGAATGTTAGGAACTTTGTCATGGTATATTTCAAAAGGAGTTTTAGTAAAACGTTTAGTAATTAAAGACCGGTTTTGAGTATAACATACAGTATTGATAGATTTAGCCCAAAATTTTTGATCAACAACCGAATCAGCTATCATGGACCTTACGGCTTCCTTGAGAGTTCTGTTTCTTCTCTCATCCAGGCCATTTTGTTGAGGTGTTCTAGCACTAGACAACTCGTGCCTAATACCGGAATTATCAAGAAAAGTAGTTAAATTATTATTTGTGAATTCAGTTCCTCTATCACTTCTGATTCTGTCTACTCGAATAGATTTCTCATTTTGTATTCTTAAGAGTAATTTGATCAGGTTTGGAGTAGCTTGATTTTTAGATTCCAAAAATGTTACACAAGTAAATTTAGAGTAATCATCAACAACTACCATGGTATAATGCATGTCTTCTAGACTTGTTACTCTAACCGGGCCAAATAGATCCACATGTAGAAGTTCTAAACATCGTTCGGATTGATAATTTTCATTGCTTTTAAAAGATTATTTTATTTGTTTTCCCATTTGACATGCAGCACATACTTTATCTTTTGAAAATTTGATGTTTGGAAAACCATGAACTAATTTCTTAGAGCATATGAGATTTATTATTTTAAAATTTAAATGGTTTAGTCGTTTGTGTTAGAGCCAATTTGGATCATTCCCAGCTATCATGCAAACAGGATTTTCAATTTTAGTTTTCCAATCAACTTTGTAAATGTTTCCTATCCGGTTTCTCGTTAGTAGTGTATCACCTTGATGATTTTTAACTATTCATGCATGTTTATGAAATTCAACCGTGTACCCTATATCACACATTTGACTTATACTTAACAAGTTAACATGCATGTTTCAACTAAAAGCACATTATTTATAGACAGGTTACCGTGGACAATCTTACCCTTGCCCACGGTTCTACCTTTTTAGTTGTCACCAAAACTGATCATTGCTCCGGTTTCATGAATGATGTTGGCTAGAAGTCCACTGTTGCCTGTCATGTGTCTTGAACACCCGCTGTCCAAGTACTATTCCGAGTTTTCTAACCGTTTTCTTCTCCTAACCTGCAAAAAATAAATATTTACACATTTTTGGTAACCACATTCAGTTGGGTTCGTGGTTGATTAGTCCCTTTGGGATCCAGACTTTAATAAGTCGGATCACTTTCCCAGTGATAGTTTTAATTGATTTTCCGGTACCCGGCTTGACAATTTCTTGTGTGCCGAATAGTACCTTATGTTATTGTGATGGTGATGGTGTATTAGTTCTTCTTGAACGTGTGTTGGTTTGTCTATTTACTGACCGGTTGACTTTCTTTCTCTCGGGATGAAGCCATTTCTCCGAGTCTATTGGACTTACATATTTTAATTCTTTTTCCGATTTTGGATCATGTTCTGCCTCATTTTCGACTGAAGAGCTCTTGACAAATCTTACAAAGGGAAGATTGTCTTTTGTGAGTTTAATCCCGTTTGGAGAGGTCTTGTTTTCGGATCTGTCGTTTTTGTAACCGAGACCGAATTTGCGTTTATGATGTCTTTTATAGTTATACATCTAATTTACGGCTTCACGGGATCTTTCCCAAGCAGCCATGATGTATTTGTTTCTTTCATCTTCTTCAGTTACCAGTTCAACTATCTTCTTGAGCTTCTCATTCTCTAAGGATGCTCCGACCGGTTCATATACCGTGGTTTCACATGGGTCACCAGCGGTACCACTTGAATCTCCTGTTTCATAATTTGACCGAGTCGGTATGTAAGTAGACAAGTTTCTGAAATCAGCGACCATGTCGTTGAGTGCAGTAATTAGATCTTCTTTAGTAAATTCATCAGATGAGAAATCAAATACCTCTTCTTCATGTGCCATGAAGCATGTAATTATTTCTTCTTCGTTTTCGGTATTGGAGTTAGCCAAGTCGCTTCCACCGTCAGATGCGATGAGTGCCTTCTGGATTTCACGTCCTGCACCGGTTTGCTGATTGTTGTTCCTTTGATAGTTGTTTCCTTGGTTGTCATTTCTTTGGTAATCGTTTCCTTGGTAGTTGTTTCCCGATTTTCGGTCCTCTCTCCTCGGTTTTTTGCATTCCGACATGTAATGACCAAAACCGTCACAGTTAAAGCATCTTACATTGGATTTGTCGACATAATTATAGTTGAAGTTTTCGTTTGATGGTTGATTTTTCTTCATAAATCTCCCGAATTTCTGTGCTAGCATGTCCATCACATCTTCACTAATCTGGTCAGCGCTTTTGACGGGAGCCGGAACGGCTGATACACGGACCACTGACTCCACTAATATCACTAGAGCTCTGGTTGCGGTTGATGTTGATGCTTCGTCTTCAATCCGAGATTTTATCTCGAATTCGTAAGCTCTCAGGTCCTCAAACACGTCGTGCATCTTCATCTGTCCGAGGTTGTTTGATTCCCTCATCACCATGGTTTTGATATCCCATGCACTGGTAAAGATCTCAAAGCTTTTATGATAATCTCTCAGTTATCATATCTCTGTCATAGTGTGTGTAGCTCGTTGACTACTCTGGTGAACCAGTCACTGAATTCTTTTATATTTTCTCCCGGTTTGATCTTGATGTTCTCGTATTTTTGAGTTGCCACCAAAATTTTGTGCTCCTTAGTTATTTCATTTCCCTCATGAACCTGAATGATCGTTTCCCAGGCTTCCTTTGCATTTTGACAATCTGAAATTTTGTTGAACGTGTTGTCGTCTATAGCTTTGAAGATATGTCTCATACAATGGTTTTCCATGTTGTTTCTTCTTCGATCTTCATCCGTCCATGCTTCTATCTCCTTGTTAATCTTTAACGGTCCCTGCTTTAGAACTTTGCTCATCTCGTCATCGAGCGTGATCAAATGTAGGTACATCTGTTTCTTCCAGTCGCTAAACGCTTCATTGTTTAGCATCGGTGGCTTGTCACTATGGGTCATGCTTCCCGTCTTCTTCGGTTGCTTGAGTGTTAAGATTCCTACTCTGATACCACTTGTTAGGATCGGGATCGCCCTTGGAGGATCGGGGTCTTAAGGGTGAACGCTTGACAACACAACACACACAATATTAATAGTCCGGTTAGAGATTAAACCGCTTCTTAACACTACACAAGCTGTCACAAACCACTTGAACCGGGTTCAAGTGCGAAAATGGTTCGTTTCAGCTTGAAGCAACACACACAGTTCTGTTTGGAGGTTATTTAGAGGGAGATATCGGTTTAAGGAGAAAACCGATTAGGTTTAGGAAGATAATAGTTATTTCGGTTCGGTTTAGATGTTTTGATTAGGTTTAAGTGAGTAAATTGGAATATGAAAGTAAAGAACACGAGACAAGATTTTATGGATGTTCGGAGTTTAATCTCCTACCTCACCCCTTCTTCTCAAACAGTGAGAAGGATATTCACAAAGGAATATTACACGACCACAACACACAATCTGAACGAGTCTTATTTACTGCTCGTCGGTTACACCACTCAAAATGATGTAATACAATACTTTTATTCAATGGTAAAATACAACCACAATATAAAAACACTTTCGAGAATTTCAATCACTGTTCGAGGTGGTACGTAAGATCTTTTGTTGTTACTTCTCTCTTGTATATGCTTTTTGTAGTGATCTCACGCGTATGTATCTTCGGCACCATGAGATTCTATTTATATGAAAATATGAAAACGGTCATAATTTTCTCTCTCCGTCGGATTGGTTATCTGAAGCCGTGCCGGCCAGGTTCCGAGAATTGCGTGCACGCTTTGTTATTTCGGACACTTGGCAGTCATGCACTTAGGCCGGTTTACATTTTTGACACATGGCATACATGCACCAGGTCTGCGGCCTAAATTCGATGTTGCTTATAGAGTTGGATAAATAGTTCATCATTGTTTTTGTTGCATGCTTTTAATCCGAATCTTTTCTTCTTGTATATTTTCGAGAGATCTTTATATCATTGTTAGGATCTAGGTCGCGGCTGGGGAACCGGGGTCCGGCCGGTTAGTACTTTCACTAAACTGTTGGTGCTTAATCCGGTTAGAGATTAACACAGGGGTTTCAATACTACACAAACTATCAAAAACCCTTGAACCTAGTTCAAGTGCGGAAGTGGTTTGTTTCAGGTTGAAGCAGCACACACACAAGATAGGCAGAACCGGATTTGAATAAGATAGGTTTGGAGATTGCTAGGTCGGTTTTGCAGCTTAGTGATTCGGTTTAGATGATGTTGAATCGGTTGGAGCGGTATTAGTAGGTTAGTGCAGATCGGTTAGAATGTAAAACCGGCGGAAAGTAAATGACAAAACAGGTTTTTATGGATGTTCGGAGACGAAACTCCTACGTCACCCCTTCCTCTCAAAACTGCGAGAAGGATATTCACTAAGAAATACACAAATACAATCCGATCGAGACTTATTTTCTGCTCGATAACACCCGTACAATTTTAACCGAAATTGTAATTACTCTTCAAATAAACGCTTAAGCTCTTTTGAGAGAAAGAACACGATTTTTGACTTAGGCTGTAGAAAACTTTCAGAACTTGTGACCTCATTTATTCCTCTTCAGCTCCTTCTTTTATAGGTGAAATGTGCCAACGGTCACATTTCATTTCCTTGAATCTGATTGGTTGAGCAGAGGTTCAGTGATTCAGATTTGGCGGTCTAGTCTTCAAACCTGGCGGTCTAGTCTTCAGTGTGTAGGTCAAACCGGCTAGGTTTGTCTTTTACTCAATATGGCAATTGACGGTTGGACAGTTGCTTGTACCTGGAAGATTGCGTTTCTGATTTATCCTGATGTAGATAGATCTTGCCGGACGATCTTCTGCAGCCTGCAGGCTGTCCTCAGACTTGTATGAATATGACAATACTAAAGTCTGTCCCTTTGGTATCATCCTCAACAGATACCCGAAATATCTATTTATACTGGTCGGTTGTTTATGTTAACCGGATGACTTCCGATTTTTTCATAGCTTCTGATTGACCGAATGTCTTATGATTTTGGCCATCTGATTTGACCGATCTTTTCTTCTTGTTCGGTCAGGTTTTTGTTCGGTTGGATTGCTTGACCGTTTGAGTGATTTGACCGGTTTTATCTCTTGACCGGTTCCTACACAGGGAATCTGTTTTTGTTAAGTTCTATTTAACCGGTCTAATTTTATCTAACAATTTCTCCCTTTTTGATTATTTTATTATAAATATTCAAAACTTTGTAAGAATGCAAAAGTAGGCCGGTTTTTAGAAGTTTATTCAGATTTTTGAAAACTGACTTGGGAGAATTTTTCGAAAAATTTTTGGAAAATTTTGAGAAAAATTTTGAAACATTTTATCTTTTATCTAACAATTTCTCCCTTTTTGATTATTTTATTTAAAATATTCAAAACTTTGTAAGAATGCAAAAGTAGGCGGTTGTTTAGAAGTTTATTCGGATTTTTGGAAACTGACTTGGGAGAATTTTTCGAAAAATTTTTGGAAAATTTTGAGAAAAATTTTGAAACATTTTATCTTTTATCTAACAATTTCACCCTTTTTGATTATTTTATTTAAAATATTCAAAACTTTGTAAGAATGCAAAAGTAGGCCGGTTTCCAAAAATATTGATATATATATGAAATATACTAAGACAAAAATACTTTATATATAAAATCCGAGTGACCATAAGGAAATAAAGTAAAAGGAGTAAATAAAGGAAATAAAGCCCCTATTTCTTCGATTTGGGCGGCAGGAAATTTTCCAGCAGTTCATCAGTTGTTTTTCCCTTGACCGCCGGAACCGGCCTGGAAGAGGAACCCTTGACCACATGAGTTGCCGGTGAAGGGAGAGATCGGTTGAGCGATCGATCTAATTGGAACCGCATCGAAGCCCCGCTGTCTTCTGAGCTGTGGCTCGAGCTCTTCCTCGAAATCATCATCGGCTTGCAAAACCGGGTTGGGTGGAGGATCAACAACCGTGTTAGTGACTCTGTCCAACAGTTCCGTGATTTCCGCCCTCTTTGAAGCAGCCTTCCTCTTTCGTGTAACCGGAGCGGAAGAAGGAGCAACCGTTTTGGACTGCTTGTGAGCCTTGGCGAACTTATTATACGTTTCCTGTTGTTTCGTTAGCCGGGCAACATCTTTGGCTTGTTGAGCTGCTATGGCCGCTGCTATGGCCGCTGCTATGGCCGGTGCACTGTTCTCTATATTTTGCATATGTCCGGCCAGGTTCGCATCCGCCGCTACCGTTTCCTTTTGAATCCGGGTCTACTCGTCCAGGACATGTTGGAGCTTCTGGGCCGCGAGAGCATTTGTCCCTCAAGTGCCTCATCGGCAGCCAGCTTAGCCTCTATTAACTCCGCCACATGTTTGGTGACCGCTTTGAGATCGGCTTCAAGCTTGGCATGCTTTTTTCTTCAAGCGATACCACCCTCTCAAGTGTAGAACCGGCTTGGGCACCGGATTGAACCAGGTCCTCATCAACCTTTATCAACCTTTGGTCGGTTGTTTCCTGAGATTGTTCCATCATAGCTACCTTTTTGCTGACAGAGGCGAGGTTGGTCACCAGCTTCGGAGTTATATCCTTTAATGCCTTGGTTCTGTCCTGATGACCGCCGTACAATTGATCCGTATTGCCGTAATTTCCTTCAACGGACGTGATCCGGTCGACCGCGGATTTGAGCTCCTTGTTTGTCGTCTCAATCATCTCGACTGATTTGGCCGCGGTTTCTTTGATCTTCTATTGCCATGGCCGAACGACGTCATTGACAAACTCCTCGATGAGGGCCTTTACCCTTTCTTCCGTTATGGCCGATACTGAATCCCCGGTTTGAACAGAGACCCGCTGTTCTGTGAGCGGTGTGCTTGTCTTGGGTTCGGTCATGTTGATATCTTGTTCCGGTGGAGGAGAGGATTGCTCATTATCGGTCGGATTCTGACCGCCAACATCCTTAGGAGGAGATCTTGATAAGTTCGATGTTTCCTGGTGCTCGGGCTCCGCTTCAAGCCGTGCCATCTCCTCGGTTAGGTCCTTTTCTTTGACCGCTAGAAAGCTTAACACCAGGAGCTCAAGTGAGGAATCCGGTGTCCTTGGAATATGCTTTTCTTGGAGGCGTTGAATATGTTCGGTGAGCCCTTGTAACCGAGCATGCGGTTCGACCATGTTGCTTCGTCCTAGGGCGGTCGTGACGTCTTGAGCCTTTGTGAGGCTGATGACCTCCTCCTCCATCTCAACCAACCTCTCGAATTTTTGGCTAACGGTGAGATCAGGTAGCATGTTTTTGAAGAATATTCGATGCCGGTGCAGGACCCATTGATAGTATATGTCGGATGCCGCATGAGCCTGCTGATGTATCTCGTCCATGATTCTGCTGACGAGATCCTCGGTCGTTTGCCGGGTGAGTTCATCTGCGGATTCATCTTCCTTCCGCAGTCTGTCCGAACCGGCATCAGCATTATCATGACTGACCGATTGTTCCTCAACTATCGGTCCTTTCCCTTTACCGGATGGATCTTCTCCGGTGTGTTGTGAAATGGTTTGGCCAGAGCTGGAGGCTGAGTTCTCATTGTTGGGGGTGTCTGACCGCGGATTAGCCGATCCGGCTGATTGCCTATCCCCCTTGGTACCGGATTTTTCTTTGACCGAAACCGCTTTCTTATTGGCTCCCTCCTTCATTCGGCCACTTGTAGAACCGGAGGCCTTCCTTTTGCCTTTCCTATCCTCCGGTTTGATGAATTGATGGGACTTTATAATCTTGCTGGGTGCGAGTAGAACACCAGGGCCGGTGTTAATGTTGAAATGACGCATTATTTTACCAAGTGGGATGGCGTATCCCCATGACCGAGTGGATGTCAGATCCACCATCTCACACAGGTTTGTGAAAACCACCTTCGCCCAGTTGATGTTGATGCCGTTGACCAAACCGACGATCATTTCAATCTTTGCCCGGGTTAGACTATCAAAGTTCCCTCCTCTTGCTTGGGCCGATTTTGTGAAGAGCGGTCTATACTCCGGTTGAAGAGATGATTTCTTACCGGATACTAAGATAGGGACCGCTGTTTCCGAAAGAACCTGGCAAGCTTCCTAGAAGGTCTCCTCGTCCATGGCCACCGAGAAGTCGCTCCCCTCGGATGGCAGATGTAGTATCTCAGCGACCGATTCCTCCGTCAATTCGAGCCGTTGACCGCATACGGCTGCGATGATTGTTCCCTCGGTGAGGAATGCGGTTAGGAAGAATTCGTTGACCGCATCCTGGAATAAAACGAATGGCCCGCCCAGAAAGTGTTCGAGACCGGACTCGGAGATCCAGGTTAACACCTGCTTTACCTGAGCCGAACCGTTTGCCCGAACCTCATCGAAATCGACTTGGATGATGTGTTTGTACAGCACTGAATCGCGACCCATTTTAGATAATAGGACCGAGAGATCAAGAGAGTAAAAGGTTTGTGAGAGTTGAGAAAGTTGAAAGCTAGAGAGAGAAAGCCGATTCGCGTGAGAGTTAAAGAAAATGGCTAAGGACCCTTTTTATAGTCACGGTTTGGAATTCCAACCGCCGTGAACCGTCACATCATGTTTGGGCGGGAATTTTCCCTCCAAAGACCATGAGCGGGAAACCATGGGCGGGAATTGATGAGCTGGAACTTATGAGCGGGAACTTATGAGCGGGAATTTTCCCTCCAAAGGTTTTGAGCGGTCTGTTGATTGCGGTTATTTAACCGGCAATGAAGCGGTTTTTCTCGTAACCGTTAATTAAGTGAAGCGGTTATTTAACCGTGACGATGCGGTTTTAAATTTTGACCGGATTTTTCAATGAACTAATTTAGCGATAACAACCGGTTAGTAGTTAGATGGATATTCTAATATTGCGAAAATTTTGACCCGGTTATCAAGCTTAGAAATCAGATAATCATTGAAAGAAAAGTTACATGATAGAAACCGATACATTGATCGGTTTAGAATGCATAGAAATAGAAATACAACCTATGTAATAACTATTCTAGAGAGTTTGTCCTCCACCCCATCCTTATCGAGAACATTCGATGGGGATGCTGGTGTACCTGGTCCAAGTTCAGGACGATACTTAAGAAAGAGCCGGCTTAAGTGAGGGGCGTAAACGAGACCTCTTTTGGTTTCCACCATAGTCCTCAGGTTATTGTAGATGACCGATGACCAATTTATGGGTGTATTGCTGACAATGTAGGTCATCATGTCAAAAACCTTCTTGGAGTAGTGTTGGTTTAAAGATTGACAAATGATAGATCGGTTGACAATCTCGTAAAGGAGTTGGATGTGGTGGGCAAGGCGGGTTTTCAGCCCATGGTTCTCCACCGGCACCTCGGTTCCGGAGAACAGTTTCGAATAGTCGGTCGCGACACTGCCCACCCGGGATGGGAAATCGGAAAACCCTTCAGTGGGTAAATTGAACATTTGAGCGAATGCGCTCTCGTCCAGAAAAACGAAGCGGCCTCTCACCGTGGAAACAATGAAGTCTCCTCTCATAGATGCGTTGTTGAAGAACTCGGTTACATCCAGAATGAGTATAGGACCAGATTCTTTGAGAAAATCACGAAGACCGGTGTCGATTAGTGATTCAAACATGAGTTCCTTTGTTTCCAGATCATCATATTCAAGGCATGAATCGAAATCAATGCTCAAATAGTTCCTTAGTGTTCGACTCGACATGTTTTCAGACTTTGCCAAGAGAGAGAGTTCAAGGAATTTTGATTTGAGGATGTGGTGAGTTGATAAGGTGGGGTTCCTTATATAGATCCGAAATTGGAGGGAAAAATAGGGACATTTAATGCTGAAATTCAGTTTTGTCTCATTTATGAAGGGAATATTTATGTTTCCAAAACTACTTGGGAAGGAGTTACTTTTCACCGGTTGCGGAGCTCGAGATAGAGAATCTAGTTAGAAAGTAACTAAGTTATGTATGTAGTTAGAAGTTGAAAGTTACTTTTCAATAAATGAGAGAGAGATACAAGAGACCGAATTAGACATAGTGAAAACCGACAAGAGACGTAATCAAAGCCGAAATGATCATAGTGGAGTGAGATAATGATACAATCGGTTCGTACAGCGAAATGACCGGTTGTAGGAAGGAGTGACTTAATTCCCGGTGGAGTTCAGGTGGCGGTTCCTCCTCTTCCATGCCTTCTCAAACCGCTCATAGAAAGAGTCGACAACCTCCTTGGTGATGACCTGGGCCTGGTTCAACCCTTCACCCGGATAGAGTGGAACCCCAAGTTCCAAAAGTAGGTAGCTGATCTGGGGGATGAGGCCAGTTTAGCGAATACCGATCATCCAGATCAGGACATCGAATAACACTCTGGACCAGTTGATTGGCGTGTTCGTTGTGATGGCAGACATCATGTTAAAAACTGTAACACAATAGGTGTTGGTCACATCCTTTCCTAGGATGTCTCGACCGATAACATTGTTGAGAAGCTGGTACTCAGCTCTCAGCGATGACCTGGCACCGTGGTCATCGACTGGGCGGTTTGACCGAGCAAAGCTTAAGGAGATTTCGGCCTTTAGTTTAGCCGGAACGTTTAGGTCGGTGAGCCCTTGCTTCAGAAGATCGAAGCATCTGGCAAAGTCACTTTCTGTGAAATCAAATACGGTCCCTCCCACTTTGGACTGAATGTGGGTGTCGAAGTGAGGGGTACCTCGGAAAACCCTAGCATTGTAGAAAAATTCTAGGACTGTTTCTGGGAAGATGACATATTTGTCATCTAGAAAATGTTTAATCATCTTGAAGACTTCATAGTGCTTAGTGCCTTGAGCTGAATCGAAATCCACTTGAAGGATGTTTGGAAACTGAGACATTTTGTCTTAGTAAGAGAATAGGTTAGAGCTTGTGATTATTTTGTTAGGTTTGTCTAACTTATATATTAGTGGAGGGATGGTAGTATTATCTAGTGTGTAGCAGGTAATAGTGTCTATTAACCATAGGGTAAAGCATTTTGCATGAAATAGGCATGTCTAAAACCTAGGATGTAGGTCATAGGCCTGGACGATGAAAGATATCATATCTTCACGTCTTTTGAGGTATGACCGTTTTGCTTTGAAATGGTAGTTTTTCAGAACAGATAAACCTAAACACAGATAATTATTCCATTTTTGTACGGAGGCCAAATAATCCGAAGTAAACTATTTCCAAACCGATCGGTTTTCAGTCATTCGTTCCGATGCGGTTATTTGGTGCATGCACTAAGTAATCGGTCGGTTTACTCCAACTGATAGACATAGCGGTTCTTCAATAGGTACCTTGGTGAATTTGGAATCCGACAATTTAGGAGGAACTACCGGTTTTGTCTGTCCGAACCGATTTTTGGAAATAAGCTAATTGATATCGGTTAAGCCAAGTATGAGTCTGAAGTGAGAAAACTTAGCTTCCTGTAGAGGCTTTGTGAAGATATCGGCTACTTGTTGTTCTGTTGATACGTATTCCAGCCGGATGTGCTTCAACATGACTTGTTCCCGGATGAAGTGATGCCGTATGTCGATGTGCTTGGTTCTCGAATGTAGAACCGGATTGTAGGTGATTGCTATGGAACTTGTGTTATCACAGAATATTGGAGACTCTTCAGCTGTGATACCGAAATCCTTCAGTTGTTGTTGGATCCACAGAAGTTGTGAACAACAACTTCCGGCTACCAGGTATTCAGCTTCTGCGGTTGACGTGGCAACCGATGTCTGTTTCTTGCTGTGCCATGAAACAAGCCGATCTCCTAGGAATTGGCATGTGCTGCTGGTGCTTTTTCTGTCAACCTTACAACCTGCATAATCTACATAACTTGTGAGGTTAAAAGATGAGTCCTTTGGATACCACAAACCGACTTCAGGGGTTCCCTTTAGGTATTTCAAGATTCGCTTCGCGGCTGTGTAATGAGACTGTTTTGGATTAGCCTGGAATCTTCCACACACACCGACTGCAAATAGTATATCTGGTCTACTTGATGTCAGGTATAGGAGAGAGCCGATGATTCCTCGGTAAGCTGTCAGGTCTACTGCCTGACTGTCATCATCCTTGTCTAGTTTGACCGATGAACTCATTGGGGTAGCGGCTGAGGAGCACGTATCCATCCCAAATTTCTTTAGAAGTTCTTTTGTATATTTGGGTTGACTGATGAAGGTTCCTCCATCGAGTTACTTAACCTGAAGACCTAGGAAGAAGCTTAATTCTCCCATCATACTCATTTCAAATTTGTTAGTCATCAAGGTTGAGAATTTATCACATAGCTTAGGATCGGTTGAACCGAAGATGATATTATCTACATATATTTGAACGAGTAGGATATGTTCCTTTTTCTCAAATTTAAATAGTGTTTTGTCCACCGAACCGATGGTGAAATCATGTTTTAACAAAAATGCGGTTAGTGTATCATACCAGGCTTTAGGAGCTTGCTTTAAACCGTACAATGCTTTGTTTAAGCGGTATACATGATTAGGCAGGTCAGCAATTTTGAAACCGGGTGGTTGTTCAACATATACTTCTTCACGTAGCTCACCATTCAAAAATGCACTTTTGACATCCATTTGAAAAACCTTAAATTTTTGAAAGCAGCAAACGCCATAAAAATCCTAATGGCTTCAATTCTAGCTACAGGGGCAAATGACTCTTCAAAATCAATGCCTTCTTCCTGTTTATCCTTGTGCCACTAATCTGGCTTTGTTCCTCGTGACCAAACCGTCTTCATTGAGTTTATTTCTAAATACCCATCTTGTTCCTATGACCGGTTGATCTTTCGGTCTAGGGACTAGGTACCAGACTTTATTACTCTCAAACTGGTTTAACTCTTCTTGCATTCCCAAGATCCAATCCGGATCTGACAATGCTTCATCCACTCTTTTCGGCTCAATCTGGGATATAAAGGCAGAATTGAAGTATTCCTCCAGGATTTGTCGCCTAATTCGAACGGGTTCTGAAGGATCACCTATAATTAGCTCAGGAGGATGATTTGTGTTTCTTTTAAGGTTCGGTTCAGGAATGTCTACCAAATCACCGTTTACTTGATCAAGGCTAGACATATCGGTAGGCTGAGTAGGAGTGTCAGACCGACCGATTTCCTCGATTTGAACCGAGGTGTCAGCTTCCTGCCGTGGGACAACTTGATCCGGCTGGATTTCATCATTACCCATTTGGTCATGGACAAACCGTCTGAAAACCGGAATCTCATCTTCACTATCAGAATGGATATTGTTGTTTTCCAATCTGTTGTGTAGATCAAAGGATGATGTAGTGTTGCTTTCAACCAATTCATCGAAAACGACATGAAGTGATTCCTCCACGGTTAAAGTTCTAGTGTTGTACACTCTATAAGCCTTATTGAATGCTGAGTAACCTAACATGGTCCCAATATCGGATTTTGCATTAAAAAAGATAGATAGGTTTTGCCATTTATGTGAATGTAGCATTTACAACCGAAAATCTTAAGATACTTAAGGTTAGGAACCCTATCAAAGTATACTTCATATGGTGTTTTGTTGTGAAACTTATTAATCAGAGACCGATTTTGTGTATGACATGCAGTGTTGATAGCCTCAGCCCATAATTTCTGGGCAATACCCGAATCGGCTATCATGGACCGTGTAGCTTCCTTGAGAGTTCGGTTTCTTCTCTCGGTCAGGCCGTTTTGTTAAGGAGTCCTAGCACTAGACAACTCGTGTCTAATATAGGATTCATCAAGGAATGCATTTAGAGTACTGTTTGTAAATTGGGTTCCTCTATCACTTCTAATGCTATTAATGCGTGTTGATTTTTCATTTTGCAAACGTTTAAGCAGTGTAATTAAGTTTGAGGCGGTTTCAAGTTTGGATGCCAAGAATATTACCCATGTATACCTAGAATAATCATCAACAACTACCATAGTATAAAGCATACCTCCTAGGCTGACGACCCTAATCGGTCCAAATAGGTCCATGTGAAGGAGATCTAAGCATCGGTTAGATTGAATGTGTCCTTTACTCTTAAATGTTGACTTAGTTTGTTTACCCATTTGACATGCTGAACAAACCTTATCCTTGTTGAATACTATATCAGGAATTCCTTCAACTGGCTTCTTACCGCGGATGTAATTCAAGGTTTTCAGGTTTAAGTGGTTTAACCTTTTATGCCACAGCCAGGTTTGATCGGTTTTAGCCACCATGCAGACAGGATATTCTACTTTATTTTTCCAGTATACCTTGTATATATTTCCTAACCTATTTCCGGTTAGAAGTATGATACCCTGAGAATTTTTGACTAGGCATGCATGTTTAAGGAATTCTACAGTGTACCCAGTGTCACACATTTGGCTAATGCTTAACATGTTAAAATGCAAGTTTTCAACTAAGAGTACATTATCAATTGTTAAGTTACCATGGACAATCTTACCATTGCCCACAGTTCTACCTTTTGAGTTGTCACCGAAGGTGATCATTGCACCGGTTTCTATTTTGATGTCGGTTAAAAGATTGTTGTTCCCGGTCATGTGTCTGGAGCAACCGCTGTCCAGGTACCATTCAGAGTTTCCTATCCATTTCTTCATATCCTGCAAAATATACATATTTACAACTATTTGGTACTCACATTTACTTGGGTCCATAGGCGATTAGTCCCTTAGGTATCCAGACTTTAATAAGTCGAACAACCTTCCCGGTTATGGTTCTGACTAGTTTTCCTGCACTCGGTTTGGAGTGTTTCTGCTTTCCTAAAGGTGCCTTATTTAGAGGTGGTCTTTGGTTTAACCTATGTGGTTCGGTTTTCTTACCTTTGGGCCGGTTGGCTTTTCTTTTCTCAGGGTGAAGCCATTTTTCGGAGTCAGTTGGACTTACATAGATTAGTTTGTCTTTCGAATATGAGGCACTTAGTTCCTCTTCGTCGGTTAAGGAGCTCTTGACAAAGCTTACAAAGGGAAGGTTATCCTTTGTGAGCCTCATTTTGTCGGAATGATTTCGGTTGTTGGATCTGTTGTTCTTGTATCCAAGACCAACATGCACTTGGGATGTCTATTATAGCTACACATTCTGTTCACCATTTCACTGGATCTTTTCAACGTGGCTAATCGATACTCGATTCGGGCCTCATCCTCTTCGGTCAGCTTTTGAACTAATTCCTCAAAATGTTTGATTTCAGAGGATAGTTCTGGTGCTATCTCGGTTTCTAAGATTCTATCAGGTTAAATGATCTTTGGTTCGGTCAAGGTAGGTGCTATGGGGTCGGTTCTAAAGTTGAGTTGGGTAGGTATCAATGTTAATAGGTTCTTATACTCTGCTACCATATCATTTAGTGTATTAAATAACTCATCTTTAGTAAATTCATCACAGGGAGAGTCAACTACCTGTTCCTCGTTTGCCATGAGGCATGTGAGTTCATCATCACTATCACTGTGAGCCCATAAGCTTCCTCCATCATCGGTTATCAGTGCTTTCTGAACTTCACTTCCTTCATTGGTTTGTTGATAGTTATTTCGGTGATTCTGATCGTCCGGTTTCCGGTCATCTCGCTTCGGTTTTCTGCATTCCCACCTGAAATGTCCCAAACAGTTGCAGTTATAACATCTAACATTAGATTTATCACCGTAGTTATAGTTGTTGTTTGTCGGTTGACTTCTCTTCATGAATCAGCCAAATTTCTGTGAAAGCATTGCCATGGCATCCTCGGTGAACTGTTCAGCGGTTCTGATCAGTGCCGGAGCAACCGGTTCTGTGGATGTGATCAATGCTCTGGTTGAGGTTGAAGCTGAAACTTCATCTTCAGTCCTAGATCTCATTTCAAACTCATATGCCTTAAGATCTACTAATACATCATGTAGCTTCATCTTGCTTAGGCAGTTTGATTCCCTCATCACCATTGTCTTTATGTCCCATGCACTTGGAAGAGATCTTAGCGCTTTCATGATGACTTCCTTGTTGTCATACTTCTTGTCAGCTCGTCTATCTCACCTGTGAACCGGTCATTGTATTCTCTCATTGTTTCTCCCGGTCTCATCTTGATGTTTTCAAACTTCTGGGTAGCCACCATTATCTTGTTTTCCTTGGTTCTTTCATTTCCCTCATGAATCTGAATCACCCTTCCCACATTTCCTTTGCGGTTTTGTAATCTCGGACCTTGCAAAACGTATGCCTGTCCAAACCGTTGGAGATGCGGTTTCTGGCATGGTTGTCCAGATTGTTTCTTCTCCTGTTTTCAGCTGTCCAATCCTTTCTGTCTTTATCAATCCTTATCGGTCCTTCAAACAGAATGAACTGCATCTCGTCATCCATGGTTATTAAATGCAGGTGCATGCGTGCCTTTCAGTTGGCAAAATCGTCACCTTCTAGCATTGGAGGCCTATCGAAAGACATGTTTGCTTGAGTATTGAAGCTAACTGCTCTGATACCAATTGTTAGGATCTAGGTCGCGGCTGGGGAACCGGGGTCCGGCCGGTTAGTACTTTCACTCAACGGTTGGTGCTTAATCCGGTTAGAGATTAACACTGGGGTTTTAATACTACACAAATTGTCACAAACTCTTGAACCGAGTTCAAGTGCGGAAGTGGTTTATTTCAGGTTGAAGCAACACACACACGAGATAGGCAGAACCGGATTTGAATAAGATAGGTTTGGAGATTGCTAGGTCGGTTTTGCAGCTTAGTGATTCGGTTTAGATGATGTTGAATCGGTTGGAGCGGTATTAGTAGGTTAGTGTAGATCGGTTAGAATGTAAAGCCGGCGGAAAGTAAATGACAAGACAGGTTTTTATGGATGTTCGGAGATGAAACTCATACGTCACCCCTTCCTCTCGAAACCGCGAGAAGGATATTCACTAAGGAATACACAAACACAATTTGATCGAGACTTATTTTCTGTTCGATAACACTCGTATAATTTAATCGAAATTATAATTACTCTTCAAATAAACGCTTAAGCTCTTTTGAGAGATAGAACACGATTTTTGACTTAGGCTGTAGAAAACTTAAAGAACTTGTGACCGCATTTATTCCTCTTCAGCTCCTTCTTTTATAGGTGAAATGTGCCAACGGTCACATTTCATTTCCTTGAATCTGATTGGTTGAGCAAAGGTTCAGTGATTCAGATCTGGCGGTCTAGTCTTCAGTGTGTAGGTCAAACCAGCTAGGTCTGTCTTTTACTCAATATGGTAACTATCGGTATGACAGTTGCCTTTACCTGGAAGATTGCGTTTCTGATTGATCCTGATGTAGAAAGATCCTGCCAGACGATCTTCTGCAGCCTGCAAGTTGTCCTCAGACTTGTATGAATATGGCAATACTAAAGTATGTCCCTTTGGTATCATCCTCAACAGATACCCGAAATATCTATTTGTACTGGTCGGTTGTTTATGTTAACCGGATGACTTCCGGTTTTTCTATAGCTTCTGATTGACCGAATGTCTTATGATTTTGGCCTTCTGATTTGACAGATCTTTTCTTCTTGTTCGGTCAGGTTCTTGTTCGGTTGGATTGCTTGACCGTTTGAGTGATTTGAACGGTTTTATCTCTTGACTGGTTCCTGCACAGGGAATTTGTTTTTGTTATGTTCTATTTAACCGATCTAATTTTATCTTACAATCATCATATTACGTCATCTTCTCAGATTCATCACTTTTCAAAGTTTTCCGTTTGAGCTTTATGATTTAAAATAACGAATGAGTCAGCTGGATGATGACACTTTTACTAGCCGGTCCGGTTGAAGGAGTTCAACCAGTTTCACAAACTATAACCGGATCATTGAGTCATGTACTTCAGTCGGTATGATGAGGCTTGATCTGTACCTGCACAGGAAGATTGAGACTGATTAAGTTCTTTGGCCGATTAAAATTAACTTCCTTAGTTTTTCTAACAATTTCTCCCTTTTTGATTATCTAGAATAAATATTCAAAACTTGTAGTGTATGGCCGGTTTAAAAATTAACTTCCTTATTTTTTCTAACAGCTTGGATCAGTTCCATTTTCAGTTAAGCTCCCTTTGATAAAGTTTATAAACTTAAACTTGTCAGTTTCTAGGTTTAACTTTTCACAAGACTTTTCTGAGTCATTGCCATCAAATCCTAAACCGGATTTGCATCCGGTAGGCCTCAACATACTTATCTGCTGTCTGATTGCATCTCCAGACTTCGTCCATGAACCGACCACATATGTCAAACGTTGGTTTTCAGAAAATAGAGTTTGAAAATTTTCCTGTAGCTTTTCATTCTCAGATGAGAGCTCAGTCATTTTGTTTTTAAAAACATCAGAATCATTGTTTCGAGATGAAGAAGAGCTGTGAGATTTATTTTTCAAATTTAGTTCATCAAAAGAGTTTGACAGTTTCTTGTACTCAATGACCATGTCATTGAGTGCAATAATTAACTCATCTCTTGAGAATTTTTCAGAGAAGAAATCAAATACCTCAAAGTCAACTTCTTTTTTTGTCATGAAGCAAGTGACCTCTTCATCATCACTAACGTAGTGGTAGTAGATGGCTCCTCAGCCGTCACCAATGCCTTTGTTATGATGGCGGATGTGGGGTGCTCCTATTCATTTTTATAGTTCAACTCGAATTCATAGGCCTTTAGATCGGCCAGCAAGTCAAAGAGCTCCATCTTATTGAGGTCTTTAGACTCCCTCATCGCCATCGTCTTAATATCCCACTCTATGGGCAAAGCACGCATGACCTTGATCGCAACCTCTCTATTGCTGTAAGTCTTGCCCAGAGTGGATAAAGAAGTGATAACCTCACTGAATCTCTCATCGAACTCAGTTATCGTCTCTTCAGGACGCATCTTGAAGTTATCAAATTGTTGAGTGACAACCATGAGTCTGTTTTCTTTTGTTTGCTCGTTGCCCTCACACAGTTTAGTCAGCTTCTCCTAAATATCTTTAGCAGTGGGACATGTGATAATCTTGTGTATCATGTTGTCATCCAATGTCTTGTAGAGGATGTCTTTTGTTATGTTGTCGAGGTTGGTCTTTCTCTTATCTTCACTGGTCCACTCAGATCTAGCCTTCTCAATCTTTATCGGACTGTTGGTGATGACAAACCACATGTCATCATCAATGGCAGCTAGATGATGGTGGACTCTCGCCTTCCACACGACATAGTTTTCCTCTAAGAACATCGGAACATTGTTTATGACATCCATAGACATGATTCAAATTCCTTAGAAGCTTGAGAATAGAAAACGAGGCTCTGATACCAATTGATAGGATCGGCGACACCAATAGAGACGGGGGTCTGGCTATTGATGATGACTTCGGATAAACGGTTTGATAGAAATCCTGTTAGGGATTAATATCTCTTTCTATTATTCGCAAATCATTCGAACTCTTGAAACAGATTCAAGTGCGGAAATGTTCGTCGAATTTGAAGCTTTGAACCAATGAAAGATGAATGGCAGAAAGTAAATAATATAGAATGTTGTTTATGGATGTTCGGAGCAAACTCTCCTACGTTACACCTTCTTCCAACTGCTGGAAGGATTTCACTATACTTCTTTGAATCAAATACAGTTCACTAATCTAGATAACTCTCTGTTGAACAAAACAACATTTGTTCAACTTACAGCACTGAAGTTTTCTCACAGAAAAGACAGTATGTAATTACAATGTATTCACAGCTAGATGATAAGTGAGATGTTTGATTTCGGAAACTTTCTTACATTATATGAATGAAGCAGCCCTCTCTCTTATATATTCTACCAGCAATTTGTCCGTTGTCTTAGGCAGCAATTTATTCTTGAAAAGCTTCAACGGTGAAATCCTTCTTTTGGACACATGTCATCTTTCCGTTGGATGTATTATCCATGGGGTACTGGGTAGTACAGCAGGAAAATATTCCTAAGATCGTGGTAGTACAATGCAGTACATTCAATTTGAATTATGGAAAACGTGGAAGTTATTGATTTGATGAGCTCTGCTGCCAGCTGTCTGTAGAACTCTACTACCAGCTGTCTGGAAGAGCATCTGCCTTTAGATGCCCAACCTCTAGACGTCTACTTCCTTCAGATGTCATTTGCTTATCTTAGATGCCCATTTAATCATCATAGCCGTCCATTTGATCAACTGATCATCTTAGACGTTCATCTGCTTAGACACCTCATCTTGGTCGTCCATCTGCTTAGACGCCCCCATCTGATCATCTTGGTCGTCCATCTAATTAGACGCCCTAATCTGATCATCTTGGTCGTCCATCTGCTTAGACGCCCCCATCTGATCATCTTAGCCGTCCATCTAATTAGACGCCCCTATCTAACCGTCTATTAGACGCCCACATCTAACAGTCTATTAGACGCCCCCATCTAACAGTCTATTAGACGTCTCATCTCGGCCGTTCATCTGCTTAGACGCCTCATCTAATCATCTTAGCCGTCCATCTGATTAGACGCATTCTTCATTAGACGCCCACGTCTAACCACGCGTTAGACGCCCACGTCTAACCACGCGTTAGACGCCCACGTCTAACTACGTGCGTTGACTTTGAGTCGCACGTTGACATTGAGTTATGCCTGTAAATTAATAAAAATCCAATTATTAATTATGGGTCTGGTGAGATTTAAACCTAGGTTACCAGCATAACAGGTAGGTGTACTTACCATTACACCACATACTATGTTGATATCTAAATATATATTTATATATTTGATATGACTAACAATTATTGAACTTAGTTTTATCTATTTATTATCAAAAACCATTTCATCAATCATTAAATCAAAATTGAAATCAATTAAAAATCTTAACCCAACAATTTCTCTCTTTTTGATTATTTAAACTAAATTATCAAAACCATTTTAAACATTTAAAAATCTTAACACAACAATTTCGTCCTTTTTGATTATTTAAACTAAATTATCAAAACCGGTTTAAACATTAAAAATCTTAACCCAACAAAAGTCGATAAATTTTCTTTGCGAGAAGCCTTTTACAACCGACCGAGCCTTATATCTATGCTGTGAAGTATGCTCATCCTAGTTCAACCGATAAAACAATTGATTTTTCAAAGATTTCTGACCCTTAGATAGCTTTGTTAGCTCAAAAGTTTTATTCATACGAAGAGATTGCATCTTCTCCCCCATGGCATCCATCCATTCCTTTTTATTTTCACTTTCCAAAGCTTCTTGAAAACTCTTAGGTTCTACAGCGTTAGTAAAAAATACATACTCATTTGTTGGGTATCTAACTGAATGACATCTTTTTCGAGCAGACCATCTTGGTTCATTAGAAGGTATGAACTCCTCAACATTAGATGGTTCATTTGAAGGTATGAACTCCTCAACATTTTCATTTCCTTCCTCATTTTCATTTCCATAATTAGATTCACTACTAGAGTCAAGATCAACAAAATCATTAGTATTTAAAGGATTACCAAAATGTAAACCCATACCTTGATTTTCAGTTTGATCGGTGTTGGTGTTTATTAAGTTAGGAGCAACTAGAATGGAATTCACTTCAACCATCTCCTCATTTACTTGAGTGGGAACAACCTCGTCTGCCTTGTCTATATCTTACATGGTATAATCCTCCATAAATACAACATCACGACTACGAATAAGCTTCTTATTAACCTGATCAAAAAACCGATATCCAAATTCATCTAGTCCATTGCTGACAAACATACACTTCTTGGTCTTATCTTCCATCTTTGACCTCTCATCTTTGGGAACATGAACATAAACCATACACCCAAATACGCTAAGATGATAATAAAAGACATTTTTACCACTTCAAACATGATTTGGCACATCAAAGTTCAAAAGAATACATGGTGTGAGATTTAACACATGTACTACTATACTCAATGCCTCACCCCAAAATTATTTTGGCAACTTTTCTTGTGAAGTAACACATTTTACCATTTCCACTAGTGTCCTATTTATTCTTTCAGCCAACCATTTAACTATGGTATTTTCGGAGGCGATTTTTGATGACGAATACCTTGTTATCGATAATACTCATTAAAAGGTCCAACGTACTCTCCCCCATTATCTGTTCGAATACATTTCACCTTTTTTTTTCCAATTTCCCTCTCAACCAAGGCTAGAAACACTTTAAATGTGTTTAGCACTTGATATTTTGTTAGATAAAATTAGATTGGTTAAATAGAACTTAACAAAAACAAATTTCCTGTGCAGGAACGGTTACAGAATTCAACCGGTCAAATAACTCAACCGGTCAAACAACCCAACCGGCCAAGAACCTAACCGATCAAGAAGACAAGACCGGTCAGATAAGAAGGCCAAAATCGTTGGACATTCGGTTAACCTAAAGCTATGAAAAACCGGAAGTCATCCGGTTAACCTAAACAACTGATCGGGACAAATAGACACTTTGAGTATCTGTTGAAGATGATACCAAAGGGACAGGCTTAGTATTTCCATATTCATACACACTAGCTGGTTTGACCTACACACTAGAAGCCTAAACCTCCAGGTCTGAATCACTGAACCTCTACTCAACCAATCAGATTCAAGGAGATGAAATGTGACCGTTGACACATTTCACCTATAAAAGAAGGAGCTGAAGAGGAGTAAATGCAGTGCTAAAAGTTATAAATCACAAGAGAAAACATTTAAGAGCTGCACCAACCTAAGTTATAAGTGATCTTTGTCTCTCTACATTAAAAGAGTTTAAGCGTGTATTTGAAGCGAGATTACAATTTCGGTGAGAATTGTACGAGTGCTTATCGAGCAGAAAATAAGTCTCGATCGGATTGTATTTGTGTATTCCTTAGTAAATATCCTTCTCGCGGTTTCGAGAGGAAGGGGTGACGTAGGAGTTTCATCTCCGAACATCCATAAAAACCTGTCTTGTTATTTACTTTCTGTCGGCTTTACATACTAACCGACCCTATCTAAACCGACTTACTGAATCCCAAAACCGACCCACAAAACTCCAAACCTACTTTATCCAAATCCGGTCATATTCATAATGTGTGTGTGGTGCTTCAACCTGAAACAAACCACTTCCGCACTTGAACTCGGTTCAAGGGTTTGTGACAGTTTGTGTAGTATTGAAACCCGGTGTTAATCTCTAACCAGATTAAACACCAACTGTTGAGTAAAGACGCTAACCGATCAGACCCCGGTCCCCCAGCCGCGACCTATATCCTAACATATTTCGTCTTCAATGTATAGGCCTAAACTATTCGAGAATAGTCATCAATAAATATTACAAAGTAGTATGCACCACCGAGTGATCTTGACTTCATTGGCCCACATACATCAGAATGCAACAAGTCTAGTAATTCTGACTTTATTTTCAATACAAATGATCTAAATGACACTCGTCTCTGTTTTCCAGCCAAACAATCTCGCTATTTCTTCAAGTGAACATTTAAAACCCCACATAACACAATCTTCTTAGCCAACATAGCTAAGCCTTTCTTGTTAACATTAGTCAAACGTTTGTGCCAAAAATCAGAAGAAGAACCAGCCTCATAAGTGTTGATGTATCATTTAGATATTCCATTACGAACAATATACATATTCTTTTTCCCCAAAAAAATATACATATTCTAAAGTCTCTTACCTTTAGAAACAACCATAGATCCCTTTTTAAACTTCCATTCACCGCTAGAAAAAGAATTACAAAATCCTTCATCATCCAATCTTCCAATCGATAAAAGATTGAAGCGAATATTAGGAATATTCTTAACCTATTTTAGAAAAAAAAGTAGTGCCTTTGGTAATCTCCACACACACATTACCAATTCCAACTACTTTAGCTTGACCAGTATTGCCCATACGAGCAATACCAAAATCACCAGCATCATATGTTGAGAAAATATCTCGTCGTAATGTAGCATTAGTAGAAGAACCACTATCTATAATCCAATCTATCTCATCACAAGACACATTAATATTCTCAACATCATTATAACAAACGGTACAAAAATCATCAATAATAGCAACACCATCATGATTTTTACCTTCTCTATGGTTGGAAGTAGTGGGTGTGTTCTGAGTTCTCTACTTGTTCTCCTTCTTCAATTTAAAACATTATATCTTGGTATGGCCCTTTAGGCTACAATGATGACACTCAACATTTTCCCACTTATTAAAAGCCCCACGATATTTGCTATGATTACTTCTCTCCATTTACTTCTCCCCCTGAATTCTGTAACCAAGACCTCTGATTGTAAAGAACAATCCGGTGTCTTTCGTCTCATCTCTTCATTCAACACACTACTTTTTACAAAATTCATTGAGAGAATACCATCTGGAGCAAAATTAGACAAAATTTTTCTAAAAGTGTCCCATGAATTAGGTAGAGTACCAAGTAAACATAAGTCTTGTATCTCGTCATCAAAGATGAGTTCATCGCCTCCAATTGATTAATAATTCCCATAAAAGTATTCAAGTGGCCAGTCATCGGAGAACCAACTTGATACCTTAAGCCTTCGTTTGGTAAGAAGTATAAGACTGTAGTTATAGTACAACTATATTTACAGTAAAATGTATTAATTGTTTGGTTGAAGAATTTTATAACTACAGTAATATAACTGGTATAATTTATACCTTAAACTAGGTATAAATTTATAACTGCCTCCACCTGTTACAAACCTTCACTAAATTTTTAATCCATGATTACCTCATATCTTTTTTTATTATATTTTGTTTACATAACACTTATTTGTTATTTTTTTCTCTTCTCCTCTCTCATCTTCGTTGCTTTGTTTCAGTAAAAATAGTATAGTGCTGGTGGATAGTATTAATTATTTATAAATATTTATATAATTACAAGGATTAAGATATTTATATAATTATAAAAATTAAAATTTTATATACAAAATAATGTAATCATATAATAATATTATTTATTTAAAAAATATATTTATATAATAATTATATATTACTTTTTATTAATTTCAATATAATTAATAATAAAAATATATATAAAATAAATATATTAATTTTAATACGATTAATAATAAAAACTACCTATAAAATAAATATTAAAATAATATTTAAAAATAATTTATATAAATATAAGGGTAAAATAGTCTTTTACACTTTTTACTACTTTTTTTATACTACCAACCAAACACAAAATCATAAAATTTATATAATTTATACTTATTTTATACTCTTAACCAAACACTATTAACATATATAATTTATACCTTCTAATACCTCTTCACAATTTATACCCTTTACAAATTATACCTACATAACTAATACTATATACCAAACACTACCTAAGGACATCAATTTCTTGTTCAAAGAGTACGAGCATCAGTAATAGAGATAACATTGTTCAGAACATTGTCATCAACCCATTGACGAATATAACCACATACTTTTTGTGTATGAATTTCCAATCATTCACATTTTTTCACAGGCTATACTGAAAAGAAAATTGGCAAATGAAAACTTTTCACATATAGTAAATCTTTCATTTTAGCCTTCTAGATTTTATAATTGAAACCATTCAAGCTCACCATTTTGGATATGTTAGTCTCCATCCTTATACTCAAATAAAACCAAACATTGATACCACTTTGATGGGATAATATATTTTTCAAAACAAAATGATTTCTCAATTAACTTAGTATAAGAGATAAGCAAGATATAATGAAATCAAAACGACAATACAAGACAAGATTTAGCGTGGAAAACCTCTATTCAAATTGAGAGTAAAAACTACAGGACCAGTTAGACCACTTAGCAATCCACTATCATCAAAAAGGTTACAAACATGGGTTCCCAATAGATATAAACTAAAGTAACTAATCAATTGCATCAAGATCACACAACAATCTTGGCAAATAACAACAAAGAGTAGAAAGAATATATTCAACCAACATTATAAATTGTTGAACCATAAAATATATCTCCACCGTTTAGAACGTAGCCCCAGAAATAACTAACAAGTTGTCATTGTTTGAAGTCGATCAAACGGTGCAAGCTCCGACAAACTGAAATCTTCTCTAGCTACTACCTCAAACCTTTGAATATGTTTTTGCTTTGATCTCTCTTTTATTGTTCTAAGAACCCATTAACCTAAAATGGAAAAAAAAATGTTCCTTCACTTTATATATCGTGGGCCTAAAAAAGCCCACATCAAATTGGGTCTCTCCAACTAGGAGGACAAAACCCAACACAAACATAGTTGTTTAAGGCTAAGAAAAAAGTTGCAACTTCTTCTTCATCGGACAATAAATATAGTTTTTTTGGTTGTTTATGAAAATACCAAATTTTAAATCGCCTCCAAATTCGATTTAGTAAAAAGATAGAGCACCACAAGTCTCGATTATCACGCCCATAATAACTTTGTGACACATCATCAACCACAAAAAACGAAATTGCGAAGGCCAAAAGAAGAAAAGACGAATTGACCTAGAAAATAAAGTTTTAGTTGTTGAGACTTATTTATATAGTAGTGCAATCAGTAAGACGTCCATCCGCACAAAGACACAATCCCTTCAGTGTTCTTGCATATTAGTCGCCACTCTTCGAAATACGTAATTGCAAGATTCATGCAATTAGTAAGACGTTCATCGGCAGAAGGATGCACCCACCTTCAATTATCTTTAATTTAGTCGATTGTCTCCGGAATACGTAATTGCAAAATTCATACAATTAGTAAGATGTCCATCCACACAACTACGCACCCGTTAGTGTTCTTCCAAAATGAGGCGCATGTTCTCAGACTACTCAAATACAAGACTCATACCATATCACAATGTCCTTGAACGATATTCAATCGTCTATCTTCGGATTACGCAATTGCAAAGACTTGTTGACATCTACTTCATAATCATGGAATACAATTAGACGAGCATTTATTATGATTCTAATTCTTCAAAGGTAGCCTAATAAGCATCTAGGTAGGAACATCATCAATTATAGGGATTGCCAAATTTTACTCTCCACCCTTTATCTCCTTTATAAATAAATAGATATAAGTGTAAGAAAATTATAAATTGAGTGTTTCAAATGTAGTACTTATTTGTCAAATTTTTACATGCATTTCCTCAAACTCATATATTTTATCTAAATTTTGTCCAAACAGAATGTTATATATACTCATTTTTACACCCAAATTTAAAATTTTAAATAATTTCAAGTTGACAAACCATTTCAAAAAATATTTATATACAGACTCATTGCAAAAGATTAAAATAAAAAATTAGTTTGGAACCGACGTCGTATCAATTAATTTTCAAATTAACTAAACTCTGGACTTGTTTTTAAATAAACCTAAAGGGGATAAATCATTAAATAGATAGACTATATAAAAGTGAAATCAAAATGCGATGGACCCAAAATGATGTCATTTTTGTCATTCGAAAAGAAGGTGAGTTATGAGGTGTTGGTTATTGATTCCAAACTTTAAATTTACTTAATTAATTTGTAAACGGTCAATTTTAAACATGTACAAGTTTTTAGCGATTCTACTTCAGAGCGAGTTGTTTAACTTAAAATTAATCTTTGGACATTCTTAAGAATGTGATTTTTACATTTAAAAAAATAGAAATGGTACATAACTTGAATTTTTCTTTAGACGTATGTGTTTCAACATTGAGCACATATCCCTCTTTGATTTGAGGTTTGATAGGATCGGCTTTATCGATAGAGACGGGAGTCTGGCTATTGATGAAGGCCTATGAAAAACGGTTTGAAAGAAATCTTGTAAAGGATTTATTTCGCTTTCTATTTTACACAAACCCTTGTAAACACTTGAAATAGAATCAAGGCAGAATTGTTTACTTAGGTTTGAAGCTCAAAATGAAGAATGAGAAGATGATAGAAATGAAAAGATACAGCAGTTTGTTTATGGATGTTCGGAGCAAACTCTCCTACGTCACCCCTTCTTCCAACCACCGGAAGGATTCACTATAATATGATTAGAATCAAATACAGTTTGCACACACTTAGCTTACTATTGAACAGAACACACTCAGTACAAGATAAAGAATATCACTCAGCTAACGGTGTTTTTGATTCTAGCTCTCTCTTGATGCACACACAGTACAATCAGGAAAGCAGATTACGGCTTGAATATTCAAAGGATTGATTTCTCAGTAGTTCTTCTCAGAGAGTATTTCTTAGTTGATCGAATGGTTGTTCGTCCGTTGTCCTTGAGATTTGATAAATACTGGGCAGAGACTAACGGTCGAATCTTTGGAATGATACGTGGCACTCTTCCATTGGAAAGCCTCCATAGTACACAGCAGGTTCTGAGCATAAGGATCGTGGCCGTACACCAACTGGTAGTGCGCCGAATATTCCATCAGAGATGTACCTGCAAAACAAGTAATAGGAGGGAAATTCTCTTACGTGGAATTCGTTGGTTGGTTGCATATAGTTATCGTACTAATCTTCACTAGAAAGTGGAGCAGGAGTAGAGTACAGTTATAGCATGTGGGTAGGCGGGTTCTAGCTTCAAGCATACTACTTAAGCATAATATTAGACGTATTTCAGTTAGACAACCTCGTCTAATGAAATCAAACATCCCCGTCTAAGAGCAGAATCCATTAGACCGCCTGGTCTAATGGGATTAGACTTACGTCTAATTACAATCACTTTAGACTAATCTGACGTAGTTAGACTACACATCAAACTTGATAAGAAAAATTAAGTAAGTTAATTTTCATGCGGCCAGAAAACTGAACTACTATTAACTTCTATGTGCAGGAACAGACTGAGTCGTATAAACCGGCTGG
This sequence comes from Impatiens glandulifera, assembly GCF_907164915.1. Classification (NCBI taxonomy): domain Eukaryota; kingdom Viridiplantae; phylum Streptophyta; class Magnoliopsida; order Ericales; family Balsaminaceae; genus Impatiens; species Impatiens glandulifera. Next base: position 28,712,750 of record NC_061863.1, on the reverse strand, counting down.
ATACTACATAAACCGGCCGAAGAATATATCAAAGCAAATCCGCTCTAGATGATCAAGTCATTATTAAGAGGAACCGGTTTCAACATATTAAACAGGCCGGCTAGCAAATAAAAAGTTCATACTCCATCGGATCACACTACGAAAGAGTCAACCGGAAACTAAGAATTACAAAGATGACATAATATGACAAAATAGACGTGTCTTGGGAAAATATAAGAAGATAAGATCCGGATCAGAAGCATGCGATAAAAACAATGATGATTTGTTGATCCGAAGATCCGACTCAGACAGCCGGAAGGTGCATGTCTGACACGTGTCCAAAACTGCAAGCCGGCTACGTCATCCGTACCTGACCGATATATGCATGCTTGCCAAGTGCCAGGAAATTGAAACGTGCACGCAACATCTCTGAACCGACGTGGCTTCAAACTGACCAATCCCACGGTGAAAGAAGAAAATGACCGTTGGGATTCTCTTCACTATAAAAGGAAGACGAAGCGAGTTCATTTATTACGGTTCTGAAAAATATTAAGAGAGAGAAAGAAATCTCACGCGCGATCCAAAACTATTATTTCATTTACCGAAAGCTTTACTGTATTATTGTATTACATCAAGAGTGATTTGGTGTAACCGGCGAGTAGCGAGTTAGGCTCGACCGACATTGTAAGTGTTGTAACTTTGAAAGTTAGTGGAGATCCTTCTCCTAATCTGAGAAAAAGGGGTGACGTAGGAGGGTTTGCTCCGAACATCCATAAAAAATCTTGTCTCGTGTCTTTTACTCATTTCCTTTTTATTTACTTTAAAACCGAAATAAATTAACCGAAATATAATCCTACTCCTATAATCAAAACCGGTCTATACATACTCCTTAAACCGACTCCTCATAAATCTCATCCAAGTCGTGTGTGTTGCTTTAGACTGAAACAGACATTTCCGCCCTTGAACCCGGTTCAAGAGTCTGTGACAGTTTTCGTAGTGTTGAGAACGGTTGTAGTCTTTAACTGAACTATCACCAAATTGTGTGTTGTGTTTTGTAAGCGGTCAACTCCTTTAAAATCGGAACACCCCGGTCTTCCAAGGGCGACCCCGATACTAACAAGTGGTATCAGAGCGAGGTTCTTAGCACTCAAGCAATCGAAGAAGATGGGAAGCATGACCCACAACGACAAGCCACGAATGCTAAACAGTGAAGCGTTTAGTAGCTGGAAGAAACATATGTATCTACATCTAATTACGATGGATGATGAGATGAGCAGAGTTCTGAAGGAAGGGCCAAGCAAGATCAACAAGGATATAGACGCATGGACAACTTAAAATCGAAGACGGAGTAACCTAGACAACCACTGCATGAGACACATCTACAAGGTTATAGACGATAACACATTGAACAAAATATCAGATTGTGATAATGCAAAGGAAGCCTGGGAGACGATCATTCAGATCCATGAAGGAAACGAAAGAACAAAAGAGAATAAAATCTTGGTGGCTACTAAAAAATATGAGAACATCAGGATAAAACCGGGGGAAAACATGAAAGAATTCAGCAACCGGTTCACCAGCGTGGTCAACGAGCTACAAACACTCGGAAAAAGATACGACAACCGGGAAGTAATTATTAAGGCCTTAAGATCACTGCCGAGCACATGGGATATCAAAACCATGGTGATGAGGGAGTCAAACAATCTCGGGCAGATGAAACTGCATGACGTGTTCGAGGATCTGAAAGCTTATGAGTTCGAGATTAAGTCTCGGATCGAAGACGAAGCATCTACGTCAACCGCAACAAGAGCTCTGGTTACATCAGTGGAACCGGCGGTCCAAGTATCAACCGCTCCGGCTCCAATAAAAAATGCTGACCAGATCAATGAAGACGTGATGGCGATGCTAGCTCATAAATTTGGGAGATTCATGAAGAAGAACCATTCGCCATCTAACAACAATTTTAATTATAATTACGTTGATAAATCAAATAAAAGATGTTATAACTGTGATGGTTTTGGACATTTCAGGTCAGAATGTAGGAATCCAAGAAGAGACGATCGAAAACCGGAAAGCAACTACCAAGGCAACAACTATCAAGGTAACCGGTACTAGGGTAACAACTACCAAGGGAACGATTACCGGAGAAATGAAAACCAAAGGAACGATTACCGAAGGAATGATAACCAACAAGCCGATGAAGGGAAGGAAATACAAAAGGCACTCATTGCATCCGACGGTGGAAGTGAATGGGCGTATTCCGATAACGAAAATGATGAGGAGAGAGTAACATGCTTTATGGAAAACGACGAAGAGGTATTTGATTTCTCCTTTGATGAGTGTACTAAGGAAGATCTGATTTCTGCACTCAACGAAATGTTCGCTATGTTCAGAAATATATCTGCCTATATACCGACTCCGGTAGAACATAAAACCGTAGAGTCAAGTGGTATCGCTGGTGAGCCATACGAAACCACAGTGTATGAACCGACTAAACTATCCTTAGAGAATGAGGAGATAGTTCATACGGTAACTGAAGTAAATGAACGAACAATGTATATTACGGCTGCTTGGGAAAGATCCCGTAAAGCCGTAGATTAGATGTGCAATTATAAAAAACACCCTAAGTGTAAATTTGGTGTTGGATACAAACAAAACAAATCATACACACCAACTCAACCTAACAGGATGAAACTCACAAAAGACAATCTCCCCTTCGTAAGATTTGTCAAGAGCTCTTCAACCAACAATGAGGCAGAAACTGTCATAAAACCGGAACTAAAATATGTAAGCCCAACCGAATCAAAAAAATGGCTTCACCCTGAGAAAAGGAAAGCCAACCGAACAGAAGATAAACGAAATAAAACAAGTACACCTCAACCTCAAAAACATTCATCACCTCGATATAAGGAATTTTTGAGCAAATATCAGGAAGTTGAGCCAAATATCATAAGAACAAATACCGGGAAAGTGATCCGACTTATTCAAGTCTAGATCCCAAAGGGACTAATCAACCATGGACCCAACTAAATGTGGGTACCAAAAAGGTGTAAATATTTCTATTTTACAGGTTAGGAGAAGCAACCGGCTAAGGAACTCAGAATGGTATCTGGACAGTGGATGCTCAAGACACATGACCGGTAACAGTGGACTACTAGCAGATATCACTTATGAAACCGGAGCAGTTATCACATTTGGTGACAACTCAAAAGGTAGAACTGTGGGCAAGGGTAAGATTGTCCATGGTAACCTGTCTATAAACAATGTATTATTGGTAGAAAATTTGCATTTGAACCTGTTAAGCATTAGTCAAATGTGCGATGTAGGATACAAAGTTGAGTTTCATAAAAATGCATGCTTGGTTAAAGATCATCAAAATGACATTCTATTAACCGGTAACCGAATGGGAAATATCTACAAAGTTGATTGGAAAACTATGTTTGAAAATCCTGTATGCATGATAACTGGAAATGATCCAAACTGGCTCTGGCACAAACGGCTAAACCATTTGAACTTCAAAAATAATAAACTTCATATGTTCTAAGGAATTGGTTTACGGTTTTCCAAATGTCAAGTTTTCAAAAGATAAAATATGTGCTGCATGTCAAATGGGTAAACAAATAAAGTCATCTTTCAAAAGTAAAGGAAATCATCAATCTGAACGATGCTTAGAACTCTTGCATATGGATCTGTTTGGTCCGTTCAAAGTAACTAGTTTAGGAGGCATGCATTATACTATGGTAGTTATTGATGATTATTCTAAATTTACTTGGGTTACCTTTCTAGCTTCTAAAAATCAAGCAACTCCATCTGACGTTGAAGAAACATTTGACGTTGTTTTTGATGAATCGGTTGAACAAAACACTGCATTACCCTTCGACCTTCACAACATAATGGAAAATTTCAATATTTATTATGATGATGAAGATAAGGTTCCGGTTTTTAGCCGATTTGTTAATGATTAAGCGGTTGATGCTGAACCTCAGCCTGTTCAAGCTACTTTACCGCAGAAAGTTGACTCTTCAGTTTCAACTGAAGAAATCGGTCGGCCTGACTCTATTGAGCCTACTGATCAGTCTACCCTTGATTAGTCAACCGAACGCTTGGAAGACAGGTCTCGGATAAATCTCAGAAGGAACAAAAATAATCCTCTTGAACTAGTAATAGGTAACATATCTTCACCCGTTCGAACTAGGAAACAAAATTTGGAACACTATGAAAACTTAGCTTTTATATCACAAATTGAGCCGAAAAAGGTGGATGAAGCAACTGGATCCCAACTGGATCCTAGAAATGCAAGAGGAACTAAACGAGTTTGAGAGAAATAAAGTTTGGTACCTAGTTCCTAGACCAAAAAACAAACCGGTTATAGGAACACGATGGGTATTCAGAAATAAACTCAATGAAGACGGTTTACTTACGAGGAACAAGGCCTGGTTAGTGGCTCAAGGCTATAAATAGGAAGAAGGTATTGATTTTGAAGAATCATTTGCCCCTGTAGCTAGAATTGAGGCCATTAGAATATTTCTAGCATTTGCAGCTTTTAAAAATTTCAAAGTCTTTCAAATGGATGTTAAAAGCGCTTTTCTAAACGGTAAAGTAACGAAGAGGTGTATGTTAATCAACCTCTAGGTTTCAAAAATTCAGAATACGAAAATCACGTTTACCGGCTAAACAAAGCCCTTTACGGTTTGAAACAAGCTCCAAGAGCCTGGTATGACACATTAACACAATTCTTATTTGATCACAAGTTTACAATAGGTTCAGTCGATAAAACGCTTTTCAAATTTGAGAAAAAGGAACATATATTACTTGTTCAAATCTATGTTGATGATATTATTTTTGGATCAACCGATCCAAAGTTATGTGATAAATTCTCGAAAATGATGACTGACAAATTTCAAATGAGTATGATGGGAGAACTAAGTTTCTTCCTAGGACATCAGGTTAAGCAGATCGAAACCAGAACTTTCATAAGCCAGCCAAAGTACACAGCCGAAATGCTGAAGAAATTTGGAATGGATACATGTGCTGAGGCGGCTACACCTATGAGTTCTTTAGTAAAATTAGACAAAGATGAGGATGGTCAAGCCGTTGACATCACAGCATATTGAGGAATGATTGGATCTCTGCTCTACCTAACAGCCAGCCGACCAGACATCCTGTTTGCGGTCGGAGTATGCGGGAGATTTCAAGCCAACCCAAAGCAATCAAACTATACCGCGGCTAAAAGAATATTAAAATATTTGAAAGGGACTCAAGATGTGGGACTTTGTACCCAAAAGATTTAAGCTTTAATCTCATAAGTTACTCAGACACGGATTACGCAGGTTGCAAAATCGATAGAAAGAGTACAAGTGGTACTAGCCAATTTCTGGGAGACCGGCTCGTTACATGGAATAGCAAGAAGCAAACCTCAGTTGCAACATCAACCGCAGAGGCAGAGTACCTAGCAGCCGGAAGCTGCTGTGCACAACTCCTCTGGATCCAACAGCAACTTAGAGATTTTGGTGTAATAGCCGAAGAATCACCAATATTCTGTGACAACACCAGTGCAATAACAATCACATACAATCCGGTGTTGCACTCAAGAACGAAACATATTGACATAAGACATCATTTCATTCGGGAACATGTTCAACAGAAGCACATCCGGCTGGAATACGTCTCAACTGAGCAACAAGTAGCTGACATCTTCACCAAACCGCTACAGGAAGCTAAGTTTTCTCATTTCAGAAATATTCTAGGAGTTACTGATAGCAAGCAACTTATATCATGATCATCCATGCATACTGTTTACATACATTATCATGAAAAACCGGGATATGCGTTTAGGGAGAAGCTCTCGCTTCTCAAATCATATTCAAATAGGACATTAAATATTCAAGGATGCTAACCGGGAGGAAGTCTCCGGTTATTCCTGATCACTTCATGATATCAAACCACATGTATACACACTAAGCAGTTCAAATGACTTGGTAAAAGTGGATAAATTTAATCCAAAGCTGAACAAATGTTGATGTGATTCAATATTTCTTCACACCGGAATAATGTCATCTAGTGCAGCTACCAGTTGTTCCCTTGAAAACCTTTCGGAAGATAAATCAAATACCTCAGTCTCCTGAGTTCCTTCTTCATCTTCTCTTGCCATGAAGCAAGCCACCTCTTCTTCATCACTTTCACTGGATGAAAAGTAAGAGCCACGGCTGCTTCCTATATTCTTCTCGTCACCTTCCATAAGAGCCTTCAACTCTTTTCCATCATCCTTGGCATCTTCAAGCTTTGGCTTCCGGCATTCCGATGCATAATGACCTTTAATACCAAAGTTAAAACAAGTAACATTAGCTTTAGATTTTATATTATCATTAGAATTTGAAGAGTTTGAGTTAGAGTTGCTCTTATTCATGAAGTCTCCAAACTTCTTCACAAAGAGAGACATGGCATCGCTGCTTAACTGCTGAGCTGCCATCTTCACGTCTGGAGCGGTTGGTGGCTCTTCAGCAGTCACCAGCGCCTTGGCAATGATTACGGACGTGGGTTGATCTTCTTCCATCCTACAGTTCAGCTCGAACTCATAGGCCTTGAGGTCAACAAAGAGATCAACGAGAGAGATCTTGTTAAGATCTTTGGATTCTCTCATCGCCATAATCTTTATGTCCCATTCTCTTGGAAGAGCACGCATGACCTTGATAGCAAGCTCCCAGTTGCTATAGATTTTGCCTAGGATAGACAGAGAGGAGACGATCTTGCTGAATCTGGTGTCGAAATCGTTCATTGTTTCACACAGTTGCATCTTGAAGTTGTCGAACTGTTGAGTGGCAACCATGATCTTGTTTTCCTTGGTTTGCTCGTTGCCATCACACAGTTGAGTGAGTCTGTCCCAGACCTCTTTGGTAGTATCACATTCGATAATGTAGTTGAACATACTGTCATCGAGAGATCTGTACAGAACATCAAGAGCCATGTTGTTGAAGTTGTTCTGCCTATTTACATCAGTGGTCCAGTTAGCCTTTTCCTTATCAATCTTGATAGGACCATCTGTGACAACGCTCCACATGTCATCATGAAGAGAATAAAGATGAGCACGAACACTTTTCTTCCAAACAATGTAGTTTTCTCGAGAAAAAGTTGGAATGGCTGTAGCAATGGCATCTTTGGATATGTTAGACATATTTCAGGAAAGGCTTGAGAATAGAAACAGGGCTCTAATACCAATTGATAGGATCGGCTTTATCGATAGAGACGGGGGTCTAGCTAAGCATGAAGGCTTATGAAAAACGGTTTGAAAGAAATCATGTTAGGGATTTAATTCGCTTTCTATTCTACGCAAACACTTGTAAACACTTGAAACAGATTCACGGCGGAATTGTTTACTTGTGTTTAAAGCACAAGATGAAATATGAAAAGATGACAGAAATGAAAGAACACAACAGTTTGTTTATGGATGTTCGGAGAAACTCTTCTACATCACCCCTTCTTCCAACCACCGGAAGGATTCACTATAATATGATTCGAATCAAATACAGTTTACACACACTTAGCTCACTATTGAACAGAATACTTTCTGTTCAATTACAAGATGAAGAATATCACTCAGCTAAAGGTGTTTTTATTATGGCTCTCTCTTGATTCACACACAGTACAATCAGAAAGCATCTTCACAGTATGAGTTCAGTAAGCAAGATGATTGAGTAGTTTCTCTCTCTGAAAAATCAGATTGCTTGTTCGTTTTTTTAGGCTAATTCGTAAGGTTGATTGTAGTAGTTCAGGCAGATTGTCCGTTGTCCTTTAGATTTGTTAAATACTAAGCAGGAGCTAACGGTCGAATCTTCAAGAATGATACGTGGCACTCTTCCATTGGAAAACCTCCATTGTACACAGCAAGATTTGAGCACAAGGATCGTGGCCGTACATCAATGGTAGTGCGCCGAATATTCCATCAGAGATGTATCTGCAAAACAAGTAATGTGAGGAAAATTCTCTTACGTGGCATTCCTTGGTTGGTTGCATATAGCTGTTCAACTAATCTTCACTAGAAAGTGGAGCAGGAGTAGGGTACAACTATAGCACATGGGTAGGTGAAATGCTAGACTCAAGCATACTACTTAAACTGAGAATTAGACGTATTTCAATTAGACGGATTGTGAAAATCAGTCTAATGAAATTACACATCTCCTTTAAGTAATAACGTCTATTAGACTGTCTGTTCTAATAGAATTAGACTTACGTCTAATTATTCAATAACCATTTGACGGTACGTCTATCTCCACTAGTTAGACTACACGTCTAATTCCGGTTCTACCTCAGACTTTTCTGAAGGAGTTAGACGCACGTCTAACTTTCACTAATTAGACCACACGTCTAATTATCCAATAACCATTAGACGGTACGTCTAACTCCACTGAGTTAGACTACACGTCTAATTTTGGTTCTACCTCAGACTTGTCTGAAAGAGTTAGACGCACGTCTAACTTTCGCTAATTAGACCACACGTCTAATTATCCAATAACCATTAGACGGTATGTCTAACTCCACTAAGTTAGACTACACGTCTAACTCCGATGAGTTAGGCTGTACGTCTAATTCCGAATATATTAGACTTACGTATAATTCTGTGTATTCATTAGACTTACGTCTAATTCTTTACATTCATTAGACTACACGTCTAACTCCGATGAGTTAGACTGTACGTATAATTCCAAACACATTAGAATTACGTCTAATTCCGTGTATCTATTATACCATCCGTCTAATTACACGTCTATTAGACTACACGTCTAATTCTATGCATTCATTAGACTACACGTCTAACTCCTGTGAGTTAGACTGTATGTCTAATTCTATGCATTGAGTGCCAAAATCGGTCTAATGACCTTCATTAAAGCCAAGTCTTATGAAATATTGTTTCAATACACCTGCATCAAAACTCATAAGTCATTTCATCATCAAAATCTCAGTAGTTAAATTATTTCAACACTTAGTCAAAATAATTTGACCCAACATTGACTTCCACTAGAATGTTCCCTTTCTTCAATATTGTTTGCAGCCACATATTCATCTTAGAGATCATATAAAGCTTATTTTTTCTTGAGCATCAACATTTGAATATATTCTTGAGAAGTAAAATTCAACACTTAACATTTTCAACTCGGGATAAAAAATAGCTCCAATGGCCATCAATAAATTTCTCTCTCCCCACTATTTGTCAAATTTAGCTTTCATTTATTGAATCATTGTTTTTATAAAACCATCCGCAACATTAGAATTTCTATCTAGCATCATTTTAATCTTTTGCAATTCTTGAAGGAACAAATTTGATGTTGGATATTCACTTCCAGAAATAGTTTGTGTAGAAGTCCAAAAATATTGTAACACTAAGCATATTTTCATAACCTTTATCCAATCTTCTAAACTAGGACAACAATAGTAATGTGGATCTCGATCAGGAAATTGTGAAAACACTTCACAATATTTAAGTGCACAACTTAATATCTCATGTGTTGAATTACACCTTGTTCGACAATCATGGATTAATATTTTCACAGGCAATTGCAATTGTTGCACTATTTCTGAAAAAAAGAATGATTCTTCCATCCGATTGATTAATATAATCCACACTTTCTCTCATCTTTCCAGTGATGTCAACGATCTCGCTCAACCCATCTTGAACCACAAGATTTAGAATGTGTGCACAACATCTCATATGAAAAAGTTTTCCTTCGCATAACAACTTGTTGGCCCTTGAAAAATTGTGTTTCAATAAACGAATAGCTGAATCATTGTTTGAAAGCATTGTCAACTAAAATGCAATATATTTTATTTAGAATGCCCCAATCTTTCACACATTTAAAATGACCTCTAATATTTGGAGGAATATGTATAAAGCTGTGTACTCGCTTTTGTATTTTCCATTCCGATTCGATCCAATGTCCAATCACTACCATATATTCAATCTTTTGATTTTTAAACTTCCACATATCTGATGTTAAACTCACATGGTCAACCTTGCTTAGTTTATTCTTCAGCTTCTTCTTTTTCTTGTTCATACACAACCACACAATCAGATTTTCCAATGACACGTGATATTTTTTCCATTCAGGCATACCCAACTTTAACATCATATTATATCATTCTTCTTCTAAGACAGTGAAAGGATGTTCATGCATCAGAATCCAATGAGCAATTGCCTCTGTCATTCTTCCCATATCAAACTTTGTAGAAACAAAAGTAGGCTGAAATGATGTAAAATTGGTTGAATTGTAACTAAATAATGTTTTTTGTTGTGCATTCCTTTGATTGTTCAATCTTACACTACACATGTCTAAATATCGTCGAAAACTAGTTGTCTGATTGCCTTTAGAAATTGTCAAATGTGTTTTACAATGAATGCATTCAGAGTTATTGATACCATTAAGTTCAACTTTTTTAAACTCTTCTCATACTCCAGATTTTTTAAGTCTATTTTTCGGGAGAAATGAACTTGTATTAGCTTCTTGCACAAGATCTTCAGATGTTTTGTCCTTATCTAAGTTGTCTTCAATCTCTTGAATAACATCATTAGATATTGGAAGTGTAGAATTAACTAGCGAGTTGGATTATATCATATTTGAATTAGAAAAATTTGCTAATCCTAACAAATGAGTTGAACTAGAATCAATATGATTAAAATCACATATAAATTAATTCAAATTAAACATATTTAGAAAATGTCATTTATAAGGAAGAACATAAACAAACTTGTAGATGAAAATGCGCACATACCATTAACCTTATTTTTCTATTAATCAACATGCTATTTCAATTAGAAATTTTTTGAAAACCTAATTGAGGCTCAATATTATCACTGTTAATAAATTTATGTTGGAATTTATTTCCAAGTTAGTGTCTAGATTAAAGAAGTTAGTGGGTCAATCTTAAAGTTAAATTCCCCCGATACTGGATATATTTCCTTTATAGTTACTACTTACTAGCTAGATTATAATAGTTTGTGGTTTAAGATAATAGTCTTTAAAATGCTAATATCTTATTCATTAAAGAGTGCTTCTGTTTTGATTTAGCCTATTCCATTATATCATAGAGAATCTAGATTTAAATAGTTTGTTGATAATGTTTCTAAAAAATGTAGACTAAAATATACCTAAATGAATTTGAGGAACAAAATTGTTCATTGAACTCAAAGAATCGAAGAGATCTTCGGATGATGGAGGGAGAATTTGTCTTTAGATGATGAAGGAAAAATTGGTCTTCCGATGATGGAGGAAGAATCGGTCTTTGGATGATGGTGAACAATTGGGGATGAATAATAATAGAAAAGAGAGAGAAAAAGATTGTGAATGTAAGTCGGGCGGCCGCCGCGACACTATAAGGGTTTTTTTAGTTTATATATATACATATATATATTGTATTGTATTGTATTGTATTGTATTGTATTGTATTGTATTGTATTGTATTGTATTGTATTGTATTGTATTGTATTGTATTGTATTGTATTGTATTGTATTGTATTGTATTGTATTGTATTGTATTGTATTGTATTGTATTGTATTGTATTGTATTGTATTGTATTGTATTGTATTGTATTGTATTGTATTGTATTGTATTGTATTGTATTGTATTGTATTGTATTGTATTGTATTGTATTGTATTGTATTGTATTGTATTGTATTGTATTGTATTGTATTGTATTGTATTGTATTGTATTGTATTGTATTGTATTGTATTGTATTGTATTGTATTGTATTGTATTGTATTGTATTGTATTGTATTGTATTGTATTGTATTGTATTGTATTGTATTGTATTGTATTGTATTGTATTGTATTGTATTGTATTGTATTGTATTGTATTGTATTGTATTGTATTGTATTGTATTGTATTGTATTGTATTGTATTGTATTGTATTGTATTGTATTGTATTGTATTGTATTGTATTGTATTGTATTGTATTGTATTGTATTGTATTGTATTGTATTGTATTGTATTGTATTGTATTGTATTGTATTGTATTGTATTGTATTGTATTGTATTGTATTGTATTGTATTGTATTGTATTGTATTGTATTGTATTGTATTGTATTGTATTGTATTGTATTGTATTGTATTGTATTGTATTGTATTGTATTGTATTGTATTGTATTGTATTGTATTGTATTGTATTGTATTGTATTGTATTGTATTGTATTGTATTGTATTGTATTGTATTGTATTGTATTGTATTGTATTGTATTGTATTGTATTGTATAAATAAAAATAACGAGCTACTCGCAAGCTACTCAAACAAGAAATATAAAGTTCGAACTCGAGCATGATTATATACTCGAGCTACTCGAACATGACTCGAGCTCGGTCAAACCGAGTTTGAGCTGAGATTTGACCAAGCTACTCATGAGAAGCTTGACTCGTTTACAGCCACTAGCTACCCCTATGGAGGTTGAAGATAGATTGAGCAATAACGAAAAGGGAGAAAATGTGTATCACATACGGTTCAAAAGTCTCGTTGAAGGTCTAAGGTATATGACATGTACTTGGCCGAATATTCTTTTTAGTGAGGGAATTATTAGTCGATTCATTGAGATGTCCACAAAGGAGCACATGAATGCGACAAAAAGAATTTTGAGATATTTGAAAGATACTAATGATTTTAGACTGTTTTATTCATCGTCTAAGGAATTTCAACTTATTGGATATTCTAATAGTGATTTTGATAAGATCGGTGGTACCAATAGAGACTGGGGTCTGGGTATTGATAACAACTAACGATTAACAATTCTATTTTAACTCTGTTAAAAGTTAAAATCTATTTCTATTCTTCACAAATCCTTCGAACTCTTGAAACGATTTCTAGGGCGGAAGTGTTTGTCGTATTTAAAACTTTGAACCAATGAAAGATGAATGATAGAAAGTAAAGAATACAGAGAGTTGTTTATGGATGTTCGGAGCAAACCCTCCTATGCCACCCCTTCTTCCACAACCGAAGGATTCACTAAACTCTTTGAATCAAATACAATTTACTGATCTAGCTAACCCTCTGTTGAACAAAACAACCTCTATTCAACTTACAATATTAAGAACAATATTCTCTCAGCTAGACAGTTTTTGATTCTTTCATTCTTGAACTTGGAAGATGATAGAAATCAGTAAGTGCAAGAGTAATTCAATAAAACAATAATGTGAGCAAAATAACCAGCAATTCAGTTGTTGTCCTTGAGCATCTATTTGTAGTAGAAGGACATCAATGGTTGAATCTTCTTCATGGACATGTGGAAAGCGTCCATTGGAAGCCTGCCCAAAGGACAAGAGTACAGAAGATTCTGAGTAAATGGATCATGGTCGTACCGAACTGGTAGTGCGCCGAGTATCCTCTCTAATAGTGTCTTCTACTAGACAAACCATTGAAGGACATTTGCGTACGTGGCGTTTGTTCATTGGATGCAATTAGCTGGCTTGTCAGACTGCACAAGAGTGAGTGGAGCAGAGTAGCACACAACTAGTTGTTCATGGGTAGACGTATGCTAACTTCAAACAGCTACTGAAGCGAGGTATTAGACGTGCTCCATTAGACTGCCTAGTCTAAGGGAGTTAGACGTCAACGTCTAATAGCGTGTTCCATTAGACCGACAAGTCTAATGGAGTTAGACTGCAACGTCTAACTATGCATCACTTCAGACTTGTTTGAAGGAGTTAGACACCAATGTCTAACTATATTACCCATTAGACTACCACGTCTAATGGAGTTACACCTCAACGTCTAATTAAGTATATGTTAGACCTCAACGTCTAACTACATATATGTTAGACTGCAGAATCTAACTACGTATCTGTTAGACTGTAACGTCTAACTAAGTATCTGTTAGACTACAACGTCTAACTACGTATCACTTCGGATTTGTCTGAAGGAGTTAGACGCCAACGTCTAATTACGTGTCTGTTAGACTACAACATCTAACTATGTATCTGTTAGAATACAACGTTTAACTACGTATTTGTTAGACTTCAACGTCTAACTACGTATCTATTAGACTACAAAGTCTAACTACGCATCACTTCAGATTGGTCTGAAGAAGTTAGACGCCAACGTCTAACTACGTATCTATTAGACCTCAACATCTAACTACGTATCTGTTAGACTGCAACGTCTAACTATGTATTACTTCAGACTTGTCTGAAAGAGTTAGACGCCAACGTCTAACTACGTAACACGTCTAATTAGTCTGCTTAGACCACGTCTAAGTTAGCAAAGTTTGATGCACCTACACAGAAACAATTAGACAACTTGGCTTTATTCATATTTAAACATCATCAAAATTAAGTTGTTTAATATTCGTATTTTCTGTTAATTAAGTTTTTACTTAGTTTTTCCAAACAATATCTTCTAAGTTAATTAACTATTTACTTAATTTTTCCCAACAATTTCCCCTTTTTGATTATTTAAGCTAAATTATCAAAATCAAATGAGTTCATTTAATCCCAAAAATATTTCTTTTTTGATGATGTTAAAACCATGCAATCTTAATAAAGCAATGTAAACACCTATAAAATACTATAGAAATCAAAGTGATTCACAAAAATATTCCAACATAAGTTTTAAAATATGAAAATAAAATAAAGAGATTTATGGGCCTTCCCTTTTCACGTTAGGATTAGCTTCTTCTCCTAGAAGAGGGTTGCCCGTTAAGAGGTCGTGAAATCGAGTGATAGCGATTCGGCTGCCTCCATTTCCACCACCTCTGTTGCCTCCACGACCTGAACCTTTCTTTGGAGGTCTGCAATCTGCTTCGATCTCTTTAGAAGCTTTCCTTTTTGATTTCGATCAGGTTCCTCTAGAAGCCCCACCTCTTGAGATATCACCTCTAGAGCTACCTTCCCCATTTTTAACATTATCAGCTACAATAAGGGTTTTCTCTTTAGCAGTCACAGCCTCGACTTCTTCAGCAACTTGAATAGATCTTACATAAGAATCTGCTTGTTCCATTAGCTCGGCTTTAGCTCTATTCATTGAATTTGTCATCTCCATCATTTGGTCTCGCAAGAGACCATTCCTGATATAACATTTTGATGAATCTCCAAGGTGAGAGATTTGGATTCAGCAAACTACTCTGACTGTCTATTGAAGAAATTCTTCTCAAACTTGGTGTATGAAGTGTTAACGATGTTGACTTCATAAGTGTTTCTCTTCATTATCTTCTCCAATTCCTTTTGAGAGGCAAGAAAGGAAGACATCTCTTCTTTACTTGAAATCGATCCCTTCTTAAGATTGGCCAGTCTGGACTATATGTCTAGCATATTCTATTGTAGGCGATGCATAATATCCATCATGGAGTTATAAAGTTTTGGCCCTCCAGGAGAAGCTTCTTCTAAAGAATGGGCAGCTAATGACACATTTTGAGAGCAGGCTGGAGCAGTTCGAATCGGGCTCACATGTGTATTAACTTGTAAAGAACGCTCCGGTTCTTTATCTTTGGAAAGAGAAGAAGGATCTTTGGACGTATCCTTGGACTTCTCTTTGTCATTGAGAATATCTGCACATACTTGATGAATCTGTTCTGAAATATCTTCAGAATGAAGAGGTAATTCAACAACTTTATCAATGATGTCTAGTGGTGTTATGTTAGGGGTTGAAGGGGAAGACGGAATTTGACTTTCTTCCGAGGATGAGGATGAGGAAGACTCCTCCTTGTCAGCTTGTTCCCCCTCAGTAGAGGGAATCTTTTTTCAATTTGCCTCCTCTAAGGGTTCTCCCTTATCTTCTAGTTCTAGAGACTTATCAGCAACCTTTGTTGATTCTTCTTCAATCACTGGAAGATCTTCTTCAGTTTCAAGAATAGGAGGATCCACCTCTCAAATCTCCTTTTTCCGAATGGGCGATTAAATAGCTTCAGCAACAACCTCCTCTTCTTCCAGATTTTCTTCAGGTTGACCCAAGACCGGGGTCTGTTCAACAATCTGCTGCGCCAATAACCATTTCTCTTCAAATAATATGTTGGCTAGCTCAATAAGATGGGCAACAACTTGCTCATCTTTTTCTGAAACGGATTGATTAATATCAAATACCTCCATTGGCTCGTCTTCACTAGACAAGTCATAAAACAGACTTAACCCGAAAGAGTCTATTCCGTGGACCTTTTGAAGGATTATTGAACAATAGCCATTCACGATTAGATCCAACTTTTCAACGCGTTCTGCTCTGCAGGAGCATCCCTATCGAGCGAATTAAATTTGACCTTCCTCTTCTCAATCATATGAAACAGAAGACTTCCCATGATGTTAGACACCACCATATTTTTTCTTTTGAGGGCTTCAGAGACCTCATTAGTTTTATCCCATTTTAGGACTCTCTTTTCCGTCTTTATCAAATTCCTCCATTCTTTCACAATTTCTTTCTTCGAAATCATCTCTTCAAACTAAGTGGATAATTTGTAGTTCACCCAAGTATCGAAGATGTTAATCTTCTCAGCAGCCTTCATTTCCACTTCTTCCATCACAAGATTGACAATACAACTTGCTTCAGAAATCTTCTCCGGAGATTCTGTAGCAATCACCTTGCCTTTTCCAAGAACCACGACTGGTTTAGGTTTAGGAGTTTGTAGGGGTTCGCAGATAGTTGCTTTGGAAAGACTTCTTTAGGGAGTTCAGACACAACACCCTTTCCTGCTACATTGGGTTTGACAATAATTGGCTCAGAATTCGAAGGAGGAGAAAGGGGAGCCTGCTCAGATGGAAAAACAACAGCATGAATTTGAACAACAATCTGCTCTGTGTCAGGAGAAATCACAGCGTTACCAGTAGCCTCAACCGCTACTGATTATTCGGGGAGGGAAAACGACACAACCCTATCAATATGTTCAGTATTCGGACCAACTAGCTCAATAGTTAGCCCTTCAGCTTGTTCCATCACATTAACATCAATAATAGGCACTAAGGACACAAGAGAAGAAGAAGTTACCTTAGTAGACTTCTTAGACGGATTAGACGCCCTAGGAGCCTTAGATGCTTTAGACGCCTTAGACGGATCAGCATCAGGACCAACAGACTTAGCCGGTTTCTTCAAAGGGCTAGGATATGGAGAAAGAGACTGGAGGGGAATAGCCGCAAGAGGAGGATGATCAGGTTTTGTTCTAGAGTCAACTACTCTAGAATCCTTCTTTTGAGAGCTCTTTTGGCTATTCGTGCTAGCCGAAGACTCCATCACCAATTTAGTTCTTTTTGCACCCGTAGACTAAATAGAAGCAACCTATCGCTTAGATCGAGTCACCGATTGGCCACCTGTTTGTTGGTTGGATGAGCCAAAAACCATATCCTTCGAGAACTTCATCCTCACAAGAGTACTCTTCATAAAAAAACTGGTGAATATGCAACTCGGGTTAATAGCCTCACCCTCCCCTATAGACACACACAAATGTTTCATAAACCAACTGAGTTGGGTTGAGAAAGCCACACTCTCCTTGTTCCTTGAGTAAACCAACTGGCATAGATTAGAATATAATGTAGATGCCTAGTTGATTTGCATACCTTTACTGATGGCCTCCATGTAGTCGAAGCGGTCTTGGCTGTAGAGGTCGAACGAACCTGTTTTTCCTTAAAGAGTCTTCGCCACTATATCGTTCAAAAGACTAAAATGCGGCTTTAGGGCCTCCTTCTTCCTTCTTAGCCTGATTGAAGAGCCATCATTGGAGAAAGCAATCTGCATTTCCGAGATGGTTTCCGCTGGAAGAGGTAGATTGAAGGTATGACCCTCCAATAGAAGTTCCAGAAACTCAGCATAGGAAGATTCATTGAAAGAGATAGACATTTCATTGATAGTCGCCGAATGGAATCTCCGACCATGTTCGTCGTCTTGAAAAACTCCCTGACTTCCTTCTCGTAGAATATGAACGGTCCGCCAAGGTACTTTCGAAGACCGAAATACTCTAGAGACCAGAACATATCGACAATGTTATGTTGATCAATGGTGTAGACCGATGCAAAATTCACGTGCAAAGTGTTGTGACCAAGAGTGATGGGTTTCTTGTTAGTCATTTTGAGAATAGATGAAGAAGATGAACATGATTTCTTAAAGAGAAGTTAGAGAAAAACTAGGGTTCTTAAGAAACTTGTGAGCGTAAAATCTTTAAACAAATTCACAATGTCCTTAAACAGAATCCGAAAAGTCATGTGTCTTAACCGTCACTTTTAACAAAGAGGGCCCACCAATTAATAATAGACGCCTTTTCCTAAAGGTAGTCATCATTAACTGGGTTTAAACCAATAATAATTTAATATTTAAGGGTATGTTAGTCATTTTCCTTGACATTGAAAGACATGCGTTTTCAAGTCATCACTAAATGACTGCTTTATTGTTTTAGCGGGAAAATTAGATGACCGCGCGTGAAGACAACTATCCTCAATTAGTTTGAACATTAAGCATCTATTTGCACATGTAGCTAGACGTTTCCTTTGCTTCTACATTCTGACATTTATGTTGAATAGACATATATTAGACGCATGAGTCTATTAGACGCATGTGTCTAATCACGCTTGTCTTATAGAAGTCTAAACATTTATTTGATGTAGACGTCTAATTACACATGGACAACACGTATTAGACGTGTGTCTGGTTAGACGTTAGTGTCTATCTACCCTAGTCTTATAAACGTCTAAACGTCTATTAGACTTCTACGTCTAACCGCGCATGTTGTAAAACAAGACAATCCACCTTAGAAGCACAGATTGTATAAGTAGATATACATCTAAGTACTTGCTTTTCTTTTAGACGTCCTCGTCTAATAGAACGATTAAAGTTTTATTCTGCATGCATCTGTTTAAACAATTTAAACATTAAATTTCCCCGTCATTTTATGCATATTTACAGAATGACTAAATAAATGTTTTGAGGTCCTTAAGAACAAAAATATTTTTAAGGAAGAAACACTTAGTCTATGGAAATGTAAAATGTGCCACTTGTTGATCTTCTGGAGCATGTTCTCAAAAGAATGTGCTCCAAGTTTCCTCCATGCATCTACCTTATATCACCTACACGAAAATATATATTCAGATATTTTGGTACCCACATTCACTTGGGTCCTCGATCAATCAGTCCCTTAGGGATCCATATTTGAATTATCTTAATGGATTTCTTATTTTGTGTAGTGATAAGTGCATATGATTTAGGCTTAGCAAACGTCTTTCTACTAGTTGTTGATCCCTTAACTTTAAAGGATGATTTTCTTTTAAAACTCCTTGACTTCTTGTCAGGTTTTGATATGCCTGATTTGCTGGCCGCTTCTAACCTAGGTTTCAACCAGCTAACAGTTGGAGGAACAGAAGTTATCTCATCCTTTAAAGTGGGATCCTCACATCTTGGATAATTCTAATGTCAGTTAAACCCCCTTTGACAAAGCTTATTGGCTTAAGTTTGTTAGTTGCTGAGTTTAACTTCTTATAGGACTTGTTTGAGTCATCGCTATCAAATCCTAGACCGGATTTGCATCTAGTTGGCCTCAACAGACTAATCTGATATTTGAAAGTTTCTCCAGATCTTGTCCAAGAACTAACAATATAGGTTAAACGTTGGTTTCAGAAGAAAGAGCTTGAATCTTTTCCTTGAGCATCTCATTCTCAAATGAGAGTTCATTCATGTTTCAAAAACTTTTGGCTCGGATGTTTGAGAAAGAGTTGGTTCATCATTTTCAGATTTTGAAATTGTTTTGTTTTGAGATTCTGATAGCTTTTTATACTCCGAGACCATGTCATTTAGTGTAGCCACTAATTCATCTCGTGAAAAGTTATCAGAAGAGAAATCAGATACCTCAGATTCCTCAGAATCTTTCTCTTCTCTTTCCATGAAGCATACAAACTCTTCATCATCACTATCGTTGGATGATGAATAATCTAAGTCGCTTTGCATCCATTTGGCCTTGCTGTCAGCCGCCATGAGGGCCTTCAACTCATTTTTATTGTTTTTCTTCTTCTCATCACGTTTCAGCTTCTTGCACTCTAACTTGTAATGACCTCGAATACCACAGTTAAAACACTTTATGTTAGCCTTAAATTTAGTTTTCTTAACATTGGTATTATTTGAAGAGCTTGAGTTAGGGTTGCTCTTCTTCATGTATTTCCCGATTTTTTTCACGAGGAGAGCCATTGCGTCATTGTTGAGCTGCTGAGCAAACGTCTTTTCTTCGGTGGCAACTAGTGACTCCTCGGCAGTCACCAAAGCTTTGGTTATGATGACAGATGTGGGGTGCTCCTCTTCATTCCTATAGTTCAACTCGAACTCATAAGCTTTTAGGTCGACAAGAAAGTCAAAGAGCTCCATCTTATTGAGGTCTTTGGACTCCCTCATCGCCATATTCTTGATGTCCCACTCTCTTGGCAAAGCTCGCATGACCTTTATAGCAATATCTATGTTGTTGTAGCTCTTGCCCAGAATAGATATGGTGGTAACAATCTGATTGAATCTTGCATCGAACTCAGTTATCGTTTCTCCAAGACGCATCTTAAAGTTGTCAAACTGTTGGTTGGCAACCGTAATCTTGTTTTCTTTGGTTTTCGCGTTGCCTTCACAGAGTTGAGTGAGTCTGTCCCAAATTTGTTTGGCAGACTCGCAAGATATGATGTAGTTGAACATATTATCGTCAAGAGGTCTGTACAAAATGTCCATGGCTAGGTTGTCAGGTTGTTCTTTCTCTTATCTTCAATTGTCCATTCAGATTTGTCTTTCTCAATCTTAATAGGTGTTTCAGTGCCAACACTCCACATGTCATTGTGCAAGGAAGCAAGATGGGTAGAACTCTCTTCTTCCACACCATGTAGTTTTCTTTCGAAAACATGGGGATCTTGGAGGAGTTAGCATCTTTCGACATGATTCGGGTTCTTAAGATATAAAATAGGGCTCTGATACCAATTGATAGGATCGGTGGTACCAATATAGACAGAGGTCTGGCTATTGATAACAGCTAACGATTAACGATTTGATTTTAACTCTATTAGAAGTTAAAATTTGTTTCTATTCTTCACAAATCTTTCGAATTATTGAAACAGTTTCAAGGGCGGAAGTGTTCGTCGGATTTGAAGCTTTGAACTAATGTAAGATGAAAGATAGAAAGTAAAGAACATAGAGAGTTGTTTATGAATGTTCGGAGTAAACCCTCCTACGTCACCCCTTTTTCCACAACCGGAAGGATTCACTAAACTCTTTGAATCAAATACAGCAAGAACAGAACAACCTTTGTTCAACTTACAATATTAAGAAGAATATTCTCTCAGGTAGACAGTTTTTGATTCTTTCTCTCTTGAACTTGGTAGATGATAGAAATCAGTAAGTGCAAGAGTAATTCAGTAAGACAGTAATGTGAGCAAAGTAACCAGCTATTCGATCGTTGTCCTTGAGCATCTATTTGTAGTAGAAGGACACCAACAGTCGAATCTTATTCATGGACACGTGGCAAGCGTCCATTGAAAGCCGCCCAAAGGACAAGAGTATAGCAGATTTTGAGAAAATGGATCATAGTCGTACCGAACTGGTAATGCACCGAATATCCTCTCTGATATTGTCTTGTACTAGACAAACCGTTGGAAGGACATTGCGTACGTGGCATTCGTTCATTGGATGCAGTTAACTGGCTTATTAGACTGCATAAGAGTGAATGGCGCAGAGTAGAAGACACCTAGTTGATCGTGGGTAGACGTATGCTAACTTCAAACAACTACTGAAGCGAGACATTAGACGTGCTCTATTAGACTGCCTAGTCTAAGGGAGTTAGACATCAACGTCTAATAGCGTGTTCCATTAGACTGCCAACTCTAATGTAGTTATACTACAACATCTAAATATGCATCACTTCAGACTTGTCTGAAGGAGTTAGATGCCAACGTCTAACTACGTTACCCATTAGACTACCACGTCTAATGGAGTTAGACTTCAACGTCTAACTACATATTTGTTAGAACTCAACGTCTAAATAAGTATCTGTTAGACTACAACGTCTAACTACGTATCACTTCAGACTTGTGTAAAGGAGTTAGACGCCAATGTCTAACTACGTGTCTGTTAGACTGCAACGTCTAACTACGTATCTGTTAGACTACAACGTCTAAATACGTATCTATTAGAACTCAACGTCTAACTACGCATTTGTTAGACTGCAACATCTAATTATGCATCATTTCAGACTTGTCTGAAGGAGTTAGACGCCAACGTCTAACTACGTATCTGTTAGACCTCAACGTTTAACTACTTATCTGTTAGTTTGTAACGTCTAACTACGTATCACTTCAGACTTGTCTGAAGGAGTTAGATGCCAACGTCTAACTACGTTACCCATTAGACTACCACGTCTAATGGAGTTAGACTTCAACGTCTAACTACATATTTGTTAGAACTCAACGTCTAAATAAGTATCTGTTAGACTACAACGCCTAACTACGTATCACTTCAGACTTGTGTAAAGGAGTTAGACGCCAATGTCTAACTACGTGTCTGTTAGACTGCAACGTCTAACTACGTATCTGTTAGACTACAACGTCTAAATACGTATCTATTAGAACTCAACGTCTAACTACGCATTTGTTAGACTGCAACATCTAATTATGCATCATTTCAGACTTGTCTGAAGGAGTTAGACGCCAACGTCTAACTACGTATCTGTTAGACCTCAACGTTTAACTACTTATCTGTTAGACTGTAACGTCTAACTACGTATCACTTCAGACTTGTCTGAAAGAGTTAGACGCCAATGTCTAACTACGTAACACATCTAATTAGCCTTCTTAGACCACTTCTAAGTTAGCAAAGTCTGATGCACCTGCACATAAATAATTAGACAACTTAGTTTCATTCATATTTAAACATCATCAAAATTTAGTTGTTTAATATTTCGTATTTTCCGTTAATTAACTCTTTACTTAATTTTTCCAAACAAATTCTACTGAGTTAATTAACCATTTACTTAATTTTTCACAACAGATTTTGACGGAGATATAGATGATTGGAAGAGCACATCTGGATTTGTATTTGTTATGGGGTCTATTGCAATTTCTTATAGTTTGAAGAAACAAGCGAAAATCTCGCTATCATCTTGTGAAACTGAATGTGTTGCGATATCAACATTCATTTGTCACACAATATGGCTAAGAAGAATTTTGAAGGAGTTAGGTTTGTCACAAAATGAAGTGACCACAATTTTTATGGACGACAAGTCTACTCAAGCTCTAGCAAGGAATCCTATTTTTCATGATCGAAGTAAACACATCGATACGCGCTATCACTTTAACCGAGAGAATATTATGAAAAAAGAGATCAGAATTGAATATATGAAATTTGTTGATCAAGTTGTAGATATTTTTACGAAGCCTCTTGGTGTGGAGTTTTTAGCAGAATGAGGAGTATGCTTGGAATCACGAAGAAGTATTAATTTTACGAGGTGTGTTGAACATAAAATTAATTAAGAAATTGAAAAGTCACCTTACAGTTTAAATGTCTAGTTAATATTAGACGTTTTATCGTTTGTTTAATATGTGTATTAATTAACATTAATTATGATCGTTTAAGAGTTAGAGAGGATTTAGAAGTTTAAGAGTTTTTTTGTCCTAGTATAAATAGAATAGTTGTATTTGCATAAAGAAAATGAGCTGAACTCTTCCCCTTTCTTTTTACTCTTATCTTGAGTTTGTGGGTGAATACGTCGATGATTGACCCTGACGTTTCCAACAAAGACATCATCATTTGGCATTAACAAATAGTCTTGTCAACATGGAGGAGAGGGTCTAGAATATATTCATCAACTTTAGAATTGCTTTCCTCCTTATTTATTCATTTGTACCTTGTATGGCTGACACACCTGAACCCAAATAATGCGGATTTCACCACTACAAAACTTTTAGAAATAAGAAACTGCATCAAATGAACCTTTATATCAATTAAACATGCAACTAATATGAAGGTTATCATACCAGGCAGCTCCATTTTCACAAGTTCTAGTTCTAGTAACTCGGGATCATCAACCACATCTACTTTGTTCAGAAAACAATCCAATGAAGGCACACCGACCTTTATAATACAAGAGGAATATATTGTTAGATATGATTATGTCAATCCAATTTGACATAAATGAGTTTCTTGTTGCATTAATACACCATATATAAATCTTAAAATAACTTATAATTCATATGAAAACAATCTGATGGAAAAATTGCTAGTCTCTCCTGAAGATTTTATTTGTTTCAATTTCTTAAAACTAAATAGATTTTATTTGAATACAGTCTACTAGTTTGCACACTACTAGTACATAACTCACACTAAGACACCTATATAAAAGTAGAAAAATTAACTTTGTTTAACTCAATTACATGATTCCGCAAGAAGGTTTCCATTTCATGTGTAAACGTTAGACATGACCCTTTTTAAGTTCAACTTTCAAAATCATTATAAACACAAATATTTGACTTTAAATTTTAGACAACAATTTAACCAAATGTGCTTACTTAAACAGTTAGCGTACCTTCTTTGTAGAGATATTTACAGTTCTTGCAATTCCATTCTTCTTCATATGAAATGGCTAAACTAGAAAATTGCAAAATTCTATAGGAAGTTTCGAAACTTGATTCTGATCGGATAGAAAGCTTGTTTAGGACTAGGATAAATTTTTCAAAGCCTTTGTAATATGTCATTCATTTTATAACTCCATTTACAAACAAAATTAAAAACTCAAGAACTTGAGTTCGAGTTTACTTTTCTAGTTGCTCATTGTTTAGTTTGATGATCTATAATAGTTCTCTAGGTTAAATAGAAACTATTTAATGATCTAATTTGAATCATGATAGCTTGGATAAGAAACGCCTAAAAAGAAATTCAAATTCTAAAAAGTGAAAGTCGATGTTCTTTGGTTTTTGCTATTTAGCTTATTTTCGCATTTTAATGCCCTAAATCATTTTTAAAAAACTAAAAAAAAAACTGTTTAGAAAATTTGTATGATTGATGCAATTATGTAGAAGGTTATTTTCAAAATAAAACACAAAAGAATCACTCTTAGATCCAGCAAATGATGATTATTCTAAAATTTCAAACACAAAAAACAACTCAAAGCCTCTTCTTTCTGAAGTTCTTCACCCTTAATACACAATTACCCTAAATTTCCATGACAAAAAGCAACCAAGAATTTCTAAATGGAAGTGAAATACAAAAGATACATCGATGCACATCATAGATCCTAATTACAATTGAATAATTCTGTTTTTAATATATACATAAGATCTCAAACCAAATTTTAGCTTGAAATAAATAATATAACTTATGCAACAATGTTATCTAGCTATGTCCTCCAAATAGCCCGACTGAGATACTGCATATTTTAAATAAGAGTAATTCAATTATTTAACGATGAATGGTTATGTATACTTTCAAATATAAGTATTAAAATAATTTCAAACATTTAAAAGCTAATAAAATATAGAACTACAAGTCAACATGAAAGTGTAAAAAGTTTTTGTTGAAAATAAAATTAATTAATTAAAAATTAGACTTTATTATATTTTGTTTAATATGTATCTTAATTAGAATTAAAAGTCTAATTAATATTAAACGTTATTATCTTTTGTTTAATAGGGGTCTTAATTAGCATCAATTCGGACCGTTTAAGAGTTTTATTATCCTAGTATAAATAGAGTATCTATATTTGCGGAAAGAAGATGAACTGAAATAAAATATATTCCCTTTCTTTTTAATCCTATCTTGAGTTTGTGAGTGAATACATCGATTGTCTACTAACGTTTTCAAAAAAGTGGTATCAAAGCAAGGATGTCTTTGATGTTCCAATATCCGCGTCTTACGAAAGACAACTATGATAGTTGGTCTATCCAAGTAAAGACGTTACTCGGTTTCCAAGAGAAAAATGTAACACCAATTGAAGCTGAAGCGGAAAGAAGCTAAATGTATCTTACCTAAGGATTTTTGGGAGTATTGCCTACAACATGGGCTAGAGCAAGAGAAAACCAAACTTGATGATAGAAGCGAGAAGTTTGTCTTCATCGGTTATGACAGAAAATCAAAAGGGTACAAGCTCTACAATTCTGTCAAAGGAAAGATGATTGTGAGTCTTGATGTGAAGTTCTATGAAGATGCTTCTTGGAATTGAGAAGTTAATGAAGATTTCTTCAACAAATTCTTCCCATTCTTCGATGAGGACAATCAAGGAGAATGGAAGCCCGCAGTTCCTACGATAACATCGAACACATCTTCTAGTGCATCTTCATCAAGTGGAAGCCCTAATGAAGGATCACGATGGATGAGAATTATCCAAGAACTTACGAGAATACAGAGGTAATGAATGATGTCTCTATGTTTTGTCTTTTAGATGAAACAACGCCTTTGAGTTTTGAAGAGGCTAACAAGTCGAAGAATTGGAAACAATCCATGGAAGAGGAAATTCAATCCATTGAAAGAAACAATACATGGGAATTCACTTGTCTTCCAGAGGGTCAGAAGTCCATTGGTGTCAAGTGGATATTAAAAGAGAAAAAGAATACCAAAGCTGTCGTCGAAAAATATAAAGCGATTAGTCGTCAAAGGGTATACACAACGACACAGAGTGAACTATGATAGAAGTATTTGTTCAGTTGCTTGTCTAGAAACAATAATATTTTTTTATTTCATTGGTGGCACAAATAAATTGAATAATATTCTAATTGGATGTGAAGTCAGTATTTCTTAACGGATTCCTTGAGGAGGATCTTTTTGTGGAGCAACAAGAAGACTATGTGATGAAAGGACAAGAAGGAAAGACATTAAATTTGAAGAGGGCTTTGTACGGTCTCAAACAAGTCCCTCGAGCATGATATAGTCGAATTGATACTTATTTTCGTGAGAAAAGATTTAAAATATGTCCATATGAGTATGCACTTTATTTGAAAATGTATAAAAATGGAGATTGTTTATTCGTTTAAATCTACGTGGATGATCTTATTTTTACTGAAAATAATTTGAGTCTCTTTGAAGATTTCAAAAACGATATGGCCCGAGAATTTGAGATCACAGATATTGGCTTAATTTTATTTTATCTCGGATTAGAAGTGCGTCAATCGGATGATGAAATTTTTGTTCGGAAACAAACATATGTGAAGAAAGTTTTGGAGAGATTAATTATGTTGAATAGAAAAACGGTGGCTACCCCTATGGAGATTGCAACAAAATTGAGCAAGAACGAAAAGAGAAAAAATGTGGATCCAACACTATTCAAAAGTCTCATTGTGTTAGATAAAATTAGATCGGTTAAATAAAACTTAAAAAAATAAACTTCCTGTGCAGGAACGGTTAAAGAATTCAACTGGTTAAGTAACTCAACCGGCCAAGCAATACAACCGGCCAAGAACCTAACCGATCAAGAAGACAAGACCGGTCAAATCAGAAGGCCAAAATCGTTGGACATTCTGTCAACCTGAAGTTATGAAAAACCGGAAGTCATCCGGTTAACCTAAACATCCGACCGGTGCAAATAGATAGTTTGAGTATCTGTTGAGGATGATACCAAAGGGACAGACTTTAGTATTACCATATTTATACAAGTCTGAAGACAATCTGCAGTCTGCAGAAGACCGTCCGACAAGATCTTCCCACACTGGGATAAATCATAGGCGCAATCCTCCAGGTGCAGGCAACTGTCCAACCGACAGTTGCCATATTGAGTAAAAGACAAACCTAGCCGGTTTGACCTATACACTGGAAGTCTAGACCGTCAGGTCTGAAACACTGAACCTCTGCTCAACCAATCAGAATCAAGGTGAAGAAATGTGACCGTTGGCACATTTCACCTATAAAAGAAGGAGCTGAAGAGGAGTAAATGCAGTTCTGAATTTACGGTTACCAGTTCTACCAACTACAGGCTTTAAGAATCATTGATTGCAAGTTTATCTCTCTACAAGATTTAGAGCTTAAGTGTTTATTTGAAGTGTGATTACAATTTCGGTGAGAATTGTACGAGTGTTTATTGAGCAAAAAATAAGTCTCGATCGGATTGTGTTTGTGTATTCCTTAGTAAATATCCTTCTCGCGGTTTCAAGAGGAAGGGGTGACGTAGGACTTTATCTCCGAACATCCATAAAAACCTGTCTTGTTATTTAATTTCTGCCGGTCTTACATTCTAACCGATTCTACCTAAACCAACTTACTGAGTCCCAAACCCACCCACCCAACTCCAAACCGACTCTATCCAAATCTGGTTCTAATTATCTTGTGTGTGTGCTGATACAACCTGAAACAAACCACTTCCGCACTTGAACTCGGTTCAAGAGTTTGTGACAGTTTGTGTAGTATTGAAACCCGGTGTTAATCTCTAACAGGATTAAACACCAATCATTGAGTGAAGGCGCTAACCGGCCAGACCCCAGTTCCCCAGCCGCGACCTAGATCCTATCAATTGGTATCAGAGCAGTTAGTTTCAATACTCAAGCAAGCATGTCTTTTGATCGGCCCCCAATGCTAGAAGGTGACGACTTTGCCAACTGGAAGGCACGCATGCACCTGCATTTAATCACCATGGATGATGAGATATAGTTCATTCTGACTGAAGGACTGGTAAAGATTGATAAAGACAGAAAGGATTGGACAACTGATGATAGGAGAAGAAACAATCTGGACAACCATGCCAGAAACCGCATCACTAACGGTTTGGACAGGAATACGTTCTGTAAGGTCAGAGATTGCAAAACTGCAAAGGAAACATGGGAAGCGGTAATTCAAATTCATGAGGGAAATGAAAGAACCAAGGAAAACAAGATAATGGTAGCTACCCAGAAGTTTGAAAACATCAAGATGAAACCGGGAGAAACAATGAGAGAATACAGTGACCGGTTCACAGATGTGATAGACGAGCTATCAACTCTTGGAAAGAAGTATGACAACAAGGAAATCATCATGAAAGCGCTAAGATCCCTTCCAAGTGTATGGGATATAAAGACAATGGTGATGAGGGAATCAAATTGTCTAAGCAAGATGAAACTACACGATGTGTTCGAAGATCTTAAGGCATATGAGTTTGAAATGAGATCTAGGACTGAAGATGAAGTCTCTGCCTCAACCTCAACCAAAGCAATGGTCACATCCATAGAACCGGTTGCTCCTGCACCGATCAGAACCGCTGAACAGTTCACTGAGGATGTCATGGCAATGCTTGCACAGAAATTTGGCAGATTCATGAAGAGAAGCCAACCGACAAACAACAACAACTATAACTACGGTGATAAATCTAATATTAGATGTTATAAATGCAACTGTTTGGGACATTTTAGGTGGGAATGCAGAAAACCGAGGTGGGATGACCGGAAACTGGATAATCAGAATCAAAGAAATAACTATCCACAAATCGTTGAAGGAAGTGAAGTTCAGAAAGCACTGATAGCAGATGATGGAGGAAGCTTATGGGCTCACAGTGACAGTGATGATGAACTCACATGCCTCATGGCAAATGAGGAACAGGTATTTGACTCTCCCTGTGAAGAATTTACTAAAGATGAGTTATTCAATGCACTAATGATATGGTAGCAGAGTATAAGAACCTATTAACATTAATACCAACCCAACTCTATTTTAGAACTGACCCTATAGCACCTACCTTGACCGAACCAAAAATCATCCAACCTAATAGAAATTGGAAACCGAGATAGCACCTGAAATATCTTCTAAGATCAAACAGCTCAAAGAGTCAGTTCAAGAATTGACCGAAGAGGATGATGCCCGAACCTAGTATCGAATAGCCGCATGGAAAAGATCCAGTGAAATGGTGAACCAGATGTCTAAGTATAAAAGATATCCCAAATGCAAATTTGGTCTTGGGTACAAAGATAACAAATCCGCCACCAGAACCATTCGAACAAAATGAAGCTTACGAAAGACAACCTTCCCTTTATAAGATTTGTCAAGAGCTCTTCAACCGACGATGAGGAACAACATGCCTCATATCTGGAAGACGAACTAATCTATGTAAGTCCAACTGACTCCGAAAAATGGCTTCACCCTGAGAAAAGGATAGCCAACCGGCCCAAAGGTAAGAAAGCCGAACCACATAGACTAAACCAAAGACCATCTCCGAATAAGGCACTCTTAGGAAAACAAAAAGATCTTAAACTAAGTACAGGAAAACTAGTTAGAACCATAACCGGGAAAGTTGTCCGACTTATTAAAGTCTGGATACCTAAGGGACTAATCACTTGTGGACCCAAGTAAATGTGGCTACCAAATAGTTGTAAATATGTATATTTTGCAGGATATGAATAAACGGCTAGGAAACTCCGAGTGGTACCTGGATAGCAGTTTCTCCAGACACATGACTGGAAACAACAATTTTCTAACCGACATCAGAATAGAAATCGGTGCAATGATTACCTTCGGTGATAACTCAAAAGGTAGAACTGTGGGCAAGGGTAAGATTGTCCATGGTAATTTAACAATTGATAATGTACTTTTAGTTGAAAATCTACATTTTAACCTGTTAAGCATTAGCCAAATGTGTGATGCTGGATACACTGTAGAATTCCTTAAACATGCATGCTTAGTTAAAAATTCTCAAGGTATCATACTACTAACCGGAAATAGGTTAGGAAATATATACAAGGTAGATTGGAAAAATAAAGTAGAACACCCTGTTTGCATGGTGGCTAAAACCGATCAAACCTGGCTATGGCATAAAAGGTTAAACCACTTAAACCTGAAAACCTTAAACTATATCCACGGTAAAAATCTAGTTGAAGGAATTCCCAATATAATATTCAATAAGGATAAGGTTTGTTCAGCATGTCAAATGGGTAAACAAACTAAGTCAACCTTTAAGAGTAAAGGACACATTCAATCTAACTGATGCTTAGATCTCCTTCACATGGACCTATTTGGACCAATTAGGGTCGTCAGCCTATGTGGTATGCTCTATACTATGGTAGTTGTTGATGATTATTTTAGGTATACATGGGTAATATTCTTGGCATCCAAACGTGAAACCGCTTCAAATTTAATTACATTGTTTAAACGTTTACAAAATGAAAAATCAACACCTATAAATAGCATTAGGAGTGATAGAGGAACCGAATTTACAAATAGTACATTAAATGCATTTCTTGATAAATCTGGTATTAGACACGAGTTGTCTAGTGCTATGACTCCTCAATAGAATGGCCTGGCCGAGAGAAGAAATCGAACTCTTAAGGAAGCCGCAAGGTCCATGATAGCTGATTCGGGTATTGCTCAGAAATTATGGGCTCAGGCCATCAATACTGCATGTCACACACAAAACCGGTCTCTGATTAACAAGTTTCACAACAAAACACCGTATGAAGTATACTTTGATAGGATTCCTAACCTTAGGTATCTTAAAATTTTCGGTTGTAAATGTTACATTCACATAAATGGCAAAACTTACCTATCTGCTTTTGATGCAAAATCCAATATTGGGATCATGTTAGGTTACTCAGCAGTCAGTAAGGCTTATAGAGTGTACAATACTAAAATTTTAACCGTGGAGGAATCTCTTCACATTGTTTTCGATGAATCGGTTAAAAGCAACACTGCATCATCCTTTGATCTACACAACAGATTGGAAAACAACAATATCCATTCTAATAATGAAGATGAGGTTCCGGTTTTCAGACGGTTTGTCCATGACCAAATGGGTGATGACGAAACCCAGCCGGATCAAGCTGTCACACGGCAAGAAGCTGACACCTCGGTTCAAACTGAGGAAATCGGTCGGTCTGACACTCTTGTTCAGCCTACCGATATGTCTAGCCTTAATCAAGTAAACGGTGATTTGGTAGACGCTCCTGAATCGAATCTCAAAAGAAACACAAATCATCCTCCTGAGCTAATTATAGGTGATCCTTCAGAACCCGTTCGAACTAGGCGACAAATCTTGGAGGAATACTTTAATTCCGCTTTTATATCCCAGATTGAGCCGAAAAGGGTGGATGAAGCATTGTCAGATTCAGATTGGATTTTGGGAATGCAAGAAGAGTTAAACCAGTTTGAGAGTAATAAAGTCTGGTACATAGTCCCTAGACCGAAAGATCAACCGGTCATAGGAACAAGATGGGTATTTAAAAATAAACTCAATGAAGACGGTTTGGTCACGAGGAACAAAGCTAGATTAGTGGCACAAGGATACAAACAGGAAGAAGGCATTGATTTTGAAGAATCATTTGCCCCTGTAGTTAGGATTGAAGCCATTGGGATCTTTCTAGCCTTTGCTGCCTTCAAAAATTTTAAAGTTTTTCAAATGGATGTCAAAAGTGCATTTTTGAATGGTGACCTACGTGAGGAAGTATATGTTGAACAACCACCCGGTTTTAAAAATGCTGACCTGCCCAATCATGTATACCGCTTAAACAAAGCATTGTACGGTTTAAAACAAGCTCTAGAGCTTGGTATCATACACTAACCGCATTTCTATTAAAACATGATTTCACCATAGGTTCGGTGGATAAAACCTTATTTAAATTTGAGAAAAAGGAACACATCCTACTTGTTCAAATATATGTGGATGACATCATTTTCGGATCAACCGATCCTAAGCTATGTGATAAATTTTCAACCTTGATGACTAACAAATTTTAGATGAGTATGATGGGAGAATTAAGCTTCTTCCTATGCCTTCAGGTTAAGCAACTCGAAGGAGGAACTTTCATCAGTCAACCTAAATACACAAAGGAACTTCTAAAGAAATTTGGGATGGATACATGCTCCTCAGCCGCTACCCCAATGAGCTCATCAGTCAAATTGGACAAGGATGATGACGGTTAGGCAGTAGACCTGACAGCTTACCGAGGAATCATCGGTTCTCTTTTATACCTGACAGCAAGTAGACCGGATATACTATTTGCGGTCGGTGTGTGCGGAAGATTCCAGGCTAATCCAAAACAGTCTCACTACACAGCCGCAAAGCGAATCTTGAAATACCTAAAGGGAACCCCTGAAGTCGGCCTACGGTATCCAAAGGACTCATCTTTCAACCTCACAAGTTACTCAGATACAGATTATGCAGGTTGTAAAGTTGATAGAAAGAGTACCAGCGGAACATGCCAAATCCTAGGTGATTGGCTTGTTTCATGGCACAGTAAGAAACAGACATCAGTTGCCACGTCAACCGCAGAAGCTGAGTATCTAACAGCCAGAAGTTGCTGTTCACAACTCCTATGGATCCAACAACAACTGAAGGATTTCGGTATCACCACCGAAGAGTCCCCAATAATCTGTGATAACACAAGTGCCATAGCAATGACATACAATCCGGTTCTACATTCTAGAACCAAGCACATCGACATAAGGCATCACTTCATCCAGGAACATGTCATGTTGAAGCATATCCGGCTGGAATATGTATCAATAGAACAACAAGTAGCCGACATCTTCACAAAACCCCTGTAGGAAGCTAAGTTTTCTTACTTCAGAAATATACTCGGCTTAACCGATATTAATCAGCTCATCTCTTAAAAATGTCTAAAAGGGAAATTCGGTTCGGACAGACAAAACCGATAGTTCTTCCTAAATTGTCGGAATCCGAATTCACCAAGTTACCTATTGAAGAACCGCTTTGTCTATCAGTTACAGAAAACCGCTTGGTTACTTAGTGCTTATACTAATTAACCGCATCGGGACCAATGACTGAAAACCAACCAATTTGGAAATAATGTACTCCGGATTATTTGGTCTCCGAACAAAAGTGGAATAATTATCTGTGTTTAGATTTATATGTTCTGAAAAGATACCTTTTTAAAGCAAATTGGTCATACCTCAAAAGACGTGAAGATATGATATCTTTCACCGTCCAGGCCTATGACTCACATCTTAGGTTGTAGACATGCTTATTTCATGCAATATGTTTTATCCTATGGTTAATAGATCAAATCATTTGGTACCTACTGGATAATACCGTCATCCCTCTACTAATATATAAGTTAGGTAAATATCAGACAAAACATTCACAAGTATCAACTTATCATCTCACTAAGACAAAAATGTCTCAGTTTCCAAACATTCTCCAAGTCAATTTCGACTCAGCTTAGAGTACAGAGCATTATGAAATCTTCAAAATGATGAAATCACTTGAAGACACCTGTCTAAAATCCTTTCTAGATGACAATAATGTCATCTTCCCTGAAACCGTCCTGGAGTTCTTCTATAACGCCAGGGTTTTCAGGGGTACCCCTCATTTTTACGCCCTCATTCAATCTAGGGTCGGAGGGACCGTGTTTGATTTCTCGGAGAGTGACTTCGCCAGATGCTTCGATCTTCCGAAGCAAGGGATCACTGATTTGAACGTCCCGGCCGGACTAAAAGCCAAAATTTCCTTGAGCTTCTCTCAGTCTAATAATCCGGTCAGTGACCACGGTGCTAGGTCATCACTGAAGGTTGAATACCAGCTTCTCAATGATATCATCGGCAGGGGCATCCTAGGTAAGGATGTGACCAATACCTACTGTGCTACAGCTTTCAATATGATGACCGCTATCACAACAGATACGTCGGTCAACTGGTCCAGGGTGTTATTTGATGTCCTGATCTGAATGATCACCATTCGCCAAACCGGCCTCATCCCCCAGATCAGCTGTCTACTCATGGAACTCGGGATTCCACTCTGTCCGGGCGAAGGACTGAATCAGGACCAGGTCATAACCAAGGAAGTTGCCGACTCATTCTATCAGCGGTTCGAGAAGGCCTGGAAAAGGAAGAACCGACACCTCAACTCCTCCTACAATTAAGTCACTCCTTCCTACAACCGGTCATTTTGTTGTACGCACCGGTTGTATCATTATCCCACTCCATTATGATCATTTCGGTTTAGACTATGTCTCTTTCGGTTTCTTGTATTTCACTCTCATTAATGAAAAGTAACTTTCAATTTCCAACTACATGGGAAATTACACAAACTTAGTTACTTTCTAACTAGATTCTCCACCTCGAGCTCCGCAACCGGTCAAAAATAACTCCTTCCCAAGGAGTTTTGGAAACATAAATATTCCCATCATAAATAAGTCAAAACCTAATTTCAGCATTAAATGCCCCTATTTTCCCTCCAATCTCAAATCTATATAAGGAACCCCATCTTATCAATTCAACATACCTCTAAACAAATCAGAATTTCTTAAACTCTCTCTCTCTCTTGGCAAAATTTGAAAGAATGTCGAACCGCACACTAAGAAATTATCTATGCATCGATTTCAACTCCGTCCTCAGGATTGAGGATATTGAAGTAAAGGAACTCCTCTTTGAATCCCTCATCGACACAGGTCTTAGTGACTTTCTCGAAGAAGCCGGACCCGTCTTCATTCCAGAAGTAATGGAATTCTTCAATAACCCAATCATATCTGGTGATGCCATTATTTCCATGGTCAAAAATCACCATTTTGTTCTTCGCGAAAGCGAATTCTCCCGGATGTTCAGACTGCCCACTGAAGGGTTCTCTGATTTCCCATCCCGGGTGGGGAGTGCAGTAGTTGATTATGCGGAACTGTTCTCCGAAAACCAAGTGCCGGTTGAGAACTACGGTCTAAAAACCCGCATCGCCCGTCACATCCAACTCCTTCACGAGATCGTCAACCGATCTATTATCTGTAAATCTCCGAATCAACACTATTCAAAGAAACTCTTCGACATGATGACCTACATCATCAGCAACACCACCATCAACTGGTCATTGGTCATCTTCAATAACCTGAAGACAATGGTCGAGACAAAGAAAGGTTTCGGATATGCTCCCCACATTAGCAGGTTCCTTCGTACACACAATCGACATCTTGGACCGGGTACCCCGGTGTGCTTCTCATGTGTTCTCCACAAGGAAATGGTGGAGGACAGACTCTCTAGAATGGTCGTTACATAAGTCTATTCCTTTATGTACTGTAAACCGATTCTGTATCGGTATCTGTTATGTCATTCCTTTTTAATGAAATGATCACTTAAATCAATGTGCTCAAAATTTGGTAAAGTAAAAAATTCGGTTCGGAATTGCGAAATTAAAAATCTGTCAAAAAGTTCAACTAGTTAAACATAATCCGAGTCATCTCCGGTAAATAACCGTCTCATAAATAGAACGGTCACATTAAATAACCGCCTCTTCACCGGTTAAATAACCGCTCCATAATCGGTTACAAGAACAAACCGCTTCATCGCCGGTTAAATAACCGCATCAAAAGTCTGCTAAACTTCCCACCCATCGTTTGCCACCCAAAATCTTTTGGAGGGAAAATTCCCGCCCAAACTTGACGTGACAGTTCGCGGCGGTTGATATTCCAACCCGCGACTATAAATATGGTCCTTAGCCATTTTATTTCATTCTCACGCGAAATGGCTTTCTCTCTCTAGCTTTCAAATCTCTCAAACCTCTCAATCTCTCGATCTCTCGGTTTCATCATCCCACAATGGGTCGCGAATCTGTGCTTTTCAACCACATCGTTCAGGTCGACTTCGATGAAATTCGGGCAAATGGATCGGCGGAAGCAAAATGGGTGTTAACCCAGATCTTTGAGTCCGGTCTTGAACATTTCTTGAACGGACCGTTCGTCTTGTATCAGGAGGCGGTCACCGAGTTCTTTCAAAATGTCGTCTTCACCGAAGGGACGATAACCGCAACTATAGGCGGAAAATCATTCAAACTGACCAAGGAGTCGGTTGCTGAAGTACTACATTTACCAACCGAGGGAAGCGACTTCTCGTTGGTCACAGACGAGGTGACATTCCAGGCGGTTTGCCGGGATATTTCGGATACGGAGGTCCCAATAGCGGTATCCGGTAAGAAAACCTCACTTAAACCGGAATTTAGACCGCTATGCGAGATTCTCACCAAATCGGTTCAAGCGCGAGGAGGCAACTATGATAGCCTCACCCGAATAAAGATTGATATGATTGCCGGTTTAGTCAACGGCACCAAAATCAACTAGGCAAAGTTAATCTTCACAAAGTTATGTGAGATGGTGGATCCGACATCCAAACGGTCATGGGGATACGCCGTCCCACTCGGTAAACTGATGCGTCATTTCAACGCTGACACCGACCCTGGTGTTTTCCTCGCCCCCAACAAAATCGTAAAATCGCATCAATTTATCAAACCGGAGGAGAAGCAAGGCAAAAAGAAGGCCTCCGGTTCTACAAGCGGCCGAAAGAAGAGATAGGCTAGAAAGAAAACGGCTCCAGCCAAAGAAAAATCCGGAAGCAAGGCGGATAAGCAACCGACCGGATCGGCTAATCCGCAGTCCGACACTCCTAACACAGAAAATTCGGCATCCAGCTCTGGCCGAACCGCTTCACACCACACTGGAGAGGATCGGACTGGCAAAGGGAATGAGTCGGTAGTCGAGGAACAATCAGCAGGAACTGACAATGTCGAAACCGGTCCGACTGAGCAAACGGAAACCGGGGATGAACACATACGGCAAATGGGCAAGGACCTCGTCAACCAAATCATGAAAGAAATTCACGAGCAGGCTCACGCGGCAAGCGACGTCTACTTTCAATGGGCCCTCAACCGGCAAGAAATTTTCTACAAAAACATGCTACCAGGATATCCTGCTGACCGGAAATTCGAAAAGTTGGCTGAGATGGAAGCGGAAGTCATCAACCTCACAAAGGCTCAGAGCGTCTTGACCGCTCTTCGACGAAGTAGGATGGTCGAACCGCATGCCCGGTTACTGGGCTCACCGAATACATCCAACGTCTTCAAAGAAAGCATATCTCAGGGACAACGGACTCTCAATTTGAGCTCTTGGTGTTGGACATGCTAGCGGTCAAAGAACAAGAACTGACCGAGGAGCTGGGACGGTTGGAAGCGGAACCCGAGCACCAGGAGGCGTCGCACTTCTCCAGATCTCCACCTGAGGATGATGGCGGTCCGAATCCGATTGAAACCGAGCATGTCTTCCCTGAACAGGAACCCATAGCCAACGAAACCGACCTCAGGACGGGTACACCGCCCACTAATCAGCAAGTCTCTCTTCAAACCAAGGATTCGGTACCAGCTGTAACAGAAGATAAAGTAAAGGATCTAATCGAGGAATTTGTCAATGCCGCGATTCTGCCGTGGCAAAAGAAGATAAAAGAAACCGCGACTAAATCCATCGAGATGATTGAGTCTACAAATAAAGAGCTAGAAACCGCGGTCGAACGGATCACGTCCGTTGAGGACAAATACGGCATGACGACCTTTTGTACATTGACAATACTAACAGAACTAAGGCATTGGAGGCCGCAACTAAGAAGTTGGAGACCGACCTCGCCCTTACCAGCCAAAAGGTCGGTATGACAGAACTAAACCAATTAACAACCGATCAAAAGCTGAAAAAGATTGATGAGGATCTGGCTCAATCCGGTGTCCAGGCCGGTTCTATACTTGAGAGGGTGGCAATGCTTGAAGAGAAGCATGCCAAGACCGAGGCCGATCTAAAGGCGGTCACCGAACAGCTGGCGGAAATGATAGCGGCAAAATTGGCAGCTGACAAAGCACTTGAGGAGGCAAATGAGCTCGCGGCCCAGAAGATTCAAGATGCCCTGGACGAGTAGGTCCAGCTTCAAAAGGAAACGGCGGAGGCAGATGCGAACCTGGCCGAACATATGCAAACATTAGAAAACATTGCACCGGCCGTAGATATCCAGCAAAATGAAGATGCGGCTCGACTAATCGGCCAACAGTCAGCATACAATGAGTTTGTCGAGGCTCACAAGAAGTCCAAAGCGGTTGTTTCCTCATCCGGTCCAGTAACAAGAAAAAGAAAGGCTCCTTCCAAGAGGGAAGCAATTTCAAAAATACTGGATAGAGTTACTGAAACGGTTGTTGATCCTCAAAACAACCCGGTTTTCCAAGACGATGAAGAACTTGAAGAAGAGGAGGTTGTACCACCGCTCAAAAGAACGCGGGGTCTCGAAGCGGTTCCAATTCGATCACTTGCTCCACCAGCTTCATCCTTTACCGGTACTTCAGGCGGTCAAGGATCCTCCTCTATGCCTACTCCAGCGGTCAAGGGAAAGGCAACTGATGAAATGCTGAACAAATACTTGCCGCCCAAGAAGAAGAAATAGAGGCTTTCTTTACTTATACTACTACCTATGTCTAACTTAGTATAGTTTTTATATATATATATATATATCAAGTATTTTTGGAAACCGGCCTACATTCTCAATCCTTACATGGTTTTGAATATTTTAAGTAAAATAATCAAAAAGGGAGAAATTGATAAAGATAAAAATTATAAAACTTAAAAAATTTTCGAAAACTTTTATGAAAAATTTTTTGACAAATTTTTAGAAAAATTTTTATTAGTCATTTTCTAAAAATCCGGCGAAATAAACTTTTAAAAAAACCGGCCTACATTTCAATCCTTACATGGTTTTGAATATTTTAAGTAAAATAATCAAAAAGGGAGAAATTGTTAGATAAAATTAGATCGGTTATATAGAACTTAACAAAAATAAACTTCCTGTGCAGGAACGGTTAAAGAATTCAACCGTTTAAGTAACTCAACCGGTCAAGCAATACAACCGGCCAAGAACCTAAACGATCAAGAAGACAAGACCGGTCAAATCAGAAGGCCAAAATCGTTGGACATTCTGTCAACCTAAAGTTATGAAAAACCGGAAGTCATCCGGTTAACCTAAACAACCGACCGGTGCAAATAGATACTTTGAGTATCTGTTGAGGATGATATCAAAGGGACAAACTTTAGTATTACCATATTCATACAAGTCTGAAGACAATCTGTAGGCTGCAGAAGACCGTCCGACAAGATCTTCCCACTCCGGGATAAATCAGAGGCGCAATCCTCCAGGTGCAGGCAACTGTCCAACCGACAGTTGCCATATTGAGTAAAAGACAAACCTAGCCGGTTTGACCTATACACTGGAAGTCTAGACCGCCAGGTCTGAAACACTGAACCTCTGCTCAACCAATCAGAATCAAGGTTAAGAAATGTGACCGTTGGCACATTTCACCTATAAAAGAAGGAGCTGAAGAGGAGTAAATGCAGTTCTGAACCGGTTACCAGTTCTACCAACTACATGCTCTAAGAATCATTGATTGCAAGTTTATCTCTCTACAAGATTTAGAGCTTAAGTGTTTATTTGAAGTGTGATTACAAGTTCGGTGAGAATTGTACGAGTGTTTATCGAGCAGAAAATAAGTCTCGATCGGATTGTGTTTGTGTATTCCTTAGTGAATATCCTTCTCGCAGTTTCGAGAGGAAGGGGTGACGTAGGAGTTTATCTCCGAACAACCATAAAAACCTGTCTTGTTATTTACTTTCTGTCGGTCTTACAATCTAACCGATTCTACCTAAACCAACTTACTGAGTCCCAAAACCGACTCACCCAACTCCAAACCGACTCTATCCAAATCCAGTTTTAATTATCTTGTGTGTGTGCTGCTTCAACCTGAAACAAACCACTTCCGCACTTGAACTCGGTTCAAGGGTTTGTGACAGTTTGTGTAGTATTAAAACCCGGTGTTAATCTCTAACAGGATTAAACACCAATCATTGAGTGAATGCGCTAACCGGCCAGACCCCGGTTCCCCAGCCGCGACCTAGATCCTAACACATTGGATATCTAAGGTATTTGACATGTACTCGGCCGAATATTCTTTTAGTGTGAAAATTATTAATCGATGCATGGAGGTGCCCACGACAGAACACATGAAGGCAACAAAGATGATATTGAGATATTTGAAAGGTATTATTGATTTTGGATTGTTTTTTTCATCATCCAAGGAATTTTAACTTGTTGGATATTCTGATAATGATTTTTTTGGAGATATAAATGATCAGAAGAGAACAACTAGATTTGTGTTTATTTATGGGGTCTAATGCAATCTCATAGAGTTTGAAGAAAAAGTGATAATATCGATATCATCTTGTGAATTTGAATATATCGCGATGACAACATGCGGTGGTCACGCAATCTGGTTAAGAAAAATGTTGATGGAGATACGTTTGTTAATGAAGCGACCACAATTATTTTCGACAACAAGTCTGCTTAAGATCTAATAGGGAATCCTGATTTTCATGATCGAAGTAAACACATTGATACGTGATATCAATTCATCTAAGAGAGTATTACGAAAAAAGAGTTCAAACTTGAATATGTGAAATATGTTGATCAAATTGCAGATATTTTTATGAAGCCTCTTGGTTTTCAGCAGAATGAAGAGTATTTTTGGAATCACGAAGAATAATTAATTTTACAAGGGAGTGTTGAAATAAATTTAATTAATTAAAAAGTAGACGTTCTTATCTTTTGTTTAATAAAGTTTTTTAATTAGAATTAAAGGTGTAGTTAATATTAGACGTTATTATCTTTTGTTTAATAGGGTCTTAATTAGCATTAATTCTGACTGTTTGATAGTTTTTTTGTCCTATTATAAATAGAGTATATGTATTTGCAGAAAGAATATGAACTTAAATAAAATCTCTTCCCTTTCTTTTTAATCTTATCTCGAGTTTGTGAGTGAATACGTCGATTGCCCACTAACGTTTACAACAGTTTTCGTTAGACAATCCTTATCCAGGCCAAGAAAAGAACAACAAGATTTCATCAATCATCTACACTACTTGAATATTATATATTTAAGTTTTGCAAAAAATTACCTCAAATATTATGCCTATGTTCTACTAGTCTCTTCCTACTTATGACTAACGTTACGATTAATGCGGTAATGAAGTAGGGATTGGACAGTTGTTAGAGAAACTAGTTGAAAGTTACCTGAACAAGTTAAAGAATGAAGAAGTAAAACTTGTTTTTCATCTTTTGAAAATGATCCATGCAATTTTATTATGAAATGGATAGTTGTTTAAGAACA
This sequence comes from Impatiens glandulifera, assembly GCF_907164915.1. NCBI lineage: Eukaryota > Viridiplantae > Streptophyta > Magnoliopsida > Ericales > Balsaminaceae > Impatiens > Impatiens glandulifera. The sequence goes on along the minus strand of NC_061863.1, from coordinate 28,670,983 downwards.
ATAAAAAAAGAATAACAAATGTGAAACAAAAATCACACAAGTAATACAAAAATTAACGTGTGCGCAGATCTTCCAAAAGGGCAATGAGCTCTCTGACTGAATTTTCCGGTTTCCCACTTCGGATATCATATAATGATAGGATGATAGCATTGTGAAGGATTCTCAATGGTCGTTTGATATTGTTGAAGATTATACAATTTTCTCTAGCCAAATTACCCACCAGAAAATAATGGGGATACAATTAGGCCCGCAAGTCTAGCTGCCTCAATTCACGTTCCCAACACGCACCAATAGTTTCTGACAAAACCCAATGAATATCAGTAATACTCCAAAGAAGACTTCAAGTACTAGCGACACCCTTATAGTGTAAAAGTAGATGAGGATCGTCTCAACATCCTTAAGACACATACGACATCGACTAACTAAGATAAGACCCTTGCGCATCTATCTATCTTAGTGAAAATATTAGACTCCCATAATTATCCCAGCACAACTCAGTTGGAACGACTCTATTAAATAGATAATAAAAATGTCCCACATCAAAATTGTATAAATTTCTCCATCGCATCGTATCCTAGTTCAACGAAGACACCCCTTTGTTGGCTACAAATGATAACAATCTATCATGAGAAGAACTTTCCTCCAATGATAACCTCCTTTTATATCTGATACGATGCGTAAATCCTTGAGAGCGATGGTCTTACATATCATTGAATATGGCTTCTCTACAAATATTAATAGATGTCAGCACGGGGAGGAGAACAACAAAACTCTTCTCTTCAATTAAATCAGCAAAATCCTATAAGAATAATATCTTTTAAGTATGATCATTATTAAAACTTTACAATAACAAATTTGACAACAAATTTTTTAGATTCGAAAACTCTTATGTTTACGATTTATTTGTGGTTAATCTTCCATTATGTGATTTATAGTAAAAGAAGACGGTTGTTTTTGTGTTAATGAGAGTGGTCATTCTCAATTGTTCTGTAATTTTACAAGAAAAAACATAATTATATAAATGAACTATTGGATAAATGACTTTATATAACTAAGCCATCTAGCTCATAAAATGACATTTAAAAACTAGGCTTCCATGTGATGAAATGAGATATTGCAATTCTTGTTTAAATTTAATGAAGACTGACGAAAGAGAAATCTAAAGCAAGATCATCTCTAAGTAGAGCTTTATACTTAGAAGGAAATGTATTCTTACATCCTCAAAATTGAATTATCTCCACAATATGCAATTTTATCCTAATCATCAATATCATGTCAATGACGCAACTACAACACACAAAATAGATGTAAACAAACTCCTTGTCTGTGAGATATTTTTACACCTTATGAAAGAAAGAAGGTCGTCAAAGTGTTTTGTTTAATTGACTGTATTTAATAGTTTAAAGGGTTATCATGTATATCAATTTATTCATAAATTTACTATACATTAATTCAAGAATAAAAACATAAGAAAAGATTTTCTACCAATGATAAAATAGTTTCAAACCTTTCAAACTCCCATAGAATTCTAATGGCATTTTCTTTTGAATTATGTCCACACTACACTAACAAAACAAACAAGGGGTTTAAGAACTATTTCAACCTCAAATTGAGATGTATTTTTGTAAAATCATCACTCACCAAGGCAGAATCCGAACTTCGTGAAAAATTAGTAATGCTATAGAAAGAAATTGTAGAATTCAAATTAGAATTATTAATAAAGATTGTAAATATATAGATCATTTAATCTTAAATAGATTTACTTAGCTTACAAATACCAAAATTTAAAGCACTAAGCCACTCTTTCTTTAAAACTTAAAAATTCCAAACAAATATGACAAGATCTCCTCTCCAAAACGTTTTTTTTAAACTGCAAAAAAATAATCTACAAACTTATTAATAGAGAAAGAACAATGTTTCTCTTAAATTAATGAATTCTATCTTTTTCATTAGTTTTATTAGTCAACACACTCTCATTATGTCGTTTAATTAATTACAACATTAACCTTTGAGTTTTTTCAGTTGTTGTTTTACCCCGAAAGTAAATTCATATGAGATTATTTTATTACGATGACGTCATTTGATTGATGTTAATACTCACGAGTTTATCAAATTTGAATAATATAACCTCATTATTTCACAATTTCGTCTTAAGTTGTCTAAATTTTTTTCATCTTAAGTTTGTAAAAGGATGTTATAATATAAAAAATATATATATATTTGTAAAATATAATCAAAAGATTATAATATTGTGATAATGTTATTATTATATTATATATATATATATATATATATTAGTTTTCTTATAATTTAGATATATTGTCTATATATTAGACATAATTTATGTTAGTTTTTTTTTATAATATTCAATTCAATCTCTTTACATTAAAAATAATATAAAAAAATACAAATTGGACAAAAATTTTAAGCTACATAGCTTCATTCTAAACACTAATAAAAATGGAATTTTACCGAAAAATTTTTCGACAGATATATAAATCTTTCAGTATAAATACTGAAACAAAGAAACATGTCGTCAATGAGAACATATACCGACTGGTGCTACAAATATGTCGGTATTGTCATGATATGCCAGTAGATATAGTATATATCTATCAATTTTAAGCCTTCCAAAAAATGGGGTTTTTTAAGGAAAATGTCGAAAGATATAGTGTAAATCTGTCGGGTTTGGACCCTCCCAAAAAATAGAAAAAAAATCTAAGTTTTGGGGTTTTTTGAAGGGGATATGCTGAAAGATTTAGTCTAAATCTGTCGGTTTGGCCCCTTCCAAAAAAGAGGAAAAAACTCTAAGTGTTGAGGTTTTCTGGAGGGATATGCTGAAAGATTTAATACTAAATGTATCGGTTTTGGACTCCTTCAAAAATAGGAAAAAAAATTCTAAGTGTTTGGATTTTTCTAGAAGGATATGCCAAAAGATTTAGACTAAATCTATCAGTTTTGGCCCTTTCAAAAAAAAGAGAAAATTTCTAAGTGTTGTGTTTTTCTGGAAGGATTTGTTAAGAGATATAAATTAAATCTGTCGGTTCTTTCCCCTAAAATACCGAAAGATTATCTCCAAATCTTTCGGTAATGGTCATCTTCACTGATTTATTTTCCCTTTTCTAATTGGTGTTTTGGTTTCTAAATATATGGATCTTGTTTAATTATCTAAGCATATCAATTATGTGTAAATTTCCAAGTATAGGATTGTGATTGATTTTACAAGTATAGGTTTGTGTTTGAATGTGTAGGTGTTGTGTTTAATTTCTAAGCAAATGATTGTCTTTAGTTTCTTAAGGATAAAATATGATCAAATCTGATAATTAATTATTAAATTTGAAGAAAATAAATACCGAAAGATTTAAATCATATATTTTGGTATTTAAAGGTAAAACCGAAAGAATTACTCAATTTTTTCGGTATTTTTCATTCCCAAAACTTTGAGATTTTATGGGTAATTAAGGTCAAAGACAAAGAATTGGGTAAATCTGTTGGTTGTGGCACCAATTACCGAAAGATTTTCTCTAAATCTCTCAATAATGCTCTTCTCCGCTATTTTTTTTCACTTTTCTAAGTGGTGTTTTGGTTTCTAAGTATATGGATCTTGTTCAATTATCTAAGCATATGAATTGTGTGTAAATATTCAAGTATATAGTTTGTGATTGAATTTACATGTATAGGTTTTTTTTTTGGGAAAACGACTTAGCGTCATTTCATTAAAAATTCCCAAAAACGGGAAAAAACCACGAGTTTAAGAGATCATTCTAGACAGGCCTAGAATGATTTTGAAGTCGTAATATTCTGAATAAAAGCAAAAAATGTACATGAATTATCTGTTTACAATGCTTTCAATTCTAGTGAGTTTAAAAAACGGTAAATTCCAATTCCTGCAGATATTCCAGTTATGCTCCGTGCTTGGAATTCCTCTCCACGTTCCCGCGAGGGCGCTGCAATCCGATACAATATCTTTCCATAACTCGTCAATGCTCCTGCGGGTTCTGTCATATACCCTTGCATTCCGTTCTTGCCAAATGTTATACACCACTGCTCCAAAGCCGCACTTGAACACGCTTGTTGCAAATCTATTTCCCTTGGCTTTGAGTAGTGCCGCTTCTTTGATTTCATTCCATTCGCTCGGGAAACTGATCAGCTCCAGGCTTTTATAGAATCTGTCCCAAAGCTCCCGAATAGGTGATCTATGGTTTCTTCATTTCCTATGCATAGAAGACAGCTCGCGTCCGGGATGCTCATATACTTACTGATACGATCACGTGTGTTGAGTCTTTCCCAGAAGGCGAGTCATAGGATGAACTGGTGTCGAGGGATAATCTTCGTTGACCATACAAGAGGAGCCCATTCTACTTTCTGCGCTTTTTCCCGGATTACCTCCCATATTTTCTTCAATACCAGCTTCCCATTGTCCTCAGCTTTCCATTCATGAATATCCGGTCTGTCGTGTAGTTGTATGTTACATGTATAGGTTTGTGATTGATTATATAAGGATGTATAAAAGTTTGTGTTTGATTATAATTAGAATGTGTGTGTATGGTTTGTATTTATATGTGTAGGTGTTGTGTTTAATTTCTAAGTATAGGATTGTATTTAGTTTCTTAAAGATAAAATATAATCAGGTTTAAATCTGATTAATTATTAAACTTAGGGTCAAATACCGAAAGATTTAACTCATATTTTTCGGTAATTAAAGGTAAAGCCGAAATAATTACCCAATTCTTTCGATATTGGCCCTTCACATAACTTTGAGATTTTATGTTTATTTAAAACCAAGGCGAAAGAATTGAGTAAATTTGTCGATTTCCCCCCCCCCCCAAAATACTGAAAGATTATCTCCAAATCTCTCGGTAATGATCATCTTCACTAATTTTTTTCCCTTTTACAAATATTATTTTTGTTTCTAAGTATATGGATCTTGTTTAATTATCTAAGCATATGATTTGTGTGCCAATTTTCAAATATAGGGATTGTGATTGAATTTACAAGTATAAGTTTTTGTTTAATTATAATTAAAATGTGTATGTATGGTTGTGTTTGTATGTGTAGATGTTGTGTTTAATTTCTAAGTATAGAATTGTGTTAAGTTTCTTAAGGATAAAGTATAATCAGGCTTAAATCTGATTAATTATTAAATTTGAAGGGGTCAAATACCGAAAGACTGAACTCATATATTTTGATAAAGGTGTATTACCGACAGATTTATGACATTTATCGACATAATAAACTTTCGGTAAAAGCCCCATTTTTACTAGTGACACATCCAACTTTTGAAAATGTCAAATAATTTTCATCCCAAATTCCTTTATGTATACTACCTTATAAATATAGTTACTAAAACAATAAAAATAACTATATATAATACCATATTAATCCTATTGAAGTTAAAATAAACTTGAATTATTTTAGAATTTTCTCATTCAAAACAAAAAATATTATATAATAACATTGCAATATAGCTTATGAATGTTCTTTGTTATTGTCATATATTTATATTGTCCAAGTAATAGTTTTTTTTGTTTATACATGTATTAATATATTTGACTAAAGTTAGTGTTTGAAAAGTTTTAATTAACATTGTTATTTACTTTTTTGAGAAAATGGTTAAAACTATTTCATTAAGATCCCAAAAGTGGGAGGGTCAGAAATTAAAGCTAGACAAACTTTAGCTATGATTAATGATAACAATCAAAATACCCTAAAAAACTGATTTGTAGCATTCATACATTCTAAAAAACAGAGATTACAAATATAAAAGACTACATTCAAACTTAACCATCCGAGCCTGGGATTTTCGCATGCCATCTATTTTCATTGAGATGCATTCTTCCACTTCCTCTTCCTCTTCCTCTTCCTCTTCCTCTTCCTCTTCCTCTTCCTCTTCCTCTTCCTCTTCCTCTTCCTCTTCCTCTTCCTCTTCCTCTTCCTCTTCCTCTTCCTCTTCCTCTTCCTCTTCCTCTTCCTCTCCCTCTAACGATAAAAGGATATCGTATTGAAGAGGACAATGAATATTATTTTTTCTGATTTTTAATTCTCCCTTTATAAGAGCCCATTCTGATTTGATAGAAAGAATTATTTTCGAGAATTTTAGGGCTTTACTTTTGTTATTTTTAACTTGAATTTATGTAATCTTGTCTTCCTTATCTTCAGCTTCAGCTTCAGACTCCACATCCATTTTGGAATCTTCTTTATCGACTTTAAAATTCTCTGTTTCAGCTTTAAAATTCTGAGTGTTTTTCTCTTGAGTTTCCTCAACAACAATTTGAAGTTCATCTTCTATTTTCATCATAATCCTTTGCATTACAAAAAAATTTCTTTTCTTCCTCACCTTGATTCTCTTTATCTTTTTCTTTCGTTGATTTCCTTTTTCTCAGAAACCTTTTTCTTTCTGCCTCTATATTTCCCCCATTTTTGTCTTTTTTATCACTATCCTTGACTTCAACAATATGCTCTTCCATTCTTGATTCTTCCGTTTCATTTTTATGATTTTTTGCTTCCTGGGATTTCATGATTTTCTGTTATTCCTCAATTGTTTTTGCACATTTAGTACATAATATTGGAAAGTATTGCAGAAATCACACATGTTTGGCTTCCATTCATATGAGATTTCCATGACTGTGAGCTTTCCCTTTCTATCAACAACTGTCATGTTTTTTGGCAGTGTACTTTGAGGATGCACTTCAATGCTTATTCTAGAAAAAGTAAGGTGCTCTCATCCCTCTATAATTGGGTCCATATATAATGGTTTTTCAAATAGACTAGCAAAGTGACTTAGAGCTGCTGCATTATACATGTGTGTTGGGATGTTCCTAAGTTTGAACCATATTAATATTAATATTATTATAATATGCACCATCTTTAGGTTTAGAAATGTATGCGTAGTTCAAGATAATCTATTTATTTATAGATATAATTTTTTTTATAGTTTTAAATGTAAATCATACTCTGAAGAGATATCAACCTTGAAGAGATTTGATGCTCTCCTTTTTATTATCATTGTTTGTGTAATTGATTGGAAATTCTTTAGGCTACTCTAATTAAAGGAATTTCATGGGAATGAAAACGTTTAGCCCCACACTTGAAAATGAGGATGAAAAAATTTTAAGGTTATAAGTTAATTTATAGGTGGGATGTGGACAAAATTTATACTGAAGCTCTTGGTTTAATGTATTCTTCTCCAGAATGATGAAGATGAGGAGGAACATTTATTTGGAGATGCTTTGGAAGCACTTTTTAATCAGCTTAAGGAAGATCTTAAAAATGATGACTCATTAATTGAAGATGATATAATGAGATAAGTGAGGAATAACTTATGATGCTAGAGCGTGAATTAGAGAAGGCATTGAAGGATGATGATTTAGTGAAAGGGTCAGATTCTTCACAACTTAGTGAAGTTGATGGAATTGTTTATGAGGTAGTAGAAGAAGTATTAGTGAAGCTAAAAAAATCGTAATTTCGAAGATTTGGCTTATGCTTTAAAAAGTGGGCGTCGTCAAACTAGTGTGAGGTTCTTTTATTAAGTTTCCATTTACTAATTTATTTTGTTGTTGGAATTCATTCCACCATATTTGCATACTTATCACATTCATTTACATATTTCATGCTTGTGGACAGTTTAGAGTCACATAAACACAAAGGAAATGTGTATCATTTTAGTCATCAATATTGTTAAAAATAATAAATAATTAATAATCCTGGAAAATATTAAATGTGATGATGAAGCTCAAGAGTTGAAGATAAGCGTGAGAGGAAGATGAAGCTCGAGAGATGCATTTTTTAATGTCAAGAATTGTATTTACTTTGAGTTCTAGATCCTTCTATCTTATCCTTTAAATTGAGAATCACTCATTAATTTTTCAATATCAAAATTAAGTGAGTTGTAGCTACTTAAGATTACTATAAATAAAACTCTATTTTCTTATTTTTAATATTTTCCGCACCAACAAATTTGGTATCAGAGCAAAGTTACGTTTGAATCTTGAAATGACATTCACTCTATTCTCATACTCTCCAAGTCAAGTTCCTATCTTTGAAGGCGAATTCTAAGAATTCTGGAGCATCCGAATGGAAATATTTTTCATATCCTTAATTTTTTGGGATATCATAGATGAAGAAGAACTTGATGTGCCTGATGAAGACGACGAATGATATGAGAAGTTTGCAAAGGATCTCAAAAAATGAGATGCACTAGTTTTGCGCTCTATTCCACAAGGAGTTGGGAAAACCATATTCCCCTGTATTTTTGGAGTAAAAAAGGCCCAAGATACTTGGGTGATATTGAAACAGAAATTTCAAGGTACGGAGAAAACGATCGCATTAAAACTCCAAGCCTTATGGAAAATTTTGACAATCTAAAGATGGAGGATCGAGAAAAGGTACAAGATTTTTCTTCTCGTGTTTCCACTATTATCAATCGAATAAAAAGCAACGTAGATGAAATCAAAGATAAAAAGGTTGTTGAAAAAGTTCTTTGAAGCCTTCCTCAAAAGATCAATCATGTTGTTGCTGCAATTGAAGAATCAAAAGATTTGTCCAAGATGAGAATATATGAGTTGACTGGATCTTTTCTAGCACATGAGTAAAGAATTAATCGCTCTTGTACTCCATCAAATGGTCAAGCCTTCAAATCGAAGCAAGTACCAGAAGCGTTTTCAAGAAGTCATCACAACAAATTTGGTAAGAAAAATAAGAAGACATTCGGTTAGAAAGGCAAAGCATCACAATAATCTGGTGATTCTTATTCTTGTATCATTTGCAAGAAATCAAATCTTGAGACAAAAGATTGTTATTTCAAATGAAAAAGATGCAAAATCCTTAATCATTCTTAAAACGATTGTCGATTTCAAAATAAGGAGAAGAAAGAAGATGATGCAAAATTTATGAAAAAAGATAATGATGTTATGTTTGAATCTCTAAATGGTGAAGAAAAATGAAAAATTCAATGGTATCTTGATAGCGGTGCTAGAAACAATATGAGAAGAAATAAAGATATGTTTTTGGAGCTCAACTCGGATATTACTTCAACCGTTGTTCTTGGAGATGGTTTTTATCAAGATGCGAAAGGAAAAGGAACCATTGTTGTTCCAACTTCGGGAGGTAATAAAAGGCTTATCACAGATGTTCTATATATCCCTAATATTTCTTATAATCTTCTTAGTATTTGACCACTTATTAAGAAGGACTTCTCGGTATATTTTGATGATGGAAGATGAAAAATATTTGACAAAAAGAAGAATGTGGTTGTGGCAACTATCGAAATGAAAGATAAGACTTTTTCTCTCACGTTTCCATTGAAAAGTGATTGTGCATTAAAAGTGAAAAATGAAGATTTGTCTAAACTTTGGCATCTTCGATATGGTCATCTAAATCAACGAGGACTTCAGTTGCTAAAAGAGAAAAATATGGTGGTTGAACTTCCTTCTATTCAAGTGATGAATGATATATGTGAAGGTTGTATTTATGGAAAGATGCACAAGCTCCCATTTCCCAAAACTATATGGCGAGCAAAAACACCACTTGAACTTGTTCATTCTGATATATGTGGCCCGATGCAAACTCATACTCCTGGAGATAAGAGGTATTTCAGTCTCTTTGTTGATGACTATACAAGAATGATGTGGATTTATTTCCTTAATCAAAAGTCCAAAGCATTTTCTATTTTCTTGCGATTCAAGTCTCTAGTTGAAAAGGAAAGTGGCCATATAATGAAGTGCTTGAGAACTGATCGTGGAGGAGAATATCTCTCAAATTCTTTTATGGAATATTGCAAAGATATTGGTATCAAAAGACAATTAACCATTAGTAGATCTCCACAACAAAACGGAATAGCTGAACGAAAAAACTGTTTGATTATAGAGATGGCGAGAAATATGCTGAAAGGATAGGAAATTCCAAATCAATATTGGGCCAAAGCTCTTCACACAGCTATATATATTCTCAATCGATCACCAACCAAAGCGGTCAGAAATAAGACTCCATTTGAAACTTGGTATGATAAAAAGCCCGTCATTGATCATTTTAAAATATTTAGGAGTATTTCTTATGTTCTAATCTCATCTCAAAGTCGGGAGAAGTTTGAAGAGAAATGCCAAAAACTTGTGTTCATTGGCTACAGTGATGAATCCAAGGGATATCGGCTGATGAATCTATTGACCAACAAAATTATTGTATCTCGAGATGTTGTTTTTGATGAAAAATCTACATGGAATTGGAAGGGGAAAGAAGTTGAAGACTTGGGATCACAACCATTTACTAATCCAATTGCATCCCAAGCTAGCTCATCTCAACCTTCTACACAAGACTCAGAACCTAATTCAGATAGTCCTCCAAAAAAGACCCGAATTGTTCAACATTTATGATGAAATTGAGTTTGGATTATTTTCTTGTGAGCCACAATCATTCCAAGAAGCTTCTCAAAAAGAATATTGGCAAAAAGTAATAAAGGACGAGTTATTTACAATTGAGAAAAATTCAACATGGGAACTCGTGGACTTTCCAGATGGAAAGAAAACTATTGGTTTAAAATGGGTCTACAAATTAAAGTACAGTGAGGATGGTTTGATTCAAAAACATAAAGCTTGACTTGTCGCAAAGGGTTATTCTCAACAACCGGGAGTTGACTTCATAAAAACATATGCTCCTATTGCAAGAATGGAGACAATCCGTACTTGTGTAGCCATTGTGGTTCAGTTGGAGGTAAATATATTTCAACTTGATTTAAAATCAGCTTTTCTCAATGGAAAAATTCAAGAAGAGGTGTATGTTGAGCATCCCCAAGGTTTTGAGATCAAAGAAAAAGAGAAGAAAGTTTATCGACTAAAAAATGCATTGTATTAAAGCAGACACCCCGAGCGTGGAACAACAAAATCAATAGCTATTTCATCAAGTAAGCCTTTAATTGAAGTACAAGTGAATCATCTCTCTATGTGAAGACTATTGACAAAGATTTCTTGATTGTATGTTTATATGTAGATGATCTCATCTATTTTGGAACAAACAAAGCTATGGTGGCAGAATTCAAGAATCAAATGATGAAAGAATTTGAGATGACAGACTTGGGACTCATGAAATATTTTCTTGGTATACAAGTTAAGAAAAGTCCAGGAAGAATCTTTCTATCTCAAGAAAAATATATTGAAGATCTGCAAAAGAAATTCAATATGAGTCAATGCAAGCCCCTCTCCACTCCTATGGCGTTGAATAAAAAATTTCAAGTTAACTGCGATGGTGAGAAAGCTGACACAACTAGTTATAGAAAGTTGATTGGTTCTTTAATCTATCTCAACACAAGACCGGATATCACACATTCGGTAAGCTTGCTTTCTAGATTTTTGAATGAGCCAAGTCAAATTCATTTTGCAGCCGCAAAAAGAATCCTTAGATATCTTAAAGGCACAAAAACTCAAGGCATTGAATTCAAAAAGGAAAGTGAATGTAAGCTGGTTGGGTATACAGATAGTGATTGGGAAGTCTTGATTGATTATCGAAAAAGTACCTCCGGTTATATCTTTTGTCTTGGATCAAATGTAATATCATGGAGCTCAAGAAAACAGAAATATGTGGCATTGTCATCTGCCGAAGCAGAGTATATAGCATGTACTGATGCAACTTGTGAAGTTGTTTGGCTTCAAAGAATTTTAAAGGACATGAAGTTTGAGCAATGTGAGCCGACAATTATTCATTGTGACAATATGTCAGCTATTGCAATAACAAAGAATCCCATTTTTCATGCTCGGTCCAAACATATTGAACGACGAACTCATTTTATTCGAGATTTGGTTACTCAAGAAATAATTTCCATGAAGTTTATCAAGACGGAGGATTAGCAACAGATATCATGACGAAAGTCATCTCGACGGACAAGTTCGACAAATTCTAGAAGAAACTCAAGATTACTAATTAAGAGGGGGCGTTAAAAATAATAAATAATTAATAATTTTGGAAAATATTAAATGTGATGATGAAGCTCAAAAGTTGAAGATGAAGCATGAGAGGAAGATGAAACTCAAGAGATGCATTGTTTAATGTAAAAAATTGTATTTACTTTGAGTTCTAAATCCTTCTATCTTATCTTTTAAATTGAGAATCACTCATTAGTTTTTCAATATCAAAATTAAGTGAGTTGTAGCTACTTAAAATTTCTATATATAAATTCCTATTTTATTATTTATAATATTTTTCGCACCAACAAATTAATATCACATTTTCCACATTTTCTTCATTCTCTTTCTCCGTTCTTTATGTTTCCCTTTGAGTCATGGAGGAAAACTTTATAAATTAATCTTTAAGTCTAATTTTATATTGTATGGATCGATCTCATTACAATCACTCTTTCAAATCAAATTATTTTAATACATTTTAAACCACCCTCCAATAAAAAATTATTATCTATTCCCTTCCAACAAAGCTCTAAGAGACAATTATGTCATTTAGATTTGAATAAAGATAGACTGTTTGCTGCTTCCCTTTCTTTATGTTATGTACACTGATCAGCTGAAAGCTGAAAATGTGATTTTTATTTTTGTTAAACAATCTTTGGTCATGGGGTTTTACTAACTACATTTTTTCTTGAATAGAAGATTAAAAATCTTGCAGCGGATCTATGTCTAGAACGAGTAGCTGTTCTCAAATTACTTCATGACTCCCCTCCAAATCTGTTGTTGAGTGCAGCTTTACCTGATAATACTGATTCAAATAAATCTGCAATGACAATGTCAGAGCTTGAAAGTGAAACACTAAAAAGCAGTGCTTCTGAAGGAACCATAATTGATTTAACATCTGAAGAAAAAGAGGAAGTTCCTATCCATGTTATTGTCGGTATTAATTAGGGTAAAGTAGAAGCTTGAAAGACTTAGGCCTGTTTGATATTTGGGTTTTTGGGATAAAACTCAGGTTTTATCCCAAAACCCAACCATCCCATCATTAATCAAATCAATCCTTTTATTAATTAAAATATCCAAATTATCCTTTACTTAAATATTTATTTTAATATTAATAAAATATTATTTTAATATATATAATATTTATTTATATTTTAATTATTTTAATATAAATTAAATTATAAAATTATTTCATTTTAAATAATTTTATTAATTATCTCAAATAAAAATAAAATCACAATATAAATTCAATTATAACATACCCTATTAAAATTTAAATAATTCAAATAAATAAATAATTATACTAAAAAATAAAGTTAATATATTTGAATACCATATATATTAATTAATTTATAAATATATCTCATATAAATTAAATATTTATAAAGAAATTTATTTTATTTTTATATATATAAACTCATTCTAAATAAATATATTAATTAATTTAAATTAATATTTTTTTAATTTAATAAAATCAAAATATTATAATGTAATTTAAGAAAATAATAACAATAAAATTAAATGACATTTAAATTATAATTATAGACCACTGAAATTATTTTATTTAATTTTTTTTAATTAATTATAATAATTAAAATAAATTTATAATATAAATAAAACTATAACATAATATATTATCTCATATAATATTTAAATTTTAATAGTAATAATTTATAAAATTAATATTTATTTAAAAATTTATTTTTATATTAATAATAGTTAATACTAATATATGTATAGTTTTTAATATTTATTTTATTATATTTTAAAATTTAATTTAATAGAAATTAAATTATTTCATTTAAAAAAAGTATTATTAATTATAATATATATATATATATTACAATTTTATTTTTTATTAATAAAAGTTAATATTAATATATGTATAGTTTTTTAATATTTATTTTATTATATTTCAAAATTTAATTTAATATAAATAAAATTATTTTATTTAAAAAAAGTATTATTAATTCTAATATATAAATAAATAGAGTTTTTTTATTAATAATAATATTATAATATTTAAAGTTTTTTAATATTTATTTTATTATATTTTAAAATTTTATTTAATTTTATATATATATATATATATATATATATATATATATATATATATATATATATATATATATATATATATATATATATATATATATAGAGAGAGAGAGAGAGAGAAAGGGTAAAATTGGTATAAATTTTAAAAAACCTAGTTTTTTATCAATTCCATCGTACAAGGGTTATTTGGACAAAACCCAGGATTTATCCAAATAACCCCTTCCTCAAACAAGCTCTTAAGTGAGAAGTTGAAAACCTAGGATGCTTATGAAGTATCTGTTTTTTTTTAAATGATGATGATTTATCAAATATTCCAACATTGGCTTTCTGTAAGAACAGTTGGTCGAACATGGATAAAAATTCATATAAAAATTTTCATATAATTTTAAATTTATAAGAGGTAAAATTAAAATCTTATCTTTGAAGAATTCTTATAAGTAAAATTAAATTAATATTTTATCATAATAATAAAATATACATTATCTTTGAATTGATAATCTTTTCTTTATAATTTTAGTTTATGGAATTTATTTATATTGTTATATTGTTATAATAATGTTCACTAAAAAAATATAATTGCATCCATACAAATAAGGTACATAATAATTTGAATCTCTTAGTTTCTTAGTATTTTAACTTTCAAGCGTGTACGTGATGAGATAGCATTCATGATTGAAAATGATGATCTCAAATTAAGCTAGTGTTTCTAATGTATAAACATGAGATATTCAGGTTCGAAAAGAACATTTTATATTCTAGAAAGTGGTGTTTTATCTCCATAGTGATGTGATAATTATCATTATGTCTCCTAAATTATTTGTTTTTAAATAAATAATTTTATAATTTACTTTACTTTTTATGGATTTCACAATTTATTTATGATTTTCGAAATTAGATTTGATCATTGAAATAATTTTATTTTTGTTTTAGGTAAAAAAAAATTTAGATAAAATATTTAATATACTAAGTTCTTATACAAGTATTTTAAATAAATGCTGTTTATAAAAAAGTTAAATTATCCTACTAAAAAAATTTACAATTTAAATAACCAAATACAAATTATGTT
Organism: Impatiens glandulifera; assembly: GCF_907164915.1. NCBI lineage: Eukaryota > Viridiplantae > Streptophyta > Magnoliopsida > Ericales > Balsaminaceae > Impatiens > Impatiens glandulifera. The sequence goes on along the minus strand of NC_061863.1, from coordinate 28,655,974 downwards.
TTGTTTAGGTCAATAGTAACGAATATAAAATTTATAGTAGTTGAAGTTATTGAAACATAACTAAACTCATCAAATGAGTTACTTCTATCCATTATTAAAGTTATTATTATAAATGTTAGATTTTCTTTTTGGAAAGATGGTGAATGGGTCTCAAACCCATGACTCAAAGGTCCATATAGCCAAGATTCTTTGCCTGATATATAAAATGATTAGAGAACAAAATTTAGGTGTGTTTGTTTAATAATTTACCTCAAGGGCAGGTGGCGAATACGAGATTTGTTGATCTGGAATTGTTTTTCTATCTAAAAAAGGTGTAATAAATTATTAAACAATTACATACCAACTTTTAATTATTTTATTTAAGCATTTAAACAAATTTATGTTTAGTACCATTAAAATGGTTAATTTTTTTTTTTGTATTTAATCAACTATCTTCATTATATATATATATATATATATTTTTAAACTTAAGTAGATACAACTAACTTAAATTAGTTTAAGTGATAAAATTGATCATAAAAATTTGTTTATAAGTTTGATTCTCACTTATATAGCTCAAATGGAATTGAAAGTCATGATTGTGAGCATTATTTTTTTATTTAAAAAAAATGTTTCTTTTACTAAAAGCTCAAATTATTTTTTAAAGTATATATTGTCTCATTTTGTTTTTTGTATAATATATTATCAAATATCTCACCCCTTTAAAAGTTAACAAGTTAGTTAAATATGTATTTTTGTAATTTAAATATGATTTTAATATTTTGTTTTCAGTTTTTTTTTAATTTATTATTTATTAAACTTTTTTAATTTAATAATATATATTTCTTAAAACTTAAGTGATATCTTTTACAAATAATTATGTGTTTATATACTAGATTTACATAATAAAAAATGTCAAAACTTAATACAAATATAAACATTATTCGACTAAAATAACTTTATTAAATGAAAACAAAACTTGATTTATTTTTCACAATACACTGCATTTACCTATGATTAAAATAGAATCTAATAAAACAATTTAGAAATTTTCATTTGATGGGTAATATTTTAACTTTTAACCACTCCTAACTTTGACATTTTCTTTCTTTGTAAATATGACAAATAAACATGCTTGTGAATAATAAAACTTAGGTTTGGTCGGTCATTTAATTATTGACCGATAGTTATCGCCTCCTAACTTACCTTCAACTCGAATCCCGAGTGAGATGGCTAATCTAGCTAGAGTTTAATATGATGTTGATTTCATTAAATCTCGTAGCATACCTTACTCTCGAACCTCGTAAAATGAAATGAGAGTAGGACTTCCTCGAAAGTCATCTCGTATAAAATGATGTGAGTAACCGAAATAGGATTTAATGATGTCGATTATACTAGTTTTGACTTTTTTGAGTTGCCACTCAATTTTCTCTTTTAGAAATCGGGAAAAGAAAATATTGTGCATTCTCGAACGCGAATAAAATAGATTATGATCAAGGTTCGGGAATTGGTTACACGTGAAAAGGGACAACAACGTTATGTCTCTTATGCCCATCAAATGATGGTCTGTATTATAAACTCTTAGCCATTTTACACAAAATATTTCTTTTACACTTCGTTTATTTAATAAATTCTAGTACATCCGTTTAAGGATAAATTTGCATCAATTTGTTCCTAAGGGTACGCGTCTAGGTTGTTATCATTGTACGAGAAAATAAATAGGTAAAATCGAGATGAATACATGTTGATGAAAGCGTGATCTCGTACCGAAAAAGAATTAGATAAATCAAAGTAAGGAAAAATAAATATATTTCAAACAAGGCCAGCCATTATTCTTTTATATTATTATTTGAAAATATTTATTTAGTTATTTTATATATTTTTCTGAATTAAGAAAGAGCTTAGATGTAAAATAATCCACACTTAACAACCTCTAAAGCTTGAAGAATGAAGATTGAAGATTGCAATGGCGGATCTGGATTTGTTTTTGTCTTCTCTCTCTAACTTCTCCCGATCTCCTGTATTATTAGGGCACTTGCATCAGAAGTGTTAGATTTTATACCTAAAATAATATTAAAAAATACATATATTTATTTTACAACATCTCAATTCAAAATACTCTACAGCAACATTTTTATTTATATACCTATAACATTAAAATATTATTTTTTGCAAAATTAAAAAACAACTTGTAACTACTTTTTAAAATTCAAACGGCTATATTCCAACGTCTATATTTCAAATTCAAATCCAACGCCTATATTTCAATTTCAAATTCAAATTCAACGCTTATATTTCATTGGTATGTCCTATAAAAAAAACTGAGATTCAAATTTCAAATTCAAATTCCAACGGCTATTTTCCGCGGTCATATTTCGAAATCCAACTATAAATAAAATTTTTGTTTATTCATTCCTCACCACACTTTAAATTTTATCCTACACAATGAGTGACAACAATAATTTTTTGAAAGATTATTTGTACGGATGCGATGATGACGATGATATGATTCAAATTCTAGCCTTCAAACGTGAAAGAGAAAAACTCGAGGCACAAGGTGAAAACTCCCGACAATCACGGACATCTATTGATCGTGACACTTTGCAAGGGCATCAACGCTTATTCAATGATTATTTTGCTATACCGCCAGTTTTTCTAGATCAAATATTTCGTAGGAGATTTCGTAGTGCCCTTATAGCTCTATTTTAAAACACCTTATTTTTAAATGTATAGATTTTGCTCTCTTTTATATAAATTTAATTTTGCAAGCATGTTTAGGAACTTTTCACAAACAACTCATATTATATTATGGGAGATGGATTAATTCTACTTTTTAGAAGATTGATAACTAATGACATTTTTTTTAGTAAGCCAAATGTTGTAGGTTCATTAAAATAATATGGTTTTTACTAAATGAAGGCTTAAAGCTTGTGGAATATATGATTCAAAATGGAAAAGAAACATTAATTTGAAACAATCCTTAGGAGCAGAACTAAAATACTTCCAATTTTGCTTCGATTGTATACATGTGAGTGATTGGATCTATATGTTGAACAAATGAACAGGGTTTGATTTATTTAAATATAAAATTAACTTTAAGATAATGGGTGGGTATAAAAAAAGTATTCTTTTATAATTATATATATTTAAAATAATAATCAATACATATTAATTATGAAGGTTAAAACTCATCCCTTTTAATTATACTTTATATTATTTTAATAATTATATATATATATATATATATATATATATATATATATATATATATATATATAATATATTAATAATTTAAAAATCTATATAATTATATATTAAAGATTCGCGCCTAAGAAGAAAGCCAATTATTTTTCGAAATTCTCACCGCCGGCGGGTTTCCGTCAAGGCTTCCTCCCATGGGTGCGTTTCTTTCTTCCCTAGATTCTGACTGAAGGATTCATCAAATCGCTGGAGGATAAACCAAATCGGCGAAAACCAAAAAAATCGCCTAGGTCCTGCCTAGCTTAGGGTTGGATTTGGGAGTTCGATTGCTTACATGGGTATTGAGGAAAGAACTAGTGAAAGACACGCGGTGGAATCCTGCAAAAATGTTTTTTTGTTGTCCCTCCAAACCTACTAACCCAGTTTAACAACACAATCTCAAGAACATTAATTAATGTAGGAATAATCAACCAAATTAAAGCAACATGTTGCAATCATCAATCTACCATTTCATCAACACTGCAGCTTGATTTTACAAATATTCCAATGAATACATTCTAACTTCAGAATCTTATAAATCATTTGAAATCTCAAATCAAACGGAATGAGAAGACTATGAATCAGTATAAGTTGTAGAATGTGACTACATCATCCAAACATAACCACAAAGGTATTTAACTAAACACATGAACTCAAAATGCAGTATACTAAAATTTTATTGAAGCATTGAGTTACAATATTAATGTTAACTCACCCGTAAATCTAATTGATTTGAAACAAATCTTTAAACTTTTTAAAATCTTTGCCTGAACTTAGAACATAAGTTAACAAGTGACACGAGATGTTAGAATGATTATTATGTAACCATTTAATCCAGGAACGGATCTATTTATACTGTAACACAATGCCGCACAGCATGTTCTCCACTCATATTCATATATATATATATATATATATATATATATATATATATATATATATATATATATATATTAATAGGGGTGAGCAAACGGGTAAACCTAACCCGTATTATCCAACCCATATTCAACCCAAATTAAATTTACCCAACCCATAATTCAACCCATATTATTTACTAATATGGGTTGGGTTGAGTATGAGTTGGGTAACCCAAATTATTTTTATTTTATTTTTTATTTCACATGTATTTGACTCATTTAACACATTTTTATTCGTTTAACACGTTTTTTCACGTTTTTAACATTTTTAATACGTTTTCACACGTTTAACACGTTTTGACACGTTAAACACGTTTTTGGCACGTTTAACACATTTTTTACACGTTGAACACGTTTTTTTATGTTTTTGGCATGTTTAACACGTTTTTAACACGTTTAACACATTTTTGACACGTTTTGACACGTTTTTTCACGTTTTCGACACGTTTAACACATTTTGACACATTTTTGGCCGTTTAACACGTTTTGACACGTTTAACATATTTTTCACATTTTAGACACGTTTCACACATTTTTCACGTTTTTGGCACGTTTTAACACGTTTAACACATTTTCCACGTTTTTGACACGTTTAACACATTTTCGACACGTTTAATACGTTTTTCACATTATTGACACATTTTTCACATTTTTGGCACGTTTAAGACGTTTTGACACGTTTAACACATTTTCTACGTTTTGAGACGTTTAACACATTTTGACACATTTTTCACGTTTTTGGCACGTTTAACATGTTTTTCACACATTCAACACGTTTAACACACTTGACACGTTGGACACTATTTTCATGTTTTGACAAGTTTAACACGTTTTTAACACGTTTGACACATTTTTCACGATAACGACACATTTAACACATTTTGACACATTTTTCATGTTTTTGGCACGTTTAACACGTTTTGACACATATTCCACGTTTTTGGAGCGTTTAACACGTTATCCCCGTTTTTGGCACATTTTGATGCGTTTAACACATTTTTGACACGTTTAACATGTTTTCCACATTTTGACACGTTTAATACGTTTTTTCACACGTTTAATGTCAAACGTGTGAAAAACATATTAAACGTGTCAAAAATGCCAAAAACATGTTAAACGTGACAAAGACGTGTTAAAACTTATCAAAAACGTGTTAACGTGCAAAAAAGAATATGTTAAACATGTCAAAAATATGTTAAATGTGTAAAACGTGTTAAAATGTCAAAAACGTGTTAAACGTGCCAAAAACGTGAAAAACGTGTTAAACATGTTACAAACGTATTAAACATGTTACAAACATGTTAAACGAGTTAAGAATGTGAAAAACGTGAAAAACATGTTAAACATGTCAAAAACGTATTAAACGTACCAAAATGTGAAAAACGTGTCAGATATTTCAAAAACGTGTCAAATATTTCAAAACCGTGTTTAACATGCCAAAAACGTGAAAAACATATTAAATGTGTGAAACACGTGTTAAATGTGTGAAAAACGTGTGAAACGTGTTAAACATATAAAAAACGTGTTAAAATGTTAAAAACATGTTAAACGTGCCAAAAACGTGAAAACCGTGATAAACTTATCAAAAACGTGTTAACGTGTTAGTTATGTTAAAAACGTGTTAAACGTGCCAAAAACATAAAAAAAACGTGTTGTATTTGTCAAAAACGCGTTAAACGTATTAAACATGTTAAAAACGTGTTAAACGTGACAAAAACGTGTTAAATATGTCAAAAACTTGTTAAACGTGTCAAAAACGTAAAAATGTGTTAAACGTGATAAAATATTAAAAACGTGTAAAAAACGTGTTAAACGTGTGAAAAACGTGTTAAACATATCAAAAACGTGTTAAAATGTCAAAAACGTGTTAAACGTGCCAAAAACGTGAAAATCGTGTTAAACTTATCAAAAACGTGTTAAATATGTTTTAAACATGTTAAACGTGCCAAAAACGATCAAAAACGTGTTAACGTGTTTAATTTGTTAAAAACGTGTTAAACGTGTCAAAAACGTTAAAAACATGTTAAACTTGTCAAAAACGCGTTAAACGTATTAAACATGTCAAAAACGTGTTCAACGTGACAAAAACATGAAAAACGTGTTATTAGAGTGAAAATGTGTTAAACATGTCAAAAACGTGTTAAACGTGTCAAAAACGTGAAAACGTGTCAAAAATGTGAAAACGTGTGAAAAACGTGTTAAACGTATGAAAAACGTGTTAAATGTGTGAAAAACGTGTTAAACGTGTGAAAAACATGTTATAAGTGAAACGTGTTAAAAATATTATAAATGTGTTAGATATGTGCAAAACGTGTTAAACGTATGAAAAATATGTTAAACATGTCAAAAACGTGTTCGACTTAAAGTTGGAAGATGATTAGTTTATATTGGATTAATAATAGAGAATTACACTAAATATATATAATTTGGGTAATTTGGGTAACCCTAACCCAACCCAAATTAAACTCAACACATACTCAACCCAACCCATACTCAACCCAACCCATATTAACCAACCCAAATTAATATTTTGGGTTTGGGTTAGGGTTGGGTTTGGGTAAACCCATATTATGCTCACCCCTATATATATATATATATATATATATATATATATATATATATATATATATATATATGCTTAATTAGCAAAACATTATCTAGTATATATATAATCGTTTTAAAGAAGAACTATCACTCAGTGATGTGTTTTTTCCTCAGTTCCATTGATGTCATTTTTAAGACAATGATCACTGCGGATTAATACTTTGATCAATGACATAGAAGCAACATTTTCATTCTCAAATTCAAATCAATCACTTAGATTAACTTTTTAATTTTTGAGTTTTCTTTTCTAACATTAATCATTCAAAAAAAAAATCTTTAATGATAATTGGTACTTTGTTCAGGACAAAAGTAATTTTGTACCTTAATAGTGTAATTGTAAAGTAACTCAATAAAACACTTTTGGGATGTTTTTTTTCTTTATAAAATGATTTATTTTCCCCCAAAAAAAACAAATTTGATGTGGACGGATCAACTGGACCGAATATGTATTCAAGCTGAGTTTAGAACACAAGTTAACAATCCACCCTTAAGAACCTCTAATTAAGGCTTGAAGATTAATGAAGATTGCAATGGCGGATCTGGATTTTTTTTGCCTCCTCTCTCCCTCTTTATCTTCTCCCGATCCCCTGTTCTAGGTTAGTCTCAATCTTTTTATATCTCATCTCTATGTGCTAACCCTTTCGGCCCATGACCCAATTCAACCCCATTTGATAACAAATTTCACAAATGCCCTCTTACCTTCAAAATCCTCTCAGCACATTCCACACTAAAAATAATATAATTATCGAGGATAATAACCGAGAGCCATCAAAAGCTTTCGGAAATAAAATAATCACCGAGGGCTTAACATGGTTCTCGCTAAATTTTATATAAATCACCGAGGACTTTAGAAAGTTCTCGCTGTTAAAACATATTTTCGAGGACTTTTAATTTTAGCTGTCGCTGATAAGAATATTGTCGAGGGACCCGTAAGGCCCTCGTAAATAAATCTAATTTAGCCCTAAATCGTCACTTTCTTCTTTCTTCCTTCTTTCTTGTTTCTTCTTTCTTCTTTCCGACGAATCTCAAACATTTACCTCCACGAATCTCAGACTGTTAGATTTTGTGCTAATATCAGTGCTAATTTTGTTATATTCTTTCTCCGAGGACTTCCATTGCCCTCGCAAATATGCTTTTATTTTCTCCGACAGTCGTTTCACCGAGACAGGCCGATGACGTTTATTGCCCTCAGTGAACAGTATCACCGAAGGTCCGAAGTCAAAGACATTTTCTCCGAGAGATTCTACCCTCCATAATAATTAATTTTCTACTAGTGCCAGTTGATGATGAGAAACGAGGTTGTTGTGGTTGGATTCTCTATTTAATCAAACGGTTTTGCAAATGGTAGTCCATGCATGCTGATTTTTGGATTTTATAAAAATCCATTCCAACGGCCAAATAAGGAAGAAATGGGTACATACGAAGATTAAGTTATTCATTTGACAATGACTATATCTATCACGTTGCCATGAGTCAATAAAAACGCGTATATATATATATATATATATAATAACTGTTGTATAATTTTTTTTTAAAATAAATATATGCAATTCTCTATTTCCTATAATAAATTAATTTTAAATTTTGAAATTTAAGTCGAATGTAAAAATAATTGAATGTATAATTATTTGGATAATTCTTTTTTATTTATATCCTTATAGCCTAATTAACTTGATTATTCTGGTTGAATTCATTGAAATCCAACCTCTTAATTAACATGTTAGTACTTATAAAGTTGAGTTCTATTTAAAATAAATATTTGCTAGACTATTGAAGGATAATCCATGGCACGTGGTGCGTCTTCTTTCCTTGTTATTAGTTTGGAAAATTACCTTATAATTTATTTATTTATATATTATTATTATCATTTCAATTAATTTTTTTATCTTTCTTATTAATCAAAATATATAAAATTAAGTTTAGTTATTATTCATAAATGTATTTGTTAAATAGGAATATGATCATCTAAGACTATTTTATATTAATTAATATACTAGTACTAATAAAATAAACACTTACATATAAATAGAAATCTACTTTCCTGACTCCACCGCTAAGTTTACACCAGTCCTACTCAGAACCTTATCATAAGAAATTTGAGAGGGTGTCCGATACTTAAATTATGGAGTGACTCCGTGATTAGGGATATACAAATATGTAAACTCAACCCATATTCAACCCAAATTAAATTTGGTCAACATATTATCTAACTCATATTAATGAATAATATGGGTTGGATAACCCACACTAAATTTTACTTTATTATATTTTATATATTTAATATTTAATACGTTTAACACGTTTAACACATTTTGGGCACGTTTAACACGTTTTTGAACGCTTAACACGATTTGGCACGCTTAACACGTTTTTGATATGTTTACCACGTTTTTGGCACGCATTATCCATTTTCACACGTTTAACACGTTATGACATATTTAACACGTTTTTGACACGTTTTTGACACGTTTTATATGTTTTTGACATTTTTAACACGTTTTCGCACGTTTAACACGTTTAACACAGTTTTTCACACGTTTAACATGCTTTTGGCACGTTTAACACGTTTTTGCACGCTTAACACGTTTGAGCACGTTTAACACATTTTTGATATGTTTAACATGTTTAACACGTTTAACACGTTTTTGATATGTTTTTAACATTTTTAATATGTTTTTGACATGTTTAACACGTTTTCGCATGTTTAACATGTTTTTAACACGATTAATACATTTTTTACACGTTTAACACGTTTTTAGCATGTATAACACGTTTTTGTACGCTTAACACATTTAGGCACGTTTAACATGTTTTTAACACGTTTAACACATTTTTCACACGTTTGACATGTTTTTGACACGTTTAACACATTTCTGAATGTGTCACACGTTAAAAATATTACGGTAAAAATTTTATGGGCGGGTCAACCCAAAATCCGACCCAAGTATCCATTTACTCTCACATATATCCAAATTAACCACAGCCCTCGACCCGGCAATCCGGACACTTTAAAAATTAAGCATCATTATATATATATATATATATATATATAGATTAGTTAGTTAAAAAGTTGAACTAATATTGTTAAAATGTCACGCGTTCATCAAATTTTGGGTTGAATTTAAAATATAAAGTGTTATTAGCCTAGTTGGTTAAATGGTTGTACTTGTTTTGTTAGGTTGCAAGTTCGAACCATACCTATAACATTTTTAATTTGGTTTTTAACCGTTTTAAGTTTATGGGCGGGTCAACCCACAATCCGACCCAAGTATCGATTTACTCTCACATATATCCAAATTAACCACAGTTCTCGACCCGGCAATCCAGACACTTTAAAAATTAAGCATTATTATATATATATAGATTAGTTAGTTAAAAAGTTGAACTTATATTGTTAAAATGTCACGCGTTCATCAAATTTTGGGTTAAATTTAAAATATAAAGTGTTATTAGCCTACTTGGTTAAATGGTTGTACTTGTTTTGTTAGGTTGCAAGTTCGAACCATACCTATAACATTTTTAATTCGATTTTTAACCGTTTTAAGTTTATGGGCGGGTCAACCCACAATCCGACCCAAGTATCCATTTACTCTCACATATATCCAAATTAACCACAGCTCTCGACCCAATAATCCAGACACTTTAAAAATTAAGCATTATTATATATATATAGATTAATTAGTTAAAAAGTTGAACTTATATTGTTAAAATGTCACGCGTTCATCAAATTTTGGGTTAAATTTAAAATATAAAGTGTTATTAGCCTAGTTGGTTAAATGGTTGTACTTGTTTTGTTAGGTTGCAAGTTCGAACCATACCTATAACATTTTTAATTTGATTTTTAACCGTTTTAAGTTTATGGGCGGGTCAACCCACAATCCGACCCAAGTATCCATTTACTCTCACATATATCCAAATTAACCACAGCTCTCGACTCGACAATCCGGACACTTTAAAAATTAAGCATCATTATATATATATATATAAATTAGTTAGTTAAAAAGTTGAACTTATATTGTTAAAATGTCACGCATTCATCAAATTTTGGGTTGAATTTAAAATATAAAGTGTTATTAGCCTATTTGGTTAAAAGGTTGTACTGGTTTTGTTAGGTTGCAAGTTCGAACCATACCTATAGCATTTTTAATTTGATTTTTAACCGTTTTAAGTTTATAGGTGGGTCAACCCACAATCCGACCCAAGTATCAATTTACTCTCACATATATCCAAATTAACTACAACTCTCGACCCAGCAATCCGGACACTTTAAAAATTAAGCATCATTATATATGTATATAGATTAGTTAGTTAAAAAGTTGAACTTGTATTGTTAAAATGTCACGCATTTATCAAATTTTGGGTTGAATTTAAAATATAAGATGTTATTAGCCTAGTTGGTTAAAAGGTTGAACTTGTTATGTTAAATTGCAAGTTCGAACCATACCTATAGCATTTTTAATTTGATTTTTAACCGTTTTAAGTTTATGGACTGGTCAACCTACAATCCGACCCAAGTATCCATTTACTATCACATATATCCAAATTAACCAGAGCTCTCGACCCGACAATCCGGACACTTTAAAAATTAAGCATCATTATATATATATAGATATGGGTTGGATAACCCAAACTAAATTTTAGTTTATTATGTTTTTATTCATTTAATATTTAACACGTTTAACACGTTTAACACGTTTTGGGCACGTTTAACACGTTTTTGAACGCTTAACACGATTTAGCACGTTTAACACGTTTTTGATATGTTTACCACATTTTTGGCACGTATTATCCATTTTCATACGTTTAACACGCTATGACATTTTTAACACGTTTTTGACACGTTTTATATGTTTTTGACATTTTTAACACGTTTTCGCATGTTTAACACGTTTAACACAATTTTTCACACGTTTAACATTTTTTTGGCACGTTTAACACGTTTTTGCACGCTTAACACGTTTTTGATATGTTTAACATGTTTAACACGTTTAACATGTTTAACACGTTTAACACGTTTAACATGTTTAACACGTTTAACATGTTTTTGACATGTTTAATACGTTTGCCACATTTTCACACGTTTAACACACTTACCATGTTTAACACGTTTTTGGCACTTTTAATACATTTTTGAATGCTTAACACAATTGGGTACGTTTAATACATGTTTAACATGTTTAACATATTTTTGACATGTTTAATACATTTATAAATGTCTAACACATTTTGACATGTTTAACAAGTTTTTGGCACGTTTAGCACGTTTAACACGTTTTTGACATGTTTAACACGTTTTGACACGTTTAACATGTTTTTGACATATTTAACACATTTTGGCACGTTTAATACGTTTAACACATTTATGGCACATTTAACACTAATTAATAATATATATTTAATTGTATTTCATATATTTTTTTCTAGGCCCTTAGCCCCTATGTCCACATCCATTTCCTCTAGCAGCCCATGTCCTACTTCCCCGAACACCGTTGAGTTTACACGAGTCCTACTAAGAACTGTTACCATAAGAAATTTGAGGAGGGTTATCAAACCTATGAGAAGGGAAAGGATTCCCAAGCCAATGAAGAATGACAGAAGTGTCTAGTTATTAAACTTAGTAGGGTAGTTTGTCATTATGGAAGAAGAAAGCCTAGTGCTATGGAAGAAAAACGTCTGGTCCTATAAATTGACCCCGTGATTAAGGGCGTCCAAATGGGTAAACCTAACCCATATTCAACTCAACTTAAATTTTTGTTTATTATGTATTTATTCATTTAATATTGAACACGTTTAACACGTTTTCACACGTTTAACACGTTTTTGACACGTTTAACACGTTTTTGACACGTTTAACACGTTTTTGACACTTTTAACACGTTTTTGACACATTTTTTACACATTCTCACAAGTTTTGACATGTTTAACACATTTTTGACACGATTAATATGTTTTTGACATGTTTAACATGTTTTTAACACGTTTAATACATTTTTCACATGTTTAACACGTTTTTAGCATGCCTAACACGTTTTTGTACGCTTAACACATTTAGGAACGTTTAACCTGTTTTTAACACGTTTCACACATTTTTCATACGTTTGACACGTTTTTGACACGTTTAACACATTTCTGAATGTGTCATACGTTTTGAAATGTTTAAAACGCTATTTACATGTTTTGCACGCTTAACACGTTTGGGCATGTTTAACACGTTTTTTATATGTTTAACACGTTTTTGACACATTTAACACATTTTCACATGTTTAACACATTTTTGAATGTGTAACACGTTTTGAAATATTTAACACGTTTTTGATACGTTTAACATGTTTAACATATTTTGGCACGTTTAACATGTTTTTGACATGTTTAATACGTTTAACACATTTTTCACACGTTTAACACGTTTAACATGTTTAACACGTTTTTGGCATATTTAACATATTTTTGAACGCTTAACACGTTTGGGTACGTTTAATACGTTTTTAACATATTTAACACATTTTTACATGTTTAACACGTTTAACATGTTTTTGAATGTCCGACACGTTTTGACATGTTTAACAAGTTTTTGGCACGTTTAACACGTTTTTGACATGGTTAACCTGTTTTGGCATGTTTAACATGTTTTTGACATGTTTAACACGGTTTTGACACGTTTAATACGTATAACACATTTATGGCATATTTAACAATAATTAAAATATTTAACACGTTTTTGACACGTTTAGTACATTTTTGAATGTCGAACATGTTTTGACATGTTTAACAAGCTTTTGGCACGATTAACACGTTTTTTACATGTTCAACATTTTTTGGCACGTTTAACACGTTTTGTACATATTCAACACGTTTAACATTTTTTGACATGTTTAACACGTTTTTGGCACATTTAATATGTTTAACACTAATTATTATTGTATATTTATTTGTATTTCATATATTTTCTCTAGGCCCTTAGTCCCCTATATCCACATCCATCTCCTTTGGCAGCCCCTGTTCTACTTCCCCGACCACCGCTGAGTTTACACGAGTCCTACTCAGAACCCTTACCATAAAAAATTTGAGGAGGGCTATCAAACCTATAGGAGGGAGAGGATTCCCACGCCAATGAAGAATGACAGAAGTGTCCAATAATTAAACTTATTTGGGTACTCTATCATTTTGGAAGAAGAAAGCCTGGTGTTATGGAGTGACCCCGTGCTTAGGGGTGTGCAAATGTGTAAACTCAACCTATATTATCCAACCCATATTCAACCAAAATTATATTTGGTCAACCCATTATCCAACCCAATTAATGAATATAATGGGTTGGGTAACCCAAACTAAATTTTAGTTTATTAAGTTTTTTTTCTCGTTTAATATATAACACGTTTTGACACGTTTAACACGTTTATCACTCGTTTAACACGTTTTTGACACATTTAACTCGTTTTGTACACTTAATACGTTTAGGCACGTTTAACACGTTTTTGACATATTTAACATGTTTTTGGCACGTTTTACATATTTTCACACGTTTAACACATTTTTGACACGTTGAACACATTTTGATATGTTTAACACATTTTTGACATGTTTAATATGTTTTTGAAATGTTTAACATGTTTCCGCATGTTTAACTTGTTTTTAACACAATTAATACATTTTTCACACTTTTAACATGTTTTTAGCATGTATAACACGTTTTTGTACGCTTAACACGTTTAGGCACGTTTAACATGATTTTAACACGTTTAACACATTTTTTATATGTTTGACACGTTTTTGACACGTTTAACACATTTCTGAATGTGTCACACATTTTGAAATGTTTAAAACGCTATTTACATGTGTCACACATTTTGAAATGTTTAACACGTTTGGGCACGTTTAACACGTTTGGGCACGTTTAACACGTTTTTTTATATGTTTAACACGTTTTTGACACATTTAACACATTTTCACACGTTTAACACGTTTTTGAATGTGTAACTCGTTTTGAAATATAAAACACATTTTTGATACGTTTAACATGTTTAACATATTTTGGCACGTTTAACATGTTTTTGACATATTTAATACGTTTAACACATTTGTTAGGATCTAGATCGCCGATGGGGGACCGGGGTCCGACTAACATTGCAACACTCAACGGTTGGCGTTTAATCCGGTTAGAGATTAACATCGGTTTCAATACTACACAGGCTGTCACAAACCCTTGAACCGAGTTCAAGTGCGTAAGTGGTTTGTTTCAGACTGAAGCAACTCACACACACAGGATAAATAGAGGTAGAGTTTGGAGAAAGTCGGTTTAAGGTTTAGTGAGTCGGTTAGAATGATGTAAGTCGGTTAGGACAGTACGAGTCGGTTAGAAAGCAGAAGCAGCAGAAAGTAAAGAGTAAGACAGGTTTTTATGGATGTTCGGAGATAACACTCTTACGTCACCCCTTCTTCTCAAACCACGAGAAGGATATTCACTAAGGAATACACAAACACAATACACGATCGAGTCTTATTTACTTCTCGATAATCACTCTTACAATTCTCACAATAATTGTAATACACCTCACAAACACACACACTTAAGCTTTGAATCTTAGAGAGATAATGGCTTTGATCACTTTGTAGTTTTTAGCTTGTTCTCTCTCTTGTCTGTATCTTTTCTTGCTTCTTCAGCTTCTCCTTTTATAGGTGAAATGTGCCAACGGTCACATTTCTTCAACGGATACCTTCAGGGTAATCCTTGAATCTGATTGGTTGAGCAGAGGATCAGCATAGCATTAAATGCAGTTTAAGCTTCCAAGGCATGGAGCAGACCCACTTGATTTGTCTTTGCTTGATTATGGCAACTATCGGTTGGACAGTTGCCTACACCTGGGAGGTTGCTCCTTTGACTTATACCAGAATGATAACTTTTCTTCAGGCGATCTTCTGCAGCCTGCAACATATAATCAGACTTGTATGAATATGGCAATGTCACAGTCTGATCCTTTGATGTCATCTTCTGCATATACCCAAAGTGTTTATTTGCACCAATTTGTATACTGTCTTCAATTTGATATCCTTGACTTCTTTCTTTAAGTAGTCTTCTCGTTGGATTTGTTCTTTGGATTTGGATTCCAACTGATCAACTTAACAGGTTGTTCAGTTCAACCGGATAGCTTTAGGTTTTGGATTTGTCATTGCTTCTTCTGGCAGGCTTGATTTCTTGACCGGTTGAAATTCTTGATCGTTCATCACTTTAACTAATTATGTTTACAGGTTGTTCAGTTCAACCGGATAACTTTATGTATGTTTGCAGGTTGTTTAGTTCAACCGGATAGCTTCAGGTATGTTCGCAGGTTGTTCAGTTTAACCAGATAGCTTTAGGTATGTTTGCAGGTTGTTCAGTTCAACCGGATAGCTTCAGGTTTTAGATTTTTCATTGCTTCTCCTAGCCGGCTTGATTTCTTGACAGGTTGGAGTTCTTGACAGATTGGAGTTCTTGACAGGTTGAAGTTCTTAACCGGTTGGAGTTCTTGACAAGTTGGAGTTCTTGACAGGTTGGAGTTCTTGACCGGTTGGAGTTCTTGACCGGTTGGAGTTCTTAACAGGTTGGAGTTCTTGATAGGTTAGAGTTCTTGATAGGTTGGAGTTCTTGACCGTTTGGAGTTCTTGACAGGTTAGAGTTCTTGACCGGTTGGAGTTCTTGATAGGTTGGAGTTCTTGACCGGTTGGAGTTCTTAACTGGTTGGTGTTCTTGATAGGTTGGAGTTCTTGACCGGTTGGTATTCTTGACAGGTTAGAGTTCTTGACAGATTGGAGTTCTTGACAGGTTGGAGTTCTTGACCGGTTGGAGTTCTTTACAGGTTGGAGTTCTTGACAGGTTGGAGTTCTTGACCGGTCCTGCACAATAAGTTTGTTTTGTTAAGTTCTTATTAACCGGTCAATTTTATCTAACAATTTCACCCTTTTTGATTATTTTATTTAAAATATTCAAAACCATGCGTCCAGTGGTCGTTTAAAGAGTTTGTTGTTTTGAAGAATATTTTGGAAAAGACTTTGAAAAATTTTGTGAAAATTTTGAGAAAAGTTTTATCTATCAATTTTCTCCCTTTTTGATTATTTTATTTAAAATATTCAAAACTATGCAAGAAGTAAGAAGTAGGCCGGTTTAAGAATCTAATGTTTGTTTGGTCAGTTTTAAAAAGCTTATGTTTGTTTGGCCGGTTTTAAAAAGCTTATGTTTGTTTGGCCAGTTTTAAAAAGCTTATGTTTGTTTGGCCGGTTTAAAAATCTTATGTTTGTTTGGCCGGTTTAAAAATCTTGTGTTTGTTTGGCCGGTTTAAAAATCTTATGTTTGTTTGGCCGGTTTTAAAAAGCTTATGTTTGTTTGGCCGATTTTAAAAATCTTATGTTTGTTTGGACGGTTTAAAAATCTTATGTTTGTTTGGCCGGTTTAAAAATCTTATGTTTGTTTGGCCGGTGTAAAAATCTTATGTTTGTTTGGCCGGTTTAAAAATCTTATGTTTGTTTAGCCAGTTTTAAAAAGCTTGTGTTTGTTTGGCCGGTTTAAAAATCTTATGTTTGTTTGGCCGGTTTAAAAATCTTATGTTTGTTTGGCCGGTTTAAAAAACTTATGTTTATTTGGCCGGTTTTAAAAAGCTTATGTTTGTTTGGCCAGTTTTTGGAAAAACGGTTTGGTTTAAGGAGAATATTATTTGAAGAAGAATTTTGTATGAAAATTTTTGTAATCTAACAATTCTAAAATATTTCTAAGGGAAGAAAACTTAGACTCGAGAAGTGGCTTTGTGAGCATGTTAGCCACTTCATGCTTGTTCCCTTCATGTAATGTGTCTGTCAGCAGCCGGCTGGCCAGATGCAATGTTGTCTCTTTCAAGCTTTTGTCTTGATTTACCTACATTCATAGACAATAGGAAATCTGGTCCCCATTTCTCTTTGGATCCGTGGCTTATTAGTCCCTTAGGAATCCATACTTAGATTATTTTGATGGACTTCCTGTTGTGTGTATGTATAGTATATCTATCTGCTGATGATTTAACTTTAAAGCATGATTTTCGGTAAACATCTCTTGACTTTCGGTCAAAATTTTCTTTGCCATACAAACTGACTCTTCTTCTCTCAGGTTTCAGCCAACTCGAAGTTGGCTTTACATAAATCATCTCATCCTTTGAAGTTATATCATTACAGCTTGTAATTTCTTCCTTGAGCTTCTCATTCTTAAATGAGATCTCACTTATTGAAACATCAACCTCTTTGATGTGAGATGAACAACTTGAACTATTAAACTTGCTTTTTGAAATAGTTTGATTAAGAGATTTTGACAGTTTTATGTACTTAATGACCATGTCATTGAGTGTAGCAATTAAATCATCTCGGGTAAAATCATCAAAGGGGAGATCAAATACCTCAGGTTTCTCGCCGAAAGTCATGCTTGCTTGCTCCGTGTTGCTTGAGTATTGAAACCTGACTGCTCTAATACCAATTGTTAGGATATAGATCGCCGATAGGGGACCGGGGTCCGGCTAACACTGCAACACTCAACGGTTGACGTTTAATCCGGTTAGAGATTAACACCGGTTTCAATACTACACAGACTGTCACAAACCCTTGAACCGAGTTCAAGTGCGGAAGTGGTTTGTTTCAGACTGAAGCAACACACACACATGATGAATAAAGGTAGAGTTTGGAGAAAGTCGGTTTGAGGTTTAGTTAGTCGGTTAGAATGATGTAAGTCGGCTTGGACAGTACGAGTCGGTTAGAAAGCAGAACCGGCAGAAAGTAAAGAGCAAGACAAGTTTTTATGGATGTTCAGAGATAACACTCCTACGTCACCTCTTCTTCTCAAACTACGAGAAGGATATTCTCTAAGGAATACACAAACACAATACACGATCGGGACTTATTTACTGCTCGATAATCACTCTTACAATTCTCACAGTAATTGTAATACACCTCACAAACACACACACTTAAGCTTTGAATCTTAGAGAGATAATGGCTTTGATCACTTTGTAGTTTTTAGCTTGTTCTCTCTCTTGTTTGTATCTTTTCTTGCTTCTTCAGCTTCTCCTTTTATAAGTGAATGTGCCAACGATCACATTTCTTCAACGGATATCTTCAGGGTAATCCTTGAATCTGATTGGTTGAGCAGATGATCAACATAGCATTAAATGCGGTTTAAGCTTCCAAGGCATGGAGCAGACCGGCTATATTTATCTTTGCTTGATTATGGAAACTATCGGTTGGACAGTTGCCTGCACCTGGGAGGTTGCTTCTTTGACTTATACCAGAATGATAACTTTTCTTCAGGCGATCTTCTGCAGCCTGCAGCATATAATCAGACTTGTATGAATATGGCAATGTCACAGTCTGATCCTTTGATGTCATCTTCTGCATATACCCAAAGTGTTTATTTGCACCAATTTGTATACTGTCTTCAATTTGATATCCTTGACTTCTTTCTTTAAGTAGTCTTCTCGTTGGATTTGTTCTTTGGATTTGGATTCCAACTGATCAAGTTAACAGGTTGTTCAGTTCAACCGGATAGCTTCAGGTTTTGGATTTGTCATTGCTTCTTCTGGCAGGCTTGATTTCTTGACCGGTTGAAATTCTTGATCGTTCATCACTTTATAGCTTCAGATTTTAGATTTTTCATTGCTTCTCCTAGCCGATTTGATTTCTTGACAAGTTGGAGTTCTTGACAGGTTGGAGTTCTTGATAGGTTGGAGTTCTTAACCGGTTGGAGTTCTTGACACGTTGGAGTTCTTGACAGGTTGGAGTTCTTGACCAGTTGGAGTTCTTGACTGGTTGCAGTTCTTAACAGGTTTGAGTTCTTGACAGGTTGGAGTTTTTGACCGGTTGGAGTTCTTGACAGGTTAGAGTTCTTGACCGGTTGGAGTTCTTGATAGGTTGGAGTTCTTGACCGGTCCTGCACAATAAGTTTGTTTTGTTAAGTTCTTATTAACTGGTTAATTTTATCTAACAACATTTTTCACACGTTTAACACGTTTAACATGTTTAACACGTTTTTGGCATATTTAACATATTTTTGAACGCTTAACACGTTTGGGTACGTTTAACATGTTTTTAACATGTTTAACACATTTTTTTACATGTTTAACATGTTTTTGAATGTCCAACACATTTTGACATGTTTAACAAGTTTTTGGCACGTTTAACACGTTTTTCACATGTTTAACACGTTTTGGCACGTTTAATATGTATAACACATTAATGACACATTTAACACTAATTAATAATATATATTTATTTGTATTTCATATATTTTGTCTAGGCCCTTAGCCCCCTATTTCCACATCCATCTCCTCTGGCAGCCCTTGTCCTACTTCCTCGACCACCGCTGAGTTTACACGAGTCCTATTTAGAACCCTTACCATAAGAAATTTGAGGAGGGCTATCAAACCTATGTGGAGGGAAAGGATTCTCACGCCAATGAAGAATGAGAGAAGTGTACGGTTATTAAACTTATTAGGATAATTTGTCATTATGGAAGAAGAAAGCCTTGTGCTATGGAAGAAGAAAGACCGATCCTATAGATTGACCCCGTGATTAGGGGTGTGCAAATGGGTAAACTCAACCCATATTCAACTCAACTTAAAATTTTGTTTATTATGTATTTATTCGTTTAATATTTAACACGTTTTTCACACGTTTAACACGTTTTTCACACGTTTAACACGTTTTTGACACGTTTAACATGTTTTTGACACATTTAACACGTTTTTGAATGTTTAACACATTTGGGCACGTTTAACACGTTTTGACACGTTTAACACGTTTTTAGCATGTTTAACACGTTTGGGTACGTTTAATACATTTTTGACATATTTAATACATTTTTAAAATATCTACACGTTTTTGACACATTTAGTACGTTTTTGAATGTCGAACATGATTTGACATGTTTAACAAGTTTTTGACACGTTTAACATGTTTTTTACATATTCAACATGTTTTGTACATGTTCAACACGTTTAACATGTTTTTGACATGTTTAACACGTTTTTGGCACATTTAATATGTTTAACACTAATTATTATTGTATATTTATTTGTATTTCATATATTTTCTCTAGGCCCTTAGTCCACATCCATCTCCTTTGGCAGCCCCTGTTCTACTTCCCTGACCACCGCTGAGTTTACACGAGTCCTACTCAGAACCCTTACCATAAGAAATTTGAGGAGGGCTAACAAACCTATGAGGAGGGAGAGGATTCCCACGCCAATGAAGAATGATGGAAGTGTCCGATAATTAAACTATTTGGGTACTCTATCATTATGGAAGAAGAAAGCCTGGTGTTATGGAGTGACCCCGTGATTAGGGGTATGCAAATGTGTAAACTCAACCCATATTACCCAACCCATATTCAACCTAAATTATATTTGGTCAACCCATTATCCAACCCAATTTTAGTTTATTAAGTTTTTTTCTCGTTTAATATATAACACGTTTTGACACGTTTATCACGTTTATCACTCATTTAACACGTTTTTGACACGTTTAACTCGTTTTTGTACTCTTCATACGTTTGGGCATGTTTAACACGTTTTTGACATATTTAACATGTTTTTGGCACGTTTTACATATTTTCACACGTTTAACACATTTTTGACACGTTGAACCCATTTTGACATTTTTAACATGTTTTTGACATGTTTAATATGTTTTTGACATGTTTAACACATTTTTACACGTTTAACATGTTTTTAACCCGTTTAACATATTTTTCACACATATACCACGTTTTTGGCACGTTTAACACATTTTTGCAAGCTTAACACGTTTGGGCACGTTTAAAAGGTTTTTGACATATTTATCACATTTTTACATGTTTAATAGATTTTTTAGGCGTTTAACACGTTCAACACGTTTTTGAATATGTTAGACGTTTTGACATGTGTAACACATTTAACACATTTTCACACATTAAACATGTTTAATATGTTTTTGGCACATTTAACACATTTTTGTACGCTTAACACGTTTGGGTACTTTTCATACGTTTTTGAAACATTTAACTTTTTTTTTACATGTTTAATACGTTTTTGACATATTTTTGGCATGTGTAACACATGTTTGACGTTTTAAATATATCAAAACATATTAAACATTAAAAAACATGTTAATCGTGTGAAAATGTGTTAAACATGTATAAATGTGTTAAATGTGTCAAAAATGTGTTAAATATGTCAAAATATTTTAAACATTTAAAAACATGTTTAACATGTGAAAATTTGTTAGACGTGTTAAATAGGTCAAGAATGTGTTAAACGTGCACAAACTTGTTAAGCATGCAAAAACGTGTTACACGTGTGAAAAATATGTGAAAATTTTGTTAAACGTGCCCAAAACGTGTTAAACGTATAAAAAATGTTGTAAACGTGTTAAACATATGAAAAATGTATTAAACATACCAAAATCGTGTTAGAATAGATTTATCTATAACTATTTAACCCAATAACGAATCTATTTATACTTTAACATAGTGCCCTACAGCATGCTCTCCACTCATATATATGCTTAATTAGCAAAACATTATCTCACTATATATATATATATATATAATCGTTTTAAATAAGAATTATCACTTAGAGATGTGTTTTCTCCCCAGCTCCATTGATGTCATTTTTAAATAATGATCACTACGGATTAATACTTCGATCAATGACATGGAAGCAACATTTTCATTCTCAAATTAAAATCAATCACTTAGATTAACTCCTTGATTTTGACTTTTCTTTTCCAACATTAATTCTTCAATAAAAAAATATTCTTTAATGGTAATTCGTACTCATTTCAGGACAAAAAGAATGATGATGTACTACAATTACAATCTTTAATATGATTATGTTAAGACACGTCATGACACATGAAAACAGACATTGACACGTTATGATTGGGTCGAACGATGACCAATTCTAGTCAGAATAACACGAAACACGAATTTAAACACGAGTTAGCACGACATGAATAAACTCGTGGATACAATTAACATGACACGAAAGAGTACGTTGATTATAATATGTTGAGTGGGTCAAGACACAACACGACACACAGAGACATGACACGTCACGACATAATTGAGAGTTTAATACGATTTATCCGAGTCGAATACGATCGTTTATGCGATTCATATTTTTATTGATTAAAAGTGTGATAATATGTATATAATTAGTTTTATATATATATATAATTGATTCCAAAATACAATGCCACACTTAATTTTTATTCAAAATGCACTGTTTAAAAAATTTTAATTATAAAACTTTGAAATCTTCAAGTTAGACAAACAAATAATTTCTTAAAATTTAAAAAATAAAAACAAATATTTATTTTTTCTTATTTTTTTATAAGTTCATAAACATTAGCAAAAATTATAATTTGTTTTATATAAATTATAGTCATAAATTTTATATATAAATACTAATCCCTACTTATAATTTTATTCACAATATAATTATATATATATATAAATAAATAAAGAAATAATTAATATAAGTGTTTCAAGACACAACATGACACACGTGAAAATGAACATTGACACGACACAACTTGGTCAAAACGATGACCAACTATAGTCGGAATAACACAAAATACGAATTTAAACATGATTTAGCACGACACGAAAGAGTACGTTGATCATAATTTTTTGAGTGGGTCAAGACATGACACGACATGCATAAGATTGAGAAATGACACTGCACAACATTATTGAGAGTCTATCACGACATGCCCGAGTTGAATACGACCGTTCATGCACAATGCTTAACTCTATCTCATAGTGCACAACCCGCGTGCTCATACGAAGTCCACTCATATCACATACTGCATAATTAGTTAAACATATCTCTATATATATAAAAAATTCAAACTAAGAAACCTCACTCAGACAATAATTAGAAGGTAAATAATAATAATATTTATCATAGTTAACAAAAAAAAAAAAGAATTCAGTTTTTATGAATATAAATTAATCTTTATCACAATGATATCCCAAAATCAACTTCAAATGGTGGTAATATAGTGTGGAAGTTTAAAAGCATACCCATGAACATTATCACTAAATTAAGTTTACAAATCAGTAGTATCATGCAACTACTTAATGGTTTGTTGTATCAATGATCAAGGTACATAGACCTGTAAAATCGATCAAATCAATTTGAAAGGCAGTATAACTCAGTTATATTTGAATGATGATATACTACAATTACAATCTTTAATATGACACTAGTAGAAAAAGGAGTATTAGTAAGGGCTAAAACCGTTACTGAAAACATCGAACGCCGTTACTGAAACTTATTTGTAACGGCAAATAAAACCGTTACCAAACGTTACAGAAACTTCACTGGTATCAGTAACGGCGTTCGAAAACCGTTACTGATAGTCATGGAATAACAGTAATGGTTCTAACCGTCTAAAAACCGTCACAGAAACAACACGAGCATCTGTAACGGTTTTCGAAAACCGTTACAGATAGTAATGGAACAACAGTAACGGTTTTAGCCGGCTAAAAACCGTTATTGAAAGACTGTAGTATCTGTAACGGTTTTCGAAAACCGTTACAGATGCTCGTGTTGTTTCTGTGACAGTTTTTTTATTTGTTAAACCGTTACAGTTATATTTATAGTAACGGTTTTTGAAATTATTTAACCGTTACTAAACCCTAATAGTTTTTTTTTTTACAAATTTTTACCTATTTAAAACCTCAATCATCAATAACCAATAACCAAAAACCAAAAAACACACAATCATCAATAACCAAAAACCTAAAACTACAATCATTAATTCAAAACAATAATCATCCACAAACTACAATCCATCCAAAAACTATAATCCATCCAAAAACTACAATCATATCACAAATTCACAAAACCATTAATTAACGTATTTCAAATTACATTTCAACTAACCAGAATTGAAGTGGGAAAGCGACGATCAAGTGAAGGGGATCATCTTTAAGTAGGAGGGGCATCATCTCGAGTGGGAGGGGCAAGTGGAAGTTGATCACGGGGAATCCTGGATAATAAGAAATTCATCGTCGATCTCATCTCAAGCATCTCATCCCGCATTCTATCACGCTCCCTTCGAGCTTCTTCACGTTCATCTTCACGCTGCATCAATAACTCTTCGCGCTCCATTTCACGTTGCTTTTGTGCTTCCTCACGCTCCATTTGACGCTCGATTAAGGCTTCTTCGCGCTCTCTCCGTGACTGAAGCTTCTCAGCTTCACGCTCCTCTCGCATCCTCTGTATCTCCTCAAGTAAAAGTGCGTTTTGCGTGTCACTGCGCTGTGTGCTAGTACCACCACGAGCATCAGGTCTGAAAGATCTAGGTCTGAAAATCATTTATTAATCCCCAATATAATTCAATAATCTAACATTCAAATAATTATTGGGTAAATCTAACATCAATATTATCCACTAACCTAACATACAAATTAGCATTGAATATTATCTAACAAAACATACAAATTAGCATTAAATATTATCTAACATAACATACAAATTATCCCTTAACCTAACATACAAATTATCTAACCTAACATACAAATTATTCACTAACCTAACATACAAATTATCCACTAACATAACATACAAATTATACACTAACCTAACATCAATAATCTAACTACTAACAATCTAACATTGATTGTAAATAAGAACTAACCTGGATTTTGAAGTGTAAACTACAATCCGCGGCAGCGAAGACAATGACAATTTCAAACCGCAAAAATTGAAATTTATGCAACCTAATTCAAACGCAAAAAGTGAATATAAACATCTAGTCATTACCTCAATCTCAGTCAATGATCATACGTAATAGATATCAAATTAAAGAAGAATAAAGATTAATCAATAGTTAAGTCATTTCTATTCAATTATTTGATTTATTTGATTGAACAATACTGTAACAGATTGAAGTTGGGACAGCAAAAATATGAACAGAACTTGCAAGATGATGAAAACATCAAAACAGAGGATGTTAAACAATAATAACAACACAAAAATTGAACCAGAAACTAGAAAAAACAGCAGAAATTTCTCTCTTGAAAAACAACAAGCAAGAAAGGAATGTGTAGCAAAGAAAGAAAGAAAGCGAATTTAACGAGGCAGATAATTAATTGGGCAAAATTGATAAAAACCCTGCATATTCTTGCTGAAATCGAAGATTTGAAAAAAAAGAAAGGAAAAAAATGACTTGTAGATAGTGATTAGGATATTTATCTTCAGATCCAGAAACTTAAGTAATCATACAAATATAATTGTAGCAATATATCCAAAATGTTAGATCCAACAACTTAAATTTTTCCAAAGCCAGGACATTGGGAGACGTGAATCATGCTTATCCCAAATCCCACTCAAATCCCACTACACTTAAGTCATCTCAATAGTTAATCTATAGCTGATCTCCCCTACATATACTATCATCATCTCCTAATCCAATAATATAGCAGCTGTATACAGTGATCATGCATGCCATTAATGATCATAAGTTATTAAAAACCTCAATCTCAGTCAATGAAAATAATAAAGAAAGCATATGCATATATATGATCAATCAATCATGCATAACTTAGAATACCAATCAATCAATTAAGCATACTTCAAAATAGCAATTAAAGGCTCAATTCCTAGACTCAACCTGGACTTGCAATTCAATGATAATTCTCTAAATTGACAGTTGAGACAGTTAGTCAATCAACCACTATACATCAGTAACTAAAACAATACACCAAAACTATAATCAAAATTGTTTCAGCGACATACCTTAATCGATAGATTAACTGATTGCGGCGGCAAAAGGCGCGGACGAAGAAGAAATATTCAATAGAGCTCTCGAGAATGGGATCAGGCGCTGATCTGGAAGAAAAAATATTTTATTTGAAACTAACCTGATTGCACATTATAACTGATAAGCAGATAATGAAGAACAAATATTACCTGAGAGGAAGACTAGGGTATGCGGCGGCGCGGCAGCAAAGGGTGTCGACCGGAGAAATCAACCGGCAATGGGAGGAGAAAATATAGAAGAGAAACTTACCTGTTAGCGGTGGATGATCGGCGGGCGTCTTCTTCTAGCGGCGGCGGATTACGGTCGATTACGGCAGAGAGCGCGGAAGAAGAACGGGAGCGCGGAAGAAGAAAGAAAGAAAGAAAGAAAGAAAGAAAGGAGGAAGGAAAAAAGAAACTCGCGGCGGGAGATATTAGACTTATCTGTAACGGTTATATAACAACCGTTACAAATATCCGTTCCTTAACTGTAACGGTTTTGGGGAAAACCGTTACAGAAGCTAGCAAAGAAGATGAAAAGACGGTTAACTATTTGTAACGGTCTATTAGAAAACCGTTACAGATATAGATTAGTAACAGCATTTGGAAGAACCGTTACAGATATCCCTTACCACACGCTTTAACTGATGGCATATCTGTAACGGTTCATACAAACACCGTTACAGATACTTGTAAAAAATGAAAAGGAGGTTAATTATCTGTA
Organism: Impatiens glandulifera; assembly: GCF_907164915.1. Taxonomy (NCBI): domain Eukaryota; kingdom Viridiplantae; phylum Streptophyta; class Magnoliopsida; order Ericales; family Balsaminaceae; genus Impatiens; species Impatiens glandulifera. The sequence continues at coordinate 28,628,735 of NC_061863.1, read as the reverse complement.
ACGGTCTTCATATAAGCCATTACAGATACTATCAAAGAAGTTAAAAAGGCGACTTACTATCTGTAACGGTTATTCATAAACCGTTACAGATTCCCTAGTAGTAACGGTCTATTAGAAAACCGTTACTAATATCAAGCAAAAATAACGGTAAGTAAAGCCATATCTGTAACGGTTTATATAGCCGTTACTGATATGCTCATAACAATAACGGTTTAATATAACCGTTACCAATAAAAAATATTAGTAAGGGCGTTCGAGCGCCATTACTAGTAGTCGTTACAGAAGACATAATTTCTACTAGTGTGATTTCTCTCAATTTTTGAGACATTTGTTTGGATTAAAAAAAACTTAGTAATTACAAAGATTGCAACCCATATAATGTAGGTTGGGCAGTAACACCTGATACATTTTTCTACACCAATCATGTTTAATTATAATAATATAATGCAAGAGGAAGATATCGTTACATATGATTATGTCAATCGTTTTACATGAATGAATTTCTTGCTGCATTAATACACCATATGAAATCCTAAAATAACTTATAATACATATGAATACAATCTGATGGAAATTTGACATATTCTCTCCTGAAGATTTTATTTGTTTCAATTACTTAAAATTAAATAGATTTTATTTCAATACAGTCTTCTAGTTTGCACTACTCGTACATAACTCACAATAAGACACCTATATAAAAGTAAAAAAAATAACTTTTATTTAACTCAATTACATGCTTCTGCGAGATGTGTAAACGTTAGACATGACCCTTTTTAAGCTCCACTTTCAAAAACACAAATATTTGACTTTAAATTTTAGACAACAATTTAACCAAATGTTCTTACTTAATAGTTAGTTAGCGTACCTTCTTTGTAGATTTGTTGGGTTTTGTGCTCCTAGTTGCAGAGACCCAACTTGATGTGGGCTTTATTTAGGCCCACGATATATAATGTGAAGGAACATTATTTTTCTACTTTAGGTTAACAGATTTTAGAGAATAACATGAGAGAGAACATAGAAAAAAACATATTCAAGGGTTTGAGGTAGCAGCTGGAGAAGATTTCCGTTTGCCGGAGTTTGCACCTTTGATTGACTTCAAACGTTAACTACTTATTGGTTATTTCTGGGGCTACGTTTTAAACGGCGAAGATTTGTTTTCTGATTACAGAATTGATAAGGTTGGTTGATCTTACTCTCTCTGCTCTTTGTTGTTATTTGTCAAGATTCTTGATTCAATTGATTAGTGACTCTAGTTTATATCTAGAGAGAACCCCTGTTTGTAACCTTATTGATGATAGTGGATTGTTAAGTGGCCTGACTGGTCCTATGGTTTTTATTCTCAATTTGATGAGAGGTTTTCCACGCTAAATCTTGTCTTGTCTTGCATTGTCGTTTTGATTTAATTTTGTGTTGCTCATCTCTTATACTCAGTTAATTGGGAAAGCGTTCTGTTTTGAATAATATATTTTCCCATCAATATTTACAGTTCTTGCAATGCCATATTCTTCTTCATATGAAAAAGCTAAACTAGAAAATTGCAAAATTCTATAGGTATTTTTCAAAACTTGATTATGATAGGATAGATTATAGAAAGCTTTCTTAGGACTAGGAGAAAATTTAAAAATCCTTTGTAATATGTCATTCATTTTATAACTCCATTTCAAAACAAAAATAAAAACTCAAGAACTTGAGTTCGAGTTTTTTTTTTTAGTTGCTCATTGTTTGGTTTGATGATCTATAATAGTTCTTTAGGTTAAATAGAAATTATTTACCGATCTAATTTGAATCAAGGTAACTCAATCGGATAAGAAACGCCTAAAATGAAATTCAAATTTTAAAAATGAAAGTCGTTGTTCTTCCGTTATTGCTCAAGAACAATGACTTGAAAACGATCCTTACACTTTATGAATTAGGTTGGGATCAATCTTAGATAATTAGATTAATATTTGAGGATGATTCGAAGAATTAAAAAAATGAAGAACATACTAATATTTTATCAAGGTGAGCTCTAGATTGATTTAGGCTTGGATTTAGAGATCTAGACAAGTTCTAATGAATCATATGAAGATTTGAAGACATGACACAATCAATTTGATGAAGGAATGATCCAATTCGAATTTTCTTTCATATTTTTTGTATTCAACTTATTTTCTTTCATATTTTTGGTATTTAACTTATTTTCGCATTTTAATGCCCTAAATCATTCTTAAAAAATTCAAAAAAATAAAAAATTGTTTAGAAAATTTGTATGATTGACGCAATTATGTAGAAGGTTATTTTCATATAGCTACATTGCATCTGATTGCTTTATGTGGTTTAATTCATGTATAATTTTGGGCTTCTTTCAGCATGGCCTCACCATGATCCATTTCCAAAAACAACTCAAAGCCTCTTCTTTATGAAGTTCTTCACCCTTAATACACAATTACCCTAAGCTTCCATGACAAAAAGCAACCAAGAATTTCTAAATGGAAGTAAATACAAAAGATACGTCCATGCGCATCATAGATCCTAATTACAATTGAATAATTTTGTTTTTGAATATATATACATAAAACCAAATTTTAGCTCGAAATAAATAATACAACTTATGCAACAATGTTATAATAAATTATAATAAATCAACTAATTATTAATGGGTTAAGTGACCCATTACATTTGGCTATATGACTCCCTCTATCATCATTAAATAATAGTTTGACTATCTTCGGGTTATTTTTCTCAACAAGTAAAAAGGAACTGAAAATGCTTTGACCCTTAGTTTTACTATCTGAAGGGTTAATTTGAAAAACAAATAAAAAGAACTAAAATATCCTCTTACCCATTGTTGCTTATTTGTTGAGCAAATATATTTTTATTTAAGTTATCCCACCCCTTGCAAGCAATACCAAGTTAAATCATTTAATGGGCTTAATAACACAATTAATCTATTTCTTATAGAATTTATTACCTACACCAATCTTTTAACCTAGCTTTTAAGAAACATATATTACTTCTTAATTGAGAAGTCCAAATTTGTTTTCTTTCATTTCAAGTGAGCCACTCCTCTTCAACTAAAATTATTTCGACCAAATAAAAAATATAACAACCCTCTCTTATTATTTTTCTTCATTTATTTTGCTTAAATCTCTTGCCGTGTTTTCTCTTCTTTTCTTTTTTTTAACTTAATTGCACTAATGATTGAAATAAAGCCAAAAAAAAAAACAGTACCATCAATTGGCCAAAGGTGTTTTGTAATTTTTTGTTTGGACAGTCAAGTATTTGGAGTAGAGGAATTCCATTGAATAGCCAATTATGAGTAGACTTTCCATTTTTCGTTTTTAAATTTGAACACACCATATTACTTTCGATCTATAGGATAAAGATAATAGATCTAATAAATAGAGTATTATTTTCATCTGAATATAATTTTCAATCAATAGGATAAAGATAATAGATCTAATAAATAGAGTATTATTTTCATTTGATTTATAATATCATTTAACTGAAACTTAATTTGATATGGGTCTTCTAGTAATATCAATTTCATCTTGTGAAGGTGTTTAACTTTAAAAATATTCATAGGATATGAAGATTTCTTTAATGACTTTATAAAACACTTGAGACATCGAATCATGTACTTCCTTCATCCTATTATCAAAAAATACCGAATAAACAATTATAAGTTACCAAGTCATCTATTCAAAAAACATGGATCTAACCCAACCATACATTGATGATACTTTTCTATCTTGCTCATTATGGTGTTTAACTTTAAAAATATTCATAGGATACAATAGACTTCTTTAATGACTTTATAAAACACTTGAGACGTCGAATAAGGAGGTTTGGAGGGAGTTCTCATTTCATGTACTTCATCCTATTATCGATATTTCAACATCTCTTTTGACAATATCTATTGTGGCAACCTTCAAATAATGTGAAACTCATTGATATGTTTCTTTTTCCTCTTTTGGAGTATGTATTCTTGTTCGGTATATATTTGTAGCAAAGTTAGAAGAAAATCTATTTTTCTTGTCTTATTTTCTAACATCTATATCATAATTTTCAATTTATAGTCATGCATCCTTCATCTTTTGTTCCAAAAGTCACCATCTCAGTTTAGACGGCTGATTTCAATTTTGTGCCGCCACATGAATTATGAACACATATAAACAACCAACTTGATTGAATGAAACTCTGAATTCGTAATGGTACATTTTTTTACTTTCTCTTTTAACGTTCAATATTTTATTATTGTGAAAACTAGAACCGCTTTAAGCTATATGTCTTACCTTCATCTCAAATCTCTTTAAAATAGTGGGACAAGGAACCGAAATGATAAGCTCGACGCATTTAGTTTGTTTGTCTTTTTTAAATATATTTTTTTTGTCATTTTGTTTTGTTAAACTCCCTTGAGTTTACCTTCCTCTCGATTCTCGTAAAAACGTGCAAGAATACCACTCTTTCAAAGAGTTTCAAAAATTTCATTTAAGGGTCTGGTGTTTGGTTACATGTGGAAAAGGGTCTCGGTGTTATGGTCCACATGTCCATCCTAAACTTATAGTCTTTATTACGAAACAATTGGCCTTTTCGAAATTTAAAGATAATTATATTGCATTACTCATGGCCGCTACAAAAGAAATGAAAGGTCTGCAATAATGTGGAAAATGGAATGTCTGCAATAATGTGGAAAATGGAATGTCTGCAATAGTGTGAGAAATGGAAGGTATGCATTAATGAGGGAAATGGTAAGTTTGATTAAATTAGTAGATTAAGAGATTTTTCTTATTAGTGTAAATAGAAATAGTAGAGAGAGTATTTCATAATTATATTTCTTGAAGATTTCATATAAAATTTTCCCAATTTTTTGTGAGTTTTTGTACACTAGTAAAAAAATCATTTTTATGGAGAGAAAAACCCTCAAAGAAAGACAAAATGTCTTCGGTGATAGTGTTCACTGAGGGCGATAAATGCTCTCGCACTTTCTCAGTGATATTGTTGTCGGTGAAAAAAAATTGATATTGCCAAGAGAATTTGTTACCCTCGGAGATAATTAAATTCTTTTACCGAGAGCAGAGTCAATTGCTCTCAATTATAATCATTTTTTCTAAAAAAACTATTATAATCTGAAATATCCATTCGATTGTCCTGACTCAATCACCATTTCTAGAATCTGAGTATTCAAACAGAAAATACTCCAACAAATTATAGCATGATCAAAACTCAAACAAATATTTGATTAAATCTGAAGTACAATCAATGTATATATCTACTACAACAACAAATTCAAAGAGGGTGAAGAAGAACCATTGTGAATTTTCTGTAGAAAACAATAAATAGAATGAGAAATGTATATCAAACTTCAAATTTGTAGTATGTTTCCTCTTTTCTTCTACTTCTTCAGATCTGTGCGGATGGCTCTAGAGAGATCGAAACCTCACAATAAGTTCTGATCCTTCAGATCTGGTGAGATCAAAGCGACAAAGAAGGTTCTGAAGTTACTAGATCTTCCTGGAGGAAGAGAGATCTGAGTTTTACGGCATTAATGGAGAATGTCTTACCGATTTGTTAAAAAGATTCTAAGGAAGTGTGGGAATTTCTTAAGACGAGGTTCAACTGCATAGATTGAGTGAAGAATGTACGATTACAGACATTGAAGAGTGAGTTTGATACGATGGACATGAATGATAGTGAGCCACTCGATCGATATGATAGTAAACTCACGTCCATATCAGTCAGGTACTCGAGTCTTGGAGAAACAGTCAATGATGTTACGTTAGTAAAAAATCTCTTCCACCGTGCTAGAAAGGTTTATCGATGTGGTAGTCGCCATCAAGTAGTTTTACGACCTCGAGATGTTAACAATCGAGGAAGCAGTTGGAAAGTTGAAGGACTTCGAGGAGCGCAGGCGCAAGAAAAACACAAGAGCTGGAGGAAGCGAAGGACAAGTGCTACTCACTTAGGTGAATGGGGAGGCACGGTTTAAAAGGGATGAGAAAATACTCTTTATAAGTATATTCCATAGATGGTGGGACCTATGGTCGAGGAGGTAGAACCCGAGGCAGAGGCCAAGGGAGAGGAGATCGAGAATCACTGCCTTAAAATGACAAAGAAGGTAGTTTAGGTGGTCAAGGAGCTCCTCTATACCAAAGTCAGATTCGTTGTTTTAATTGCAAAGAGATGGGACATTACTCAACACAATGTCGAGCAAAGAAGAACAAGATAGCACACCCTACCCACACAGACAACGTCGAGCCAATATTACTTGTGTCAATCTCGGAGGAGATTCTGCCAATTAATATTTTATGCTAAATGAAATGAAGATGGCTTCAGAAACCCAAGAGCTAAGAAAGATGAGACATCAAGAGATGTTTGGTTCTTCGACAACGGCGCCAACAATCACATGATTGGAGATAAAGAGAATATCTTTGAACTAGACGAGGTAGTCACCGAGAAGGTGAAGTTCGTAGATGGTTTTAAGGTACAAATTTGTGGAAAATATTCTATCATTTTTTAATGGAAAAATGGCGACCAGTGGCTTCTCGAGGGAGTTTTTTACATTCCTTTTTTGCAATGTAATCTAGTGAGTCTCGGAAAACTTACCGAGATAGGTCATAGGGTGGTGATGGAAGAAGAAGAGTTTGAAGTCTTCTCTAAAACCATTCATGTCTTATCATTAAAGTGATATAAACTCATAATCGGCTATATCAAATTTGCTTGAAGTTGGCAAAATCGATCAGCCTTTTGACTAATCTTGAAGATCCAGTATTGTTATGGATTGCTCGTCTCGATCATCTTAACTTCCAAACACTAAAGTTCCTTGTGAATAAGGGAATTGTTGCTTGTGTTCTTCAAATTTCTCCTCCAAAATAACTTTGTCGAACATGCCTAGTTATAAAACAGATGAGACAATCGTCCGCACTAAAACCAAGTTTCGAGCGAAAAAGCCACTCAAATTGTTGTACATTGAATTATGTGGCCAATCACGCCAATGACCTTAGGAGGAAATCGATATTTCATGTTGATTATTGATGATAATTCAGGTGGATGTGGCTCCATATGTTGAAAATAAAGGACGAATCATGTTCTTCGTTTAAGAGGATGAAACAACTAGTCAAGAATACGACCGAACTTCGAATCAAATTCCTTCGTCCGGATTGAGGAGGTGAATTCTTCTAGAGGGAGTTCGCAAAGCTGTGCAAAAAAGCAGTGAAAAAACGAGAATTCACCGCACCGTATTCTCCTTAACAAAATGGTGTGGTGGAGAGGTGCAATTGAATAATGATGGCCATGAATAGGCCGTTACTCAAAATCATGGCAGTCTGGAGCAAATATTAGGGGGAGGTAGTTCATCATGAATTTTATCTTCTCAATTGACTTCAACCAAAGTTGTTCGAGACAAAACACTATTTGAGATATATAATGGATTGAAACTGCATTTAGCGCTCCTTCGTGTGTTTGAGTGTACTACTCACGCCAAGGTGACCACTCTCCATCTAAAATAGTTAGACGACAGAAGTCAATCATTTATCTATTTTGGTATCGGAGAAGGAAGCAAGGCACGTATGTCGATCGAACCACAAAATGGCAAGATCCATGTGAGTCGTGATGTTGTGTTTGAAGAAAGTGTAGCATGGGATTGACATAGTGAAAAGAATGATCATCCCTTCAAAGTTCACGAAGAAGTTAATCATGAGCATGTTGGAATTTGAACGATCTCATTCTAGAGTAGATCAACACAAGGACTGTCTACTTCATAAGTGTTCCAACAAGTTGTCTTTAATTCTCCACAGCTCAAGCAAGTGACTGAAGAAATAAACCAAGGCAATGGTCTACCCACTCCATGGTCATGTATTAAGAGTGATGAAGGACATGTTCGATACAGGAACATGACCGATATCTTGGAAGAAGCACCTCGAGTGACACTTGATTTTAAGAATTGATGTTATCATAGACGGAGGAGCCGTCTTGCTACAATGGAGCGGTTGGATAACCACAATGGGAAGAAGCAAATGATCTAGAAATTGAAGCCATCGAAAAGAATGAGACGTGGTCTCTCGTCCCATTGTCTGTTGGACACAAGGTAATTGGACTCAAATGAGTATTTAAGCTCAAGAAATATTCAAAAAGAAAAAATATTAGACGAATCGTATTATCACGAGAGGGCAGAAAATCTAAATTTGTCCAGATTATGATTATTGAGCATGAAATTATTGAGCACGGAATTATTGAGCACGTAATTATTGATAAAAATATAAAAAACTTGTAGAAATTTTCTCATAATTTTTAGGGTTATAAAATTCAAATTATCCAAAGTTGGTGAAAATTGAAAAAAAAACTAGTCTTACAAATTATGGATTTACAAGTTATGAAATTATTTATTTTGGTTAAGAAAAATGTTCTAAATCAATTTATATTTTTTCAATTTTTTCTAAAATTTGTTGAAGTGTCAAAAGTGAGAAAGAAGCAAAAGGATAAAAAAAATGAAACAAGCCCTTCAGGAGCTTCGAGCAATGGCCTGGGAGCGGCTCAAACTCGGGAGCTGGATTTGGAACGGACCGGGAGCGAATGGTAGCCTCAGAAGGCTCGTTGGAGCCTCAGACTGATCGTTAGGCATCGGGAGGTTAGTTGTGTGAACCGGGACGTAGAGACTAGTCTTAGGAACACAAGGGTCAAGCTCGAGAGCACCTTGGCTAAATGGAATAAAGCAAGGGATTGGGGGATCGAATCATGAATCCTACATGTGATTTCTTTTTTCATATGTCTTTGTATTTTGTTATGCCTAGTAACATTGTTGTAATTAGTTAGAACTTCCCATCACACTATCTTTGTGTTCTTTTTTTGATTGTCAACTATCAGGAATGATCTCCGATCAACTCTAGATGATTCTTGCTCTTATAGAGTCGACATAGAGGCATGATAGGAAGAAAGGATCAAAGCTTGATCGAGATCAAGGCTATCACTCACATTATGAATGCTCGAATTTATTTTTCAGTAGACTAATAATTGTTGCATTCAGCCTTTGATAGAATTCGCTACTTAGACATCTTCATTGTCGCATTGACAAGGTTAAATCCACATTTAATATTCATCATCATCGGGCGTCAAGTAGAATGGCCATCATGAACAACATCAACATACAAAATTCCGACAAATATTTAGACCATCATCGAGGTAAGCCTAGTTACATGTGTATGCAAGTAACATTTAGGCCATCAATTAGGTCTAATATTAATTAAGAGTTATGTAATTACAAAAATGAGGCGAAAATGAAACAGATCGTGTGATTTAGGAAACACGGTCGACCGTGAATTTTGCGAAGAGTTTTTATAATCGTATGATTTATAATTTGTTGTTCTAAACATGACTAACAAATTAGAGAATCGATCAATTCTTTCATTATTGTGGTTGTTGTTCTTGTCGAAGTTTTGATAAATTTTCGGTCAAGTTTTGATTATGAATTTCAAGTATAATTATTTGATCAAGTCACGCCAAACTACTCCACAATGATCAGAGATAAAGTTAAGACAAGTGACCGATGAACTACATTATTATCAAATTGATGTTATAAAAGGATTGAGAGGTTAGAATACCTTAAATTACCTTATGATCGGTTCAAAGGAGATGTTTAAGGATATTAGGGCTAGTGCGAAGCTCTCTACGACGAGATAGAAGCTTCGGCGAGAAGATTACTCAACAATGGTGACAATGATTAATGAAAGAGTTGGATGCTCTGACTTCTCTCTAGAAAGGAATTCAACATTCCTTTGTCATGAGAGATGAAGGATTATATACTTAGGTCTAGGGTTATTTCTATGTGATTTACCAAACTTGGGCGCCAAGTTGAAAGGTAAAATTAAAGTTACTTGGTTAGCATCGGAGGTTGAGGTTTGGGGCTTTAGAAAGGTTATGTTCCAGACTTTCCTTTGGTAGAAAGTTTGTCTCAGATGGTTCATCCTAACCCAAGTTATACCACATTGAATCAACCAGAGATCAGAGATGCAGCGGCAATGAACATTTGGTATCAGAGCTAGATTGAAGAACATGTCGTCGACAAAATCAACTAGAGATGCAGTGGCAATGAAGATTGGAAGAGAAGGGAACGTGACACTCTCCTATCCGTTACTCACGAAGAGTAAGTGCTCGGTGTGGACATTGAAGATACTGGTAAACTTACAAGCACAAGGAGTGTGGGAAGCCATGATGCTCAAAGATGTCGACGAACGGATGGATAGAATGGCTCTCGCCGCCATCTATCAAGCACTCCCTGAGGACGTCCTTCTCATGGTGGATGAAAAGGATTCTGCCAAGCTAGCGTGGGAGACGCTAAAGACAGTGCATGTTGGAGTGGAGAGAGTCAAGGAGGAAAAAGTGCAAACTTTAAAGACACAATTCGAGATGATTCGCATGAAGAATGTGGAATTGGTGGATGATCTCTCCATGAAATTGACATCCATCGTGACTGGTATTCGCTCATTAAGAGAGAAGGTGGAGGACATCTCCGTTGTCAAGAAGTTCCTTAGAGCCTTACCACAAACATACATGTAGATCGTTACAGCAATCGAGCAATTTGGTGACCTCAAGAATATGACCATCGAGGAGATCGTCGCTCGTCCCAAAGTCCAAGAGGAGAGACTTCGCGGCTATGAAGACCAAGAGGACGAACACCTATTGCTCACGCATAATGAATGTGTTGGGTCAAATTATTTTGACTAAGTGTCAAAGTAGTTTAACTATTGGAATTTTGATGATGAATGTATATAAAACTCAATCTATGTCGTCTAATCGTTTTTGGTGCAGGTGGATCGAAAACCGGTTATATTAGACTAAGTCTTAATGAGGTTCATGAGACTAATTGGGCATTAGATGCATTGAGTTAGACGTAGCTAGACGTGCAGTCTAGTGGACGTAGTTAGACGTTCAGTCTAGCAGACGTAGTTAGACGTGCAGTCTAGTGTACGTAGTTAGACGTGTAGTCTAGCGGACATAGTTAGACGTGTAGTCTAACTGACGTAGTTAGACGTGCAGTCTAACAGACATAGTTAGATGTGCAGTCTAATAAATGAGAGTTAGACGTGCAGTCTAACTAATGAAAGTTAGACGTGCAGTCTAACTAATGATAGTTAGACGTGCAGTCTAACTCCTTCAGATTAGTCTGAAGGGATGTGTTGGGTCAAATTATTTTAACTCAGTGTTGAAATAATTTAACCACTAAGATTTTGATGATGAAATAACTTATGAGTTTTGATACAGGTGTATTGAAACAATATTTTATAAGACTTGGATCTAATGAGGGTCATTAGACCGATTATTGGCATTGAATGCATAGAATTAGACGTACAGTCTAACTCATCGGAGTTAGACGTGTAGTCTAATGCATGCATAGAATTAGACGTACAATCTAACTCATCGGAGTTAGACGTGTAGTCAAATAGACGTGTAATTAAATGGGTGGTCTAATAGATACACGGGATTAGACGTTAGTCTAATACATATAATTAAACGTACAGTCTAACTCATCGGAGTTAGACGTGTAGTCTAATGAATGTAAAGAATTAGACGTAAGTCTAATGAATACGGAATTAGACGTACAATCTAACTCACCGGAGTTAGACGTGTAGTCTAATAGACTTGTAATTAGACGGGTAGTTTAATTGATATTCGGAATTAGACGTACTATCTAACTCATCGGAGTTAGACGTGTAGTCTAATATATTTGCAATTAGACGGGTAGTCTAATTTATGCGGAATTAAACATGCAGTCTAACTCAGTGGAGTGCAGTCTAATAGAAAGTGAAAGTTAGACGTGCGTCTAACTCCTTCAGACAAGTTTGAGGTAGAACCAGAATTAGACGTGCAGTCCAACTCAGTGGAGTTAGACATGCAGTCTAATGGTTATTGGATAATTAGACGTGTAATCTAATTAGTGAAAGTTAGACGTGCGTCTAACTCCTTCAGACAAGTCTGAGGTAGAATCGGAATTAGACGTGTATTCTAACTTAGTGGAGTTAGACGTGCAGTCTAATGGTTATTGTAATTAGACGCGAGTCTAATTCTATTAGTCCAGGCGGTCTAATAGACGTTTTCTATTAGAAGGAGATGTTTTATTTCATTAGACTGATTTTAAAAATCCGTCTAACTGAAATACGTCAAATGCTCAATTTAAGTAGTACGCTTGAATCTAGAATTTCACCTACCCACGTGCTATAACTGTACCCTACTCCTGCTCCACTTTCTAGTGAAGATTAGTACAACAACTATATGCATCCAATCAAGGAATGCCACGTAAGAGAATTTTCCTCACATTACTTGTTTTGCAGGTACATCCCTGATGGAATATTCGGCGCACTACCAGTGATGTACGGCCACGATCCTTGTGATAAGAACCTGTTGTGTACAATGGAGGCTTTCCAATGGAAGAATGCCACGTATCATTCTAAAGATTCGACCGTTAGCTCCTGCTCAGTATTTAACAAATCTCAAGGACAACGGACAATAAGCCTTGCCTTACGAACAAGCAATCTGATTTTGCAGAGAGAGAAACTACTTAATCATCTTGCTTACTGAACTCATACTGTGAAGCTTCTTTCTGATTGTACTGTGTGTGAATCAAGAGAGAGCTATAATCAAAACACCTTTAGCTAAGTGATATTTTTCATCTTGTAATTGAACAGAAAGTGTTCTATTCAATAGTGAGCTAAGTGTGTGTAAACTATATTTAATTCGAATCATATTATAGTGAATCCTTCCGGTGGTTGGAAGAAGGGGTGACGTAGGAGAGTTTCTCCGAACATCCATAAACAAACTGCCGTGTTCTTCATTTCTGTCATCTTTTCATATTTCATCTTGTGCTTCAAGCCCAAGTAAACAATTCCGCCTTGAATCTGTTTCAAGTGTTTACACAAGTTTGCGTAGAATAGAAAGCGAATTAAATCTCTAACATGATTTCTTTCAAACCGTTTTTCATAAGCCTTCATCCTTAGTCAAACCCCCGTCTCTATCGATCAAGCCGATCCTATGAATTGGTATCAGAGCCCTGTTTCTATTCTCAAGCCTTTCCTGAAATATGTCGACCATATCCAAAGATGCCAGTGCTACAGCCATTCCAACCCTCTCTCGTGAAAACTACATTTTTTGGAAGAAAAGAGTTCGTGCTCATCTCTCTTCTCTTCATGATGACATGTGGAGCGTTGTCACAGAAGGTCCTATCAAGATTGATAAGGAGAAGGCTGACTGGACCGCTGATGAAAAGAGGCAGAACAACCTCAACAACATGGCTCTTGATGTTCTGTACAGATCTCTCGATTACAGTATGTTCAACTACATCATCGAATGTGACACTACCAAAGAGGTCTGGGACACACTTACTCAACTATGCGAGGGTAACGAGCAAACCAAGGAAAACAAGATCATGGTTGCCACTCAACAGTTCGACAGCTTCAAAATGCGTCCTGGTGAAAAATGAACGATTTCGACACCAGATTCAGCAAGATCGTCTCCTCTCTGTCCATCCTAGGCAAGACCTATAGCAACCGGGAGTTTGCTATCAAGGTCATGCGTGCTCTTCCAAGAGAATGAGACATAAAGACTATGGCGATGAGAGAATCCAAAGATCTTAACAAGATCTCTTTCTTTGATCTCTTCGCTGAACTCAAGGCCTATGAGTTCGAGTTGAACTGTAGGATGGAAGAAGATCAACTCACGTCCGTTATCATTGCCAAGGCGCTGGTGACTACTGAAGAGCCACCAACCGCTCCGGACGTGAAGATGGTAGCTCAGTAGCTGAGCAGCAATGCCATGTCTCTCTTTGTGAAGAAGTTTGGCGACTTCATGAAGAAGAGCAACTATAACTTAAACTCTTCAAATTCTAATGATAATAGAAAATCTAAAGCTAATGTTACTTGTTTTAATTGTGGTATTAAAGGTCATTATGCATCGGAATGCCGGAAGCCAAAGCGTGAAGATGCCAAGGATGATGGAAAAGAGCTGAAGGCTCTTATGGATGGTGACAGAAAGAACAGAGGAAGCAGCCGTGGCTCTTACTTTTCATCCAGTGAAAGTGATGAAGAAGACGTGGCTTGCTTCATGGCCAGAGAAGATGAAGAAGGAACTCAGGAGACTGAGGTGATGCAAGAGGATTGCAGGAAGGAAGCTAGAAGAGTACTCCTCTGAGTACACAGCTTGGAAGATCAACAATGGCATTTGCCATTCTGGAAGAATAAATGTTTTTATTTGTTAAAAATATTTTTGGTCTTTGGACCACAAAAATTGTTTATTAAACTCTAATGTCTATGTTAGGATCTAGGTAGCCGCTGGAGGACCGGGGGTTGGACCAGTTAGCGGTTCTTACTCGAAGGGTGGTGGTTAATCCGATTAGAGATTAACACCGGGGTTTCAATACTACACAACCTGTCACAAACCCTTGAACTAGGTTCAAGCGCGGAAGAAGTTTTCTTTCAGGTTGAAGCGGTACGCTTGTATGATAGGCAGAACCGGTTTCGGATGATGAGGATTTAGAAATTGATGGTTCGGTTTCGGTAACCTGGTTATTCGGCTTAGATGGGATTAGGTAGGTTGGAGCGGTACAGATCGGTTAGATAATGAAATCGGCAGACAGTAAATAACAAGACAAATTTTATGGATGTTCGGAGATAAAACTCCTACGTCACCCCTTCCTCTCGAAACCGCGAGAAGGATATTCACTGAGGAATACAAGTACAATCCGATCGAGACTTATTTCCTGCTCGATAACTCTCTTACAATTTACACCGAAATTGTAAAACACACACTTTAACTTTAGCACTTAGGCTTTCTTAGAACAGCACAGTCTTATCACTTGTAGAGTAAATGCTCTTAGAATTTCTCACTTGTTTCACTGTATCTCACTTGTCCCCTTGTGTCCCGTATTTACTCTTCTTCAACTGCCCCTTTTATAGGTGAAATATGCCAACGGTCATATTTCACTACCTTGAATCTGATTGGTTGAGCAGAGGTGCAGAGGTTCAGTGATTCAGTGATTCAGAGTCTGCGGTCATCTTTTCAGACCTGGCGGTCAACCTCAGACCTGGCGGTCTGTTCTTCCGGTGTGTAAGACAAACCTGCTAGGTTTGTCTTTTACTCAATGTAGATACTGTCTGTTGGACAGTTGTCTGTACTTGGAAGATCTCCATTCTGACATATCCCGAAGTGGAAAGATCCTGTAGGACTGTCTTCTGCAGTCTGCAGACTTTCCTCAGACTTGTATGGATATGGAAGTGTTCAGTCTGTTCCTTTGGTATCATTCTCAACAGATACCCGAATTGTCTCTTGTACTGGTCGGTCATTTGACTTAACCGGATGGCTTCCGGTACGAGTGATGTAACCGGACTTCTTTCGGTTATTCCTTTGCCTTGTGGCTGATCGGCTGTTTGATGATTCCGGTTTTAAGCTTTGGCCGACCCTTTCTTTGTGCGGTTATATTCCAGGTGTTACTGGTTGGTTTAATGACTTGACCGGCTAGTTTTCTTAGCCGGTTCTTTTGTTTGTCCGGTCCGGTTCCTTGTTCCTGCATGGAAGATTTATTTAAGTTAGGTTTATTTGAACCGGTCTGATTTTATCTAACAATTTCTCCCTTTTTGATTATTTTATTTAAAATTATCAAAATCATGTAAGTTTGCAACCGTAGGCCGGTTGTTTTGTTTGTCCGGATTTTTGAAACTGACTTAGGAGAATTTTTCGAAAAGTTTTGAGAAAAATTTTGGAAAATTCTTATCTTTTATCTTATCAATTTCTCCCTTTTTGATTATTTTATTTAAAATGATCAAAACTAAGTAGAAATGCAAAAGATGGCCGGTTTCAAAAATAGCTTTATATATATGATAGATAACCGGAAATAATATATAGAAATGCTAAGACAAGTAAAGGAAAGAGAGCCCCTATTCCGAGTCCGAGAAGTCATATATGTTCCACTTTTTCTTCATCGGTTGCGGTCGACTGGCCGGTTCGGAGACTCGTTGTCTTATAGACCGGGGCTGCAGGTGTTCTTCATCCTCCTCTTCGACTTGAGTAGCCTGCTGCGGTATACTCTCAAAGACCGTTTCAGTGACCTCATTGAGCAGGTCGGCTATTTGAACTTTCTTTGAAGGTTCCCTCTTTCGCTTTGTCGGACCTGAGACGGAAGAGGCCGCCTTATTCTTTTTGTTGTCGTCTGCGAAGCCTTCCAGCCTCCGTCTTTCCCTTTCTAATCGCGCAGCATCCTTCGCAGCTTGAGCGGCTGCCTTCTTTGCAAGTCCTGGAAACTTAACCTCTGCCCTTCGAATTCGCTCGGCTTCCTCTTCCTCCTTGGTAAGTTGCGATGGTCTCGGTGCCTCCTTTTCCTTTCTTGCTTCGGCGTCCAGCTCATCCTGGACCTTCTTAGCCGCTTGGGCATCAGCCTCTACAGCCGCGGCATCCGCATTTATCTTTGCGTTGAGTAGTTCGGCAACTTGAGCGGAAAGCGCCTTGAGTTCGTCTTCGAGACCGGCATTCTTCTTCTCAAGTTCGGAGACCCGTCCGAGTGTTGTGCCGACCAGGTCGTTAGCAACCTCTGTTAATCGTTGATCGGTCTCTCTTTCAAGCCGGGCAAAGTTCTCTTTTATCTCGGAGGTCGTATCCTCCAAAATTACGGTTCGCTTAAGATGTTTGCTGCGCAGAACCGCTTCTTCCCGTTGATCTTCATCAATTTCTGAGAACCGGTCCTATGTTCTATCCAAAAGATACCTTGTGGTGTTGGCGAACTTGAGTGCCGAGCAAACGGTTCTTTGGAATTTCTCCTTCAAAGGGAGAACCTCGGAGTCTTCAAACTCTTGAAAGCGGCTCTCAACCCATTCTTTTGTGAAGTCTGATTCGGAGACTTCCGGTTGTGTAAGTGGAGATTGCCCGGTGAGAGGAGGATCCGCCCTTTCATCGGATTCCTCTGTTGCCGAATTCGCCCTTGGAGGTGTTGGACAGTGATCTGGGCTTGAATCAATCCGGGGAGCTGTATAGACCGGTATTTCCCTTTGACCGTATATTGCCTCCAGCCGGTCAATTTCTTGAATAAGGTCTCCTTTGGCTTTTTCAAGCCTTTCCAACACCAGCGATGTTAAGGTGTCTTCCGGTCCCACCTCTTCAAACTTCGCCGTAATCTTCCGGATACGTATGGTTAGCTTCTGTAGTTGTGCTCGTGGTTTTAATAGGTAGATTCAGTGTAATACCTCTTCAATGGTTTCAGATTTTGTTATATCCATGACCACGTCCTCCACTCTCTTCAGTCTTTGGAGGCATTCCACGTCTGTGTAGTCCGGTAGGATTTGCCTATACCGTTTGCCGAACCGGTGCTCATGCCATCCAAGGTATAACTCCTCAATCATCTCGGCTCGCTTTTTAATGCCCTTTAGGAGTTTCAGAGCTACCCTATCGGCCTCTGCTTCTTCGTCCTCTTCATTATCTTTGTTACCGCTTTCGTGACCGCCTTCGTCACCACCTTCTTCACCATCCTCTTCACCGCCCTCGGTGGTCTCAGGATTTGCATCAGGACCGACATTATCGGGGCTCTGGCCCGAATGCTCTTCTTCATTGGCCGATCTTTCGTCGTCGGTCTTTTCTGTATCGGTTCTTTCAGAAAGGGAAGCCGACTCTTCCTCCTCCATTTGTTGCGGCGGTTCCGAGAAAGTTACTTTCTCTTTTCCTTTGCTTTCGGCCTTTTCTTTGGCTGGGGCTGCTTTCTTGCCGGTTGCTTTCTTTCGGCCACCTGTGGAACCGGGGGCCGGCTGCTTCCTTTCCAGAAATTGTTTGGACCGGATCAGGCTTCTTGAGGAGATGGCGACGCCGGGACCGATGTTGAGATTATGATGAAGGAAGATCTTACCGAGAGGAACGGCGTATCCCCAAGACCGGTTTGAGTCCGGTTTCACCATTTTCATCAAATTGTGGAACACTGCCTTCGCCCAGTTAACCTTTGTTCCTTCTATCAGGCCGACCAGCATCCTGATTTTGTCTTTGGTTAGGCTGCTGTAGTTCCCTCCCCTTGCTAGAATCGCCCTTGCGAAGATATCACAAATAGGAATGTACTCCGGTTTCAACGTTGATTTGCTACCGGATACTTTGATCGGCTCCTTAGTCGCCGAGAGTATCTGACAAGCTGCCTCAAAGATTTTAATCTCTATGTCTGCCGTTGCATCCTGGCCGGCTGTTGGAAGACGCAGGCTCCTTGTCATCGATGCCTCGGTGAGCTCTATTTCAGTACCGCCTATAGTTGCGGTGATTTTGTCATCAGAAATAGTTGCGGTGTTGAAAAATTCTTCGACCGCATCTTTGTAGAGAACATGAGGACCGCCAAGAAAATATTCCAGACCGGCTTTAGCTACCCGGTCAATAACTTCTACTGCCGCAGGCGTTCCCTTCCTTCGGATTTCCTCGAAATCCACTTGAGTCAAATGTTTGAACAAAGCCGAGTTGCGCCCCATCTTAGAGTGTTTGAAGAGTTTGAGAGCAGATAACCGTTTTAAGAGAGATTGAAAGCTTTAGAGAGAGAAAGCAAATTCGCGTGAGAGTGAAATAAAATGGCCGAGAGTCCCTTTTATAGATGCGGTTTGGAAGCCCAACCGTCCCATCAACATTGGGCGGGAAATTTCCCTCCAACCCAAATGGGCGGCAAACCATGGGCGGGAACTGAATAGGCGCCAAACCATGGGCGGGGGGGTTTTGAGCGGGAAATTTCCCTCCAAAACTTTTGCTTTCGCCATTGATGACGCAATCCTCCTTTGAAACCGATTGATGCTGCGGTTTCTAAATTTAACCGGTTATTTAGAGTGAGTAGAGTTTTGCAATCTTTTGAGTTTAAGTGGTTTTTCTTTGAAGCCGGATAGGAACGCGATTGTTTTGATAATGTTAATCGGTTACTTAGATGTATATTCAAGATGTTAAGGCAACTCGGTCATTTAAACTGAAATGAGATTGTATTCATGAAGCATTGCAGAAGGGAAACCGACAAATAGATAGGCATACATAAAAATGGAAAAATACAGCTTATGGAAGAAACATTATGGAAATCCTTTCCTCCACCGAATCCTTGTTAAGAATGTTCGAGGGTGAAGCCGGTGTACCCGGTCCAAACTCTGGCCGGTATGAGAGAATTAGTTTGCTGATGTGAGGTGCATAGCCAAGACCTTTCTTGGTTATCACCATGGATTTCAGACGTTGGAAGATGACCGTGGACCAGTTGATGGCCTTTTTGCTTAAGATGTTGGTCATCATGTTGTAGGTGTTCTTTGAGTACCGCTGATTAGGAGACTGACAAAGAATGGACCGAGTGACAATCTCAAGAAGAAGTTGAGCGTGTCTCACCAAAAGGTTTTTGGGCCCATGGTCTTCCACCGGTTCCATGGTTCCAGAAAAGACGAGTGCATAATAGAATTCGTCAAGCCCTTCCAGAGGTGGAAAATCAGAGAACCCTTCTGTGGGCAGGTTGAATAGGGAGGCAAAGTCGGCTTCATCAAGCCAGAAAGTATGGTCCCTTACTGTAGAGACAATGTAATTGCCCCTGATACAGGCGCTTCTGAAGAACGCTTTAACGTCCTCAGTCAGAATCGAACCGGATTCTTCGAGGAACGGTCGAAGGCCGGTATGAATGAGGGATTCGAACTTGAGTTCCTTTGCGTGTAGCCCGTCCCATTCCTCCATACATGAATCGAAATCGATGCTTAAAAAATTTCCCAAGGTTCGGCTTGGCATGATTACGGCTTTGAGAGAGATAGAATTCAAGAGATTTCAGAAGTGATATATGTGTTAGGATGTGTTGAGCTGATTGAAGGATGGCCCTTTATATAAGGTCGTTTTTGGAGGGAAAACATGAGCTTTGATTGTCAGTTTTGTTTTATTAGACAAGAGAATCTTTATGTTTCCAAGGTTTATTGGGAAGAGGCTGATTGCGGAACCCGAGGTAGGTATTAGTTGGGAAGTAACCAAGTTGGTTGGATAGTAAATGTTCAGGTGGTTGGGGGTTATTTCATTAATTAAGGATTTCTCTTTCATTAATTACATTAACACAAACGCGGTTAATCAAAAGAGACCGAAAATAACATAGATAATACCGAAAAGGCACATATAGAACCGAATAGGGAACAAAGATAACACCGAAGGGAAACATGATAGAAGCCGAAGTGATCATGATGATGCTGGATAAAGATACACCCGGTACGTGCAGCAAAATGACCGGGTGCAGGAAGGAGTGACTCAATGTGCGTGGGAGTTGACGACACCGGTAGGGTTGTTACGACGGTTCCTTCTCCTCCAGGCCCTCTCAAACCGCTCATAGAAAGAGTCGGTTATCTCTTTGGTCAGCACTTGGGCTTGGTTCAGACTTTCTCCGGGACAGGTTGGAACACCAAGATCCACAAGAAGGCAGCTTAGTTGGGGGATGAAGCCGATTGATCGGATACCAACCATCCAGATGAGGACGTCAAACAGCACCCTGGACCAGTTCACCGGTGTACCGGTGATTATAGCTGCCATCATGTTGAAGGTCGAGTTACAGTAGGTATTTGTGACATCTCTCCCGAAGAT
The DNA here is from genome assembly GCF_907164915.1 of Impatiens glandulifera. NCBI lineage: Eukaryota > Viridiplantae > Streptophyta > Magnoliopsida > Ericales > Balsaminaceae > Impatiens > Impatiens glandulifera. The sequence goes on along the minus strand of NC_061863.1, from coordinate 28,608,191 downwards.
GCGCCTACCGATCACATCATTGAGGAGCTGATATTCAGCTCTCAAGTGTGATTTTGTGCCGTGATCTTCAACCGGTTCGTTAGATCGTGCGAGGGTGAGGGAGATCTCGGCCTTTATGTTCGCCGGAACATCGAGATCTGTCAACCCTTGCTTTGGCAGGCTAAAGCACCGTGCAAAGTCTCTTTCGGTGAAATCAAAGACGATACCTCCCAGTTTGGATTGGATGTGAGTTTCAAAGTGGGGGGTCCCCCTAAATACCCTGGCGTGATAGAAAAACTCTAGTATTGATTCAGGATAAATGGTGTGTTTGTCGTCCAGGAAGTACCGAAGACCGGTATCTTCCAGGGATTTGATCATCTTATATACCTCATAGTGCTCTGTGCTTGAACAGGATTGAAAATCAACTTGGAGGATGTTGGGGAACTGAGACATTTTTTGCCTTAGTAAGAGAATGATCTTTTGTCTTTTGAGTGTTTTGGTGAATGTTCGCTTCACTTAAAACTAGTTTGGGGGTTATCCTATTGTCCAGGTATTTCATGAGATGATATCTATTAACTGCAGGATAAGAGGTATTGCATGAAATAGGTATGTTTGCAGTGTAGGGTGTTGGTCATAGACCTGGACTGTGAAAGATATCAACAGATCTTCACGTCTTTTTAGGTGCGACCAGTTTACTTTGAAAGGGCAATGTTTCAGAACAGATATCTTTAAACACTGATAATTATTCCACTTCTGTTTGGAATTTAAATAATCTAGGATAACCTGCTTCCAAACCGATCAGTCATCAGTTGTTCATCCCGATGCGGTTATTTGGTGCATGCACCAAGTAGCCGGTCGGTTTACTCTATCTGATGAACTGGGCGGTTCTTCCATAGGTATCTTGAAGATTTGAAGTCCAACAGTTTAGGAGGAACTACCGGTTTTATCTGTCCGAACCGGTTTCCCTTTAAGCATCCTTAGGAAGGATCTGACTAATGTCGGTTAAACCGAGAGTAAGTCTGAATTGAGAGAACTTAGCTTCCTGTAGAGGCTTCGTGAAGATATCGGCTACTTGTTGGTCAGTCGATACGTATTCCAGCCGGATATGCTTCAGCGTGACATGTTCCCTGATGAAGTGGTGCCTTATGTCAATATGCTTGGTCCTAGAGTGGAGAACCAGATTGTAAGTTATTGCTATGGCACTCGTGTTGTCACAGAAGATCGGGGACTCTTCGGCTGTGACACCGAAGTCCTTCAGCTGTTGTTGTATCCAAAGTAATTGTGAGCAACAACTTCCCGCCGCCAGGTATTCAGCTTCTGCAGTGGATGTGGCCACCGATGTCTGTTTCTTGCTATGCCATGAAACAAGCCGGTCACCTAGGAACTGACATGTTCCGCTGGTGCTTTTTCTGTCAATCTTACAACCTGCATAGTCTACATCTGAGTAACTCGTTAGATTAAAGGACGAGTCCTTTGGATACCACAGACCGACATCAGGTGTGCCCTTTAGATACTTCAGTATCCTTTTTGCGGCTGTGTAGTGGGATTGTTTTGGATTTGCTTGGAATCTTCCACATACACCGACTGCAAACAGAATGTCCGGTCTACTCGCTGTCAAATATAGGAGAGAACCGATCATGCCCCGGTATGCAATCTGGTCTACCGATTGACCCTCATCATCCCTGTCCAATTTAATCGATGAGCTCATTGGAGTAGCCGCCGAGGAGCAAGTGTCCATCCCGAACTTCTTTAGTAGCTCCTTAGTGTACTTAGGTTGGCTAATGAATGTTCCTTCTTTGAGTTGCTTAACCTGAAGACCTAGGAAGAAACTTAATTCTCCCATCATACTCATTTCAAACTTGTCAGTCATCATTTTTGAGAATTTATCACATAGCTTAGGATCTGTGGAACCGAAAATGATATCATCCACATAGATTTGAACAAGTAGGATATGTTCCTTCTTTTCAAATTTAAACAACGTTTTATCCACCGAACCGATGGTGAAATCATGTTGTAATAGAAACGCGGTTAGTGTATCATACCAGGCTCTAGGTGCTTGCTTTAGACCGTATAAAGCTTTATTTAACCGGTATACATGGTTTGGAAATGCAGCACTTTCGAAACTGGGTGGTTGTTCAACATACACCTCTTCACGTAGGTCACCGTTCAAGAATGCACTTTTAACATCCATTTGAAAAACCTTAATGTTTTTGAAAGCAGCAAAGGCAAGAAAAATTCTAATGGCTTCAATCCTAGCTACAAGAGCAAATGATTCTTCAAAATCAATTCCTTCTTCCTGTTTGTAGCCTTGTGCCACTAATCTGGCTTTGTTCCTCGTGACCAAACCGTCCTCATTGAGTTTGTTTCTAAATACCCATCTTGTTCCTATGACCGATTGATCCTTTCGGTCTAGGAACTAGGTACCAGACTTTACTACTCTCGAACTGGTTTAGCTCTTCTTGCATTCCCAAGATCCAATCCGGATCTGACAATGCTTCATCTATTCTTTTCGGCTCAATCTGGGATATAAAAGCGGAATTAAAGTATCCTTCCAGAAGTTGACCTCTAGTTCGAACAGGTTCTGAAGGGTCACCTATAATTTGCTCAGGAGGATGTTTGCTGTTTCTTCTGAGGTTCAGTTCAGGGATGTGTACCAAATTACCGTTTACTTGATCAAGGCTAGACGTGTCGGTAGGCTGAACAGGATTGTCAGACCGACCGACTTCCTCGGATTGGACCGAAGTGTCAGCTTCCTGTTGTGGAACAGCTTGATCCGGATGGGTTTCAATATTACCCATTTGGTCATGGACAAACCGCCTGAAAACCGGAGTCTCATCTTCACTGTCAGAATGGATATTATTATTTTCCAGTCTGTTGTGTAGATCAAAGCATGAAGTAGTATTACTTTCAACCGATTCATCGAAAATAACGTGAATTGTTTCCTCCATGGTTGAGGTTCTATTATTATACACTCTATATGCCTTACTTACTGCGGAATAACCTAGCATGATCCCGGTATCGGTTTTTGCATCAAAAGCAGTGAGTTGGGTCTTACCATTTATATGTATATAACACTTACAACCGAAAATCTTGAGGTACTTAAGTTTGGGAACCCTATTAAAATAAACCTCATACGGTGTTTTGTTGTGAAACTTGTTAATTAAAGACCGATTTTGTGTATAACATGCAGTGTTGATAGCCTCAGCCCAAAATTTCTGAGCAATGCCTGAATCGGCTATCATGGACCGTGCGGCTTCCTTGAGAGTCCGATTTCTTCTCTCGGCCAGGCCATTCTGTTGAGGAGTCCTAGCACTAGACAACTCGTGTCTAATGCTGGGTTCATCAAGATATGCGGTTAATGTACTATTGGTAAATTCGGTACCTCGATCACTTCGAATGCTATTAATGCGAGTTGATTTTTCATTTTGCAGGCGCTTAAGAAGTGTAATCAGGTTTGATACGGTTTCACGTTTAGATGGTAGAAATATTACCCATGTAAATCTAGAATAATCATCAATAACTACCATGGTGTAGAGCATACCTCCTAGGCTAACAACCTGAATCGGTCCAAATAAATCCATGTGAAGAAGATCTAAGCATCGACTAGATTGGATATTTCCTTTACTCTTAAAGGTTGACCTAGTTTGTTTACCCATTTGACATGCTGAGCAGACCTTATCTTGATTAAATACTATATTAGGAATGCCTTCAACTAGCTTTTTACCGCGAATGTAGTTTAAAGTTTTCATGTTTAGATGGTTTAGTCTCTTATGCCACAACCAGGTTTGATCAGTCTTAGCTATCATGCATATAGGATATTCTACCTTCGTTTTCCAATCTACCTTGTAGATATTACCTATCCTATTTCCGGTTAGCAGTACAATACCTTGAGAGTTCTTGACTAAGCATGCATGTTTAAGAAATTCTACAGTGTATCCAGCATCACACATCTGACTAATGCTAAGCAGGTTAAAACGTAGGTTTTCAACTAAGAGTACATTATCAATAGTTAGGTTACCATGGACAATCTTACCCTTGCCCACAGTTCTACCTTTTGAGTTGTCACCGAAGGTGATTGAGGCACCGGTTACTGTTCTGATATCGGTTAGCAAGTTGTTATTTCCGGTCATGTGCCTGGAGTAGCCGCTATCCAAGAACCATTCAGAGTTTCCTAGCCGTTTCTTTGGATCCTGCAAGATATACATATTTACAACTGTTTGGTACCCACATTTACTTGGGTCCACATGCGATTAGTCCCTTAGGTATCCAAACCTTGATAAACCGGACAGTCTTCTTTGCCAGGGTTTTAACTGTCCTTTTGGCACTCGGTCTTGTGTATCTCGGTTTTTCTACATAGGTCTTAAATGGTGGTGATCTTCGGTTTGGTGATCTTTGGTTTGATTTATGCGGTTCAGGATAGGTTTTCATATATTTGAGGATTTCGGCTTTTCTCTTCACAGGGTCAAGCCATTTCTCAGAGTCAGTTGGACCAACATAGTCGTATTTTAGCTTTTCTTGCCTATAGTATGCGGTCAACTCTTCTTCAGCGGTCCAGGAGCTTTTAAGAAATTTTATAAGGGGGAGGTTACCTCTTGTAAACTTTACTTTCTCTACGGGTTTTCGGTCTTTGGAACTATCCTCTGTGTATCCTAGGCCAAACTTGCAACGAGGATGTCTGTAATGACTACACATTTTCTTTACTATATCACTAGATCTCTTATATGCAACCATCTTATATTGAAGTCGGGCATTTTCTTCCTCGGTTAATTCTCTAGCCGGTTCACTAGATTGTTCGGTCTTAGGATCTAACTCGGTTTCTAAGGTATGGGTATCATCAGGTTGTACGACCTCCGGTTCGGTTATAATGGGTACCTCTGGTTCTGTCGGAATGGGTACTATGTGATCGGTTCTAATGTTGAGGTGCTTAGGTAGCATGGCTAGTAGGTTCCTATATTCTTCTACCATGTCATTCAATGCATTATATAACTCATCTTTAGTAAATTCTTCACAGGGAGAGTCGAATACCTGTTCCTCGTTTGCCATGAGACATGTGAGTTCATCATCACTGTCACTGTGAGCCCATAAGCTTCCTCCATCATCGGCTATCAGTGCTTTCGGTACCTCACTTCCTTCACCGGTTTGTTGATAATTGTTTCGGTCATTTTGGTAATCCGGTTTCTGGGTATCCCTCCTCGGTTTCCTGCATTCCCACTTAAAATGTCCCAAACAGTTACAGTTATAACAACTTACATTGGATTTATCACCATAGTAGTTGTTTGTCGGTTGGCTTCTTTTCATGAACCTTCCAAACTTCTGTGCAAGCATTGTCATGGCATCCTCGGTGAACTGTTCGACGGTTCTGATCGGTACAGGTGCAGGGGCCGGTGCAGGTGCAACCGGTTCTGTAGATGTGATTAGTGCTCTGGTTGATGTTGAGGCCGAGACATCTTCTTCAGTCCTAGATCTCATTTCGAACTCATATGCCTTAAGATCTTCGAATACATCGTGTAGTTTCATCTTACGTAGGCTCTTTGATTCCCTCATTACCATTGTTTTTATGTCCCAAGTACTTGGAAGAGATCTCAAAGCTTTCATAATGACTTCTTTGTTGTCATACCTCTTGCACAGAGTCGCTAACTCATCTAACACACCAGTGAATCGGTCACTGTATTCCTTCATAGTTTCTCCCGGTTTCATTTTGATGCTTTCAAACTTCTGTGTAGCCACCATTATCTTGTTCTCCTTTGTTCTTTCATTTCCCTCAAAAATCTGGATAACCGTGTTCCATGTCTCCTTCGCGGTTGTGCAGTCTCTGATCTTGCAGTATGTGTTTCTGTCCACACTGTTGGAGATTCGGTTTTTAGCGTGATTATCTAGGTTGTTTCTTCTCCTATCTTCAGCCGTCCATTCCTTTCTGTCCTTATCAATGAATATCGGTCCTTCTGTCAGAATGGACTCCATTTCATCATCCAAGGTGATTAAGTGCAGGTGCATGCGTGCCTTCAAGTTGGCAAAGTCGTCACCTTCTAGCATTGGAGGCCTATCCTGAAACATGCTTGCTTGAGTATTGAAACTAACTGCTCTGATACCAATTGTTAGGATCTAGGTAGCCGCTGGAGGACCGGGGGTTGGACCGGTTAGCGGTTCTTACTCGAAGGGTGGTGGTTAATCCGGTTAGAGATTAACACCGGGGTTTCAATACTACACAACCTGTCACAAACCCTTGAACTAGGTTCAAGCGCGGAAGAAGTTTGCTTTCAGGCAGAACCGGTTTCGGATGATGAGGATTTAGAAATTGATGGGTCGGTTTCGGTAACCTGGTTATTCGGCTTAGATGGGATTAGGTAGGTTGGAGCGGTACAGATCGGTTAGATAATGAAATCGGCAGACAGTAAATAACAAGACAGATTTTATGGATGTTCGGAGATAAAACTCCTACGTCACCCCTTCCTCTCGAAACCGCGAGAAGGATATTCACTGAGGAATACAAGTACAATCCGATCGAGACTTATTTCCTGCTCGATAACTCTCTTACAATTTACACCGAAATTGTAAAACACACACTTTAACTTTAGCACTTAGGCTTTCTTAGAACAACACAGTCTTATCACTTGTAGAGTAAATGCTCTTAGAATTTCTCACTTGTTTCACTGTATCTCACTTGTCCCCTTGTGTCCCGTATTTACTCTTCTTCAACTGCCCCTTTTATAGGTGAAATATGCCAACGGTCATATTTCACTACCTTGAATCTGATTGGTTGAGCAGAGGTGCAGAGGTTCAGTGATTCAGTGATTCAGAGTCTGCGGTCATCTTTTCAGACCTGGCGGTCAACCTCAGACCTGGCGGTCTGTTCTTCCGGTGTGTAAGACAAACCTGCTAGGTTTGTCTTTTACTCAATGTAGATACTGTCTGTTGGACAGTTGTCTGTACTTGGAAGATCTCCTTTCTGACTTATCCCGAAGTGGAAAGATCCTGTAGGACTGTCTTCTGCAGTCTGCAGACTTTCCTCAGACTTCTATGGATATGGAAGTGTTCAGTCTGTTCCTTTGGTATCATTCTCAACAGATACCCGAATTGTCTTCTTGTACTGGTCGGTCATTTGACTTAACCGGATGGCTTCCGGTACGAGTGATGTAACCGGACTTCTTCCGGTTATTCCTTTGCCTTGTGGCTGATCGGCTGTTTGATGATTCCGGTTTTAAGCTTTGGCCGACCATTTCTTTGTGCGGTTATATTCCAGATGTTCCTGGTTGGTTTAATGACTTGACCGGCTAGTTTTCTTAGCCGGTTCTTTTGTTTGTCCGGTCCGGTTCCTTGTTTCTGCATGGAGGATTTATTTAAGTTAGGTTTATTTGAACCGGTCTGATTTTATCTAATAGTCTATATCCATAATGAGAGGGAAAAATTACTTTGGAAGTAATGATACTCTCTAGACGAATATCCTTAATCGGTCTAATTAGACAAGGGTGTCTAAAAGAAACAGTGTGTACTTAGACGTATTTTTGCTCATAATCTATACATCTAAGTCTATATGTTGAGGTGTTATACCTACGCGATTAGACGGACACGTCTAATAGACATTAGACGTTTTTACGTCATGAGCAAGTGGATGCTCACGTCTAATTAAACACACGTCTAACACGTGGTGTTTATGCAGAATTAGACGTACACGTCTAATAAACATTAGATGGATTTTTATAAACACGGAATTAGACGTATGCGTCTAATAGACTCATTCGTCTAATAGATGTTTTGTTATATGGATTTGTGAAGTAAGAAAAACGTCTAAATATGTGCCGATTAGACTGATCAATGACAACTATCCCACATTGAGAGCTATCTGTTTTTCCCGCTCAAAATATCAAACAGTCATCTCTTAATGACATGAAGACACGTGTCTATCAAGTTTAGAGAAAATGACTTATATACCCTCATTTTTAATGATGATTTCTTGAAAAAGGACGTCTAACATTTATTAATGGGTCATACCCTTGAGAAAAGACGATTATTCTGTATTTCCCTCTTTTGTCTATATAAGGATATTAGTGCATGAGTTTGAAAGCTTTCAATTTCTCGAAATCCTTAAGAACCCTAGCTTTTCTTGCATTTCTCTCACTAAATCTCTCTGAAATATTGTGTCGTTTCATATCCTTTGAAAATGGTGAAGAAAATCACTTTGGGTCACTGTACTTTGCAGGTGGACTTTCCATCTGTATACACGTTCGATCAAACGGAGGTGGTGAAGATGTTTCAAACCCTAGAATATTCTGGGTTAAGGAAGTATCTAGGCGGACCTTTCATCTTCTACGAAACAGAAGTTCGCGAGTTCTTCAAAACATCAACTATGGTGGGTGAATCCATCGTAGCAACCGTCAACGGAATGAAGTTCTCTTTCGATGAAGCAGTTTATGCGGAGTTCTTTGAACTTCCGACGGATGGTCATCTATTCGACTTGATCCTTTCTTCTAAAATCATGGAGGAGATGAAGACAACTTTTTCTGCCGACGATTCGATGATCCATGTGAATGGACTCAAGAAGGCATTCAAACCGCATTTCATTCTTCTGAACAACATGGTGGCAAAGGCACTGCAAGGGAAATATGGCTCTTTCCATCTATATAGTCAAGACCGTTTTGACTACATGTGTGCTATTTCAAAGGGGATCCAGGTAAACTGGGCTCATACCCTTTTCCAGAACTTGTGTTATTCTATCTGTCAGACGAACAAGGAAAGCATAACATATGCGGCTCAACTGAGTCATTTGTTGAAGAATTTGGGGGTTCCTGTTGGTGAACCGGTGCAGATCAACTCTCCTAGAGTATTTACTGCTCTTACAGTTACTAACACGCTAACGAGGTTGAAGAGCAACCTTGAATCTGCATCAGGTGCTTCTAGTTACCAGACCAGTGGAAAGCTTTCCACCCGATCCAAGCCTTTTGCTTCTGTTATGTCAATAGGGGCAAAGAGAACGAAAAGGGTAAATGAATCGGAGGCCAGTTCCTCCAGTCTGAAGAGTCCAAACAAGAAAGACTCTGAATCTGTTGATTCAAGGTTGAAGCAAGGTCCATGCGTACTTGCTGCAACTCCAATGTCCTCATTATCCACTCCCTCAACCATTTTGAGGAAACCTTCGAGATCCTGTGTCTCAAAGGAGAAGAAGACTAAGGCGCCCCGCGCGTCTAAATCTGTAAAGGTAAAGTCTTCCAAATCTTTGGCCGTTGTGCCTAAGTTTAATGTTCCTATAGTGAAACAAGATGAATCTATATTCTCTCTCTTGAGAGAATCTGCTGAAGGGCCTGCTGTTGAGTCAGCCGGTCCAAATGATAAAACTGTTGATAGGATTGAGTCTCCTGTTGTTCAAACTAATCTTGTAGCCTCCGGTGCTACAGAGTCATCTCAACCAGAATAATGTGTCATTTCTACCTTTGTTGCTGGTCAATCTGTTGAACGAGAAGTTTCTATTCCTGCTCCCAAAGATTCATTGGTAGCTGGGAAACTTGTTCGTATGGAGCTTCCTGCTGAGCTCTGTAAGAAACCTCAATTAGCATTCGAACTGATGCGTTCCAGAAAATGGGAAGATGGAATCGTGATCGGTGAACAAACACCTACTCCAAAACCCATAGAGGTTGTTGGAAAAGGTAAATCTATTGCAATTCAAGCTCCTGAAAAGGTATCGGAGGCAACATGGATTGTTGACCTCATTTTAGAGCAAGTTAAAGTTCTTACATCTGGGAAATTGGAAATTTATGAATCTTGGTCCATGGAGAATGTCTTCCAAGTACAACGATTCTTTGTAAAACTCTGTTATAACTAAAGAATGGAAGAAGAGGGCGGCAAACGAGAAGAAAGTTCTGAAATGGGCAAGAACTTCAAAAGTTGGGGAGGCTCTGAAGAGAAAAGATCTAGTGGAAGCGTGCATATTTGGAAAAGCTCTTTTTCCAATCTTCGAAGCCAGGAAAGTTAATTTCAATCCTGATGAGAAAGGATCTGATGTTGAAATGAAGGTTTTGAAGAAGTTGAATGATATCCTGGACAGTTATGTCTTTGTTTCTTCTCGACACATTCATGGTGCCGATTGCTCTAGCACAGAACCTCTCAATGAAGAAGAAGCTATGGACATTCAAGATGCTGATGAGCTAGATGTTGCTCTCTTGATCGAATTCGGGAATCTTTCTGCCGAAGAGAGACGCATTCTAGATCAACCTATTCAAGAATGTCTGAATGAAGAAGAAGTAGATGTGATTGTCCAAGAGCCTGAACAAGCTCTTGAGGTAAATGAAGAAGAAGTTCTTTTGGAAGAAGTGATTGAGGAGGTTGTTCAAGCTCCTATTGAAGAAAATGTGATAATAACCCCTGTTGCGAGAACAGAGGTTGTTCAAGAGAAATTGGCCGAGGATACTCAGCCAGAAACTGTCAGAACTGAGGGGGAACCTTCCAAAGAAAAGGTCGATGAAGAAGAAAGTTCCTCATCTGATGAGGAACATGATCAACAAACAATGTTTATCAAGCCCCGTCTATTTCCCGACACCATTGTGAGAAATGTTCACGAAAACATCAATAATCCTATTCACTACTCTGGAAATCTTCTTGAGAGATTTCAGAGAGCTGAAGAAGAAATGGAAGAAGAAGAGCGAGACAAAGCTGCTAGAAATGCCGAAATGAATCAACCGAATCAATCCTTGCAGATTCATACAATCTTCGAGTCTATTCAAAGCATGGCAGCAGAATCTGAAGAAATCTCGTGTCATGAAGAGTCATCTACTGGAGGAAACAAGGTGTTAAGATCTATGAGGTCTATGCTCTCATCGATTTAGAAGACCATGTCACAGGCCATGAACTCGAAGGAAGAAGAAAGAGAGGGCTTTAGTAAGATTATTAAGGTCTTCACTGAGCTGGATAACACTTTGATGAAGAACACATATGAGACTCATATCGCAAATATAAACTTTTCAAAGTTTGAAAAGAAACTTGTCAATCGTCAAACCGAATTATTTGATATTGAAAGGCAAATCAATGATGAACGCCTCAAGGAAACCTTGGAAGAATTCAGTCTGGTGAAGAATCAGATGGTGGAAATTCAGGGGTGTTTAAGCAGGAATGATAATGAACGTCAGGAATTTGCTGACTCCATTGCTAGGAAGTTTCAAGTAAAGGAGGACGCAAAGGCCAATGCTGAATGTGATCAACCTCGACCAGCTCAAGGTGAGTCAAGTCGAAGAAACGATGGTGTGTCAACCGACACAAGATCCAGGCGAGCTCCAAGCACTGATGACAATCATAGGCCAACCAAGAGAGGTGGAGGTCGAAGTGGTGGTGGTCGGAGTAGGCTATCCAATGTTGATCAAGGTGGACGTTCCAGTGGTGGTGAACGCGGTGGAAGATCAAGTGAAGGCGGTCGTGGTGATCGCGGCTATCCTCCATTCTTCAACATGCTTCCTAGTCAAGAAATGAGTCCAACCGATCCTTGAGTTAAAAGGGAAGAACAATGATCTCTCTTCTTTTACTTTATTTAACTCTATTGAACAATTTTCTTTGATGGTTTTTCGAATACTAGTTTTGGATGAATCTGCAAGTGTTGTGTTTATTTATATGATGAACGCATGTTTTGATATATGTATGCATGTTTGCAATTTCTTCATCAAAAAGGGGGAAATTGTTGGGTCAAATTATTTTAACTAAGTGATGAAATAATTTAACTACTAAGATTTTGATGATGAAATAACTTATGAGTTTTGATACAGGTGTATTGAAACAATATTTCATAAGACTTGGATATAAGGAGGGTCATTAGACCGATTTTTGACATTGAATGCATAGAATTAGACGTACAGTCTAACTCATCGGAGTTAGACGTGTAGTCTAATGAATGCATAGAATTAGACGTACAATCTAACTCATCAGAGTTAGACGTGTAGTCTAAAGACGTGTAATTAGACGGGTGGTCTAATAGATACACGGGATTAGACGTTAGTCTAATGTATAAAATTAAATGTACAGTCTAACTCATCGGAGTTAGACGTGTAGTCTAATGAATGTAAAGAATTAGACGTAAGTCTAATGAATACGGAATTAGACATATAGTCTAACTCACCGGAGTTAGACGTGTAGTCTAATAGACTTGTAATTAGACGGGTAGTCTAATTGATATTCGGAATTAGACGTACAGTCTAACTCATCGGAGTTAGACGTGTAGTCTAATATATTTGCAATGAGACGGGTAATCTAATTTATGCGGAATTAGACGTGCAGTCTAACTCAGTGGAGTGCAGTCTAATAGAAAGTGAAAGTTAGACGTGCATCTAACTCCTTCATACAAGTCTGAGGTAGAACTGGAATTAGACGTGCAGTCTAACTCAGTGGAGTTAGAAGTGGAGTCTAATGGTTATTGGATAATTAGACGTGTACTATAATTAGTGAAAGTTAGACGTGCGTCTAACTCCTTGAGACAAGTCTGAGGTAGAACCGGAATTAGACGTGCAGTCTAACTCAGTGGAGTTAGACGTGCAGTCTAATGGTTATTGGATAATTAGACGTGTAGTCTAATTAGTGAAAGTTAGACGTGCGTCTAACTCCTTCAGACAAGTCTGAGGTAGAACCGGAATTAGACGTGCAGTCTAACTTAGTGGAGTTAGATGTGCAGTCTAATGGTTATTGGATAATTAAACGTGTAGTCTAATTAGTGAAAGTTAAATGTACGTCTAACTCCTTCAGAAAAGTCTTAGGTAGAAGCGCAATTAGACATGCAGTCTAACTCAGTGGAGTTAGACTTGCAGTCTAATAGTTATTGTAATTAGACGCGAGTCTAATTCTATTAGACCAGTCGGTCTAATAGACGTTTTCTATTAGAAGGAGATGTTTTATTTCATTAGACTGATTTTCACAATCCGTCTAACTGAAATACGTCTAATGCTCAGTTTAAGCAGTACACTTGAATCTAGCATTTCACCTACCCACGTGCTATAACTGTACCCTACTCCTGCTCCACTTTCTAGTGAAGATTAGTACAACAGCTATATGCATCCAATCAAGGAATGCCGCGTAAGAGAATTTTGCTCACATTACTTGTTTTACAGGACATCCCTGATGAAATATTCGGCGCACTACCAGTGATGTACGGCCACGATCCTTGTGCTCAGAACCTGTTGTGTACAATGGAGGCTTTCCAATGGAAGAGTGTCACGTATCATTCTAAAGATTCGACTGTTAGCTCCTGCTCAGTATTTAACAAATCTCAAGGACAACGGAAAATAAGCCTTGCCTTGCGAATTTTGCCGAACGAACAAGCAATCGTATTTTGTAGAGAGAGAAACTACTCAATCATCTTGCTTACTGAACTCATACTGTGAAGCTTTTTTCTGATTGTACTGTGTGTGAATCAAGAGATAACTTGAATCAAAACACCTTTAGCTGAGTGATATTCTTCATCTTGTAATTGAACAGAAAGTGTTCTGTTCAATAGTGAGCTAAGTGTGTGTGTAAACTGTATTTGATTCGAATCATATTATAGTGAATCCTTCCGGTGGTTGGAAGAAGGGGTGACGTAGGAGAGTTTATCCGAACATCCATAAACAAACTGTTGTGTTCTTCATTTCTGTCATCTTTTCATATTTCATCTTGTGCTTCAAACCCAAGTAAACAAATCCGCCTTGAATCCGTTTCAAGTGTTTACACAAGTTTGCGTAGAATAGAAAGCGAATTAAATCTCTAATAGGATTTCTTTCAAACCGTTTTTCATAAGCCTTCATCCTTAGTCAGACCGCAGTCTCTATCGATCATGCCGATCCTATCAGGATGTATAGTCTGAAAAACTGGCTATGTCATCTTTTGCTCAGAACTGCCTGCATGACTGCCAGGTGTTGAGGAAAGTGAAGCGTGCAAGCAACCTCTTTGCACCAGGCGTGATAACGATCAACCAAACCAGAGGAGAGAGAAGAAAGTGACCGTTGGCTACTCTCAGCTATAAAAGGAAGATCAAACGTCTTCATTTAATGCATTATCAGTTCTGAAAGTTGTAAAGTTACGGATTACGAAAAGCATTAAGTTCTAGAGAGATAAACAGTTTTATTCCAAAACCGGTGTGTCTAAAACCGGAAGCTTTTTGTATTGTGTTGTGTTGTTGTTGTATTACATCAAAAGAGTGAGTTTGGTGTAACCGGCGAGTAGCGAAGTTGGGCTCGACCGACAGTATTGTTGTAACTCTAAGAGTTAGTGGAGATCCTTCTCATAACCTGAGAGGAAGGGGTGACGTATGAGGGTTTTCTCCGAACATCCATAAACAAATCCTTGTCTCGTGTTCTTTCCCTTGCTTTTATTACTTAGCCTAACCTCAAACTAATCATACTCCTAAAACTGGTCACTCATATCCATAAAACCGACTCCTCCCAAAACATCATCTAAATTCGCATAAGTTGCTTCAACCTGAAACAGACATTTCCGCCCTTGAACTCGGTTCAAGAGTCTGTGACAGTTTGTGCAGTGCTGAGAACGGTTTTAGTCTATAACCGGACTATCACCAAAGTGTTGTGCGTGTTGTAAGCGGCCACCCTTCCTGAAACCGGAAACATACCCGGTCCTCCAAGGGCGTCCCCGATCCTAACAAGTACCGGGTATGTTTCCGGTTTCAGGAAGGGTGGCCGCTTACAACACGCACAACACTTTAGTGATAGTCCGGTTAGAGACTAAAACCGTTCTCAGCACTGCACAAACTGTCACAGACTCTTGAACCGAGTTCAAGGGCGTAAATGTCTGTTTCAGGTTGAAGCAACTTATGCGACTTTAGATGATGTTTTGGGAGGAGTCGGTTTTATGGATATGAGTGACCGGTTTTAGGAGTATGATTAGTTTGAGGTTAGGCTAAGTAATAAAAGCAAGGGAAAGAACACGAGACAAGGATTTGTTTATGGATGTTCGGAGCAAACCCTCCTACGTCACCCCTTTCTCTCAGGTTATGAGAAGGATCTCCACTAACTCTTAGAGTTACAACAATACTGCCGGTCGAGCCCAACTTCGCTACTCGCCGGTTACACCAAACTCACTCTTTTGATGTAATACAACAACTCAACACAACACAATACAAAAAGCTTCCGGTTTTAGACACACCGGTTTTAGAATAAAACTGTTTATCTCTCTAGAACTTAATGCTTTTCGTAATCCGTAACTTTACAACTTTCAGAACTGATAATGCATTAAATGAAGACGTTTGATCTTCCTTTTATAGCTGAGATTAGCCAACGGTCACTTTCTTCTCTCTCCTCTAGATTGGTTGATCGTTATCATGCCTGGTACAGAGAGGTTGCTTGCACGCTTCACTTTCCTCAACACCTAGCAGTCATGCAGGCAGCTCTGAGCAAAAGATGACATAGCTGGTTTTTCAGATTTGGACACGTGTTGGACATGCACCTCCGATTTTCAATTTCGGATCAATAAAGCATCATTGCTTTCCTCGCATGCTTCCGATCGGATCTGATCTTCTTTTATTCTTTCAAGACACGTTTCTTTCGTCATGGTACGTCACTCTTGAAATTTGAATTTTTCCGGTTTTTGTGTCTTGTGCTGTATCATCCGGCAGGTATGTAAGTTTTTGTCTTGGCTAACCGGTCGCTTGAGAAAGTGAAAACCGGTTCCTCTGATCTTTAACTTGATCACTTGAAACTGGTTTCTTTGAAGTATAGCAGCAACCGGTTTTGATACCCCAACCGGTTCATACGGTTTTGATCTGTACCTGCACATGAAAGTTAGCAACTGTTTAGTTCGTCCGGCCGGTTCCAAAAATTAACTTACTTAATTTTTCTATCAATTTCTCCCTTTTTGATTATTTAGAATAAATATTCAAAACTTGTAATGTGTGGCCGATTCCAAAAATTAACTTACTTAATTTTTCTATCAATTTCTCCCTTTTTGATTATTTAGAATAAATATTCAAAACTTGTAATGTGTGGCCGGTTTTAAAAGAAAACTTGTTTACTAGCCAGTTAGAAAAATTAACTTACTTAATTTTTCTATCAATTTCTCCCTTTTTGATTATTTAGAATAAATATTCAAAACTTGTAATGTGTGGCCGGTTTAAAAAAAAAACTTGTGTTTGATTGTTTTTGAAGAAAATGTTTCAAAAGCATATGTTTGATTTTTGAAAAATATATGTTGAAACTGCCATAAAAATAACATAACCAAGTTCCGAGTCATAATTAAACATAAGTTGTTTTGACGGAAATAAAGAGAGATTAGGGCTTGGATGGTCCCCCCTTGTGAAGCTCCTTTTCTGGTTCTTTCTCAAACCGTCTTCTTTCTTCTTCCTCTCTTGCCTTCCATTCCCTCTCACGTCTTTCAGCATCAATCATCATTCCGGCCCATACACTTGAATGACCGGTACCCTTTTTCTTGAACCCAAAATTTGTACAGACCGGTTTTGGTGGAGGAGGTGGCGGAGCGATGATTTGTCTGACGCTTGGAGTTGCAGTTGAGCCTTCGGTTGTCCTTCTCTTCCGTTGGTTAAGTTCCTCAGCATCTTCTTCTTCTTCTTCATCAAGCGGTTGAGCATTCAGTACGACTGGTACAGCTGCTCTTTGTTCTGCCCGCTTGATCACGTTCTTAACTGCACTATGTTTCTTCTTATTCCTTGTATCCATTGAGTGGGACGATTGAACCGGTTGGAGTTTCTGGATGTTGGCCTATTCTTCCTCGTTGCACTTTTGGGCGAATTCATAGTCTTTTTCTTCAATCTCCTTCTGCAACCGGACCCTTTCCATTTCTTCCTCTTGCAACTTCTTTGCGGTTTCAGCATCCGTTTCGATTTGCGTTTGAGTTGTGCTGATTTGAACCTTGGACATCTCCCAGATTTGGATGGCCATTGTCTGCAGCATGTCCAATAATGGAGCGGTTGCGGCTTTGATGGACTCGACAATCATGGTTTTGACCGAGGTCTGCATAGCCGTATCCATCATGGATCTTATAGAGTTTGACAGGTTAGCTTCAGCCGTTGCAATTCTTTCGTCGGTTGTGGCTTTAAAATTTCCAAGGCATGAGTCAACTGTCTCAACCACCGCTTGCTTAATTTGATCAATTTCCGGAGCTTTGGCCGTTTGAGAAAATTCTTGTTCTAGGTTTTCAGTTGTTCCGGATGTCTCACCGCCCATATAAAATGGCTTACTTTGATATAAGTCGGCATTGTTGAGTTGGCGTTGGCAACCTTTCCTCCACTGCATATCAAAAAGATCAAGATTTTGGACGAGCTGTTCTCGCACCGCAATAAACCGTTCGGCCATCCTCATTTCGATCGGGTTTAGCGTCGCGTCTTTAGTTTCTTGAAAGGCATTCTCTACTGCCTGCAACCGAGCGTTTTTAAGGATTACTGCGGTTTTGCTAAAGGCAGGTTGAATAAGGTTTGTGTTAGCTAACTGAAGGGCCCTCTCTTCTAGCCTGATGAGCTTGTCCCAATATTTGTTGTCGTTCAAACCTGGAGCCATGTCGGATATTTTTGTTTCACATCGGAGCTTCACCCACAGGATATATGGAGCTATCGCTTCACTGGCACCCTTGTTCATGTCCCTGATAAGTTCCTCGAAGACTTCATCTTCTTCCTCTACGGTAAAGGTAACCTCATCCCCGGTTATGGCTTCTGGTTGAGGATCGGTTTGCAGCGTACCTCGTCCTGTTACGGTTGTATCTTCGATAAGAACCCCCTTGCCTTTGTTGACCTGAACAGAACCTTCAGGTATTGTCGCTGAGTCAGATGGCCCATCTTGAGCCGATCGGTTTTCTGGAGCTGTCTTGCCTCCTGCGGAACCGGAAGGTTCCTGTTCTTCAAGGTTACCCTCCAGAACCGGAGGTGCAATCTCTGTTGTATTGGCCGCTTCTTCGACCGGTTGAGCTTCTGTCTGATCAGGTATCTCAGCCTGATCAACTGGCTTCCTACGACTTGAAACATCATCCTCTTCGGTTTCCTTTGTGATCTCTTGGACACATTATCAATTGCTTCTGAGGTATTCAAGCCCACATTGGCTATAACCTCATCAATTCGTTTACTTGGTGACTTGGAGGTTTCAGAGTGAATGCTTACCTCTGCTTCCTCCTTGGAAACGGACTGGTTTTCTTGGCTCCCCGAAGATTCGGTTTGCCTTGGAGAATTAGATGGAATGGGGGTAGGAACGACGGTGTTGATGGGAATGGTTGAAAGACGTCTGCGGTTCTTTCTGGTGGATTATTCGAGTAAAGCGTTTTCTCGGAGTCCGTCGGTTTTTTGAACTCTTCCTCGCAGCTACCTTCTTTCTCCTCTTCGGTTCTGGTGAGGCTTCGGTTTCAACCGCCTTTCTTGCCGGTTTCTTCTGTCTGGTTTCTTCTTCAACCGGAACCGAGGAACTGGCTCCCTTGGACGACTTTGTTCTTGAGGACTTGGGTTTGATCGTCTTCTCCGGTTTTTCGATCAATGACTCTGAATCAAGAATAGTGGAGATTGGAAGCGGTTTACCTTCACCCAGTTCCACATTAAGGAACTCAAGGATTTTGACGATCTGCATTGCAAAGGCCTGCACCCGGCCATCTTTCTTTATCACCATCTGGCAAAATTCTTCGTAGATGACGTATCCCCAGTCCACCTTGTCACCGCGGACAATGGCCAACAGCATTCTGAGTTTGAGATTCGTCAGGTTGTCGAAATTACCTCCTCTTCCCTGAAGTGAGCGGGCGATGACAGTCAGCAACCATCTGTATTCCGGTTTTAGCTTGCTCCTCCGTCTAGAGTGGATCACCAGATCTTGACCTGAGAAAGATACCACCAACCGGGCAGCATTTGATTCTGCATCGGTTAGATCAATCTTTAGGTCCAGACCGGTGTTGGGCAGACCGAGAACTTCAGCGAATAACTCCTCAGTGATGAGAATGGCCTTCCCGTTGACTGTGGCCGAGATCTTCCTCTTCAATAGTGTCACCGTCGCCAGGAACTCCGTCACCGCCGCCGGATAAATGATGAACGGACCAGACAGAAACTTTTCCAGCCCAGAATCTCTTAGAAGTTGAAGAACAGCCTTGTTTTTATCATCGGCATGTTCGTCAATATCTGCGAAATCCAATTGTAACATCCATTGGAATGGAGCTTTGCTTAGATCCATGATGATTTTGAGAAGAAGATATGAAGAACGATGAAGATTGGAGAGAAGAAAGCTTTGAGGATCTGGAAATTTGTAGAGAGAGAAAGCACAAGTGTTGAATGAGAAGTTGTGAACTTATATACATGGCGGTTCCAGACGGTTTGAAGATGAACCGTCGATTGATGTTTTTGGCGCCAATTTTCCCTCCAAAAGTTACTACCGTAACTTTCGGCGGTAAAAGCGGAAATCCAGTGGGCGGTAAATTTTGGGAGGTAAAACCGTGGGCGGTAACGGTTTTTCAAATTTTCATTTTTGCTCGAAGTTCCGGTTTTACTTGAGAACTTACTAACCGGAAGTTTTTTTTTTTTTGGTTAACTTGAAGTTTTTGTATAAGTTTGGAAAACCGGAAGAAAGAATATGAATGAAAACCGGAGACTTTGAAGATTAAAATATCTAATAAATAAAGGAAGTGGTGAACATTTGATCGGTTTTGGTCGTACAACAAAATGACCAAAAACCGGAGAAGACAACAAAAGAAAGAAAAAAAATTTAGTCTTCTGTGAACCATCCCCCTTCCATCCTCCTTTCATACCACTTGTCCACGGTGTTTTCCGGTGATCGTTCCTCAATTCTTGATATCCACCTGTGTATCATGAGTATGGAGATGGTGTTGGATGGTCCAACCGGAACACCAGTTCCAAGGTTGCGACGCTTGGACAACCAGAACCGGGTGATTTGAGGGGCGTAACTGGTCCTTCCCCTTGTAGCGGTCTTGAGCTGCTTCAGTTTGTTGTAGAGGTAGGTTGCCCAGTTGATAGAGGAATTGCGAATGATGGCTATCATAATGTTGAATGCCTCCCGGCTGTAGTTCTGGTTCGGCATTCGGCCTATGATAGACCTTTGGACCAAATCATGAAAGATTTGGTAGTGAGGAGCGAGAGTTTCTTTCTTCCCAAAGTCCTTGATCGGAGCGTAGGAAGAAGAGAAAATCTTGAAGAAGTCTTCCTTAGCCGGTAGGTACGGCGTTGGGAAGTCTGAGAAACCTTCGGTCGGAAGGTGATAGAAGTTGGCGAATTCCTCCTCAGTAAACTGGAGGAATTGGCCGTCGACGATGGTGTGGATGCTGCCATCATCTAAAATATGACCATTGTTGAAAAATTCACACACCTCCTCCACGAGGATGGTGTCTGAACCTTTAAGGAAGCCCTGGAGGCCTGAATCTATGATGTGTTGAAAAATGCAATCATAGAATGCACTATCTTTGATATCCTTAAAGTCGATGATAAGAGTATTTCTGAGTTCGGCAGACATGATGATGAAGAGGGTGTTGGAAGGATTTTTCTTAACTTTCAAGTTTTAGAGAGAAGGAATGCTTGGAGGCGTGTTTTGAAAATGAGGTTGAGTCCCCTTTTTATAGCTTGGAACGGTTGAGAGCATTTAATGGGAGTATTTGAAAAATCTAGCCGTTTATGTCTAGTCATTAATGACTTTGTGATTTTTCCAAGAGAATACAAGCATGTCTTGTCTAATCACGTCCGGCATGCTTATTGAGAATGAGAATTTCTGTTTCCAAGAGATTTGATTTGATTTTTGATACGGCACATTGAATATTTGATCATTTATGATTTTTAAGTTTTAACTTAAAAAGGAAGGAAATCTGATTCATTGATTGATGTACAAAACTGGTAGTACAGCAAAATTACCGGTTTTGTGAAAAGAGATAAAAGAAAAGAGGAAAGGACAGGTTAGACGTTGGATGACTCAGCCGCTTGATTTCTTCTAGCTTTCACCGCTTCCCACCGGTCGATCATCTCTTGTACTCTTTCCTTGGTGAGCACATGCCTTGGATGAAGAGTTACGAATGGTCCAGAGTGGATGTCCAGACTTGCACAGAAACCGCTCAGCTGAGGAGCGTAGCCGGTTTTGTTGGAGAGGAGCATCTTCTTCAGGTTACTGAAGATGATCCAGGACCAGTTAACCGGTGTCCCAACCGTTACAACGATCATCATCTCGAAGAGCCTTTGGGTGTAATAGTAACTTTTCTCTCTGCACAAGACAGATTTTCCCAGAATCTCGCAGAGAAGCTGGTACTTATGAGAAAGTTGGCTTTTAGCACCCCAGGGTTTAACCGGGATGTCAGATCCTGAGAACCGGCGACACATCTCTTCCATTGTCACCGGGGAGTATATTAGGTCGGTTACCCCTTCATTGGGCAAACCGCAGTATACAGCGAAATCCGTCTCGCTGAATAAGAACTTTTGACCGTAGACTTGTGCAACGATGATATCTCGATGCACTTCTTTTCCGGACTGAAAGAATTCTTCGACTACTAGGTAGTCAAGAATAAATCTGTTCTCAAGGAAACTTCATAGCCCGCTTCTTTCTACGGCTAAGAACATTTCTTTGACTTCATGATCTTCATATTGGTAGATTGAATCAAAATCTGCCAATAGAATCTTCTTTGCTAAGGAGTTGGTGTTCATGTTCTTGAGAGAGAGGATTTATCTCAAGAATGATACTTGTGAATAGTAAACTTGTGAGGTTTTGTGAAGGATTATAGTTGGTTTATATAGCCCGGGGTTCGGCTGGTTTTAATGAGTTTAAGCATGCTTGATGATGTCATCATCTACTTAATAGACCTTAACTTGTTGAAGTAACTAAAGTTTATTTCCAAGATAAAATCTAATTATTACCAAGATAACAATGATGACAAATATCTATTGACAAGATGTGAGTCTCCCTCTCTTGATGATGGACACATGTCGTCATCTTGATTGTGGTAGACTTATTTTTATTGATTACAGGCTTCATTTTTCAAAATATGCATAAAAACTTAGTCAGTCATCCCAGGTTAGTTGGAGAAGTTCATTTTATCAGACAAGAATGCATTTGTACTAAGCGGTTTTCCATGACCGGTTTTAGTGGGATATTTTGCTTCGATTGTGAAGAAACGTTGATTTATGTCAACATTTGTTCAACTTTGGATTTGTTCTATCCACTTAAACCTGGTTATTTCAACCGTATAGTAAATATACATATGATTTGAAGTTATGAAGTAATCGGGTATAACCGGAGACTCCCTCCCAGTTAGCATATTTGATTTATCAATGGCCTATTTGAATATGGTTTGAGAAGCGATAACTTCTCCCTGAACACATATCCCGGTTTCTTACATGCATGCATAATCATGATATCAATTGATTAAGATTAGTAAGTCCCAAAATATTTCGAAAGTGAGAGAACTTAGCTTCCTGTAGCGGTTTTGTAAATATATCCGCTACTTGTTGCTCGGTCGAGACATATTCCAGTCGGATGTGTTTCTCCTGAACATGCTCCCGGATGAAATGGTGTCGGATATCGATATGCTTTGTTCTTGAGTGCAACACCGGATTGTATGTAATCGCTATGGCGCTGGTGTTGTCACAGAAGATTGGAGATTCCTTGGCCTCTATCCCGAAATCCCTTAGTTGCTGTTGGATCCAGAGAAGTTGTGCACAGCAGCTTCCAGCCACTATGTACTCTGCCTCTACGGTTGATGTTGCAACGGATGTTTGTTTCTTGCTGCTCCAAGTGACTAACCGGTCACCCAGGAACTGACAGGTTCCACTTGTGCTTTTTCTGTCGAATTTGCATCCTGCGTAATCGGCATCTGAGTAGCTTATAAGATTGAAGCTCGAGTCTTTTGGGTACCAAAGTCCCACTTCTTGAGTTCCCTTCAGGTATTTTAGAATTCTTTTGGCCGCCGTATAATGAGATTGCTTTGGATTTGCTTGGAACCTTCCGCACACTCCAACCGCAAACAAAATGTCAGGTCGGTTGGCTGTGAGATACAGCAGAGATCCGATCATTCCTCGATAGGCTGTGATGTCAACGGCTTGACCATCATCATCTTTGTCCAGCTTTACTGAAGGACTCATTGGCGTAGCCGCTTCGGCACATGTATCCATCCAAAACTTCTTCAGCAGTTCGGCTGTGTACTTCGGTTGGCTTATGAAAGTTCCGGCTTCAATCTGCTTAACCTGAAGTCCTAGAAAGAAACTCAATTCTCCCATCATACTCATTTGAAATCTATCAGTCATCATTTTCGAAAACTTGTCACATAATTTTGGATCGGTTGATCCGAATATGATATCATCAACATAAATCTGAACAAGTAAGATTTGTTCCTTTCTTTCAAATTTGAAAAGTGTTTTGTCTACCGAACCTATTGTAAATTTGTGATCAAATAAGAATTGTGTCAAAGTATCATACCAAGCTCTTGGAGCTTGTTTCAAACTGTAAAGGGCTTTATTCAGCCGGTAAACATGGTTTTCGTGATCTGGATTTTTAAAACCTGGAGGTTGGTTAACGTACACCTCTTCATTTACTTTACTGTTTAGAAACGCACTCTTAACATCCATTTGAAAAACTTTGAAATTTTTGAAAGCTGCATATGCTAAGAATATTCTAATGGCCTCAAGTCTAGCTACAGGGGCAAATGATTCTTCAAAATCAACGCCTTCTTCCTGTTTATAGCCTTGAGCCACTAACCGGGCTTTGTTCCTCGTAACTAAACCGTCTTCATTGAGTTTATTTCTGAATACCCATCGTGTTCCTATAACCGGTTTGTTTTTCGGTCTAGGGACTAGGTACCTGACTTTATTTCTCTCAAACTCGTTTAATTCCTCTTGCATTGCTAAGATCCAATCTGGATTTGACAATGCTTCATCCACCTTTTTCTGCTCAATTTGTGATATGAAAGCTGAGTTTTCTTAGTGATCCAAATTTTGTTGCCTAGTTCGGACGGGTGAGGATATGTTACCTATTACTAGTTCAAGAGGATGATTCTTGTTCCTTCTGAGGTTAATCTGAGACGTGTCTACCAAGCTTTCGGTTGGTTGATCAAGGTTAGACTGATCGGTAGGTTGAACAGAGTCAGACCGACCGATTTCTTCAGTAGAAACTGAAGCGTCAACTTTCTGCGGTAGAGCAGCTTGAACAGGCTGAATTTCAGCATCAACCGCTTGGTCCTTGACAAAGCGTCTAAAAACTGGAACCTCCTCTTCATCATCAGAATAGATATTAAAATTTTCCATTCTGTTGTGAAGGTCGAAGGGTAGTGCAGTGTTTCGTTCAACCGATTCATCGAAAACAACGTGTGCGGTTTCTTCAATTGTTAAAGTCCTAGTGTTGTATATTCTGTAGGCTTTACTTACAGCTGAATATCCCAACATTATTCCCTCATCGGATTTAGCATCAAAAGCGGTCAAGTAATTCTTGCCGTTATTGTGAACAAAACATTTGCTACCAAAAATTCGAAAATACCGTACGCTTGGAATTTGATCAAAGTAAATTTCAAAAGGAGTTTTAGAAAACCGTTTAGTTACCAAAATCGATTTTGTGTATAGCAAGCGGTGTTGATAGCTTCAGCCCAAAACTTTTGAGCAATACCCGAATCAGCTATCATTGACCTTGCGGCTTCTTTGAGAGTTCGGTTTCTTCTCTCAGCCAGGCCATTTTGTTGAGGAGTTCTGGCACTAGACAACTCGTGCCTAATACCGGAATCATCAAGAAAAGTAGTTAAATTGCTGTTTATAAACTCAGTTCCTCTATCACTTCTGATTTTATTTACTCGAATGGATTTTTCATTTTGTATTCTCAAAATCAATTTAATCAGGTTTGGAGTTGCTTGGTTCTTAGAAGCTAGAAAAGTAACCCAAGTAAATTTAGAATAATCATCAATAACTACCATAGTATAATGCATGCCTCCTAAACTAGTTACTTTAACCGGACCAAACAGATCCATATGCAGGAGTTCTAAGCATCGTTCAGATTGATAATTTCCTTTACTTTTGAAAGATGATTTTACTTGTTTCCCCATTTGACATGCAGCACATACTTTATCTTTTGAAAACTTAACGTTTGGAAAACCGTGAACTAGTTACTTGGAACAGATAAAATTAATTGTCTTGAAATTCAAGTGATTTAACCGTTTATGCCAAAGCCAGTTTGGATCATTTCCGGCTATCATACACACAGGTTTTTCAAAATTAGTTTTCCAATCAACTTTGTAAATGTTTCCTATCCGGTTACCGGTTAACAAAATGTCATTGTCTTGATTTTTGACTAAGCATGAGTTTTTAAGAAATTCAACTTTGTAGCCCACATCACACATTTGGCTTATGCTTAACAGGTTAAAACGCAATTCTTCTACCAAGAGTACATTACTTATAGATAGATTACCATGGACAATCTTACCCTTGCCCACGGTTTTACCTTTCGAGTTGTCTCCGAATGTGATGATTGCTCCGGTTTCGTACTTGATGTCGGTTAGTAGCTCCTTGTTTCCGATCATATGCCTTGAGCATCCACTGTCCAAGTACCATTCTGAATTCTTTAGCCGGTTACTCCTCCTAACCTGCAACAAACACTTATTTACACCTTTTTGGTTCCCACATTCAGTTGGGTCCATGGTTGATTAGTCCCTTTGGGATCCAGACTTGAATGAGTCAGATCACTTTCCCGGTATCTGTTTTTATAGTCTTTGGCTTAACTTCTTGGCTGTTGCTCAAGAATGCCTTATGTTGTGATGAGTTTCTTTGATGTCGAGTTTTATTAGGTTTACTTGGTTTCCGGTTGACTTTCCTTCTCTCAGGATGAAGCCATTTTTCAGATTCAGTAGGACTTACATATTTAAGCGTTTCTTCCGGTTTTAGGTTATTTTCGGTTTGTGAACTCTTGACAAATTTTATAAACAGAAGCTTATTTTTCGTGAGTTTTATCCCGTTAGGCTGTTTTGTTTCATTTTGTTTATTTGGTTCATAACCGATACCATACCTACACTTCGGGTGTCTTTTATAGTTACACATTTGTTTCACTGCTTGTCGTGATCTCTCCCACGCAGCCGTGATGTACATTCTTCGTTCATCGGTTTCGGTTACCGGTTGAACTGTCTTCTCATTATCTGAGAATAGTTCATCCGGTTCATACATGTTGATTTCACATGTTTTATCATATACATTATTTATCTGTTCGGTTTGAGTTTCTACAGGGGTCGGTATGTATGTAGATATGTTTCTGAACTCAGCAACCATTTGTTTGAGTGCAGAAACTAGATCTTCTTTGGTAAATTCGTCAGAAGAGAAATCAAATACCTCTTCGTCGTTTGCCATGAAGCAGGTTACTTTCTCTTCACCATCTTTATTATCGGAGTATGCCCACTCGCTTCCACCGTCGGATGCAATGAGCGCCTTTTGAATCTCTTTTCCTTCGTCAGCATGTTGATCATCGTATCTCCGGTAGTCATTTCGTTGGTTGTTGTTTCCCCGGTAGTTGTTCCCTTGATAATTGTTTCCCTGATACCGGTTGCTTTGATAGTTGTTCCCCTGATAGTTGTTTCCTTGATAGTTTCTTTCCGGTTTTCTATCATCTCTTCTTGGTTTTCTACACTCTGACCTGAAATGTCCAAAACCGTCACAGTTATAACATCTCTTGTTTGATTTATCTACATAGTTATAATTAAAATCGTTATTAGATGGTGGCTGGCTCTTCTTCATGAATTTTCCGAATTTCTGGGCTAACATCGCCATCACATCTTCAGTAATTTGATCGGTGTTTTTGACTGGAGCCGGAACGGTTGATACGTGGACCGCCGGTTCCACCGATGTAACCAAAGCTCTGGTTGCGGTTGATGTGGATGCTTCATCTTCGATCCGAGACTTGATCTCGAATTCGTAGGCTTTTCGATCCTCGAACACATCATGCAACTTCATCTGCCCAAGGGTGCTCGACTCCCTCATCACCATGGTCTTGATGTCCCACGTGCTTGGCAGAGATCTTAGGGCTTTGATGATCACTTCTCGGTTGTCATACTTCTTTCCGAGTGTTTGAAGCTCGTTGACTACACTGGTGAACCGGTTGCTAAATTCTTTCATGTTTTCTCCCAGTTTCATCCTGATATTTTCATACTTCTGCGTAGCCACCAAGATTTTGTTCTCCTTAGTTCTTTCGTTTCCCTCATGGATCTGAATGATCGTTTCCCAAGCTTCCTTTGCATTTTCACACTCTGATATTTTGTTCAAAGTGTTATTATCTATAACCTTGTAGATGTGCCTCATGCAATGGTTGTCCAGGTTAATCCGTCTTCGATCTTCACTCGTCCATAGTTCTGCCTCCTTGTTGATCTTGATCGGTCCCTCTTTCAGGACTCGGCTCATCTCATCATCTAACGTAATCAGATGTAGATACATCGGTTTCTTCTAACTGCTAAACGCTTCACTGTTTAGCATTGGCAGCTTGTCGCTGTGGGTCATGCTTCTCATTTTCTTTGGTTGCTTGAATGCTGAGAACCTCGCTCTGATACCACTTGTTAGGATCGGGGACGCCCTTGGAGGACCGGGTATGTTTCCGGTTTCAGGAAGGGTGGCCGCTTACAACACACACAACACTTTGGTGATAGTCCGGTTAGACTAAAACCGTTCTCAGCACTGCACAAACTGTCACAGACTCTTGAACCGAGTTCAAGGGCGGAAATGTATGTTTCAGGTTGAAGCAACTTATGCGACTTTAGATGATGTTTTGGGAGGAGTCGGTTTTATGGATATGAGTGACCGGTTTTAGGAGTATGATTAGTTTGAGGTTAGGATAAGTATTAAAAGCAAGGGAAAGAACACGAGACAAGGATTTGTTTATGGATGTTCGGAGCAAACCCTCCTACGTCACCCCTTCCTCTCAGGTTATGAGAAGGATCTCCACTAACTCTTAGAGTTACAACAATACTGTCGGTCGAGCCCAACTTCGCTACTCGCCGGTTACACCAAACTCACTCTTTTCATGTAATACAACAACTCAACACAACACAATACAAAAAGCTTCCGGTTTTAGACACACCGGTTTTGGAATAAAACTGTTTATCTCTCTAGAACTTAATGCTTTTCGTAATCCGTAACTTTACAACTTTCAGAACTAATAATGCATTAAATGAAGACGTTTGATCTTCCTTTTATAGCTGAGAGTAGCCAACGGTCACTTTCTTCTCTCTCCTCTAGATTGGTTGATCGTTATCACGCCTGGTGCAGAGAGGTTGCTTGCACGCTTCACTTTCCTCAACACCTGGCAGTCATGCAGGCAGCTCTGAGCAAAAGATGACATAGCCGGTTTTTCAGATTTGGACACGTGTTGGACATGCACCTCCGGTTGTCAATTTCGGATCAATAAAGCATCATTGCTTTCCTCGCATGCTTCCGATCGGATCTGATCTTCTTTTATTCTTTCAAGACACGTTTCTTTAGTCATTGTACGTCACTCTTGAAATTTGAATTTTTCCGGTTTTTGTGTCTTGTGCTGTATGATCCGGCTGGTATGTAAGTTTTTGTCTTGGCTAACCGGTCGCTTGAGAAAGTGAAAACCGGTTCCTCTGATCTTTAACTTGATCACTTGAAACTGGTTTCTTTGAAGTATAACAGCAACCGGTTTTGATACCCCAACCGGTTCATACGGTTTTGATCTGTACCTGCACATGAAAGTTAGCAACTGTTTACTTCGTCCGGCCGGTTCCAAAAATTAACTTAATTAATTTTTCTATCAATTTCTCCCTTTTTGATTATTTAGAATAAATATTCATAACTTGTAATGTGTGGCCGGTTCCAAAAATTAACTTACTTAATTTTTATATCAATTTCTCCCTTTTTGATTATTTAGAATAAATATTCAAAACTTGTAATGTGTGGCCGGTTTTAAAAGAAAACTTGTTTACTAGCCAGTTAGAAAAATTAACTTACTTAATTTTTCTATCAGTATAGTTAAACGTGCAGTCTAGCTAATGAATGTTAGACGTGCATTCTAACTCCTTCAAATTAGTTTGAAGGGAACCGTAATTAGACGTGTCGTCTAATCCCATTTGACCAGGTGGTCTAATGGATCCTGCTATTAGACGTGGGCGTCTAATTTCATTAGACGAGGTCGTCTAAGTGAAATACGTCTAATGTCAAGCTTAAAGAAGTTGCTTGAAGCTAGCACATGTCTACCCACGATCAACTAGATGTACGCTACTCCTTCTCCACTTTGCAGTGAAGATCAGTACGACAACCAATTGCAACTAATTGATTAATGCCACATAAGTAAATATTCTTCCCACTACTTGTTTTTGCAGGAATATCCTAGAAGAATATTTGGCGCACTACTAGATTGGTTCGGCCACGATCCTAGTGCTCAGAGTATGCTATGTACTATGGAGACGTTCCAATGGAAGCTCGCCACATGTCATTTTGGAAGATTCGATCGTTGGTACCTGCTCCTTATTTAAAGATTCTCAAGGACAACGGAAAAATATCCAGAAGATAATATGCTGAACATTGAGTAATATATGCGAATATTCAAACTATCATATTGAGAGAACTTCTTTCTTGTTATACAGTGTGTTTATTAAGAGAGAGTTAGAATCAAAGCATTGTTTTAGCTGAGTAATATTTTTCATCATATTGTAAGTTGAATAGAGTCTGTTCTGTTCAACAGTGAGCTATTCGTGCAACTGTATTTGATTCGAAAGTATAGTGAATCCTTCCGGTGGTTGGAAGAATGGGTTACGTAGGAAAGTTAGCTACGAACATCCATAAACAAAGTGCTGTGTCTTTTTCATTTTGTCATCTTCTCATTCATGGTTCTTAGCTTCAAACCTGAGCAAACATTTCCGCACTTGAATCGTTCAAGAGTCTGCAAGGGTTTGTGCAGAATAGAAAGTGATTTAAATTCCTAACATGATTTCTATAAAATTGTTTATCCTAAGTCGACATCAATACCCAGACCCCCGTCTCTATTGTTGCCGCCGATCCTATATTGGTATCAGAGTTCTGTTTCCTATTCTCAAGCTTCAAGAACCTGAATCATGTCTATCATTAACGAGATCCCTATTCTGTCGAGAGACAATTGTGACTATTGGATGATGAGAATGCAAGCTCACTTGGCTACTCTTGATTGTGATATGTGTAGCGTCATTACCGATGGCCCATAAAGATTTCGATGCCTAGATGTGAGTGGACTATTGAAGATAAGATGTCCAACAACCTGGATAATGTGACCAGAAATATTCTGTATCAATCGATCAACATGAACATATTCTACGAAATCAAGTCATGTTCCTCTGCTAAAGAAATATGGGAGAAGTTGATTCAAATTTATGGTCGAAATGTTCAAGCCAAGAAGAACTAGAAGGACCAGAAAGTCTTCATGTGTGTTGAAAATAAATCTAAATGGGCTGACATTGACTTAGAGGATCCTCATGTTGAAAAAGAGACTGAAGCCGTAACATTCTTGATGGCAGATGACCAATCCAAGGTAAATGATATTTCTACACCAGAATTTACCAACGAGGAGTTAACTACTACACTTAATAAAATGGCCATTGAATACAAGAAGTTATCAGACTCATTTTATGAAATGAAAGTAAAATATGAAGCCAATATTTCTTCTTCTCATAAAACTTCTGAAACAAATGTTTTTGAAAAGAATGAAGTAGAGATTTCATCCGAGAATGAGATGCTCAAAGAACAGATTTAAACTCTTTCTGCTGAAAACAAAAGGCTAAATTATGTTGTTAGTGTTTGGACAAGGTCTGGAGAAGTTGTCAAACATCAGATTAGTATGCTGAAACCTGCTGGATCTAGATCCGATTTAGGATTTGATGGCAATGACCCAAACCAGTCATGCAAAATGTCAAACTCAGCAAATGACAAGTTTAAGTCAATAAACTTTGTCAAAGGGAGTTCTACTGATAGTGAATCTGATCAAATTCATTATGAAATAGCTTTGAAGAATGAAATAACTTATGTTACGCCGACTGTTAGTTGGCTGAATAATAAGTTAGAGACAGCCAGCATGTCTGGTAATCTAAAACCTAACTCAAAGTCAAGGAGTTTTAAAAGAAAATCTTCTTCAAAAGCTAAGGGATCAGTGGCTAGCAGGAAGGCATCTGCTATGTCGAAATCATACGCATTAATCACTAAACAAAATGGGAAATCCATTAGAATAACCCAAATATGGATTCCTAAGGGACTAATTGACGAAGGACCCAATTGATGTGGGTACCAAATGTTTGTAAATATTGTTTTGTGTAGGTACACGTGAATGATGGTCTCGAGGAATTTATGTGGTATCTGGATAGCGGTTGTTCTAGGCATATGACAAGAAACAAATGACTTCTTACTGATATACCAGATTGTTCTAGACCTAAGATCACTTTTGGTGATAACAAGAAGGGTAAGACCATGGGTAAGAGTAAGATTATCCTTCACACTTGCATATGTCATCTTACCCTTACTTTTGGCCTTCCCATCAATCACAAATTTACATACGCACAATCACATATTCGTAAGGCATTTACCATCAACCACAAATTCACATACGCATTTAAGTAGGCATGTCATCTACATCGACCACAAATTCACCCACTCATACCCACATGCACAATCACATATTTGTAAAGCATATACGTAGGGACTCACACATGCCATCTACATCGACCACAAATTCACCCACTCATACCCACATGCATAATCACATATTTATAAATTCACATCAATCACAAATTCACACTCGCATATGTCATCTTACCACATACGCACAATCACATATTCGTAAAGCATTTACCATCAATCACATACGCATTTACGTAGGCATGCGATCTACATCGACCACAAATTCACCCACTCATACCCACATGCACAATCACATATTTGTAAAGCATTTACGTAGGGACTCACACATGCCATCTACATCGACCACAAATTCACCCACTCATACCCACATGCACAATCATATATTTATAAATTCGCATCAATTGAGACTCGAACTCTGGTCTCCAATATGAAATGTGAACACTTTAACCATTAGACCACTTGTGATTTTTTAATTTAATTTAAAATTTTATGTATGTATAAATATTTATTCTTTTGTTAATTAATAATAGATAAAATTTATAATAATTAAAAGAAAATTAATTAATTAATCATATAAATAATAAATATGCATAGAAGGATAATATGAAAAAAATATATTTATATAAAATTAATGATAAAATATACTATACATAGATTTTAGGAGAGAGAAACGCTTAATATTAATTTTTAAATAAATTAAAATTGTTATTTTATTAAAAATATATAAAATTATGTGTAAGAAAATATGAAATATATATATATATATATATATATATATATATATATATATATATATATATATATATATATATATATATATATAAATAAATGAGGAAAAAGAAAAGAAAAAATAAATTAATTATTAGTGTTACAAAAACAGAAATTAATTAAGAAAGATATATTATAAATATGAGAGAGAAATGAATATAAAAGAGAAATTTGTAATTTTATTTTAAGTTTAATAAATCATTTAAACATTATTATATATTATATATAGTATTATTATGTATATTGTAAATATATTATATATATATATGTATAAATAAATAATATTAAATATAAGTTTATATAAAATTAATGAAAAAAATAATATATATAATTAGGAAAGAAAAATTAGTAAAATAAAATAAAAATTAATTAGAAAAGATAAATTCATAATTATGGTATAAGAGATAAATTAGTAATTATGAATAAATAATTATGACAAAAGAAAGAAACTGTTATAAAATATAATAAGCCTATATGAGCTATGGTGAGAGTGAATGTCACCTTACATTTTATTTATTAAGCATCATTATATATATATATATAGATTTTCCATTTCAAATCATCCTTTTACTCAGGTATATTAACTTTTGATCTATAACCTTTGATGAGTGAAACTAAAATTGGAATTCCAATTCCAATTCCATGAGAATTGATATTGAATTATAGACGGACCAATAATTTGGGTTGGGGTGAGCTTAAAAAAATTAGGTTGATTTTAAAAAATAACGAGAAAATTTTAAATAAAACGAATGTATGAAGGTAAGTTTTACTATTTTTTTAATAAGTAATAAACAAACCATGAATTATATTAAATTATTTTAAGAAATTAGCGGGAATTATCAAATTTGTAACGTATATATATATATATATATACACTACTGAAAAAGAGGTCAAAACCGAGAGTAAAAACTCTCGGTAATGACCCTATATCTTTTGGTATAGACCAAATACCGAAATTTTGGGTGATTCTCGCCATTCCTCGGTATTGACACTTTCGGTAAGTATAATTGGCCGTTACTGAGAGATATCGTAGAGTTTTCAGTTTAGATACCTGAGAGAAAAACCGAAAGTTAATTGGAAAACTTTCGGGTTTAATTCAAAGGAAAAAACCAAAAGTTTTCCAATTAACTTTCGGTTTTTCCCTCTGAATTAAAACCGAAAGTTTTCCAATTAACTTTCGGTTTTCCTTTTTAAAAAAACTTGAGAGTTATATTGAAAACTTTCGATTTTTCCCTTTCAAGAAAAACCAAAGATTTCCATACAACTCTCGGTTTTTCCTTTTGAAATAAACCCGAGAGGTGTATGAAGAACCTTCGTTTTCCCCCTTTAAAGAAAAACCGAAAACATTCCATATAACTCTCGGTTTTTCATTTTCAAATAAACCCGAGAGGTATCTGTAAAACTTTCAGTTTTTCCTTTTCAAGAAAAACCGAAAGATTTCCATTAAATCTCGGTTTTTCCCTACAAAATGTACAAAATATGCCGATTGTTTTTTGCGCAACCTAAACCTATTCAGCCAAACTAATATATCAATTCATAAAACAAATGACAATCATAAAGAAAATGATCAATCAATCCAAAATTCTCAACCAAACTAATCATCCAAACAACCTGTTTAAAATTCAAATAAAAACTTACTCAACCAATTCATAAACCTGTTTTCAATCAAAACAACCAATCAAAACGTACTAGAATTAGATGGTGGGGGAGGACGGGGTGGTTGTTGATGTTGCCTCATAAAAATTTCAAAGCTCTCCATCTTGCATTCATTTCTAACGTTTCCCTCTCTATTCTTGCATTCATTTCTACTTTTTCTCTCTCCATTCTTGTCACAATTTCTAGCTTATCCGCTTGTATTTCATTAAGCATTCGAGTTCTTTCTTCATCCCTCTTTTCCAATTCCTCCAGTTTTATCGTCAATCTTTGATTCTCTTTAAACAATCAATCAGTAGATCGTTGTGAATTGTTGCCACTTCGACGATCCTCACGAAAGTGTGTGGGTTGGACGCCTGATCCCATACTGAACACTCCCCCATGCTTTTGCTGTCTGAACACCCTCTCCGTCAATTGAAAGTTAGATATTTCCGGTTCGTTACTTCTTACTTCCTCCATCTCAACCTGCACATTTGAAATAAATTTTCATTTATATAATAAATAAAGTAGATATATGTAATTTATTTAAATTCAATTAACTTAAAATTTTCTCTTACTCTCGTTCGTCCAGGACAGGGGTTGGGTTTTCTTTCGTAGGTTTTAAGGTATGAGTCCTCTTGAATACTTCAACGATAGAGGGAGTCCGTCCCATTTCAAGCGCCTATTGAAATAAATGATTTATAAAATGAATAACAATATTTATCAGCCTCCTCGTCAACCTAGTCGGGAGTGGAATGATCTTCCTAGTCATCCTTCTCGTGAGCCTCATCGTCAGCCTCCTCGTCAACCTCCTCGGCATACCCATCTCAGCAGACATACACTCAATAAATTCTTCAACCTCAGCATCAACATCCTCATCATGTGTATCAGTAGGGGGAGTAGTAGCTAACGGGTCCACAACTAATGGTGGTTGATCTCTAGAAGACTCTTCTCGGAGCATTAAGTTTTCTAACTGTACAAGTAGGTTTTGGTATGGATTACACAATTTGCTTGGTGTTTTCCTCATTTTCTTCCAAGTAGTTTTTGGACCTTCAGACATTCTTAACACATATCATTAATAAATGGACGAATAATTGAAATAAAGTAGTAATAAAAATGAATATAAAGTAAAAAATATAAGAGTAATGATAGGGGAGCGAAAAAATTGTAGCGAATGAGGCAGCGAATGATGTGGCATTGTACATGTCACCTAATAAATAGGACGCGTATCAATTTTTCTCTCTCTTTCATTTTAAATTGTACATGTCACCAAACTGTGTTTAATAATTTCTCTCTCTTAATTCTTTTTTATTTAAATAAATTATTTAATATTTTCCCTTCTTTAATTTTATTATAAAATTATTATAAATATTTACTTAATTTAAAATTGAAAAAAATAAATTTGTAATTTTAACTTAAAATACAAATTATTAATATTTATAATAAATAAAATTCAAATTACTAATTTTCAATATATATATATATATTATATATAAATATATATATATATATATATATATATATATAAAGAAACGTTATATAAAAATAAAAGTTATAATATTATTTAGAAGGTGAATTTTAATATATATTAAATAAGAATAAAAATAGACTTTTTATTTTTTAAGAGAAATAAGAATGATTTAAAGAAGAGAAATCATAATTTAATATGAATATTTTTTAAGAGAAATAATTCAAATTATGAATATATATATTTAACTTTTATTTTATATATATTTATATTTAAAATTTAATATATATTTTAAAAATATGTGCATTTATATATTTTATTAATTTGATTTATTCGTTCTCCTTAATATTATTTATATAAAAAATATATAAATAAATTAATTAACTATTAATCGCAAAAAATTAATTAAATTAAAAAAATTAATCATATTCATATTTAACTTCTTATTCTTTTTTATATATATATGTTTATTAATTTTTACAGTTATTACTTTTAAATATATATATATATATATTAATTAATTTAAATATACAATTATAAATTAATAGTAATAGAAAAATTAAGTAAGTTAATTTTCAAACCGGCCATACATTACAATTTTTGAATATTTATTCTAAATAATCAAAAAGGGAGAAATTGATAGAAAAATTAAGTAAAGTTAATTTTTGGAACCGACCAGAAAACTAAACAACTATTAACTTCTATGTGCAGGAACAGATCGAATTGAATAAATCGGCTGGAACTTCATAAACCGGATGAAGAACATCTCAAAGCAATCCAGTTCCAAATGATCAAGTCAAGATCAAGAGGAACCGGCCTCAAAATTCTCAGTAGACCGGCTAGCAAAGAAAAGCCAACATTCCAGTCAGATCATTATATGACAGAGTCAATCGGAAACTAAGAGTTACAAAGATGACGTAGTGTGACGAAATAGACGTGTCTTGAAGAAATAAAAGAAGATAAGATCCGATCAGAAGCATGCGATAAAAACAATGATGATTTACTGATCCGACTCAGACAGCCAGAAGATGCATGCCTGACACGTGTCCAAATCTGCAAACCGGCTACGTCACTCTTACTTGAGGAGTATATGCATGCTTGCCAAGTGTTAGGAAGATGAAACGTGCAAGCAACCTCTCTGCACCGGCGTGACTGTGAACTGACCAATCCCATGGTGAGAGAAGAAAGTGACTGTTGGAAGACTCTTCACTATAAAAGGAGACGAAGCGACCTCATTAATGACAGTCACGAACATCTTAGAGAGATAAAGAAATCTCACGCACGATCCAAAACCGTTGTGTCATTTACCGAAAGCTTTATTTGTTAGTGTATTACATGAAGAGTGAGTTGGTGTAATCGGCGAGTAGTGAGTTAGGCTCGACCGGAAGTGTAATTGTTGTAACTTTGAAAGTTAGTGGAGATTCTTCTCATAACCTGAGAAGAAGGGGTGACGTATGAGGGTTTGCTCCGAACATCCATAAAAAGTCATGTCTCGAGTCTTTTACTTATTTCCTGTTTACTCTCTACTTACTTAACCTAAACTTAAACCAAAACGTAATCTCACTACTAAATCAAAACCGGTCCACTCATATTCTTAAAATCGACTCCTCATAATTTTCATCAAAGTCGCATACGTTGCTTCAGACTGAAACATACATTTCCGCCTTTGAACCCGGTTCAAGAGTCTGTGACAGTTTGTGTAGTGCTGAGAAAGGTCTTAGTCTCTAACCGGACTATCACCAAATTGTGTGTTGTGTGTTGTAAGCGGCTACCCTTCCAGAAACCGAAAACACCCCGGTCCTCCAAGGGCGTCCCCGATCCTAACAAGTGGTATCAGAGAGAGGTTCTTAGTACTCAAGCAACCGAAAAAGATGGGAAGCATGACCCACAGCGACAAGCCACCAATGCTAAACAGTGAAGCGTTTAGCAGCTGGAAGAAACATATGTATCTACATCTGATCACGCTAGATGATGAAATGAGCAGAGTCCTGAAGGAAGGGCCAATCAAGATCAACAAGGAGTTAGACGCATGGACAACTGAAGATCGAAGACGGAGTAACCTGGACAATCATTGCATGAGGCACATCTATAAGGCTATAGACGATAATACCTTAAACAAGATATCAGCCTGTGATAATGCAAAGGAAGCCTGGGAGACGATCATTCAGATCCATGAAGGAATCGAAAGAACAAAGGAGAACAAAATCTTGGTGGCTACACAAAAATATGAAAACATCAGGATGAAACCGGGGGAAAACATGAAAGAATTAAGCAACCGGTTCACCAGCGTGGTCAACGAGCTTCAAACACTTGGAAAGAAATACGACAACCGAGAAGTAATCATTAAAGCCTTAAGATCACTGCCAAGCACATGGGATATCAAAACCATGGTGATGAGGGAATCAAGCAACCTCGGGCAGATGAAGTTGCATGACGTGTTTGAGGATCTAAAAGCCTACGAGTTTGAGATTAAGTCTCGGATCAAAGATGAAGCATCCAAGTCAACCGCAACCAGATCTTTGGTTACATCGGTGGAACCGGCGGTCCAAGTATCAACCGTTCCGGCTCCAGTCAAAAACGCTGATCAAATCAGTGAAGATGTGATGGCGATGCTAGTTCAGAAATTTGGGAGATTCATGAAGAAGAATCAGCCACCATCTAACAACAACTTTAGTTATAATTATGTAGATAAATCCAATAAAAAATGTTATAACTGTGATGG
This sequence comes from Impatiens glandulifera, assembly GCF_907164915.1. NCBI lineage: Eukaryota > Viridiplantae > Streptophyta > Magnoliopsida > Ericales > Balsaminaceae > Impatiens > Impatiens glandulifera. The sequence continues at coordinate 28,570,130 of NC_061863.1, read as the reverse complement.
TTTTGGACATTTCAGGTCAGAATGTAGGAAACCAAGGAGAAACGACAGAAAACCAGAAGGTAACTATCAAGGCAACAACTACCAAGGCAACAACTACCAAGGCAACTGGTACCAAGGTAATAACTATCAAGGGAACAACTATCGGAGAAATGACAACCAACGGAACGATTACCGGAGAAACGATAACCAGCAATCCGATGAAGGGAAGGAAATACAGAAAGCACTCATTGCATCTGACGGTGGAAGCGAATGGGCGTACTCCGACAACGAGAATGATGAAGAAAAAGTAACATGCTTCATGGCAAACGACGAAGAGGTATTTGATTTCTCTTCTGATGAGTTCTCTAAGGAATATTTGATTTCTGCACTCAACGAAATGGTCGCTGAGTTCAGAAACATATCTGCATACATACCGACTCCGGTAGAACACAAAACCGTAGAATTAAGTGGTATCGCTAATAAGTCATGCGAAACCGCAATGTATGAACCGGATGAACTATCCTTAGAAAATGAGAAGACAGTTCAACCGGTAACTGAAATCGATGAACGAGCACTGTATGTTACGGCTGCGTGGGAAAGATCTCGTCAAGCCGTAAAACAGATGTGTAATTATAAAAGACACCCCAAGTGTAGATTTTGTATTGGTTATGAACAAAACAAATCAAACGAATCAAATCAACTTAACGGGATGAAACTCACAAAAGACAATCTTCTATTTATAAGATTTGTCAAGAGTTCATCAACCGAAAATAAGGAAGAACGTGATCTAAAACCGGAAAAAGAACTAAAATATGTAAGTCCTACTGAATTAGTAAATTGGCTTCATCCTGAGAGAAGGAAAGCCAACCGGAAAGAAAATAAACAAAATAAAACAAGTAAATCTCGGTCTCAAATACATTCATCACTACAACATAAGGCATTCTTGAACAAGGATCAAGAAGTTAAGCCAAACATTATAAGAACAGATACCGGGAAAGTGATTCGACTTATTCAAGTCTGGATCCCAAAGGGACTTGATAGAAAAATTAAGTAAGTTAATTTTTGAACCGGCCACTCATTACAAATTTTGAATATTTATTCTAAATAATCAAAAAGGGAGAAATTGATAGAAAAATTAAGTAAGTTAATTTTTGGAACCGGCCAGACGAACTAAACAGTTGTTAACTTTCATGTGCAGATACAGATTAAAACCGTATGAACCGGTTGGGGCATCAAAACCGGTTGCTGCTATACTTCAAAGAAACCAGTTTCAAGTGATCAAGTTAAAGATCAGAGGAACCGGTTTTCACTTTCTCAAGCGACCGGTCAGCAAAGACAAAAACTTACATACCAGCCGGATCATACTGCACAAGACACAAAACCGGAAGATTCAAACTTCAAGAGTGACGCACCATGACGAAAGAAACGTGTCTTGAAAGAATAAAAGAAGATCAGATCCGATTGGAAGCATGCGAGGAAAGCAATGATGCTTTATTGATCTGAAGTTGACAACCTAAGGTGGATGCCCAACACGTGTTCAAATCTGAAAACCGCTTATGTCATCTTCAAATCAGAGCTGCCTGCATGACTGCCAGGTGTTGAGGAAGGTGAAGCGTGCAAGCAATCTTTCTGCACCGGCGTGATAATGATCAACCAATCTAGAGGAGAGAGAAGAAAGTGACCGTTGGCTCTTCTCAGCTATAAAAGGAAGATGAAGCATCTTCATTTAATGCGAATCGAAAAAGCAAGAAAATCATTCAATACAAGTCAAGCGATAAGTTCTAGAGAGATAAACTTTTATATTCCAAACCGGTGTGTCTGAAACCGGAAGCTTTCTGTATTGTGTTGTGTTGAGTTATTGTATTACATCAAAGAGTGAGTTTGGTGTAACCGGCGAGTAGCGAAGTTGGGCTCGACCGGAGGTGTTGTTGTAACTACAAAAGTTAGTGGAGATCCTTCTCATAACCTGAGAAGAAGGGGTGACGTAGGAGGGTTTGCTCCGAACATCCATAAAAATCCTTGTCTCGTGTTCTTTCGTTGCTTTCATTACCTAACCTCAAACTGATCGTACTCCATAAACCGGTCACTCATATCCATAAAACCGACTCCTTCTAAAAACATCATCTAAAAGTCGCATACGTTGCTTCAACCTGAAACAGACATTTCCGCCCTTGAACCCGCTTCAAGAGTCTGTGACAGCTTGTGTAGTGCTGAGAACGGTTTTAGTCTCTAACCGGACTATCACCAAAGAGTGTTGTATGTTGTAAGCGGCCACCCTTCCAGAAACCGGAAACACCCCGGTCCTCCAAGGGCGTCCCCGATCCTAACAAGTGGTATCAGAGCCAGGTTCTTAGCACTCAAACATCGAAGAAGATGGGAAGAATGACCCACAGCGACAAGACGCCAATGCTAAACAGCGAAGCGTTTAGCAGTTGAAAGAAACAGATGTATCTACATCTGATTACATTAGATGATGAGATGAGCTGAGTCCTAAAAGAGGGACCGATCAAGATCAACAAGGAGACAGACCTATGGACGAATGAAGATCGAAGACGGAGTAACCTGGACAACCATTGCATGAGGCACATCTACAAGGCTATAGATGATAACACTTTGAACAAAATATCAGAGTGTGAAAATGCAAAGGAAGCCTGGGAAACGATCATTCAGATCCATGAGGGAAACGAAAGAACTAAGGAGAACAAAATCTTAGTGGCTACACAGAAATATGAAAACATCAGGATGAAACCGGGGGAAAACATGAAGGAATTCAGCAACCGGTTCACCAGTGTAGTCAACGAGCTTCAAACACTCGGAAAGAAATATGACAACCGAGAAGTAATAATCAAAGTCCTATGATCTCTGCCAAGCACGTGGGATATCAAGACCATGGTGATGAGGGAATCGAGCACCCTTGGGCAGATGAAATTGCATGATGTGTTCGAGGATCTAAAAGCCTACGAGTTCGAGATCAAGTCTCGGATCGAAGATGAAGCATCCACATCAACCGCAACCAGAACTTTGGTTACATCGGTGGAACCGGCGGTCCAAGTATCAACCGTTCCGGCTCTAGTCAAAGATACCGATGAAATTACTGAAGATGTGATGGCGATGCTAGCTCAGAAATTCGGGAAATTCATGAAGAAGAGCCAGCCACCATCTAACAATGACTTTAATTATAACTATGTAGATAAATCAAACAAAAGATGCTATAACTGTGACGGTTTTGGACATTTCAAGTCAGAGTGTAGAAAACCAAGGAGAGACGATAGAAAACCGGAAGGTAACTATCAGGGAAACAACTATCAGGGGAACAACTATCAAAGCAACCGGTACCAGGGAAACAACTATCAAGGGAACAACTACTGGGGAAACAACAACCAACGAAACGACTACCGGAGAAACGATGATCAACATGCTGACGAAGGAAAGGAGATTCAGAAAGCGCTCATTGCATCCGACGGCGGAAGCGAGTGGGCATACTCCGATAATGAAGACGGTGAAGAGAAAGTAACCTGCTTCATGGAAAACGACGAAGAGGTATTTGATTTTTCTTCTGACGAGTTTACCAAAGAAGATCTGGTTTCTACACTCAACCAAATGGTTGCTGAGTTCAGAAACATATCTGCATACATACCAACTCCAATAGAATCTAAAACCGAACAAATAAATAATGTATATGATAAAACATGTGAAATGTATGAAGCGGATGAACTATTCTCCGATAATGAGAAGACAGTTCAACCGGTAACCGAAACCGATGAACGAGCAATGTACGTCACGGCTGCGTGGGAGAGATCACGCCAAACGGTAAAACAAATGTGTAACTATAAAAGACACCCTAAGTGTAGGTATGATATCGGTTATGAACCAAATAAACAAAACGAATCAAAACAACCTAACGGGATAAAACTCACGAAAAATAATCTTCCGTTTATAAAATTTGTCAAGAGTTCACAAACCGAAAATGAATTAAAACCGGAAGAAATGCTTAAGTATGTAAGCCCTAGTGAATCAGAAAAATGGCTTCATCCTGAGAGAAGGAGAGTCAACCGGAAACCGAATAAACCCAATAAAACTCGACATCAAAGAAACACATCACAACATAAGGCATTGTTGAGCAACAGCCAAGAAGTTAAGGCAAATATTATAAAAACAGATACCGGGAAGGTGATCCGAATTATTCAAGTTTGGATCCCAAAGGGACTAATCAACCATGGACCCAACTAAATGTGGGTACCAAAAAGGTGTAAATAATTGTTTGTTGCAAGTTAGGAGGAGCAACCGGCTAAAGAATTCAGAATGGTACCTGGACAGTGGATGCTCAAGGCATATGACCGGAAACAAGGAGCTACTAACCGATATCAAGTACGAAACCGGAGCAATCATCACATTCGGGGACAACTCGAAAGGTAAAACTGTGGGCAAGGGTAAGATTGTCCATGGTGATCTATCTATAAGTAATGTACTATTGGTAGAAAAATTACGTTTTAACCTGTTAAGCATAAGTCAAATGTGTGATGTGGGTTACAAAGTTGAATTTCATAAAAACTCATGTTTAGTTAAAAACCAAAATAATGACATCTTATTGACCGGTAACCGGATGGGAAACATTTACAAAGTTGATTGGAAAACTGATTTTGAAAAACCTGTGTGCATGATAGCCGGAAATGATCCAAACTGGCTTTGGCATAAACGGTTAAACCATTTGAATTTCAAAACGATTAACTTCATTTGTTCCAAGGAACTAGTTCAAGGTTTTCCAAACGTTAAATTCTCAAAAGATAAAGTATGTGCTGCATGTCAAATGGGCAAACAAGTAAAATCATCTTTCAAAAGTAAAGGAAATTATCAATCTAAACGATGCTTAGAACTCCTGCATATGGATCTGTTGGGTCCGGTCAAAGTAACTAGTTTAGGAGGCATGCATTATACTATGGTAGTTATTGATGATTATTCTAAATTTACTTGGGTTACTTTTCTAGCTTCTAAAACCAAGCAACTCCAACCCTGATTAAATTGATTTTGAGAATACAAAATGAAAAATCTTTTCGGGTGAACAAAATCAGAAGTGATAGAGGAACTGAGTTTATAAACAGTAATTTAACTACGTTTCTTGATGATTCCGGTATTAGACACGAGTTGTCTAGTGCCAGAACTCCTCAACAAAACGGCCTGGCTGAGAGAAGAAACCGGACTCTCAAGGAAGCCGCAAGGTCAATGATAGCTGATTCGGGTATTGCTCAAAAGTTTTGGGCTGAAGCTATCAACACCGCTTGCTATACACAAAATCGATCTTTAGTAACTAAACGATTTTCTAAAACTCCTTTTGAAATTTACTTTGATCAAATTCCAAGTGTACGGTATTTTCGAATTTTTGGTAGCAAATGTTTTGTTCACAATAACGGCAAGAATTACTTGACCGCCATTGATGCTAAATCCGATGAGGGAATAATGTTGGGATATTCAGCTATGAGTAAAGCCTACAGAATATACAATACTAGGACTTTAACAGTTGAAGAAACCGCACACGTTGTTTTCGATGAATCGGTTGAACGAAACACTGCATTACCTTTCGATCTTCACAACAGAATGGAAAACTTTAATATCTATTCTGATGATGAAGACGAGGTTCCGGTTTTTAGACGATTTATCAAGGACCAAGCGGTTGATGCTGAACCTCAGCCTGATCAAGCTGCTTTACCGCAGAAAGTTGACGCTTCAGTTTCTACTGAAGAAATCGGTCGGTCTGACTCTGTTCAACCTACCGATCAGTCTAACCTTGATCAGCCAACCGAAAGCTTGATAGACACGTCTCGGATCAACCTCAGAAGGAACAAAAATCATCCTCTTGAACTAGTAATAGGTAACATATCCTCACCCGTCCGAACTAGGCAACAAAATTTGGATCACTATGAAAACTCAGCTTTCATATCACAAATTGAGCCGAAAAAGGTGGATGAAGCATTGTCAGATCCAGATTGGATCTTAGCAATGCAAGAGGAATTAAACGAGTTTGAGATAAATAAAGTCTGGTACCTAGTCCCTAAACCGAAAAACAAACCGGTTATAGGAACACGATGGGTATTTAGAAATAAACTCAATGAAGACGGTTTAGTTACGAGGAACAAAGCCCGGTTAGTGGCTCAAGGCTATAAATAGGAAGAAGGCGTTGATTTTGAAGAATCATTTGCCCCTGTAGCTAGACTTGAGGCCATTAGAATATTTTTAGCATATGCGGCTTTTAAAAACTTCAAAGTTTTTCAAATGGATGTTAAGAGTGCTTTTCTAAATGGTAAGGTAAATGAAGAGGTGTATGTTAATCAACCTCCAGGTTTTAAAAATCCAGAACACGAAAATCATGTTTACCGGCTGAATAAAGCCCTTTACGGTTTGAAACAAGCTCCAAGAGCTTGATATGATACTTTGACACAATTTTTATTTGATCACAAATTCACAATAGGTTCGGTAGACAAAACACTTTTCAAATTTGAAAGAAAGGAACAAATATTACTTGTTCAGATTTATGTTGATGATATCATATTCGGATCAACCGATCCAAAATTATGTGACAAGTTTTCAAAAATGATGACTGATAGATTTCAAATGAGTATGATGGGAGAATTGAGTTTCTTTCTAGGACTTCAGGTTAAGCAGATTGAAGCCGGAACCTTCATAAGTCAAACGAAGTACACAGTCGAACTGCTGAAGAAGTTTGGGATGGATACATGTGCCGAAGCGGCTACGCCAATGAGTCCTTCCGTAAAGCTGGACAAAGATGATGATGGTCAAGCCGTTGACATCACAGCCTATCGAGGAATGATCGGATCACTGTTATATCTCACAGCCAGCCGACCTGACATTTTGTTTGCGGTTGGAGTGTGCGGAAGGTTCCAAGCAAATCCAAAGCAATCTCACTATACGGCGGCCAAAAGAATTCTAAAATATCTAAAGGGAACTCAAGAAGTGGGACTTTGGTACCCAAAAGACTCGAGCTTTAACCTCATAAGCTACTCAGATGCCGATTACGCAGGATGCAAAATCGATAGAAAGAGCACAAGTGGAACTTGTCAGTTCCTAGGCAACCGGTTAGTCACTTGGAGCAGCAAGAAACAAACATCTGTTGCAACATCAACTGCAGAGGCAGAGTACCTAGCGGCTGGAAGCTGCTGTGCACAACTTCTCTGGATCCAACAGCAACTAAGGGACTTCGGGATAGAAGCCAAGGAATCTCCAATCTTCTGTGACAACACCAGCGCCATAGCGATTACATACAATCCGGTGTTGCACTCAAGAACAAAGCATATCGATATTCGACACCATTTCATCCGGGAGCATGTTCAGGAGAAACATATCCGGCTGGAATATGTCTCGACCGAGCAACAAGTAGCGGATATATTCACAAAACCGCTACAGGAAGCTATGTTTTCTCACTTTCGAAATATCTTGGGACTTACTAATCTTAATCAACTGATATCATGATTATGCTTGTATAAAAACCGGGATATGTGTTCAGGGAGAAGCTCTCGCTTCTCAAACCATATTCAAATAGGCCATTGATAAATCAAAAATGCTAACCGGGAGGAAGTCTCCGGCTATGCCCGATTACTTCATAATTTCAAATCACATGTATATTTACTATACGGTTGAAATAACCAGGTTGAAGTAGATATAATAAATCCAAAGTTGAGCAAATGTTGACATAAATCAACCTTTATTCACAATCGGAACAAAATATCCTACTAAAACCGGTCATGGAAAACCGCTTAGTACAAATGCATTCTGGTCTGATAGAATGAACTTCTCTGGTTAACTTGGGATGATTGACTGAGTTTTCATGCATATTTTGAAAAATGAAGCCTGTAATAAATAAAACAAGTCTACCACAATCGAGATGACGACATGTGTCCATCATCAAGAGAGGGAGACTCACATCTTGTCAATAGATATTTGTCATCATTATTATCCTGGTAATAATTATATTTTATCTTGGAAATAAACATTAGTTACTTCAACAAGTTAAAGTCTATTAAATGACTGATGACATCACCAAGCATGCTTAAAACTCATTAATTAGCCGAACCCCTGGCTATATAAACTACCCTTAAAACTTCACAACACTTCACAAGATCACTATTCACAAGTATCATTCTTGAGTTAAACCCTCTCTCTCAAGAACATGAACACCAACTCCCTAACAAAGAAGATTCTATTGGCAGATTTTAATTCAATCTACCAATATGAAGATCACGAAGTTAAAGAAATGTTCTTAACCGTAGAAAGAAGCGGGCTAAAAAGCTTCCTCAAAAACAGATTCATTCTCGACTACCTAGTAGTCGAAGAATTCTTCCAGACCGGAAAAGAAGTTAATCGAGATATAATCGTTGCACAAGTCTACGGTCAGAAGTTCTTATTCAGCGAGACGGATTTCGCTGTATACTGCGGTTTGCCCAATGAAGGGGTAACCGACTTAACATACTCCCCGATGACCATGGAAGAGATGTGTCGCCGGTTCTCAGGATCTGACATCCCGGTTAAACCCTGGGGTGCTAAAAGCCAACTTTCTCATAAGTACCAGCTTCTCTGCGAGATTCTGGGAAAGTCCGTCTTGGGCAGAGAGAAAAGTTACTATTACACCCAAAGGCTCTTCGAGATGATGATCGCTGTAACGGTTGGGACACCGGTTAACTGGTCCTGGATCATCTTCAGCAACCTGAAGAAGATGCTCCTCTCCAACAAAACCGGCTACGCTCCTCAGCTGAGCGGTTTCTGTGCAAGTCTGTACATCCACTCCGGATCGTTCGTAACTCTCCCTCCAAGGCATGTGCTCACCAAGGAAAGAGTACAAGAGATGATCGACCGGTGGGAAGCAGTCAAGGCTAGAAGAAATCAAGCGGCTGAGTCATCTAACGTCTAGCCTGTCCTTTTCTATGTCCTATTTTATTTCCTTTCCAAAACCGGTAATTTTGATGTACTACCGGTTTTGCACCTCAACTAATGAAGCATATTTCCTTCCTCTTTTGATCCAAAATCTAAAATCATAAATGGTCAAACATTTACTGTGCCGTATCAAAATAAAATCAGATAACTCTTGGAAACAGAAATCCTCATTCTCAATAAGCATGCCTGACGTGATTAGACAAGACATGTCTTTATTCTCTTGAAAAATTACAAAGTCATTAATGACTAGACATAAACGGCTAGATTTTTCAAATATTCTCATTAAATGCTCTCAACCGTTCCAGGCTATAAAAGGGGATTCATTCCTCCATTTTCAAAACACGCTTCTAACATTCCTTCTCTCTAAAACTTGAAAGTTCAGAAAATCCTTCCAAAATCTTCCTCAATCCTCCACATAATGTCGGCCGAACTCAGAAATACCCTTATCGTTGACTTCGAAGACATCAAAGACAGTGCATACTATGAATGCATCTTTCAGCATATCATAGATTCGGGACTTCAAGGTTTTCTTAAAGGTTCAGACACTATCCTCGTGGAGGAGGTGTGTGAATTTTTCAACAACGGTCATATTCTAGATGATGGCAGCATTCGCACCATCGTCGACGGTCAATTCCTTCTGTTTACCGAAGAGGAATTCGCCAACTTCTTTCACCTTCCAACCGAAGGTTTTTCGGACTTTCCAACGCCGTTCCTGCCGGCTAAGGAAGACTTTTTTCCATATGTTCTCTTCTTCCAACACTCCGATCAAGGACTTTGGGAAGAAAGAAGCACTCGCTCTTCACTACCAAGTCCTGCATGACTTGGTTCAAAGGTCTATCATGGGCCAAATGCCTAACCAGAACTACAACCGGGAGGCTTTTGACATCATGATAGCCATCATTCGAAACTCGTCGATCAACTGGGCAACCTATCTCTTCAACAAACTGAAGCGGCTCATGACCGCTGCAAGGGGAAGGACCAGTTTCGCTCCTCAAATCACCCGGTTCCTGATGTCTAAACGTCGCAACCTTGGAACCGGTGTTCCGGTTGGACCGTCCAACACTATCACCATGCTCATGATGCACATGTGGATAGCAAGAATTGAGGAACGGTCACCCGAAAACACCGTGGAAAAGTGGTACGAAAGGATGGTGGAAGGGGATTGGTTCAAAGAAGACTAAGTTATCTGTCTTTCCTTTCCGGTTTTTGGTCATTTTGTTGTACGACCAAAACCGCTCAATGTTCAATATTCTTATTTATGAAATATTTAATCTTCAAAGTCTCCGGTTTTCATTCATATCTTTCTTTCCGGTTTCTTAAACTTATACACAAAACACTTAAAGTTAACTTAAAAACTTCCGGTTAGCAAGTCTTCAAGTAAAACCGGAACTTCGAGCAAAAGTGAAAAGTTTGAAAATTTTAACCGCCCACGGTTTTACCTCCCAAAATTTACCGCCCATGGGTTTTCCGCACTTACCGCCGAAGATTACTGCAGTAACTTTTGGAGGGAAAGTTGGCGCCAAAAACATCAAACGACGGTTCATCTTCTAACCGTTCGGAACCGCCATCTATATAAAGTCTAATCATCTCATTCGACACTTGTGCTTTCTCTCTCTACAAATTTCCAGATCTTCAAAGGATTTCTTATCTCCGATCATCATCGTTCTTTATTCCTCTCTTTTTAAAACTATCATGGATCTAAGCAAAGCCCCTTTCCAATGGATGCTGCAAGTTGATTTCGCAGATATTGATGAACACGCCGATGATAAAAACAAGGTTGTTCTTCAATCTTTAAGAGATTCTGGATTGGAGAAGTTTCTATCTGGTCCGTTCATCATTTATCCGGCGGCGGTGACGGAGTTCCTAGCGACGGCGATGCTCACAAAGAGGAAGATCTCCGCCACAGTCAACGGGAAGGCCATTCTAATCACCGAAGAGTTATTTGCTGAAGCTCTCGGTCTGCCCAACACCGGTTTGGACCTAAAGATTGACCTAACCGATGCAGAATCAAACGATGTCTGGTTGGTGGTTTCTTTCTTAGATTAGGATCTCGTGATTCACTCTAGCCGGAGGAACAAGCTAAAACCGGAATTTAGATGGTTGCTGACTGTCATCGCCCGCTCAATCCAGGGAAGAGGAGGTAACTTCGATAACCTGACGAAACTTAAACTCAGAATCCTGTTGGCAATTGTCCGCGGTGACAAGGTGGACTGGGGATACGTTATTTTCGAAGAATTTTGCCAGATGGTGATTAAGAAGGACGGCCGGGTTCAGGCCTTCGCAATGCAGATCGTCAAAATCCTTGAGTTCCTTAATGTGGAACTGGGTGAAGGTAAACCGCTCCCAATCATCAATATTCTTGACTCAGAGTCAATGATTGAGAAACCGGAGAAGGCGATCAAACCCAAGTCATCTAGAACAAAGTCGTCCAAAGGGACCAGCTCTTCCGCTCCGGCTAAAGAAGTAACCAAGCAAAAGAAACCGAAAAGAAAAGCGGTTGAAACCGAAGCCCCACAAGAACCGAAGGGCAGGAAGAAGGCGTCTGCAAGGAAGAGTTCCAACAAACCGGCGGACTCCGAGAAAACTCTTTCCTCGGATAATCCACCAGAAAGAACCGCAGATGTCTTTCAACCCATTCCCATCAACACCGTTGTTCCTACCCCTGTTCCATCTAATTCTCCAAGGCAAACCGAATCCTCGAGGAGCCAAGAAAATAAGTTAGTTTCCAAGGAGGAAGCAGAGGTTAGCATACACTCTGAAACCTCCAAGTCACCAAGCAAACGAATCGAAGAGGTAATAGCCGATGTGGGCTTAAACACCTCTGAAGCAATTGAGGATGTTATCCAAGACATTGCAAGAGAAACCGAAGACGACGTGTCAAGTCGTCGTAAATCAGTTGATCAAGTTGAGATACCTGATCAGAGTGAAGTACAACCAGTCGAAGAAACGGCCAAAACAGCAGACATTACACGTCCGGCTCAGGAGGGTAATCTTGAAGAACAGGAACCATCCGGTTCCGCAGGAGGCAAGACAACTCTAGAAAACCAATCGGCTCAAGAAGGGCCATCTGACTCAGCACCAATACCTGAAGGTTCTGTTCAGGTCAACAAAGGAAAAGCGGTTCTCATCGAGGATTCAACGGTAACAGGAAAAGGTACGCTGCAAACCGGTCCTCAACCAGAAGTTATAACCGGGGACGAGGTTCCCTTTACCACAGAGCAAGAAGATTAAGTTTTTGAGGAACTTCTCAAGGACATGAACAATGGTGCAAGTGGTGCGATAGCTCCATACATCATGTGGGTGAAGCTCAGGTGTGAAACAAAGTTATCCGACATGGCTCCAGGATTGAGCGGCAACAAACATTGGGACAGGCTCATCAGGCTGGAAGAGAGGGCCCTCCAGTTAGCTCACACCAACCTTATCCAACCTGCCTTTAGCAAAACCGCAGTAATTCTTGAAAACGCTCGGTTACAAGCAGTGGAGAATGCCTTTCAAGAAACCAAAGGAGCGACGCTAACTCCGATTGAAATGAGAATGGCCGAACGGTTCATTGCGGTGCGAGAAAAGCTCGTACAAAATCTCGATCATTTTGATATGCAATGGAGGAAAGGTTGCCGAAGCCAACTCAATAATGCCGACATACATCAGAGTAAGCCTTTCTATGTGATCGGTGAGGCATCCGGAACGATGGAAAACCTGGAACAAGACTCTTCTCAAACCGCTAAAGCTCCGGAAATCGATCAAATTAAGCAAGCGGTGGTTGATACAATTGATTCATGCCTTGGAAGTTATAAAACCACAACCGATGAGAGGATTGCAACGGCTGAAGCTAATCTGTCAAACACTATGAAGTCCATGATAGATGCGGCTATGCAAACCTCAATAAAATCCTTGATCGCCGAGTCCATCCAAACCGCAACCGCTCCATTATTAGACATGCTGCAGGCAATGGCCATTCAAATTGGGGAGATGTCCAAACTCCAAATCAGCAAAACTCAAGAGCAAATCGAGTCTGATGCTGAAACCGCTAAGAGGCTGCAAGATGAAGAAAGAGAAAGGGAACGGTTGCAGAAGGAAATTGAGGACAAAGACTATGAGTTTGCCCAGAAATGCAACGAGGAGGAACAGGCGAATATACAGGAACCTCCACCGGCTCAACCGTCTCATTCAATGAACACAAGGAATAAGAAGAAACGGAGCGCAGTTGTGAAAGTAATGAAGCGGGAAGAACAAAGAGCAGTTGTACCAATCGTGCTAAATGTGCAACCGCTTGATGAAGAAGAAGAAGAAGACACTGAGGAACTTAACCAGCGGAAGAGAAGGGCAGTTGAAGGCTCAACCGCAACTCCAAGCTTCAGACCAATTATTGCTCCACCGCTTCCTCCACCAAAACCAGTCTGTGCCAATTTTGGGTTCAGCAAAAAGACTCCCGGTCATTCAAGTGTATGGGCTGGAATGCTGATTGACGTTGCAAGACGCGACAGGGAGTGGAAGGAAAGAGAAGGGGAAGAAAGAAGACAGCTTGAGAAAGAACTTGAAAAAGATTTTCACAAGGGGGGACCATCCAAGCCTTAATCTTTCTATTTTTGTCTTTCAAAACAGTCTTTGTTTAACTATGTTTCTGAACTCGGATATTTTATCATATTTCTCTTCGCTAGTTTTCACACACCCTCTTCGAAAATCAAACATACGTTTTTGAAACATTTTCTTCATACTCAAGTCTCTAAATAAAGTTTTTCAAACCGGCCACTCATTACAAGTTTTGAATATTTATTCTAAATAATCAAAAAGGGAGAAATTGATAGAAAAATTAAGTAAGTTAATTTTTGAACCGGCCACTCATTACAAGTTTTGAATATTTATTCTAAATAATCAAAAAGGGAGAAATTGATAGAAAAATTAAGTAAGTTAATTTTTGAACCGGCCACTCATTACAAGTTTTGAATATTTATTCTAAATAATCAAAAAGGGAGAAATTGATAGAAAAATTAAGTAAGTTAATTTTTGGAACCGGCCAGACGAACTAAACAGTTGTTAACTTTCATGTGCAGATACAGATCAAAACCGTATGAACCGGTTGGGGCATCAAAACCGGTTGCTGCTATACTTCAAAGAAACCAGTTTCAAGTGATCAAGTTAAAGATCAGAGGAACCGGTTTTCAATTTCTCAAGCGACCGGTCAGCAAAGACAAAAACTTACATACCAGCCGGATCATACTGCACAAGACACAAAACCGGAAGATTCAAACTTCAAGAGTGACGCACCATGACGAAAGAAACGTGTCTTGAAAGAATAAAAGAAGATCAGATCCGATTGGAAGCATGCGAGGAAAGCAATGATGCTTTATTGATCTGAAGTTGACAACCTAAGGTGGATGCCCAACACGTGTTCAAATCTGAAAACCGCTTATGTCATCTTCAAATTAGAGCTGCCTGCATGACTACCAGGTGTTGAGGAAGGTGAAGCGTGCAAGCAATCTTTCTGCACCGGCGTGATAATGATCAACCAATCTAGAGGAGAGAGAAGAAAGTGACCGTTGGCTCTTCTCAGTTATAAAAGGAAGATGAAGCATCTTCATTTAATGCGAATCGAAAAATCAAGAAAATCATTCAATACAAGTCAAGCGATAAGTTCTAGAAAGATAAACTTTTATATTCCAAACCGGTGTGTCTGAAACCGGAAGCTTTCTGTATTGTGTTGTGTTGAGTTATTGTATTACATCAAAGAGTGAGTTTGGTGTAACCGGCGAGTAGCGAAGTTGGGCTCGACCGGAGGTGTTGTTGTAACTACAAAAGTTAGTGGAGATCCTTCTCATAACCTGAGAAGAAGGGGTGACGTAGGAGGGTTTGCTCCGAACATCCATAAAAATCCTTGTCTCGTGTTCTTTCGTTGCTTTCATTACCTAACCTAAACTGATCGTACTCCATAAACCGGTCACTCATATCCATAAAACCCACTCCTTCTAAAAACATCATCTAAAAGTCGCATACGTTGCTTCAACCTGAAACAGACATTTCCGCCCTTGAACCCGGTTCAAGAGTCTGTGACAGCTTGTGTAGTGTTGTGAACGGTTTTAGTCTCTAACCGGACTATCCCCAAAGAGTGTTGTGTGTTGTAAGCGGCCACCCTTCCAGAAACCGGAAACACCCCGGTCTTCCAAGGGCGTCCCCGATCCTAACAGGACTAATCAACCATGGAACCAACTGAATGTGGGTACCAAAAAGGTGTAAATATTTCTATTTTACAGGTTAGGAGAAGCAATCGGCTAAACAACTCGGAATGGTACCTAGACAGTGGATGCTCAAGACACATGACCGACAACGATAAGCTACTAGCAGACATCACATATGAAACCGGAGCAGTCATAACATTCAGTGACAACTCGAAAGGTAAAACCGTGGGCAAGGGTAAGATTGTCCATGGTAACCTATCCATAAATAATGTATTACTAGTAGAAAACCTGCATTTTAACTTGTTAAGCATAAGTCAAATGTGCGATGTAGGATATAAAGTCGAATTTCATAAGAATGCATGCTTGGTTAAAAATCATCAAAATGACATTCTATTAACCGGTAACCGAATGGGAAACATATACAAAGTTGATTGAAAAACCGATTTTGAAAAACCTGTATGCATGATAGCTGGAAATGATCCAAACTGGCTCTGGCATAAACGGCTAAACCATTTGAACTTCAAAACAATCAAGTTCATATGTTCTAAAGAACTAGTTTACGGTTTCCCAAATGTTAAGTTTTCAAAAGATAAAGTATGTGCTGCATGTCAAATGGGTAAACAGATAAAGTCATCTTTCAAAAGTAAAGGAAATTATCAATCTGAACGGTGCTTAGAACTCCTGCATACGGATCTGTTTGGTCCGGTTAGAATAACCAACTTAGGAGGCATGCATTATACTATGGTAGTTATTGATCACTACTCTAAATTTACTTGGGTAATATTTTTAGCCTCTAAAAGTTAAGCAACTCCAAACCTGATCAAACTGATTTTGAGAATACAAAATGAAAAATCTATTCGGGTAAACAAAATCAGAAGTGATAGAGGAACTGAGTTTATAAATAGCAAGTTAACCACTTTTCTTGATGATTCCGGTATTAGACACGAGTTGTCTAGTTCCAGAACTCCTCAACAAAATGGCCTGGCTGAGAGAAGAAACCGAACTCTCAAGGAAGCCGCAAGGTCAATGATAGCCGATTCGGGTATTTCTCAAAAGTTTTGGACTAAAGCTATCAATGCCGCATGTTACACTCAAAACCGATCTTTAGTAACTAAACGTTTTTCAAAAACTCCTTTTGAAATATACTATGATCGAATTCCAAACATATGGTATTTTCGAATTTTTGGTAGTAAATGTTTTGTTCATAACAACGGCAAAAATTATTTGACCGCTTTTGATGCTAAATCCAATGAGGGAATAATGTTGGGATATTCCGCTGTGAGTAAAGCATATAGAATTTACAACACTAGGACCTTAACAGTTGAAGAAATATCCCACGTTGTTTTTGTTTAATCAGTTGAACGAAACACTGCATTACCCTTCGACATTCACAAAAGAATGGAAAATTTCAATATCTATTCTGATGATGAAGATGAGGTTCCGGTTTTTAGACGATTTGTCAATGACCAAGCGGTTGATGCTGAACCTCAGCCTGCTCAAGCTGCTTTACCGCAGAAAGTTGACTCTTCAGTTTCGACTGAAGAAATCGGTCGGTCTGACTCTGTTCAGCCTACCGATCAGTCTAACCTTGATCAGCCAACCGAAATCTTGGTAGACACGTCTCGGATAAACCTCAGAAGGAACAAAAATCATCCTCTTGAACTAGTAATAGGTAACATATCCTCACCCGTCCGAACTAGGCAACAAAATTTGGAACACTATGAAAACTCAGCTTTCATATCACAAATTGAGCCAAAAAAGGTGGATGAAGCATTGTCAAATCTCGATTGGATCCTAGAAATTCCAGAGGAATTAAACGAGTTAGAGAGAAATAAAGTTTAGTACCTAGTCCTTAGACCGAAAAATAAACCGGTTATAGGAACACGATGTGTATTCAGAAATAAACTCAATGAGGACGGTTTAGTTACGAGGAACAAAGCCCGATTAGTGGCTCAAGGATACAAACAGGAAGAAGGCGTTGATTTCGAAGAATCATTTGCCCCTGTAGTTAGACTTGAGGCAATTAGACTATTTTTAGCTTTTGCAGCTTTCAAAATTTTCAAAGTTTTTCAAATAGATGTTAAAAGCGCTTTTCTAAACGGAAAAGTACATGAAGAGGTGTATGTCAATCAACGTCCAGGTTTTAAAAATTCAGAACACGAAAATCATGACAGATTTCAGGCTGATCTTAAACTCTCTCATTTCACTGCTGCTAAACGTATTCTTAAATATTTGAAGGGAACTCAAAATGTGGGACTGTGGTATCCGAAGGATTCTAGTTTCAATTTAATTAGTTTCTTATATGTAGAATATGCAGGATGCAAAATTGATAGAAAAAGCACAAGTGGAACTTGCCAGTTCCTTGGAGATCGTCTAATCACATGGTTCAGCAAGAAGCAGACTTCTATGGCAACTTCTACAGCTGAAGCAGAGTATCTTGCAGCTGGTAGTTGTTGCTTTCAAGTTTTGTGGATTCAACAACAGCTCAGAGACTATGGGATTGAGGCTGATGAATCTCCAATTTTCTGCGACAACACAAGTGTTATCGCAATATCCTATAATCCTGTTCTACATTCTCGGACAAAGCATATTGAAATCAGGCATCATTTCATTCGACAGCACGTCAATCAGAAGCAAATCCGTCTTGAACATATTCCTACAGATCAACAAACTGCAGACATTTTCACGAAACCTCTTCCGGAAGCTAAGTTTTCTCATTTTAAAAACATGCTAGGTCTTGTTGATCTTGATTGACGCAATTATGTGCATAAATTGAGGGGGAACGTATTGTTCAAAACGAAACTGAACAGATATGAAAGACAGAGGTCTTAACTTGTCCTAAGGATTCAGAGTTTGAGAAACACAGCTACTTAGACGAACATCTCCCTTAGCGGTTTTATCTTTATATGAAATCATTGTCTTGGTTATTTTAACCTGCTTGATTAGACGGATACATCTATTAGACGGACACGTCTAATAGACGTAAGACGTTTTTACGTCATGAGCAAGAGGATGCTCACTTCTAATCAGACACGCGTGTCTCACGCACTGTTATAGCATAATTAGACGCATACGTCTAATAGACTGATTTTCAAAAAGAAGTTGAAAATGTGAAAAGAAGAATAAAAACGTCTAACTACTGGTGTAATTAGACTCTTCATCTTCTGGCATTTAGGACAGTTGTCCTTTAATGATGTCTGTTTGAGTTATCTTTCCCGCCAAAAAATAAATCAGTCATTCCTCAAAAGAATTGAAGACACTTGTCTCTCAATATGCAAGAAATGACTAATATTTCTGACATCTTTTTCTTGTACATTTAGTATTAGACGTTCTATTTCATGCTAACATTAAATGTTGTTTATTGGGAACTGTCTTTTGAAATTCTTGACGGTAGGAGTAATCATTAGTTTTCTTCTTCATGATTAAAACTTCGGTATTAATAGGTTCATTCTCTCTAAAAGGTTAGAAGATCCTTGAAATCTCTCTTTCTCTCTTTAGAAATCGAACCCTTTGAATCTCTCAATCCCTTGTTCATCAAATCAAAATGCTGCCTTTCCGACCAAAATCGATTCAGGTGGACTTTCAATCTGTTTCCACTCTTGAATCTCCGGGCATGCAAAGGATGTTCGAATCGTTAAAAGCTTCTAGGCTGAGAAGATTCCTCACCCCTCATGAAACCTATCATGAACAACTTGTTAACGAATTCTTCCAAACCGCTAGCTTCTATCAAGATAATGTTATCGCTGGTGCTGTAATGGGCCAGATGGTATGGCTCACAGAAGAATCTTTTGGTGAGTTTTTCCATCTCCCAAAAGAAGGTATTGATGATTTCTCTTCCACTCACCCTAACCTCATGATTTCGATGATAAAAGTCTTTTCCGATTCCCCTGAAGTAGATATTCATGGAAAGAAAAATCTTCTGAAGGTTGAATATGCTCTTCTAAGTCATATAATCTCTAAATCCCTTATGTCTAAAGAAACCTCATACAAGTATTGTACGAAAGTCTTTCAGATAATAGTGGCTATCACTAGAGGTGTTCCTGTGAACTGGACAAGCTTCCTCTTCGGGAATCTTGTCAGAATGGTTGTAGCTAGAAAGAAGATCTTCGGCTTTGACGGTCCTCTCAGTTCTTTTCTCTGTCATCGTCTGAACGAACCTGGTAAGAGTTTCCCCCTCCCTTCTAAGATCCTGAACTACCAGAAAGTGGTAGATTATATTCAAAGGGTGGAAACGCTCAAGTCTAAGAAACGAAAAAGTGAAGACTCCAACTTCCCTCTAATCGCAGTCTTAGAGACATCTTAGGTTGAAGTCTATCTCGTCTAGAAGTTATGACCAGGAAGAAGAAGAAGAAGACTAATGATTAAATGTCTTTTTGTATTTTTCTTGAATGTTTTCATTATGTTTTTGGTAAACTTATCATGGTTACATTGAACAACGTTTTGAGTGTTTCTTCTGAAAACACTTATATGTGATTAACATGGATGTTTTTGAATGATTTCTCTCATGTTGTGTGTTTGTTTTTGTATTGGATGAATGCATGTCTTGTTATATGTATGCAGGTTTGCAATTTCTTCATCAAAAAGGGGGAAATTGTTGGGTCAAATTATTTTGACTAAGTGTTGAAATAATTTACCCACTGATATTTTGATGATGAAATAATCTATGAGTTTTGATACAGGTATATTAAGACAACATGTTATTAGACTTGGATCTAATGAGGGTCATTAGACCGATTTTGATCGCCATTCGCATAAAATTAGACGCAGGTCTAATGTAATTAGATGTGAGTCTAATAGAATTAGACGTACAGTCTAACTCATCGGAGTTAGACGTGTAAGTCTAATAGACGTGTAAAGAATTAGACGGGTAGTCTAATGAATACACGGAATTAGACGTGAGTCTAATAGAATTAGACGTACAGTCTAACTCATCGGAGTTAGACGTGTAAGTCTAATAGACGTGTAAAGAATTAGACGGGTAGTCTAATGAATACACGGAATTAGACGTGAGTCTAATAGAATTAGACGTACAGTTTAACTCATCGGAGTTAGACGTGTAAGTCTAATAGACGTGTAAAGAATTAGACGGGTAGTCTAATGAATACACGGAATTAGACGTGAGTCTAATAGAATTAGACGTACAGTCTAACTCATCGGAGTTAGACGTGTAAGTCTAATAGACGTAAATAATTAGACGGGATGTCTAATTAATTGAAAGTTAGACATGGGTCTAACTCATTCAAATTAGTCTGAGGTAGAACCGGAATTAGACGTGGTAGTCTAACTTAGTGGAGTTAGATGTACCGGTCTAATGGTTATGTTATAATTAGACGGGTTGTCTAATTAATTGAAAGTTAGATGTGGGTCTAACTCCTTCAGATTAGCCTGAGGTAGAACCGGAATTATACGTGGTAGTCTAACTCAGTGGAGTTAGACGTACCGGTCTAATGGTTATGTTATAATTAGACGGGTTGTCTAATTAATTGAAAGTTAGACGTGGGTCTAACTCCTTCAGATTAGTCTGAGGTAGAACCGGAATTAGACGTTGTAGTCTAATTCAGTGGAGTTAGACGTGCCGGTCTAATGGTTATGTTATAATTAGACGGGTTGTCTAATTAATTGAAAGTTAGACGTGGGTCTAACTCCTTCAGATTAGTCTGAGGTAGAACCGGAATTAGACGTGGTAGTCTAACTCAGTGGAGTTAAACGTACCGGTCTAATGGTTATGTTATAATTAGACGGGTTGTCCAATTAATTGAAAGTTAGACGTGGGTCAAACTCCTTCAGACAAGTCTGAGGTAGAACCGGAATTAGACGTGTAGTCTAACTCAGTGGAGTTAGACGTACCTGTCTAATGGTTATGTAAATGAGACGCGAGTCTAATTATATTAGACAAGGCGGTCTAATAGACGTTTTTCATTAAAAGGAGTTGACTTATTTCATTAGACTGATTTTCCCAAATCCGTCTAACTGAAATACGTCTAATGCTTTGTTCAAGCAGTACGCTTGAATCTAGTATTTCTCCTACCCACGTGCTATAGTTGTACCATACTTCTGCTCCACTTTCCTGTGAAGATTAGTACAACAACTATATGCATCCAATCAAGTAATTCCACGTAAGAGAATTTTCCTCACATTACCCGTTTTGAGGGTACATCCCGGATGGAATATTCGGCGCACTACCAGTTCGGTACGGCCACGATCCTTGTGCTCAGAACCTACTGTGTACAATGGAGGCTTTCCAATGAAAGGGCGCCACGTATCATTCTTAAAGATTCGACCGTTAGCTCCTGCTCAGTATTTAATCAATCCTTAGAGCAACGGACAAAGAGACACACGAACTAGCGACTGAAGCGACTTTATCAAGCATTCTTACGAACAAGCATTCTGATTTTGCAGAGAGAGACTACTCAATCATCTTGCTTACTGAACTTATTCTGTGAAGCTCCTTTCTGATTGTACTGTGTGCGAATCGAGACAGAGAGAGCTGGAATCAAAACACCATTAGCTGAGTGATATTCTTCATCTTCTTGTAATTGAATAGAAAGTGTTATGTTCAATAGTGAGCTAAGTGTGTGTGTAAACTATATTTGATTCTCATCATATAGTGAATCCTTCCGGTGGTTGGAAGAAGGGGTGACGCAGGAGAGTTTCTCCGAACATCCATAAACAAACTGCTGTGTTCTTCATTTTCTGTCATCTTTTCATATTTCATCTTGTGCCTCAAACCCAAGTAAACAATTCCGCCTTGAATCTGTTTCAAGTGTTTACACAAGTTTGCGTAGAATAGAAAGAGATATTAATCCCTAACAGGATTTCTATCAAACCGTTTTTCATAAGCCTTCATCATTAACCAGACCCCGTCTCTATTGATAAAGCCGATCCTATCAAACCCTCACCTCTATTTCTACGCAATAGTGCAAGACTGTGACAAATCGACACAGCCCCCAGAAAGAGTGATCCAAAAACCGGACGTTTTATACGCCACAATATATCCGAAGAACCCTTTGTACCTGAATTGATCTCTACGAGCGAATTTAGAGAAATGAAGAAATTCTGCAACATGTAATAGAGCAACTCACGTTGATCATATCTTCACTTAAGCAAGCTCCTAGAGTTTGGTATGACACATTGTCAAAATTCTTATTTGAGCATGATTTTATTATTGGCACCGTAGATAAAACACTCTTTAAATTTGTCGAAGACTCTCATATTTTACTTGTACAAATTTATGTAGATGACATATCTCTGGGTCAACTAATTCCAAATTATGTGAATAGTTCTCTAAGTTGATACAGTTCAAATTTGAGATGATCATGATGGGTGAACTAACATTCTTCCTTAGACTTCAAGTTAGGAAACTTGAAAATGGAATATTCATAAATCAAGCTAAGTACACCAAGGAATTACTGAAGAGATGGAAGAGTATATTCAAGCCATGGAAGAGTAGATTCAAGTCATTGAAAGAAATGATACATGGGAACTCACTTCTTTTCCAACGTGTCAAAAGTCCATTGATGTCAAGTGGATATTCAAAGAGTAAAAGAATGTCAAAGGTGTTGTCGAAAAATATAAAGTGTGATTAATCGTCAAAGGGTATGCACAATGACACTGAGTAGATTCCGATGAACTATTTGCTCCAATTTCTCGTCTAGAAACAATCACCTTTTTTGTTTCACTAGCGGCACAAAGAAATCGGAAAATATTCCAATTGGACTTGAAGTAAGTATTTCTTAACGGTTTCCTTGAGATAGAATTTTTTGTGGAGCAACCAAAAGGCTATGTGATGAAAGGACAAGAAGGAAATGTATTAAAGTTGAAAAGGGCTTTGTAAAATCTGAAACAAGCGCCTCGAGCATGGTATAGTCGGATTGAAGCTTATTTTAGTGAGAAAAAATTTGAAGATGTCCACATAAGTATGAACATTATGTGAAAATAGACAAAATAGAGATTTATTGTTCGTTTACCTCTACGTTGATGATCTTATTTTCACAGGAAATAAGCTAAGTATCTTTAAAATATTCTAAAATGATATGGCCCGAGAATTTGAGATGACAGATATTAGTTTAATGCCATTTTATCTCGGATTATAAGTTCATCAATCGGATGATGAAGTTTTTGTTGGGCGACAAGCATATGTGAAAGAAGTTATAAATATATTCAATATATCGAATAACAAATAAATGGCTATCCCTATATAGGTTGCAGATAAATTGAGTAAGAACGAAAAGGGAGAAAATGTGGATCACATACGGTTCAAAAGTTTTATTGAATGTCTAAGGTATTTGACATGTACTTGGCCAGATATTCTTTTTAGTGTGGGAATTATTAGTCGATTCATTGAGGTGCCCACAAAGGAGCACATGAATGCGATAAAAAGAATTTTAAGTTTGAAAGGTACTATTGATTTTGGACTGCTTTATTCATCGTCTAAGGAATTTCAACTTGTTGGATATTCTGATAGTGATTGATTTTGTCAGAGATATAGATGATCGGAAGATCACAACTGGATTTTTGTTTTTTATGGGGTCTAATGCAATTTCTTGGAGTTTGAAGAAACAAGCGATAGTCTCGCTATCATCTTGTGAAGCTGAATATGTTGCAATGACAACATTCATTTTTCACATAATATGGCTAAGAAGAATTTTTAAGGAGTTAGGTTTTTCAAAAAATGAAGTGTCCACAATTTTTGTTGACAACAATTCTTCTCAAGCTCTAGCATCGAATCCTATTTTTCATGATCGAAGTAAACACATCGATACGCGTTATCACTTTATCCGAGAGAGTATTACGAAAAAAGAGATCATACTTGAATATGTGAAATATGTTGATCAAGTTGCAGATATTTTTATGAAGCCTCTTAGAGTGGAGTTTTTTAGAAGAATGTGGAGTATGCTTGGAATCACGAAAAAGAATTAATTAAATGTCTATTTAATATTAGACGTTATTATCTTTTGTTTAATATGTGTCTTAATTATCATTAATTCTGATCGTTTAAGAGTTAGAGAAGTTTTAGAAGTTTAAGAATTTTTTTGTTCTAGTATAAATAAAATAGTTGTATTTGAAGAAAGAAAATAAACTGAAATAAAATTTATTTCCCTTTCTTTTTACTATTATCTTGAGTTTGTGGGTAAATATGTCGATTGACCCCTGACGTTTCCAACGAAGACATTCTCATTTGGAATTAAGAAATAGTCTTGTCAACATGGAGAAGAGGGTCTAGAATATATTCATCAACCTTATAATTTATTTCCTCCCTATTTATTCATTAGTACCTTGTAGGGCTGACACACTTGAACCCCTAATAATGCGGATTTCATCACTACAAAAATTTTAGAAACTAAGAAACTGCATCAAATGAACCTTTGTATCAATTAAACATGCAACTAATAGGAAGGTTATAATACGAGGGAGCTCCATTTTCACAGGTTCTAGTAACTCGGGATAATCAACCACATCAACTTTATTCAGAAAACAATCCAATGAAGGCACACCAACCTGTATAATGCAAGAGGAAGATATTGTTACATATGATTATGTCAATCCAGTTTGACATGAATGAATTTCTTGCTGCATTAATACACCATATGTAAATCCTAAAATAACTTATAATTCATATGAAAACAATTTGATGGGAAAATTGCTAGTCTCCCTGAAGATTTTATTTGTTTATATTCCTTAAAACTAAATAGATTTTATTTGAATAATTATTTTCTAATTTTTTGGAAGGAATCCTAAAACTGAGAAGTGTTTGCAAAACTTTCGTTAATACCCCATCCTATCACTTGTAATTATTTTCTGTTTTTTTGGAAAGAGTCAAAACTGAGAGATGTTTAAAAACTTTCGTAATACCCCATTCCAAAACATAGAATTATTTTCTATTTTTTGGGGGAATAATCAAAACCAATTGATGTTTGAGACACTTTCCCTAATACCCCATCCTAACACTTAGAATTGTATTTTATTTTTT